>NC_138530.1:96961371-97561371 GCF_964234715.1 Podarcis melisellensis | reverse complement strand
AGCAAAGGAGTTTTGTAACGTTAGCTAAAACATTATATCTAGATTGAAATAGCCCCTCTTCCAGCAAGGCCAGGAAAGAGAGGGACTCAAGAAAACTCAGCAACGTGGTGCATTTATAAACATTGCTGTAGTTTGTGCCTGCTGTTCTTGGAAAGGTAACAGCTTAGCCTTAATTTCCTATGAACTTTCCTTCTGATGTAGTTGTTTCACATTATGACAAATCAACATTACATGATAGTGCATCCTATTGGTGCTGCCGTGGAATTTCAGACAAAAGCCGGTCCAGAATGTTCAAAGAAAGGGCACTTTTCAAGGTGATTAAGATCCCTGTCACCAGGAAAGTTGCAATCTGGAGAATTCTAGGCGTGTATGGGTGTGTGTGGGAGTCTCTTCATTATCTTCATCAGGCTTGAAGGAATGGGCATAATGCAGGGGCGGAGGAAGGGGGTGCAGTGCGGGTGGCCTGCCCCAATTGTCACCACTATGGGGGGTCACAAAATGCCAGGCGACACTCACTGTGGGGCCTGCAGCACACCTGAGCCGCATGTCTCTCCTGGGAGTGATGCGGTGGCTTGGGTGCCCGCAGGCTCTGCACTGCCCCAAACAGTCTGCCCGCCGCCTCCCCCTCAGCTGTAGAGCTGCTGAGTGGGAGGAGACAGGCAGACTCCTTGGAGGCTCTGCCTCTTGCCCCGCCCCATGGGTGGCTGGCCCTGCCCCCATGGGCAGCTGGCCCCATCCTGGGCACAGGGCACGCACACCGCCCCAGGCGCCCAATTGGTTTGGTTCATTGCTGGCATAATGTAGCACTTGGCCAATATTAAGAAGAAAAAGGACACTATTCAAGGGAGACAGAAAGCCCCGTCATATTACCCTTCCTGCCTGAAACACCCAGTTTATTTTATTTTTTTGTGAGCTCTTACTGGCTCTGGGCCCCACAGTGCCATGCACAAAAATATGTGTGAATGCCAGTAACATGCCGAAACTAGCATGGCTCAGATGTCTGCTCTATGCAAACTGCAGTTTGGGGGCATGTGAAAAGTCAACATACTAAATCCAGCCTTCACACGACTTGGTATGACAGTGTGGCTAGAAGTCAATACGGGCAGTCTGTAAAGTGCATGCGAAAATATTTGTGTAAGCAAGTCCTTGTGAGTGTGCCATCCAGATATGAAAACAGCTTCTAAACTTATGGAGCATGTAAGTAGAAGATTGACTCCAACCCAGCGATTAGAAATAGAGAACGCCATGGCACATACTAGATTACTCATATTGCAGTCATACACTCAGAGCTTCAAACCTAGCTTATTGAACCGCATGACATGCAATCTATAGCATCCCTAAAAGCAGCTGTTTAACATTCTGGAGAATGTTTTCTGAAATGATTGAGAATTTGCTTTTACGGCAGAGTTTAAAGCGTGCCAGCGCTGCACTGAAGCCAATTTAATCCTTTGGGGCAATATCAGTCATACTTAAGTCCACTGATTTCAATGGATCTACTCTGCATTTGGCTAACGTTGAACAATTAGTCATTGTTTGCTATGCTAAAGGGTCTAAGTATTGAACAAATGTGTTGCTATGTGAACTCTATACCAGACCCTCCAAGTGTCCCAATATTCCATTTAGAGAAGCCGTCCCAGTTTCTGATTTGATCCTGCAATGTCACAATTATCCTTAGGATGTCCCTATTTTCACTGGGGAAATGTTGGAAGGTATGGAGTTATCCGACCCCCAAAGCTGTCTGAAGGCAATCCTGTATAGGGAAGTTTTTTAATGTTTAATGTTTTATTATTTTGGAAGCTGCCCAGAGCATCTGGGGCAACTCAGTAAGATGTGTGGGGCATAAATAGTAAAATTATCATTATGGAATGGGACATCCCTATTTTTATCGGAGAAATGCTGGAAGGTATGCTATATAAGATTACCTGTTGCATCAGGATACTATAATGCTTACATTACCCACTTCTCCTGAATCCAAGCACTACACCGTTTTCAGACTTTTGAAATAGCTCTGCTTGGTTTTTCCCAGAACTGAATGAAAAGCCCTTATTCCCACTGTTGGCATTGATAAAAGCCAGCATGTTGCCTTCTGGACGCTATGTGCACCTGAGACAAGCACTTTAGCTGATAAAAAAAAAAATGTAAACACAGAGACAAATGCAAAAAGAAAAAGAAAAGAATAAAAAAAGGCAGTGGAGATCTGAGGTTCACATTCAGGAGGGACTCTTATTTAAATTTGCTTAGCAGAAGCAAACATTGGTTTTATTATCCCGGTGGCATGTGGTTTTCTTGCTACGTACAGGTAGAAAGGCTATCTACCTTACATAGCACCAGATTTATTTTGAACTGAAAAATTAATATTATATTTCACTTTAAATCTTTTTACACTATTCAAACAGAAACCATGCTGCTGGGGTTTTTTAAACCACAGCTGGTTTTCCTCTTTACTATTGTGTTGTCCTGTGCACATCTGCAGGGAATTCAGTTTATTTCAGCTTACATTTCTTTTTGAAAATGCTCAACTTCATTCTGAAAATGATTTCATAGCTTGGCTTGTAAAAGATTTCAGTAGATGTGAACTTGTTTTAACCTGGCAGAGCCCTTGAGATCGGAAAATAATGGATCTAGGGTTGGTTAGAGTACTAAAAAATCACACAATCAAAATAGTGGTCACTAGCTGCTGTCTAATTTTATTCTGCTTTGCGTGTGTTGCTAGTATGCAACCCTAGAACTTCCCCTTAAACTCAATGGAATACACTTTTGACTGGGCAAGGCATATATGCTGTGTCTCTGACAAAGTCCACCAGCAATTTATTCAGAAATCCGGATGCATATATGGCGGTTTTATTGCTGAGGAAATCCTATTTGCAGTCAAGAGTGGGAGCTGAGTGGAGCCTTGGATGCACAGCTGTGCTCCTAGCGGAACTGAAAGTCAGACATTACAGCTAATCACTGCCATTGTCCTGATAGAGCAGAAATGACTCATTAATTGAACATCTCTCTTATCTTGCCATGGGCAGGGAAAACAGATCACGTACTAAAAACACTTGATGCCTGAATTCAAGAGTAACTAGAAACCCAAAACTGAGAATGCATGTATGTATGTGCTGGCAACTACTACATACACTCATTTACTGGAACAATGTTGCATTTAGTACACTCCAGTTGTACTTTAGTTGTTTTCACTACACTCCTGTTACATATACCAATGGCACAATAATAATTTGATTCTCATGGAGTCTAATAATAATAATAATAATAATAATAATAATAATAATAATAATAATAATAATTATTTTATTATTTACACCCCGCCCATCTGGCTGGGTTTCCCCAGCCACTCTGGGCAGCTTACAGCACATAACAAATGGTAAAACATTAGATATTAAAAATTTCCTGATTCAGGAAATAAAAATTTCCTGATACCAGATCTAAGGCACGTCTGCGACCATGAGTTTGGCCAAACATATTCAGGGACAGCCCCATGTTAAAATCCCCTAGGACAACCAAACTAGGTGTCTCCAGGAGAACATCCTCCATGACCTAGAACAGCTCTGACAGGGAATCCTTGGTGCAGCAGGGAGGTCGGTACACCAAAAGGAATCCTGTACTGCCCCTATTTCCCAGCTTCCAGAACGATGGAAACTGGGTCTTCCCAATAGGACGCCTAGTGCAAGCTAATGACTTCCTAAAAACCACTGCAACCCCCCCCCCTTTCCCTGCCCATATGAACTAGGTTGCTGTGTGTACGAGAAACCTGGTGAAAGAGAAACATAGAAAGAGTCAAAGGTCCTTCACTAACCACTTCACACTATCCTTCTTGCAGCATGCAAAAGAGCAAGTGCACTGTAATATTGTCTAAGATCCTAGCTATGAAGGAAGAACAACTTGTCCTAGCTTTTGCATATACTGATGTATTATTTGGGGAAGATGCGTCGCAACAATCCTCCCTTCTCTGACACCAAGAAATCATTACTTTAAGCATTTCTTTTTCTCATACAGCAGGGACATATTTCCTGCTTAGTGGGGAATGTTGTGTCATAGGCTAACAATGGCACAGTCTGGAGTTGCAATGAGGAGACACAAGAGCACCTTTTAGGAACACCAGTCGCCCGCAACACTTGCATTTAACCCAGCTCACTGGTAGCAAGCTTGGCAGCACTTCCAACAACAGCAGTTTTCCTAAATATTTGTCAAGCTTTCAAAGTGGAATTCAGCTCGTTGCATAGTTTTTCTGATACACTACAATAGTTTATGGACGGTTGTGGTTTAACAGAAATCCAGTTTTGTGAACTGTATATTTACCATGAAGTGTTAGGGAATTGCTCAGAGGAGATTTGTTGGGGGGACTGCTGTTACTGATACTATTTTTTTGTATCTTTATTTTAGATCTTAATACGATTGATGTGGATTCCCCCCCCCCAAATTGTGTACTTTTTGATGTTTTATTTATTTATGATTACTTTTTTATGTTTGTTATTAAGGAAATCAGCCCTGAGTGCTCACTGGAAGGACAGATCCTGAAGCTGAGGCTCCAAGACTTTGGCCACCTCATGAGAAGAGAAGACTCCCTGGAAAAGACCCTGATGTTGGGAAAGATGGAGGGCACAAGGAGAAGGGGACGACAGAGGACAAGATGGTTGGACAGTGTTCTCGAAGCTACCAGCATGAGTTTGACCAAACTGCGGGAGGCAGTGGAAGACAGGAGTGCCTGGCGTGCTCTGGTCCATGGGGTCACGAAGAGTCGGACACGACTAAACAACAACAAGTTTTTTACATGTTGTAAGCGGCCTTCAGTATGGTTTTAACTATGGAAAGGCAGCATACAAATTAAAATTATGTATGTATGTATGTATGTATGTATGTTATTTCAGGCACCTAAATAGATGTGTGCTTTTTACCTGTATATTTTTTCACAATGTGTGACAAAACATTAAATGAATCAATACCACCGGAATGCGAAACACCTACACCTATACTATATAGTTCTTAGGCTATCAGAAGCTGTAGTTCTGATATATAGTTAATGGAATTCTGAGCATTTTGGATAATTTTATAATGAGATCTCATTGCAAAGTGACCTCTATCTGAAAATCATTTCAGTTTTAAAGCTGTTTTTTTTAAATGCATTTGATGATATTTCTAATACCTAAAAATCAACACTCAGTCATAACCATGAAATCCTGATTTTCATATATATAAGAATATAAAATGTGTTGGTTTGTTTCCATGGGCTATCAAATGACAGTGGAGGGGGGAAAATATACCTTGTACATTTCGCAGAGTCATCTGTTAATATTTCTCAAGGTTCCTAACTGCATAAATGCATGCATTTTTATGTAACTTAGAGACACAGGAACGTGATTAGCACATCAACGGCTTCGCTAACAATATATTTGCCTTCAGCGATTTATGTTGTAGTGAATTAGAACCATTCAACTTGGCACAACATACTCAGATATTATTCACAGGCTGGAAAAGCAACAAGAAGATAAATATTCTGCCACTAATGAAGCTGCTTCTTCCCACTATGTTTACAAGCTCTCAGCTGTGGTACAGCTGATACTAAACTGTTGCTAAGAAAAAAAAATCAAGCAATGTAAATAAGTAGTGAGGGGGGAGGGGGAGAAATGAATCTGCAGGGGAATGTGTTAAAGGGGAAGGGTCTTTAATAGGGATTTCATTTTAATATCTCATGGGGATAGAGGGGTCCCAGAAAAACATCATCACCCAAGTGATTGTTTTCTTCGGCCAAACAATCTTTTCTGACTTGTTCCCTTTTAAAGCTTGCTTTGTATTGCAGGCTTGCTTTATATTTTGAAATGCACAAAACTATAATTAAGGAAAGACTGCAGACTTCCTCCTCCTCATCTTGTACCAATGTAGGAACCCTCTGTCATTTCAACTTGTGTGCAACACACAAACACACTTGTAGTTAAAATATTTTTAAACATATGAAAAAGTCTATCCAATTAAGTAGAACTGGGTGATTGTTGTTGTTTGTGTGGCGGAGGCTGGCAGGAAGAGGGAATTGATTGTACAACCAATTCTATTATGGGCACCTAAGGACTCAGCTACATTGGCAAAGAAAAAATGCTTTATATGTGTTGTTTATGCATTCTAACACTGTGACACCAGATGGTGCTGTGGAGTTTCTGTTTCTGCTTACCCGATTTCTCAGACAAAGTTTGCAACACGTTTAACTGAAATGCTTCTTTGATGTGTCTAGATCCAGCCTAAATTCTGTAACATATTTCTAGCATACTGTGTACATCAGATCGACAGTGCGCTGCAAAAACATTCAGTCAGCGCAAAAACCAATTCAGGTCTTCCAGCGTATTCAGTTTATTTCTTCATTCCTCAGCTTGTGTGGCTATACATACATTTTGAATGATAGATTTTGATCTGGTAGATAGATAACATTGCTAGGCTCTGAAACTGAAACCATGGAAAAAAGAGATTCCTATCACACATCGTTCTCAAATTATGGGAGCCTTTTGCTTAGTCTTCAGCAAAATGTGTGGATAATTAGTCACAGGGCCTAAAAAAGAGCTGCTTGGATTAGATGATCTTTGAGTTTATGTCCTTCAAAATCTGTCATTCTGTAACTGGCTTATCCAGAATCATGTAAGCTGCATTATATACCTGAGGAACATACCAAACTTCACAGCAGGCTTAACAGCACAAGCAAAGTACAGTACATAGATAGAGGTGATCCTGTTTGCAATGTGTAGTTAGACTTTCAAAAAGCTTTTGACGAAGTACCTTTCAAAGATTCCTGAAAAAGCTTAGCAGTCATGAAGGAGAGGTCCTCTCTTGGGTTAGTAAGTAGTTAAGAAAGAGGAAGCAGAGAGTAGAAATAAATGGACAGTTCTCCCAATGGAGGGATATAGAAAGGATTGGTACTAAGACCTGTGCTTCTTAACTTGTTCATAACTGATATAGAGTTAAGTATCCAAGTTTGCAGATGAAACCAAGTTGTTCAGGGCAGTCAAAACAAAAAGGGATTGCGGAAAGCTCCGAAAGGATCTCTCCAAACTGAGGGAAAAGGATGTAAAATGGCAAATGTGATTCAATGTACACAAATGTAAATGGATGTACATCAAGGCGCACATATATGAACTGTATGTATGAACTGGCAGTGACTGATTAGGAACAAGACTTTGTGATCATAGCGGATAACATGGTGATTTTTTTCATAGAGGAACAGTTAGGCCCAGAGGTGCCAGCTTGAGAGGGCAATTGTAAGGGGATGTGTGTGTGACGTCCTGATGTCACACGTGTGAGCATCGCACCTCCCTCCCTAAGCCAGGCAGAATCTTCCATGGTTGGGGAAGGAGGCACCAAGCGAATATTTAGGGGAATAGCCTAGTCCCCCTAGTCCATTGACTGCATGTCATTGGTGGATAAGATCATGAATATGTTGGCACTGTGTTTTTTATAAGGTGAATTTCATGTTAAGGATAATTAGGAAACTGGTTGAAGATAAAACTGGCAATATAATGTCATTATACAAATCTATGGAGCGACCCCACATGGAGTACTGTGTTCAGTTCTGGTTGGCTCACTTCAACAAGGATATTATAGAGCTGGAAAAGGTTCAGGAAAGGGGAAAAGAAACAACAACTATCGATTGGCTAGAGAGGCTCCTCTATGCAGAAAGGTTACAATGCTTGGGATGTTTGATAAGAGGTGAGTAAGAGCAAACATGACAGAGGTGTATGAAATTGTAGAGAAAGTGGGCAAAGAAAGGTTTTTCTCACTGTCTCATAATAATAGAACTCAGGGACATTCAATGAAGATGAACGCTGGGAGACTCAGGAGTGAAAAGAAAGCACATATTTACACAGTGCATAGGCCAACAATGGAACTTGCTCCCAGAGGAGGCAGTGATGGCCACCAACTTGGATGAATTTAAATGGAAATCAGACAATTTATTGGAAATAAAAAAGTTTCCTACACACACACACACACACGTTTCCTATCTATCTATCTATCTATCTATCTATCTATCTATCTATCATCTATCTATCTATCTATCTATCTATCTATCTATCTATCTATCTATCTATCTATATCTATCTATCTATCATCTATCTATCATCTATCTATCATCTATCTATCAATCAATCAATCAATCATCTATCTATCTAATCTATCTATATCTATCTATCATCTATCTATCATCTATCTATCTATCATCTATCTATCTATCATCTATCTATCTATCATCTATCTATCATCTATCTATCTATCTATCTATCTATCTATCTATCTATCTATCTATCTATCTATCATCTATTCCTTTTTCTGGGATATATACAGAACTTCCCCTTCATGGATCACCACCTTGTCGTGGCGAAGGGGCTTGAATAACTCAGAGAAGCTATGAGCTATGCCGTGCAGGGCCACCCAAGATGGACAGGTCATAGCCGAGAGTTTAGACTAAATGTGATCCACCTGGAGAAGGAACTGGCAAACCACTCCAGTATTTTGCCAAGAAAACTCCATGGACATAAAAAAAGGAGAAGCTTTGAGAAGAAAGTGAGAGTTTCCAAGGCATTCTCTGGTTCATGGGGTCACAGAGAGTCAAACATGACTAAGGCGACTAAACAACATACAGAACTTAAGAGATTTTACACAAAAAGTGAACAGCATGTACACAATGGCACAGAACCAATCAGGGACTGTGTGCCAGTGAAAGTGGAACAGGATGGAATTAGTTGCTCAGTCCTTTCCTAAGAACAGAGAATATTTTTTAACTGACACTGTGTCTATACACTCTATACCTTCAAAGCACATTCAAAGCACTCCCCCCTTCAAAGCATTGCGGGAACTGTGGTTTGTTAAGGCTTGCTGGGAACTCAGTGAGGAGCAAGCTACAATGCCCTGAATTCTTTGAGGGGAGCTCTGAATGTGCTTTAAAGGTTATTGCGTGGCTAATCCCTCCCCCCCACGGTGGAGAAAGAAGACACTGGACACAAGTATTTAGGTTAATGGGCGTAAATGGCCACAACTTTATTGATTACAGGTAAGAGAGGTATTGGCATTAGGCATTGGCCCCTATCCGACTATCCGGTTCTAACCGGGAAGGGTTAACTCCAACAGGGGGAGCCACCCGAGATGCATATCCCTAGGCGCTCCCCGAGGGGTTACCGCTCGGGGGCGCGCTTTAGGCCCTAGCCTCCGTAGGTTTCGGACGAGGCGTCGCCCCTCGGAGTCCTTTAACGAACTACCCTCCATGCATTGGGGGAGGTGATGGCGCTCCTCCCCCCCGAACTCATTTACATGACAATAACCCTGCCAATGCCTACCGCCAAACCGAGGAAGTTGTGACGATTTGCTACGAGGTAGGCGAAAAACCAAATGGCTCCAATAAACAGCCAATTAGCCAAAATGGAAAATTCCTACCCGGCCCCGTGAGGCGACCAGCCGAAGCCCATAGCAATGTCGCAGGCAAACCTAAAGGGCGGGTGGGAGGGAAAACGTGTCGGCTGCTGCAGAGAAAAGGGGCGAGCCCAGGGCTGCCCTGACCTAAATGGCCTGTAGAAGGCACGCCCCTGCCGCCAGCCGATTGGCTGGCGCGCGGGGATACCGGGGAATCCCTACATCATCCCGCGAGGCTGACTCCAGCCCCGCGGAAGCGTGGGCGGGATCGGGAGCCCGCAACCCCACCTCCTCCTGAAACTCGGTAGTGGCATTGCGTGGCTAATCCCTCCCCCCCACGGTGGAGAAAGAAGACACTGGACACAAGTATTTAGGTTAATGGGCGTAAATGGCCACAACTTTATTGATTACAGGTAAGAGAGGTATTGGCATTAGGCATTGGCCCCTATCCGACTATCCGGTTCTAACCGGGAAGGGTTAACTCCAACAGGGGGAGCCACCCGAGATGCATATCCCTAGGCGCTCCCCGAGGGGTTACCGCTCGGGGGCGCGCTTTAGGCCCTAGCCTCCGTAGGTTTCGGACGAGGCGTCGCCCCTCGGAGTCCTTTAACGAACTACCCTCCATGCATTGGGGGAGGTGATGGCGCTCCTCCCCCCCGAACTCATTTACATGACAATAACCCTGCCAATGCCTACCGCCACCCGAGCCGCGTTAAGCGGGCTCGCCGCCAATACCCTCAGACCTGTAACCAATCCTTAACTCCCTGGAAAATATCAGCCAACCAGATGTCATTGCCGGCATCGGATAGATGCACGCCATCCCAGCGATAGAGCGTGTCATTGCTATACTGAATTTCAGGGTGCTTGATCACCCGGCCGCCCAAAGCAATCACCCTACGGGCTACCGTACGCTCCACAATCCTCCTGGCCCTGTCCACCGCCGCGGGTTTCTCCGCATCCCGCCAAATTCTCCTTTCCAGCAAAGAAGACCATATTATTGTAATGCTTGGGTAGGATGCGCTTAACGACTCCAAGTCATTGATAATATTCCAAATTAAGTCCACCCCTTTACGATAGGCCAGATCATTCTCGCCCAGTTGTATGACCAAGGCGTCAGGTGGACCCTCATCAGAGATTCTTCTGGCTAGGGCTGGGTAGAACTCCTCCCAGCGCATACCACGCCTGGTAATCCAAGACACCTTGACATTGTTAGGTAGCCGGGGTTCATCAGCCCCACTGCGCTCTAAGCGCCGCTTCGCCCAATACGCGATACTGTGGCCGACAATCCACAGACGCACCGAGACTGCACCTGGAAAGATAGGATAAAGAGCTGGGTCAGGAGAAAACACGTGATGGGTAGGGGATAAGAGGGGGGTGTTAGGTTAAAAGGGCTTTCGAATATAACTCCTGAACGCATTGGACTTCCAACGGCCCAGATCCATGATCCTTTCGGCCGGTAAACCCATATGAGCGGCGGTGGTGGCGGCCCCAATGCGGAAGGAATGCGCGGCATAATCCGCTTGCGGAAGACCAATGGCCGCGATCGCCTTGCGCATGACCCTAGTGAATTGATGTTTAGAAAGGGGGGATCCGTCATCATGCAAGAAAAAGGGGCCATTCGCTTTCGATCTTAAGCACAGATATCTCCTAGCGTCTTTTACAGGGCAGGGGCCAGCCCTCTGCGTGGCCTGAAGACGAACGAAGGCTCCCCTACCGAGCTGATCCGTCTTAGAACTACGGATTTTTAGCAAAACATGCGAGCTAGTTACCGTTACATCCTCCATCAATAGTCCCCTGTTGGCCGAGTGGTCAACGCAGACCACCTCGCCTATGCGCAAGGCACCAAAGAATGCAAAAGAGAATGCGGCAGAGAATAGTCTGGCCTCATATCTCGACCAACAAAGGATCCTTAGCTTCCTACGGATTTGGGTGAGTATGTCAAGTGTTATGGGCCTTCTAGTGTCGCAACCCTGCGGCCTGGACCTGCGCCAGCCCTCCAGCATCTTCCTAACCACGAAATGAGCACAGGGGTCGACGGAGAATAGGGATTTGGAAAAGAAGGATATCGCCGCCGAATGGATGTTGAGGGTTTTGGGCGCGCGGCCTAAATCGCGAAGGTGAACCATATACTCAATGACTTCAGACTTGGATGGAGGCCTGCCCGGCTTGAACCGCTCCTTCTTCCTGCGGAAAGACGTAAAATCTAGCCATGCCTTGTTATAAGACCTAAGGGTAGAAGGAGCCAGTGAAGACAATACTCCCTTTATTGCTTCTCGCTGCCAATACTCCAGAGATGCTCCGGAAACGGTTGCGGCTGCTGCTGCGCATCCGGCGCCAATGAGCGAAAGCGCTCCATCTGGAAACGAGATAGCGCATCCGCGATGTTATTATCTATACCAGGGACGAATTTGGCAGAAGCGTGTAGGTTCAACCGCAGGCACGACAAGACAAAGTAACGCAAAAGCGATCCTACTCTCGGGGAATGTGCTGACTGTCTATTCAAGACCGAGACTACCGATTGGTTGTCTGTCCAGAAACATACCCTATGGTTCTTGAAATGCTCCTCCCATATGTGGATAGCGACTACAATGGGGAAGAATTCCAAGAAAGTCAAATCACGAAGTATAGGTTTACCTTGCCAGGAGGGGGGCCAACGCTGAGCACACCACTGACCCCTGAAGTAAACGCCGAAACCCAAGGACCCGGCTGCGTCCGAATGTACTTGGAAATCTGACTGTAAAGCCAGGCTATCCTGCCACAGTGATACACCATTAAAACCATCCAAAAATTGTAACCAAACTTGAAGGTCCGCTTTTACTGTTTTAGGGAGGCGGACCCTATGATGCGGGGACCGTAGACCAGCGGATAGCTTTGCTAGTCTGCCACAAAAGGGACGGCCAGGAGAAACCACGCGGCAGGCGAAATTGAGGTGACCCAGGAGGGATTGAATTTGCCTCAAAGTGACCTTTTTTAGAGGCAGCATTTGGCCAATGAGCTCTCTTAGGGCAACTAACTTGTCGACTGGTAAGCGGGACGTTTGGGCGATAGTGTCGAGTTCTATACCCAGGTAGGTCATGGTCGTAACCGGACCCTCGGTCTTCTCGCCCGCCAGAGGTACCCCCAGCTCGCTGGCCAGGGACTCGAACGCCCGGAGCAAGGTCCTACACTCACCAGCGTTACTCGCCACCAGGATAAAATCATCGAGGTAGTGACCCACACCCGCGGCGCCAGTTCTAAATTTTAAAGCCCATTCCAGGAATGTGCTGAACGTCTCAAAGGCTGCGCAGGCAATCGAACAACCCATGGGCATTGCTTTGTCGATAAAGTAAGCTCCCTGAAACTTGAAACCCAGCCAGCGATAGTCGTCTGGGTGAACCGGTAGGAGGCGGAACGCAGACTCAATGTCGCATTTCGCCATAAAGGCGCCCCTGCCAAATCTCCTTACCAGCTTGACCGCCTGATCGAAAGATGCATACTTAACCGTGCACATCTCCTGAGGAATAGCGTCGTTCACTGAGGCTCCTTTAGGGTAGGATAAATTATGAATCAACCGGAATTCACCCGGGGCCTTCTTTGGTACCATACCAAGCGGGGAAATATGGAGATCACCAATGGGGGGTGCCGCGAAGGGGCCGGCCACCCTCCCAGCGGTGACCTCCTTCTGGATCTTTTTGATGGCAATGTCTGGTCTTTCCAAAACTGATTTCTGATTGGGGGGGCAACACGCGTTGGGGGTAAAGGCAACTGGAATTCTAAATCCCAGGGAAAACCCTTCCTCTAGTAGGCGGGCAGCTTGTCTATTTGGGTAAAGCTTCAACAGTGTTTTCAGGGGCTGTAATTTAATCGGGGAGTACGCCAGAGCGAGGGAAGGATTAGTAACGAGACCCGGTTGTTCCCTGGGGGGGTCCCGAAGTTCCAGCCTGCGCGCCCCGGCCACCCCGGTTAAAGTGGCCCCTGCCTCCACGAAAGGGCTGCTGCTTCCCCTTGTAGCAGTTGATGGCGGGATGGCTGCCCAAGCACTTGTCACATTCATGTAAGTACTTACACGACGCACGCTGACAGGTCCCCTTATTGAAGTCCCAGCACTGCCTACGGCGCTGGGCCTCCACCTTACCAGACTTGGACGGGTCGAGGGTTTTCTTTTCAATGTTAGGACCCACGGTTTCCATCCAGCAGTTGTTGTCCTTCTGGTCCCAGCGCGTCGAGGACAGCAGCGAGGCATTCCTCCGGAACTCCTCATCATACGCCATGGCCGCGTCGTCCCCAGCCAACTCCCGAGCCCTCCGAACGTGGGCCAGATAAGAGGCGAGGTGCATGCCACGTTTAGGGTAACAACCTGACACTACTGCCATGAAAACCTGATATCCGTTAAGCCAGTTCTCAAAAGTTCGCTCAACCCGAGGTGTCCTGTACCTCTTTTTACCATTATACCTTCTTTTCTCCCCTTTTCCCCTAGTTTGAGCCGGGGGCAGTAAGGAAAACATATCAACATACTCTCCGTTCAATATCTTATTCCTTTTTCTCTTGGAGAGGTGATTCCCCAATACGAAGTCGGTAGCGGAGTTGGTTGAGACTTTAACGTCCTTGACCAGAGCACCGTCTTTCCATTCGAGAGTGCCATTAAAGGCCTTTCTGTGAGAGTTGGCCCTCCTTTCATGCACCCACAGGGGAAGCCCTGTGTCTTCGCCCTCCCCCCAATACGTTTCCATGGGAACGTCGCTGTCCCCGTCTGAAGAAGACGTACCTGTCTCCTCGTCGGAATCGGAAGAGTCCCTTTTCTTGCTCTTCTTGGACCGATGCTTCTTCTTCGACTTCCTTTTACCGCTACGTGATCCGCCGCCACGCGGGGCTGAGTCATTGCTTGCCGAGGCCACCTGCTGAGGAGGCAAATCCTCATCCGATGTTGACCCCTCAGAAGAGCTCTGCCGCGCTGGATTGTCCTGAAAAACACTAGGCACATCAATTACCTCGCGCCGCGGGACGGCCTGGGAGGCTTCTGCTGCCTTGGCCCTGCGAGTGTTAGCCTTAGATTTTTGCGGCGCTGCTTTACCCTTGTCGGGGCCTGGGTTAGGTTTCTGGGCCCGTGCTGTTTGTAAGCGTGTCCTGGGCCTACTAGCGGCCTGCTGAGCCGTAGAGGCTGCACTGGTGGAGGGACCGTCCTGGCCCTGCTGACTAGGAGGGGTGTCAGGAATAAAGTCCTGTGGTACCTCGACAATGTTTGGGGAGGGGGTAATGGGTGTCCTGCACTGAGTATAAAATGATTGAAGCGCAGCAAAAAGCTGAGCCACCACTTGGGGATTACCAGGACCCGTTGGGATCAGGGCATTGCCAGGTTGAGGAGCCAGTGGATTGCCATTGGCTTCCATGTTCAGGGGTAATATGCCCAATAAGGCTCCCAACCTCCCGAGATTTGATATTATTAAGCTAGTCCACTTGTTCCCTTCAGTCCCGAATTTATTTTGTTTTATTTTATTTTATTTATTTCAATTATTTATTTATTTATTTATTTATTTTTATGTGGTTTTCTTTATATATTTAATTATTTGTTTAAATTTGTACTATTAACTCTATTTATTTATTTATTATTTATTTATTTATTTTTTATTTGTTTGTTTATCGAATTCTATATATAACTAACCGACAATTGCTATTTCGCTTGATTTTGTCTATTTATTAGCGTATACCACAGCTAGAAAATAAGGTAAAGCACGATAAACAAACCCCTGTTGTTTTACTGACTATTTCTTAAATTGCAGTCATAAGGGTATCAGACCTGGAACCTTGGCAGTATCAGCACCACGCTCTAACCGAGGGAGCAAAGGCCCCGATAAGTATCTAGGAAAATGCAGGTAGCAAATCACCGCGATTAAATTAACGCCGCCACCAATGGGATAAAGGGTTAAGCGGTTGTAACCATTAACAGCTGAAGGAGCAGAAGGCCAAACCAATTTGGGGGTACGATAGGAGAAAAAGGAATACCACAATCAAAATAATCAAAAGCCGAATGTTATACTGAAGCTTTTGGGCCGCTGACCAACACTTGCCACACACAAAATGGCCGCCGCTAGGCCACGCGGTACACTCAAAATGGCGGCCGGGCAGATAGCTAACACTTGCCACACACAAAATGGCCACCGCCAAGGACGCTCAAAATGGCCGCCGCTAGGGCCACGTGGCCCTCTCAAAATGGCGGCCGTCCGGGTCGTTGCCCGGGCAACCGGGACGCCGGAACTCAAGAGGCCGCTGAGGATGTCCCTATGAAGAGTGAAGATTACAACAGCTGCCAATGATCCCAGAAGAAATGCACACCGCGTGTGCTTAATAACACGACGGATGGGGCCAAGCGAAGACAGGGAAGGGGGAAATGACACACGGGGGCGAGAGAAAAGCGAAGAAGAGAAAGAAAAACGGACGGGAGAACGTACCGCCAATGCCGCTAGAATCACCACTCCTCCCCCACGCTCCGCCCGCGTTACCCCGAACCCAAGAAGAAACCTCCAGCGAGCGCTGCAGCGGCTCGCTAAACGAAGATCCACCGGCGAGATTCTGGAGCGAAGCTGCCCGCTGTATGGTCGGGCCGCTACGGGCAGCAAGAGGGCAGCGTTAAAGGCAGCACTAGATCCGCGGCTCGACCGGCAGCCGCGCAAGGTCGCAACGATGGGGAGCTCCCGTAGCCGAGAAGACGGAAGCGCCGAAGAGACGGATGTATCAACTGCTGAGTGGAAGCAAGGAAGTCGCGGCTCAAGCTGACGCCAGCGGACAAGCCGCTGCGCAAGGTAACTGCGCGAAGGAAGGTTTGCAGGAAACGACCAGCCAAACACCAAGAGTTGGATCCGAAAAAAAAACGCTGAGATGCGAGCAGGATCCAAAACGTGTCGGCTGCTGCAGAGAAAAGGGGCGAGCCCAGGGCTGCCCTGACCTAAATGGCCTGTAGAAGGCACGCCCCTGCCGCCAGCCGATTGGCTGGCGCGCGGGGATACCGGGGAATCCCTACATCATCCCGCGAGGCTGACTCCAGCCCCGCGGAAGCGTGGGCGGGATCGGGAGCCCGCAACCCCACCTCCTCCTGAAACTCGGTAGTGGCATTGTGTGCAGGCAACCTGATGGAAATAATGCAGGGTAAATACTGTATTAAAAATTAACTTTGAAATTTGCCCTTGTCTTATACATGGGTAGTGCAGAGGGGGGTTGGGCAATTGGTTGCAGCCATGAGCAGGAGATTTTCTGTGGTGACAGGGCTGGTGATTGGTGGCTGTGTGAAGGGCTGTTTGTGATTGGCTGCCTCTGTGGCAATCGCGTGGTTGATTGGTGGCTGCGGGTCTTCAGCAATGCATGCTATCGCCAGCAGCGGATGAGCGATTTTCAGCCATTCCAGCCCCATAAAAGCTCAACAACTCTGTGCCATCTCCCCCCCCCCATTTCTTAAACCGGAGTCCCCCAAAATAGGGGGAGTCTTATACATGGGGGCGTCCTATAGATGGAAAACTACAGTACATGAAAGGGAAGCAGCCTAAAGTCAACAGAGAATGCAAAACAAAATTACCGAAAAGACTACAAGCCTGTCCTCTGTTTGAAATCCCATGTACACATATTCTCACACACATACATACACATATCTCCAACGTAAGAGTGTCCCCGATCACTCAGTGTTTGCCAATATTAACTATAAGATCTTTACAAGCTCTGCTGGAAAAACCACTGCAAAAAGCTTTCCTGCAAATTTGTGTATTACAGAAGTAGCCACTCAGCCCTCCTTTTCTCTGCCACCCACGCAAACCACACTCAAATGCCGCCCCCTACCCCCACTTTTGTATATATTATTTTAAAAAATACTTTCCACTATTAACTGTCTGTCTATCTGCTCCTGGGTGGGCGGGCTGAATCATCCCTGCATGGATGCCAACCTCAGAAAAACCCCATCTACCAGAAGGTGTTCCTGAAGAGAGGAAAGGTCAGGACTAGTCCAAGTAGCAGACCGGAAATATTTTCTAAATTCCATCGTACCTTTCACCACCCTCACTTTCTCAAACCCTGCTTAGAGCTTGTTTCCTCCCCCTTGTGAGGAGCCTTTCAGGCACCTTGGAAATAGAACAAGAATCAAGTGATGGAATGGTTGCCATGGAGAAATTGCGAAGTTTTCTTTATTTTGAGTTGAATGGCAGAGAACTGCAAAAACACAGCAGCTGCACAACTTGGTAGGAAATAAGCAACTGCCAATCAGGGACTACAATAATTGGTAACTTAGAGAGAGAGAGAGAGAGAGAGAGAGAGAGAGAGAGAGAGAGAGAGAGAGAGAGAGAGAGAGAGACAAAGGGTAAGAAACAACATCTTTTTCCTTCTTCCGCCCAGCTCTGTTCCTTCTAATTCTTTGTAAATACGATACTGACTTGGGAGGGTTATGACTAAAATGTCCAACGCAGTATAATAAAAGCTCCTCCTAGATTAAATTTACCCAATATTTTTAACGCAATATAAGGCCACCCCTAAATTTGCTCCATGTCTGATATTTTAAAGGCACAGGCTTCGTTTATTGCGATTTGGGATTTCAAGATCACGCATCATCTCTCCAGATTTCTACAGGCGCTCTCTCTCTCTTACACACACACACACACACACACACACACATATGGGTTGCATGTAGATATTCCATGAGCAGAGTTACATTCACAGGACGTTGTGTTGGAAGGTGAGGTGGGGAAGTAGCTAATCTGCAGTGTTCCAGCACATGAAATGTTCAGATTTACCAGGAAGTCTCATGATTTTAAACAAGCGCAGATGGAAATGCCAGCAAATTGCAATAGTTACCAGTAAACTTCATAGCTCATGAGAAGAGAAGACTCCCTGGAGAAGACCCTGATGTTGGGAAAGATGGAGGGCACAAGGAGAAGGGGGCGACAGAGGATGAGATGGTTGGATAGTGTTTTCGAGGTTACCAGCATGAGTTTGTCCAAACTGCGGGAGGCAGTGGAGGACAGAGGTGCCTGGCGTTCTCTGGTCCATGGGGTCACGAAGAGTCGGACACGACTAAACGACTAAACAACAACAACAACACAAACTTCATAGGGAACTAAGCGCCTTCAGAAAATTGAAATCAGTGTGGCCTTATCAGAATGCATTCACCGTGGATACAGATGTGAAAAGCATATACTTCCAAATCACATTTCAAAATCCAAAAGTTTCTGCTGCCATCCACCGCCTTAAAAAGTTGCAAAATCTGAACTCACGTGCTAACAAAGAGTAGTATGACCCACATTAAGGATGTGTCAAAGAGGAAGCATGAAGTGTTCACTCTACTTAACACCCAAACAAGTTGGATATTAACAGATTGGTCAGGGTTAAGGAATGGAAATAAAAGTCATGTATGTAGAGCAATAACAGGAATCAGTTCACTGCTAATCACTTGCCAAATTACAGTAATTTTAAGACTACATGGCAGAGGTAAGATTCAAGGAGGATACATATAAAGCATCTAATGTTAATTGTTAAATAGTGAAATCTGCAATTGCATCATAAAAATTGCTACTTTCTATTCCTTTAATTAGAGACCAGCACCATGATCACAGAGCCTATCTATCAAAGTATTCCAAGCTGCACACTTTTTGAAGGGATCTGTGTGGTCCTCCCAGGTTTATGGCATGTTCTTTAGTCTGGCTAAAATCTGCTGCTGCTGACTGGCAGAGTTTGAATGGGAGATGGAAGGAAGCAACCCAGCTTCATTTGCTCATACTAACAAGGACAGCTTAGAGCAGGGCTGGGAAACCTGTTACAGCCTAAGGGCCACATTCCCACATGAATAACATTCTGGGGAACCACATGCCAGTGGTGATGGGCAGAGCAATGGATGGGACTCTTGCCTTTGCACAGGAGGCTAAATTCCAACCATTCAAAAGCTAAGAGGTTCTACATACTCCCCATTTCTCCATTCCGGTAAGCAAGAGACATTGTCACAGCTCAAGGACATATCCCAGCCAGGAGAAAGAACTTGAGGAGCATGTGCAGCAGGGTTGGTGATGGGTGTGGCCTAGACAAGGGTGTGGCCTAGGCAGAGTCCCGAGGGTTGAGCAGAGAAGCCTCCAAGCATTAGGTTCCCGGCTCCTGGCTTGGAGGAACCTTCTACCTCCTTTTCCATCACTTCACTGTCATGCATTTTAAGACAGCACATGTGTGCAAATCTGGCCCAAACTGTAAGAATAAACAGGCTCCAGGAACATCTGAGGGACAAAATTAAGACAACAAGATTTGTTACAGAGTCACCTGTTGTTGACCAAACCATCAAGTCCCTGGATTCCTTTAATGGAATACCCTTCACATAGGGATGGCGAGACCATTCTCCGATCCCTATCACCTGAACCACAGCCTATCTGCAACCTTATAAGTTGTGACGCTTTGCTACACAGCAGGCGAAACCCATATGGCAACAGCAAATCAGCCAAGTGCGGAAAATTCCTGCCATGCCCCTGTCTCAATGACAGACGACACACGACAGCATAGCAAGGTCAAGCGCAAAGCCCTAAAAGTAGGGAGAGGTGGGCGGGTGTTCCAAATGCACGTGCTGAAAGAGGAAGCTCTGGGTCACGTGCATGGGCATAAGTAGGTTCCTTGAACCGTTTGGACTGCGTCCCATTGGCCAGATTGCACCTAGCTTCAAGGGACCTACCGATCGGGTATTGCGGCTGACCAATCGTACCCACCCACAACACAGGGTGTCGGTTTTCCAGGCAATGTGTGCCCTCTTTAAGGGAGGACCCGATTTCTGTAAAACCCACACAAGCTACAATTATAAAAACAAGGGTGTGCAAGCAGTGGAAATAGCATGCCAGTTCAATTCCATTGCGCTGCCATTCTGTTTTATTACCTGGCGGGTTTGTGCCAACGTAGCTGGCAGTGGAGTGGCAGGAACGAAGCAACACGGCCATTTCCGCTCCTCCTCCAATCATCATTGTGGAAGAGCAGCTCCACCTTGCCCCGCCCCAAGCTCTGTAAAATGTTGCTGGGTAACTCCCTGAGCTGTATAAAACATACATGGGAAACTCCTGCCACATTGAGTTATGTTACTGAAAACAAGGCACTGCTGTTCCACTAGGACAAGGGACTTGCATGGGCAGAACAGACATTTCTCCTCTCCTCTTCTCCCTGCAGTCAGACCCCCACCCCAAGAGGGTTGGCAACCCTCTGGAGAAGATTCTGGAAGGAGAGGAAATGGAAGTGCCAGTGTTGCTTTGTTTATAATTCACAAAAACCTATTTTTTAAAAGCCAAAATAGAGGCCTTTCAACATTAACAAGTTTAACAGAGCACTCGGCACGGATCACACAATAACCTTATATCAGTGCTCTCTGTCTGCCGCGGTGGCAGAAACATTAGCCAAATAACCCCTATACCACAACAATGAAGCAACTAAGTATAGTCCCATCTTTTGCTAAAACCCAGCTCTGACAGCTTCCTTGCCCTTCTCAGGCATGAACAGCAGGACCAATGCCACTTCCTGATGGAGGTCCTGTGTGTTTTTTTGCAGCTGCTTTTGGGTGTGCTTCAGGCGCTTCTTTTAGAAAGCTGGTGCACATTGGCTCCTAGTTGAAAATCAATTTGGATCAAAGCCTCCACAGGTCCATGAGAAAAACTCAGTCATATTTTGAATGTACCTCTTATTGGAAAGAGTACATCATGCAGCAGTCCAGCCTGTGTAAGAGACACTTATCAGATCACAGGCTCACATCTAGGGATGCTTGTGGAATTTAATTTCTTTGAATTCTGAGACACAGTGATCTGGTCCACGCTTCCTGGACTGAGGTGAGGACCACGATGTAATTATCCAACGGATTCCACACTTCTCTGAATTTTACAATACAGGTCCCAACACAAAAAAGTAACAAAATGTATTAAAGGGAGATTATACATGTAGAAATGTACACATTGAGATAAAATAGATATTGAAATATGCATTTTTGTGAGAAAATCTATAATTAACTGGAATTTTTGCAGACTATATGTATATACTGTATATGGTGTGTGTCTCACACCCCCGCCCCCACACACCACAGATTAATGGGGAAATGGGATGGAACAGATTTACAAATGACTCAAAATGCTACTGACTGTAAATAGACTGGCCCATCCTTTCCAACTTATATGCAGCAAAACAGCAAAATAATACCCCACATGGCATAGACCAAATCAAGTTTACAGCCAGGCACCAAATCTCTGACCAAATTAATAGATCACTCAGTATTATTTGCAGATTATTCAAACAGTCATTGTCTTAGTCCACTTAGTCCTCTTTTCAGTTACACGCCACAAAATTTATATTTGGGTAGCATCAGGGTCTAGGAGTGCCTAATTTTTGGTTGGGCAGTTGCAATTGCATTTGGACAGGAAGAGCCTTGCTAGCCACAGTAATCTACACTACAGAAACATTTCTAGGTGTGGCTACAAATTTAGGAATAATTACTAATATTTAAATAAAAATACACCAAGTATCTCCAGAGTGGGGGAAGCTGACTAGGCAGCCTGGATACCTGCACAGTCTCCTGTCCAGGTGTGGTTTTTCATTGTGGGTGAAAAACCACAAGGCCCCTCCCGATCCCCCTTTTTCTTTTTCTTGACCAGGCAGCCCTTCAATTAGAGGGTGCCTTCAAACAGAGGACTGCCCTCCAACAGCCCTTCAAAACAGAGGGCTGCCACTTGTATAGCAGGATACATGCCCCCCCCTAACTGCCTCATTTATCTGTGTAACAAGGTCTCTGAGGCAGAGATGGTCAGTTTCACAGTTCACAGCACAATGGTTCTTAAGGGTCCCAGAAGGCAAGGAAATGGTACCTTAACTACTATCATTGCTGCAGTTCCGTCTCTTCTACCAAAGCGAAGGGCTACAGAGTGAACAAAAGCTTTTCGCCACAAACTGACAGGTGAAAAGCAGAGTGGTGCGTTTCTGATGACACAGGATTCAGTCGCAGGAAAGTGGCTTCAGAGAAGTCCCACTGAACAAAGACGTCAAATGTTTTTTTAAAATGTGCTGTGCTCAGCTGATCTGCCAGGCAGAGAGGAAGCAAATATAGTGGAAACATCCACAATTGGAACGAAGGCTGCAGCTCTAAGCTCACCTTCAGCCAGGTGAGCCTTAATGGAGCAAAAGGGTCCCCTGGTGTGCTTGCAGCCTCTCTGTGCATGGCAGTCAGGGTGAAAGGCCCACATGACAGCAGTGGAGGCAACTTGGGATGCAACATATTGTGGGCGAGCTCAGCCTCTCTCTGCCCATGGGATGCACCAACTGGGGACTCTCTGCTGGCTTCCATTGACGGGGTCCCACTGGCAGACATTCCACTTGCCTAAATGGCAACAGAAGCAGAACGCTGCACTGACAGAATGATGTTGGCGTAATTCTGCAGGCAGACATCAGTGGAGATCAGCAGCAGGGCAGCTCTACCTCATCCACCACCTGCCCACCCAGTGAAAAGGGTCCCCCCCCCTATATTGTGCTCTGTGCTTTTTACTTTCTAGGGCTCCATGATCACTGCAGATGGTGACAGCAGTCACAAAATTAAAAGACTCCAGCTTCTTGGGAGAAAGGCGATGGCAAACCTAGACAGCATCTTAAAAAGCGGAGAAATCACCTTGCCAACAAAGGTCCGTATAGTGAAAGCTATGGTTTTCCCAGTAGTGATGTGTGGAAGTAAGAGCTGGACCATAAAGAAGGCTGCTCGCCGAAGAATTGATGTTTTGGAATTATGTTGCTGGAGGAGACTCTTGAGAGTCCCATGGACTGCAAGATGACCAAACCTCTCCATTCTGAAGGAAATCAGCCCTGAGTGCTCACTGGAAGGACAGATTGTGAAGCTGAGGCTCCAATACTTTGGCCACTTCATTAGAAGAGAGGACTCCCTGGAAAAGACCCTGATGTTGGGAAAGATGGAGGGCACAAGGAGAAGGGGACGACAGAGGACGAGATGGCTGGACAGTGTTCTCGAAGCTATGAACATGAGTTTGACCAAACTGCGGGAGGCAGTGGAAGACAGGAGTGCCTGGCGTGCTCTGGTCCATGGGGTCATGAAGAGTTGGACACGACTAAAATACCAAACAACAACAACAACAACAACAACCAGAATATTGAACTAGATAGCCCAGACCATTTGTTTTACGGGCACCGCTTTTCATATTTTAGGTTGTCATAATGTAAAACATTGTTACTGCTTTTTTTGTTATTATGCTTCAGGATTTAACCTCCTTCTGCCGGGCCTGTAAGACAGAGTTATTCCGCCTGGCCTTTAATTTGAATTATCTTTTATTTCGCTTCTCTTCCCTCCCCCTCCCTTGTTATGAAGAATACCCACTCTGAGACCCCACAGCTAATTCTGTTGCTCAGTCCCTGCTCCTTCTAAAATAGCAGTTTGAAAGCATGTCAAAGTGCAAGTAGATAAATAGGTACCGCTCTGGCAGGAAGGTAAACGGCGTTTCCGTGCACTGCTCTGGTTTGCCAGAAGCGGCTTAGTCATGCTGGCCACATGACCTGGAAGCTGTACGCCGGCTCCCTCGGCCAATAAAGCAAGAGTCGTCCACGACTGGACCTAACGGTCGGGGTCCCTTTACCTTTACCCATTCAGGCCATCACAGGTAGAGAGATGAAAGGCATCAGTAGAAGCAGAAATCAAACAGTGGTTGAAAGGAAACAAATCTGACCATGACTGTGAGGAACATGGGATGGGACAGAAATTGCTTACATCCCCTTACATCCACCTGCTAACTATGGAACAAAACTGAAAACGGGGTGAAGGTGAACCACACTTTGCTCAGGGAAAGCGAGCCAAAAGAAATTCACAGATGAATCAATATCAGTCTGTGTGTGTGTGTGTGTGTGTGTGTGTGTGGCCACAGACCTGCTAAAGAACAACACTTTCCAGCTTGTAAATCTGAATTGGGCTATTGTGTTATTTGGGTCTCCACCCCTCCCTGTATAAAGTGTGCATCTGGTTCTTTTCAGGAAAGACACATTCTCTCAGGGTCACAGATCCTAAAGTAGCCTCTTTCCTTCCCAAAGCTACACGTTGGCATCACCCTTCCCTCTTCCCTTTTCAATTTATATGCTGTCTCCCTTCTCCAACAGTCAGCACTCAAGCAAGCTGCTGGCTCAGCCATATCGCTGCAATTCTACTCTGCTAGAATTCTCTATTTAATCACCGACAGCTGTGAGGGAGCTCTTTGCTACAGGCGTAGCTGAGCCACTGCTGTTTCTTAAAGAGACAGCAGCTCCCCACCCCCACCCTGCCCGTCTGCCCACCTAAAACAACAACAACAATCCTTGTCTACATAAAGGTTTTCATTCAGCTAGTGTTATTTGATACTTCTTGTATGCTGACTAGGAAATACAAGCTTTGTGTCGACCTGGATCACCTATAACATTTACGGTTTCCCTCACCCAGGAACTCCCTCTTCTTTTTGATGGACCATCCTAATGGACAATGGATGGACAATTTGTTTTTTGGGGCGGCGGGGGGGGGGGGAGGAAATGAGCAGCATGCAGCCCAAAGCCTCTTGACACACAGCTCTGGGTGCTGTGCCGCTATACAGCTGCTGGTATGCTACAAAGAGGTGCCAGAACGCACCAAAGAGGCTGTGAAACTCAGTTTCGGTGAGTTCTGGCTGAAAAAAAGCCCTGCTCACACCCATTTTTTTTAAAAAAATAGGCTGTAGTTTAGTCCACAAACACCTGTTTTGGACAGGGTTTGTGGGGAAAACTTCAGAGATTGCTACAATCCTATACGGTGGACGCTCAGGTTGCGAATGTGATCCGTGCGGGATGCAAGTTTGCAACCAGCAATGGTGTGTCTGTGCATGCGCAGGTTGCAGTTCAGTGCTTCTGCGCATGTGCAAAGCTCAATTTAGTGCTTCTGTGCATGCGTGACCACCGAAACCTGGAAGTAACCCATTCTGGTACTTCCGGGTTTTGGTGGTCCGTAACCTGAAAAAATGCAACCTGAAGCGTCTGTAACCTTAGGTATACTCATTTGCAAGGGAGCATGTTGGGGACGCGGGTGGCGCTGTGGGTAAAACCTCAGTGCCTAGGACTTGCCGATCGTATGGTTGGTGGTTCGAATCCCCGCGGCGGGGTGAGCTCCCGTCGTTTGGTCTCAACTCCTGCCCACCTAGCAGTTCGAAAGCACATCAAAGTGCAAGTAGATAAATAGGTATCGCTTTATAGCTGGAAGGTAAACGGCGTTTCCATGCACTGCGCTGGTGCTGGCTCGCCGGAGCAGCTTCGTCACGCTGGCCACGTGACCCAGAAGTGTCTGCAGACAGCGCTGGCCCCCGGCCTCTTAAGTGAGATGGGCGCACAACCCTAGAGTCGGACACGACTGGCCCGTACGGGCAGGGGTACCTTTACCTTTACCTCAGTCCAACTGAACACAGTGGGGCTTGCTTTGGAATAAATATGCATGTAAATGTATGCTCCACTTGTCAATCTTGTTGAGTACTGGAAAAGTAGCTGGTTTGGACATAGTCTTACAGCAGGGGTGGGGAACGTCTATCCCATAGGCCTGGCATAGGTCTCAATTTGGCCCTTGAGTTCGTTTTCTCCAAGCCATGGCCATGTGTACCACCTTGATATCATACAGGAGGGGGAGGGAATTCTATCCGCCCACCCCACTGCCAGATGTTGCTGATATACTGAGCTCCTGAATAAGATTCTGGCAGGGAGGAAACTGTTTCCCATCCCTGGAACTAAGCAAGAGCTTGAAAAAAAGACACCAATGATCCGACTTCTCTTTGTGTAAATAACAATTGCACTGTATTTCCCTTGCATGCCTCACATGTACCTTCACAGTACTAATAAATTAACTGGTAACCAGTTTTCTTTGGTAGAGTGCCCTGCTTATAAGGCTTAGGTCAGCAGAACTAAGTGGCATCTTACAAATCAAAGACTAAAAGGAATGCAAGCACATCCTACTCACAAGCCATCCATTTTTCCGTCTTAACACATCATTTGCTAAAATCTATTGCACACAGCTTAATGAGTTCCACTCCAAAAAAAAGTTTTTAAAGTGTGCACTGTGTTTTGTGCCTGATAAATAAATGAGAAGCATTTTCTTCTTTTCTGGAGAGTAGGAAATAGCATCAAAAAGGGTGGTTTTGGGCGATACAGAACCACTTGTGCAATGGGACTTTCCCTCCTAGTGCCTTGCTCCCTCGCCGAATCTGCTCCTGATTGTTGGGGGAACCCATCCGAACAGATTTAGCGGGGTGCTGGAAGTGCAAAGAAAAATTATTGCGCTGACAGAATGAGAGACTTAGAGCGACGTTGGATTCCACTCTTGGGCTGTGATCCATCTCTTTGGAAGTAAATCCCATTGAGTCAATAAGACCTACTTCTGCATAGACCTACTTAGGGTCCACACTGTAAATAATCCTAAGCATTCTGGCTCCCAGTGCAGAGCTATGGACTTTTTCCTATCAGATTTATCCCAGGCGAGAGAAGAATGTTAAATCAAAGCCATTATCTTGGGCTGTACCGCACGCCCTGCTGAAGCATTCACTTCTCCCTTTTTTAAAAAAAACCAAGCTATTTTCTTATGCTGTCGTTCTCCATGACTAAACATTATTTAACTGGCTTTCCTCGAAGAGGTACTGTTAAAGAACCCTATGGATTTTTACTACCCACAGACTAAACACGTTGCTGGTTTTTAGTTAGCAGCAAGCTGAGAAATTAGATGCTCTTTTATGTGGTAGCTGGGAAGCAGCAAAGTCCCTTTCTATAAAGATGTTATATGTGATTCTTCTCTTGCCAGAGTACCTATATGAAATAGCAAGAAAGGAGATTGTTTTCTGCTTCGGCAGAGTCATCTTTATGCCTGGGATAGTGTCATGCACCTCTTTCCCCCCCAAATGGGGGGCAGATTCAAAGAACAGCTTAATCTAGCAAGGTTTCCTCCCCTTATTTATTCCAATTATTTTAGTGTTTTGTGTAGTACAAAAACTGCCCAGTGCAAATGCTGTATGTTTTCACTTATGACAGTGGTGGGGGAATCTCAAGTCCAGAGGTTAAATGCAGCTCCAAGCCCATGAACCTGGCCCTTGTGGCCAAACCTCCCCCCACCCTGGCCATGCGCTTTGCTGGCCAATGTTATGGGCTGGCTGGTTGCGTGTCGAGATCCCCCAAGCCACCCCTAAATAATTCACAATTCACGCATACTTTTTGTTTAAGGTTTTTGGCATAATTTTGGCCACAACTTTATTAAAATATATAAATGTTTGCTTAGGCATTGGTTATGACTATCTGTCCCCATGCCCAGGGGCAGAACTGACTTCTGGATTCCAGTGAAAGCCAGTAAGGGAAAACAATATTGGGGAGAGCATGGAGCCGGGCACCAGACCCTCATCCGCCCTCCACATGCTCCCCGAGGCTTGCGCGGCCCTAAGCCCCATTCAGGGGTACGGACGAAAGAACGGCAAGCCCCTGGATTCCTTTAATGGAATTCCCTTTCCGCAGCAGCACTGGAGGGACAGGCATTGCCAATCCTTACCCCTCCACCAGCCAATTTTTTAACCAATGCCTAACCGCAGCCTTACAAGTTGTGACGATTTGCTATGCAGTAGGCAAAAACCAAATGGCACCAGCCAATCAGCCAAATGGACAAAATTCCTACCAGGCCCCTGCCCCAAAGCAGACGACCCCATGACAGGCATAGCAAGGTCAACACAATAGCCCTAGATTAGGGAGGCTGGGCGGGTGATCCAATGCATGCAGCAAAAGAACCCAGTCAGTGCTGCGTGACTTGATTTTATAACCTTTGGTCCATCCCCCTAAATGGCAACACCAAAATTTGCCCAGTAACCCAACTGCCCATTCACTGCAGATGGCCATCCATTCTAACCCACCCAGCAACATTGGGGTGGCCTGTTCAGACCCCACCACAGCACATGCTCTCTATGAAGGAGAACATGCTAAACAGAAGAATGGTGGGAGGCACCAGCCAGAGAACCAACATAGGACAAAGGTTCAAAGCCTGGGCCCTGGGCCTGTGATGATGATGATTGGTCAGAGGAAGAAGACTGGGACAAGGAGGTGTCAGAAGCTGAAGGGGTAACAGGGTTTAGAGAGCAGGAAGAGTGTATAACAGAGAGCAGTCCAGAATCAGAGGCTAGAGGGGAGTGGGGTCAAGAGGCAGAGATGAGCCAGGCTGGTGAAGAAGCCAGGGGGTCTCCCCTCCTGTTGCAACAAGCTCCCCTCCCCACTTGTCTCCCAGGACCAGAAGAGGTATGAAGAGGGCGGAGCAGTGATAGGCGCCTTGGCAGAGTCTCAGATTGCTTGAGAAGGACCTGGAGAGGTGGGGGAGGAGAGTTAGGTAGCTGTGGGAAGGCAGGGACCTTCAGCCTTCACAATTGCTTCATTGGGGCAAGACCTATGGAGAAGAATTGCTGTGTTCATTAGGCCTGGTATCCCTGAGCAGGCCTTGTGTGATTTATTGTTGGCTGGCTCCCTGACACCTTGCTACACATCCCCCTCCAGTCCATTTGCCTGGTTGGAAGGAGTCTTTGAACCGTAATTATGTTCTTGTTTGGTTAGGTGGAGAGCTGTATGTGTAGAAACCTCCAACCTTTGTGTGGCTGGACTGTAGCTTACTCTACAAAGATAAGCGTCATATCCATTGCTTCACCCACCACTGGCATGAGGCCGCTGGAAAGTTGCCTGCTAGAAAATGCGACCTTACATAGCATGGGCGTGGATGTTGACCTGGGTTAGCTAGTCTCCATTTGAGGCAGTAGCTCTGAAGTAATCTTGACCTTTACAAAATGAGTATCCATCTAGAGCAGCTGGAGCATTTTACGAGAAACTGAAATATTTATGTGTTTTGCCTTTTGCACACAACAAGGTCTGTACAAAAAAGGGGGGAGGGAGAAAAGAACCACACTATTACAAAATTCAGAGTAAAACAGCTGCTGTTAGGTCAACAGCAGAGTTAACAAAAACAACAGCCAGCGAAGCATTTTAGAAATAAGCTTTCGGCAAGCTGCAAACCGGCATTGATTCCTTAGTTCAGAGGGGAGATGGTTCCTCAAAAAGGGCACCATTCCTGAAAAGACCCTCTGTCTGCTTCCTGCTAAGCAAGCTTCTTCAGGTTGCAGCATAGCCAGAAGGGCCTCATTCATCTATATTAGTGACATTATTGCGAAGGTTGGCAAGTGTAGAGAAATACAACAAAAGAGCACTGTTCAATCACATTCCAGTTAAATAATACTAGAACAGTGAACTTGCTCTTTTTTTTCTTCTTGTAAGGACAAAGTGACGGCTTCACTTCTTGCGGTTCTATTAGTAGAAAAGTGCTGTGAAAGTTGGGAGAACTGTAGACATACTTGCAATGATTTGCATTTTTCTTGAATAAATTAATCTCTCAACTCCAAAAACAAAAATGAAACAAATTTGGTATTAGATGTAGTGTTTTTTGGTTGGGATTGGAGCATTTATTTATTTTTTGCCCAAGCTGGGAGACAAAGTAGGGATTGAGGAAAAATTCGATTCAATTTCCCAAGCAGTGCTTGAATTGAAACACAGTCATCTCCCAAAATTTTCACTTCTCTGAATTTTCCAGGGCAGTTCTCCATCTGGGTAGTGTGCATATATTAGGGTACGGTGTACTGTATTTGTGGAAATAGCTAACCAAAATGTATTGCAGTAAGGGAAATTGCTTTGCAAAAAGTGTATATTAGGTAAAACAGCATACCAATAAAAGTGTATTATGGGAGAAATGTTCACGCAAATGCTGGCAAATTTTTGTGAGGACTTAAAAAAAATCACAAATGGATGTGTAAATGTGGAAAAGGACTAAATTTAATATTGGGGGAAATGAGAAACTTAGAGAGACCATAGAAACATAGAATTGTAGAGTTGGAAGAAACCCCCAGGGTTATCTATAGTCTAGTGTTTCCCAAACTTGGATATCTAGCAGTATTTGAAGTTCCCATCATCCTGGACCACTGGTCCTGCTAGGTGGGGATGATGGGAGTTGTAGTCCAAAAACAGCTGGAGTTTGGGAAACACTGATCTTGTCCAACTTCCTACAAAGCGTGTTCTCTCTCATGGAGAGCACGTGTTGCGGTGAGATCTGCTGAGCCACCCCTCTGTTGCCAGGCAGGGTCTCTAAAGATGGCCTGAGGCAATGATTGGTTTGCTGGGTTGCTGGGGTAAAAGTTATGTTGCAATTTTGGTGGGAGGGGGAAAATGTTTAAATACTCTGCACGTGGCCTGGAGCTTTCTCTTTGTTGCGTGCAACGGATCGATTGGCGGTTAGGCATTGGTTATAAATTGGTTGGAGGAGGAGTTAGGATAGGCTGTGCCTGCCCCTCCATGGTTGTTGCAGAAAGGGAATTCCGTTAAAGGAATCCTGGGGCTTGCCATCTTTTCGTCCGATCGCCTCGGGGAGCATGCGGGGAGAGGTGAGGGCCTGTGACTCAGCTCCATTTCTCCCCGACTTGTTTTCCCTCACTGGCTTTCGGTCGTGCCCGGAAGCCAGTTCTGTCCCCAGGCAGGGGGACAGATAGTCTTAACCAATGCCTAAACAACCACTCATGGTTTTGTATTTAAATAAAGTTGTGGCCAAAATTATGCCAAAAACCTTAAACAAAAATTAAGTGTGTGTTGTGAGTTATTTGGGGGGTGGCTTGGGGACCTCGACACGCAATGCAGGAATCTCAGCTAAAGCATGCATGACAGATGGCAAAAAGTAATACTCTCATACCTAGCTGAAAGGGAATTTTCAAACCAGATTACTGATCATTGTGTCCATTGTAGAGTTTTTGCTACTGCAACACAAGTTGTGCATCACAGATCATTGTACCATTCTCCAGCCAGAAGTTAGACTGGGAAAAAGACGTTTCCTTGCTTCACTGCATGGGGTGGAGTGCGGGGGTGGGAGGGGGAGAGGAAGAGGAAGGAAGGAAACATTTCTTCCTTTTGAGAAGTTTTGTCAGTCCAAACCATCCTCATATCCTGCCAGCTGTACATATGGCAACATCATTTAATTGGGATTTCACAGACTTTCTTTCTCTGAACACATGTCCAAATTCTGAAATATATAAAGATTCCAAAGGCAAAAATAACTTAACATCTGAACAGTTTCTATGGAGACTGAAATAAAAGTGAACAGTCTAATGTGAAGGGTTTTTAAAAAAAAAAAATAAAAAAAAATCACTCTCATGTCTTCAAGATTATTAAAAAGTATTTCTTAATGCTTCAGGGAGAATTGTTCTAAACAGAATGTTAAATATCAGTGACTGACTGTTTTCCAAGGCAAGATCCTAAACCTGTTTGTGGAGATGCAAAATTCTGGAGAGCTCAGCTAAACCTTCATCCTAATAAGGATGCTTAAGACTGCCACTCCAGTTGCATAAGACTGTGTGGCAGACAATTCCTATTCTTTTATACCGGTGACATGCCATCTTCACAGCCTTCATTTTTTTTAATTTTTGGAGCGGAAGCAGAAACACTTGACACTAATTTTAATACTAAAACTTTTGCCAGTACATAGATAAACCAAAAGGAAAGGGATGGGGAAAGAAGATGAAAAAATGCCAGTATCCCAGATCAGATACTGAACTAGAGCAGTGACGAGTGGGGAACCCAGAGGTGCCATGGACATATCTCAAGGGGTCTTCACACACAAAGAGACCATGTGTCACAGCTTGGCAATGGTGGAAGTGATGATTGTGGCAGTAGCTCCCATCACCCTTATAAAGGCTTCCTCTGCCTAGGACTTGCCGATCAGAAGGCCGGCGGTTCGAATCCCCACGACAGGGTGAGCTCCTGTTGCTCGGTCCCTGCTCCTGCCAACCTAGCAGTTCGAAAGCACATCAAAGTGCAAGTAGATAAATAGGTACTGCTCCGTTGGGAAGGTAAACGGTGTTTCCGTGCGCTGCTCTGGTTCGCCAGAAGCGGCTTTGTCATTCAGGCCACATGACCCAGAAGCTGTATGCCGGCTCCCTCGGCCAATAAAGCGAGATGAGCGCCACAACCCCAGAGTCGTCCGTGACTGGACCTAACGGTCAGGGGTCCCTTTTTGCTAGCTAAATATGCAGATGTGGGGGAGAGGGAAGGGAGGGAAGTATCACAGAAATGTTTGCTGCAGTGAAATGATTTTCTTTCCCTTTGGGGGTCAGCCAATCAAGTTGCACAGACTCCCCTCCACCTTCCCCATCACGTCCTTCCAACCCTCCTTCGTGTTCCTTCCAGGGAGATGTTGTTGCTGCTGAAGGCAGCCCTGGATAGGGAAGGTTTTTTTTAATGTTTTATTACATTTTCATATATACTGGAAGGCACCTAGAGTGGCTGCGGTAACCCAGTCAGATGTGTAGGGTGTAAATAATAAAATTATAATTGTTATTTTTTTGGAATAGGACTTTTTTCTTTTCAATGGAGAAACATTGGAGGGTATGCCATTGATAGCATTATTATCCATGCATTTGCCTTGGTTAATGTATGTGTTTGCTGTTGTGACAAATAAAAAGCGAATTCATTCAGAAGCATTACTGAGGTCATAATAGTGGGGTGTTGGGGATATTTTGGTCACTGTGTAGTTTCTCAATTAACGGAGCCTAAAATTACACCAATTTTCTAAAAAACAAACAAACAGAGGTTAAAAAGAGGTAACCAGACACATAAAGATTAGGAACCACTGAGCTAAAGACTTATCTTGGGGCAGGAAGGTCACCAACTCTAAAAGCACTCCTTGCGCCGTTCCCGGGTCTCTTGTCAGACCTGACAAGGTCTGTGCATCAGTGTGTAAGATAAGACCCAGATGTGCCATCCCTGCTCCACTTGCAACTGGCAAGGCCATCCATTGCCATCACGGACTGATAAAGGAGAGGGCTTTGAGCACTTGTTTATACAGCTGGGTTTTTGTTTATACACTGCCTCAAGTGCTCAAGTTAATGCACTTTAGAAATGCACCCTTGGAGAAGGAAAAATGAGGATTTTGGGTCCTGTTTCAGACTGACTAAACAGAAACCCATTCCTTCAGTGGTCTAATTGTTTTAGCCACTAGCAGCAAAAAGTACCTTAGAAAAACCACTGTTGTGATTAGAGCAGTAGGTCTCATGAAACATTCTGGAAGTCAGCAAGATACAGAGGGGAACTTGCTTTCATTTTAAGTAACACATATCAGTCTTAAACAGGTTCGGCAGTGATCCACATTAAAAAAAAAAAAAGTTTCCCTGCCTCTGCTTCACTTATTAAATCAGAGGAGCAAGCCTAGAAAAATCACAGGTAGTTCATCACATGGATTTTGTGTGACAGAACTCATTCCTGAATGCAAGTGCAGCCACAGTTCATCAACAAAAAGCACAATAAATTACCACGGGAATTTATCCCATGTACCTGCACTAAAATAACTGCAATGCATGCCTGCTCAGAAGTAACTCTGATTTAGCTCAGTGGGGGTTTACTTCCAGTGAAGTGGGATTGCAGGCTTTTGACACCAAATAGGTAAACAGAAACAGGATTTCTCCTCTAAACTTTACTAGATGAAAAAAAGGTTAAATTGCCCCTTCCCTTTTGTTCTGATTCCATTAATTCTAAGTCCCGCCTGAGGTGATACAATCTGAATTTTTTTTAGAAAACTTTGCGTATTAGATGTAAAGATGCATTTAATATCCTGTGTCATTTGGTCCAAAGTCTAAGAAAACTTAGTGGAATGTAAAAGTAATCAGACGTTGACCTACGGAAGATTCCCCTAAAAAGTGAGACTGATAGAAAATTCAACATCTTAGGCAAATATTTATTCCCCCACCCTCCTGTTCTAGATTCTCTAGCCTGGCTGCTCATCTTTCTTTGCCCACGATGTCTGATGATGCCTTATGATGCCTTGTTGGGCCTCAACAGAGTTTGTTGTCCACATGGACCTGTGGCTTTGACTGCTGCTTACCTTAAATTATTGCTCTCTTTCTTTCCTGCTGCTGTTTATCTGGCTGTGCAACATTAGCACATCATCTTAATCCACACCCATTCTAACAATCCTAAAATACGGAGGAGGAATCTGTTTCAAACATGGAATCTGGTGCTTTGAACCCAGATCAGGCTTTGCCCAACCAAATGACACGCAGAATTAGATACAAAAAATGTGTACATTATACACGTGCAGTGTGTGTCAGGAACCCACATTGCAGGGGGTTGGAATAGATGACCCGCAAGTTCCTTCCAACTCGACAATTCTATGAAACACAGTACCACCACAAAGCTCTACATTTAAGTATTAATACATTTGGGGTTTTTAAAAAAATGCAGTTATAAACATGGTTACATGCTTCTGTCCATGTGCTGGTTCCTTTAGGAAACCTGGGGTGTATAATAATAATAATAATAATAATAATAATAATAATAATAATAATAATTTACTATTTGTGGCCCACCCATCTGGCTGGGTTTCCCCAGCCACTCTGGGTGGCTTCCAACAAAGACCAAAAATACACTAAAATGTCACACATTAAAAACTTCCCTAGACAGGGCTGCCTTCAGATGTCTTCTAAATGTCAGGTAGTTGCTTATCTCTTTGACATCTGATGGGAGGGCGTTCCACAGGGCGGGCGCCACTACCGAGAAGGCCCTCTGCCTGGTTCCCTGTAGCTTTACTTCTTGCAATGAGCAAACCGCCAGAAGGCCCTCAGCGCTGGACCTCAGCGTCCGAGCAGAACGATGGGGATGGAGATGCTCCTTCAGGTATACTAGGCTGAGGCCATTTAGGGCTTTAAAGGTCAGCACCAACACTTTGAATTGTGCTCGGAAATGTACCGGGAGCCAATGTAGGTTTTTCAAGACTGGTGTTATGTGGTCTCGGTGGCCGCTCCCAGTCACCAGTCTAGCTGCCGCATTCTGGATTAGTTGTAGTTTCCAGGTCACCCTCAAAGGTAGCCCCACGTAGAGCGCATTGCAGTAGTCTATTGCAGTATACCTCTAATGTGTGCATAACAATGCATGTAATAGGTATCAGTAAGCAATGCGCAGCACATCCACAGCCACCTCCTCTGCAGCAATGCTGTTCATCTGCGCGGCATGTACCACATTATATTTTTCCCACAGCCCTGCCCTTTTCATACCTTCACTTTCCCACCTTTACAGCAATGGAAGACTAGGCTTCAATGTTTTCTCATCACCTCTTCTAACAGCTTCAGAGAGCTGGTAATTTGCCTCTCCCGACTTCTTTATTCTCGCAGGTTATTTTCAGAGAAGATAATGCTTGCCTGGGAAAGAACTATTATCTAATTTTTTTTGGGGGGGCGCGAAGTCACATTCAGATTTGAGGAACGCTGCAAAGGCTGCAGTCTTCTTCTTTTTTTTACAAAAAGTGGTAAAGAAATAAAAACATATGAAAAATATCTTTTAAAAAATTAAATCCTATTCCCATACAGAAGCAGGCTGGGAAACATCTCAACGTAAAAGGCTTGTTGAATGACGAACATTTTCTAATAGGTGCCCAAAAGGCAACAGAGAGGATACCCATCTAATATGGGGTCCTCACTGCAGGATCACATTCACCCGGTGCTATACCAGCTGCACTGGCTCCCGGTGGAGTACAGGATCAGGTTTAGGGTGCTGGTTTTAACCTTTAAAGCCCTATACGGCCTAGGACCCTCGTACCTACGGGACCGCCTCTCCTGGTATGTTCCACGGAGAACCTTATGGTCTTCAAACAAAAACATCTTGGAGGTCCCGGGCCACAGAGAGGTTGGACTGGCATCAACCAGAGCCAGGGCTTTTTTGGCTGTGGCTTTGATCTGGTGGAACGCTCTGTCACAAGAGACTAGGGACCTGCGGGACTTGACATCTTTCCGCAGGGCCTGCAAGACAGAGCTGTTCCACCAGGCCTTTGGCCAGGGCACAGCCTGACTCCCTCCTTTGGCAATCCTCACAGAACTCTAGCCCAATGGTTGCCATTAATCTGATTTGAATTGATTTTATAATGAAATGATTTTAGAATGTTGTATCAATTTACTGTTGTTAGCCGCTCTGAGCCCGGCTTCAGATGGGGAAGGCAGGCTATAAATAAAATTATTATTATTATTATTATTATTATTATTATTATTATTATTATTATTATTATATTCAAAGAGAGATCATTCAAAAGGAAAGGTGCAATTGGACCTCCTACTTTGTGCATAATGTTAAGAGGCCCTCACCTGCACAGTGCAGTGGTCAATCAGGTATATAAGGGGTGAGACTCTCAGATATCTTGGTCAGCTGAAGCCATTGGAAGCGGCCACTCAGAGATTTAGGGTGTCATCAGTACAGTACACTGATAATACCTAGCTCTACATCTCTGTAACATCTGAATCAGGGCAGAAATGGTCAATTGCCTGATTTAGATGTGGCCAAGCTCTTCCCGAAAAGGGAGGTTCATAATCTGGAGGCAATCATAGATCCATTTTTGTCTCTAGAGGCACAGGCGGTTAGGAGTCCGTGCTCCGAATGCAGAGACAGCTATGACCATTTCTCGTCCATGTGCTGGTAACCTGTTGTCCATGCTCTGGGTTACTGCAATGTGTTCCCCGTTGGGCAGCCCCCGAAGTGGGACTGGAAGATGCAGCTGGTGCAAAAAAGTGGCAGCTCAGCTGCTCATTAGGGAAGGGATATTCCCAACACACGCTACCCTACTTTGGAAATAATTGCACTAGCTGCCAATTAGCTACTAAGTTCAAGGCACTGAATTTGATGGGCAGTGCTTTATAAAGTTCACAGGCATCTCACATAATTGGGGACAAGATGGTAACCAGCCGCACACCACAGCACAACTGCAAAGGGGCCGAAAGACGATCACTCACTGCTTTTCTCTGAAACACATTTTGGAGACAGGACTGGAACTGCTGTAAAACAGTGCCTCCAATAACTATCCCACTCAGTCAGCTCAGAAGGATACTATGGTCAGTGGTATCAAAAGCAGATGGAAGACCAAGTAAGAATAAGAGGGTCACACTTCCCCTGTCCTCCTGATAAAGGTAATCCATCAGGGCAACAAAAGCTGATTCTGTCCCATAACCAGGCCTGAGCCCACATTACTATTTAACTTTTCTACATTTAAGTGATGGCTATATCTGAGATCAGTTTTGCATTTCCCCCCTTTTTGCATTCATTTCCCACACCAATCTGCAATTTTTTTAAAAAAACTGCAGAAAGTAAAATTATTTTTGTATGTATTTGTTCTCTTTGTGTCCATTGCACCCTAAAATATACATTTCCAAATGCATTTCAGGCTTCTCTTGAAGATCACTTTTGCCAATAGGTCTTTGCAGCTGACTGATATCATTTGTATTATTTTTAAAGGTGTTTTATGTCCTATTGTTGCGTACCACCCTAATACATTATGATATGGCATAACAGAAATGCTTTTGTTCATTTATTTGTAAATAAAAGCCACTTCCGAGCTAGAAGGGAGGTAGGGTTGTGGGCTTCACGCCCTCCCCGCATGCACGGGGGCAGGCTCACAGCCCCCCCCCCCGAGACTGGGGGAATCCTCGGACGCGTCATCTCCCTGGCCAGCCAATCAGCTGGCCTGGGAGGCGTAGCCTGCGCTATTTAGGGCTGGTGCTTCGCCAGCTGCTTCAGTTGCCCCATCCCTTCCACCCTTTAGGTTTGGTTCTCTGACTTTGGTTGGTCGCCGTCAAGGGGCCTGGTAGGATTTTTTTCCACTTGGCAAATTGGCACCAGCCATTTGGTTTTTCGCCTACCTTGTAGCAAACCGTTACAACTTCCTCGACCTTGGCAGTTAGGCATTGGTAGGGGTATTGTCATGCAAATGAGAGAGGGGGGAGGAAGCGCAATCACCTTCCCCCATAACGAAGGGTAGTCCAGTAAAGGATTCCGGGGGGTGTTGCCCTGTCCGAAGCCTATGGAGGTGTGGGCCTAAGGCACGCCCCCAAGTGGTGACTCCGGGGGAGCTCCTAGTTGATGTGCATCAGCAGGACTTCCCCTACTGGTGGTTAACCCTTGCCGGTCTTCAAGCAATCAGGCTGAAGCCGTTTAGTCGATAGGACCAATGCCTAAGCCAATACCGCTCAATTCCTGTAATCAATAAAGTTGTGGCCTATTTTCGCCCATTAACCTTAAATACAGTGTCTTGTGTCTTTATTTCCGAGGGGGAGGCGGGAACTCGCCACGCAACTGCATCCTACCAGGATCCGGAGCAAACTTGTCTAAGTGCTGCATGCTGTTTAAAAAACACAGTAGTCTCTCCTCCAATAAAATGATTTCCCGCCTATTTTGGCCAGATCATGCTCCATATATCTTTCTACAATAAACCCCCACCATGCTGTTAAACTGATGATTTATTTGCATGACCCTGGAGTCACTGAGAGATGAGCCAACGTAGTAGGATAACATTAAGGAAACAAGCATTTCAAGGGGTTGGACTAGATGACTCTTAGGGTCCCTCCCAATTCTACATTTCCATGATTCTATAAGTCAGGCATAGGCAAACTTGGTCCTCCAGATGTTTTGGGACTACAACTCCCATCATCCCTAGCTAATAGGACCTATGGTCAGGGATGATGGGAGTTGTAGTCCCAAAACATCTGAAGGGCTGAGTTTGCCTATGCCTGCTATCAGTATTTCCCAAAAGAGGGGGGAAATCCAGTGATGTCAGTTAGCATCCCAATCCAATCCCTTTTAATCAAAATCTCTGAAGTGACTTCATTTTTTAATATGATGCAGCTATGATATTTGCTTTTGAAGGCTGTTTTCCATGCTAGGCTTCATAGGGCATAGCTTCAATTCCCCTAGATTCTGCTAGAGCCGGTTTGGGGTTTTTTGCTAGAAAAATATGAGTACAAGTACATGCATGACATACTAAAAGCCTTGAATGTTAAAAGCCACGTATGTTTGAATCTTTGCATTAAAGTGGGCGCCGTTTTGTGTTATTTGCTGCAAACTAAGTACTATGCTAGATCCAGTGGAAAGAGGATGGGTTAAAGGGATATAACTGTTCTTTTAAAAACAAAAACAAAAACGGGGCACGATAACAGGCTTCCGCAAAGTCTTTATGAATGCTTTGCCGTCAAGCAGACTACAATGCATGCATTATATGCTGCAATGCAGCATTAATTTATGTGCTGAGAGTTTTATCCATTTTCACTCCTTGTACATTTTTAATGTGACTGTTTGATAACACAGTTTTGGGGTGTTTTCCTAGCCATTCCTACGAAGAATAGCTTTTTCTCAAAATGTGTCAGGACTGTGATTTTTTCCAGTAAACATCTGCCGATACCTCTTTATTTCTCTCTTTTTGGTCAGTTAGCTCTCCATATAAAATGCTTCACATCCAAGGCATCAAACGGAATGAACACATGTTGTAAATGTCCACAACAGGATAAAAACACCCTTACCTAAAAGAACAATTAGCTACTTTACGTTGATGCTGCAGTTAAGATAATCAGATGTTAGCTATTCATTTTAAACACACACACACACACACACACACACACACACACACACACACACCAAAAACCATACCTTCATAAGCTTTTTACTAAAGGAAAACAAAATGCATGAGTAAGGTATCAGGGGGTCTAATTAAACTTCATAGGAAGTAACACTGGGAATCATTGCAGACTCTGGGTACCATCTTTGTATACTTGGACAACTTAACTATAAATATTGTATGTTTAATATTCTTTTGGAGTCATTGTCAAAAGATACTGAATAACATCCAACATTGTGCAATCAGAGTAGGACTTTCCCTTTGCTCATACCTGCAGAAGCATCCCTCCGCCCCAAAAGGTGAGCACCCACTTAGATATTATCCATTACCTTGAAAACCCTGACCAACAGCACAATTATAACTAACAGGAAAATCCTAGGTATGTCTATTCAAAGTAAGTACCAGTGACTTCCTCCCAAGTAAGATCATAGCTGTCAACTTTCAGATTTGAAAATAAGGGATCAGCAGCCTCACCTGTCCCAGGGACAGTCTACAGGATATCTAACAATCCAGGATAGCAGCGGGAAGCAGTGGAAAACGGCGCTGGAATAAGGGAATTTCCCGCAAAAAAAGGGAAGGTTGACAGCTATGGGTAAGATGGATATAGCATTGCATCCTAAACAGAGGTCTACTGGATCCCAGTATCTGATTAGGAAAGGGCTTTTTACAAGAGTTGATGGGATCACAAAAATGTCGTGATTAGCTGGGGCAGTATTTGTATGTCCTTTATGGATGCTTTAAATAATTTCTTAGTGTGCTTTTGCCCTTTTTTACATTGGTTGTAATCAGTACCACTAACTAGACACAACCAGAAGATGAGCAAGTTGTTGCGTTTTACTGTCCTAACTAAAGAAAAACGACAGAGGCAAGTATTCAAGAATTATATTCAGACCTCCCTATCCGTCAAGCTAATCCTCTGACAATATAACAAATGGAACACATTTGTGGTTTAAATATGGGTTATTATAATAAAAGCGAAATGATGCCATATGGTCTTAAATCTTTGTAACAAGCAGTTTAACAATTATAGGCAGTGCAATATCAGTATCTCTTGCAATTTTGTGTTAGCAATTTCCCACATTTTATAGTTTGAGGATGTGGCCAGAAACCAGCCATCGTGCAACATTGCAGGGGAAAATGTACTTATTGACAGCGATGCTTCTGAAATTCTCGTCTGCTTTTCTGGTCTAATTTAAGCATTCCAAATGATTTGGTCCGATTTTCAAAGTAGATTCAATGCATCAGGAACCCCCAACTTTTAAAAAATCATTTTTAAAAAAACTTTTTACAAATCTTGCACATGCCTAGATTTTCATAATTTTTGGTGCCTTCTTTCATTTGTGACATTTCCCTCCTCTGTGCTGCTGATGCATGGGGAAAAAAGTGGGAATCAGATTTGGCATGATTGCTAAGTATGATTACATCAAAATTATTTCTGTTGGGCATTTCACTGAAGCACACATGCACTTGTGCACACATGCACCTTTGGCAATCTTTACAAAACTTTAGTTTATGGTTGCCATCAATTTTGATTTTAATTCATTTTTATAATGTTTTATAATGTTGTACTGTTTTAATGTTGTTAGCCGCCCTGAGCCCGGCTTCGGCTGGGGAGGGTGGGATATAAATAAAACTTATTATTATTATTATTATTATTATTATTATTATTGTCCCAGGGTCCCTGGTGGGAAAATGATGCTGTGTGCCAATGGATGAATAATATAGATCTGCAGGGCTCCCACTGTCGGTCCTGAAGATGGATCTGTGCAACTTCATGGAATCTCCATAATCAGCAGAGGAAAACCTTCTGCTTCTGTGTGCTGGGGTTGGGGGCAGTTGTAGCCATAAAATATAGTCAATAAACTAGTACATCAAACACATTTCTAAGTAGGGTTGTTCTTCAGCTGATGTAAATGTCTGTAGCTCTACTGAACTGCTGAGTTATTGTCATGAAGAACAAAGTTTACATTGCATGTTAGAAATATTAACTGGAAAGGGTGCCAGCACTGGAATAAGGTTTTAAATGTTTTCGATATACAATATAGAACAAAATGATCGCAGAATGGAACCAGGGTCTTAAATAATTCCATCTAATCACTGTTATACACCAGTATGCTTCTCTGGGCTCCTTTGGGAGGTAGAGTGGGATATAAATTTAATAAATAAATCGATAGATTATGTTATACTAAGATACTTGCCCCAAATATGGACTTCAGTGTAACATTAGCATTACTGAACTCATTGCAGAAAATAATAATAATAATAATAATAATAATAATAATAATAATAATAATTTATTACTTATACCCCGCCCATCTGGCTGGGCCTCCCCAGCCACTCTGGGCGGCTTCCATAGAAACCAAAAATACAGTAAAATATCACACGTTAAAAACTTCCCTGAACAGGGCTGCCTTAAGATGTCTTCTGAATGTCAGGTAGTTGTTTATCGCTTTGACATCTGCTGGAAGGGCATTCCACAGGGCGGGCGCCACTACCGAGAAGGCCCTCTGCCTGGCTCCCTGTAGCTTTGCTTCTCGCAGTGAGGGAACCGCCAGAAGGCCCTCGGCGCTGGACCTCTGCGTCTGGGCAAATGATGGGGGTTGAGACGCTCCTTCAGGTATACTGGACCAAGGCCGTTTAGGGCTTTAAAATGTTTTTAAGTCACGGCCTGGTTCAGATACAAGAGAGCTATAACCAGCATCAGCTTTGCTTCTTTCCTTTCCAGCACTTTTGTGCATCAGAAGAGGAGATTAGAAGCATCCGCCTGCTGTTTTGGTCACACCACAGATTTCTTCCATGTAGATGAAGGGAGAAGAAGTGTTCAGCCCCAAGATTTCTCATAGCTCATTCACATAATGGGGAGCCATGGTTTCCCATTACATAGCATTACAAAAGTGACAAACCCCAAGACCTTTTGAAATAAACAGGTGCGTTTCTCGCACCCTCCCAAATGGATCCGCCAATGAATTTAACTGTAACTGCAAGTACTCTTTATTTTTATTTTCAGAACGCTTTTGAAATACTAGAGCTTCAGCAGGTCATTCGTGGGAAGGAAAATAATTTTTCAGTGCTGCATGAACAGTGAGCTTCTGTGCATTGATTATGTAAGTCAGGTTCTCTTGGTTGACCTTACTGATTATAGAAGCAAAGAACCAGAGAGCTATGCTGTGAAGGACATTGGTCATAAGAGAAATACTATTCAGGAAATACATCTATTGTACTTAAATTTTCATGAAGATGTCAGGGGCATTTTTTTAAAAAAATCTGATGTACTCTGATTGATAAAGCGTGTTCTCACTAGCAGAGAGCACGTGTTGCGGTTGGGGAACAGACCACCATCATGACTAGGCAAATTTGGTGGGAACCCAAGCCTGTAAAGGGTTAAATGGGTTGCTGGGGATTTTTGAGTGTTGCCAATTCGGAGGAGGGGTCAGAGTCTATAAGTAGAGGAGATAGACGAAAGGACATCCTCTTGGCCGTTTTGCATCGGATCACATGGAGCACTTGGACAATCTTCTCATTGTCTGGTTACATTTCTTTATTTCTTATTTCCCCTTTCTTTTTAATCCTCTCTAGTCCCTTAAATAATTTAATTCCCCTTTTTCCTGTCCGATTTCCCACCCCAGCCCTTACCCTGCCCTGTGGGAAGATTCTCCCTGTATCCGTGGCTTGCCTTTCCCAATAGGGAAAGAGCCCCCGTTAGGGGCTTTCTTTTGCAAAAGGTTTCCCCCATTTCTCTCGTTGAAATTGTGGGGCTAGTCAGGGCTGTTCCCAGCTTAGCTGGAATCACTTTCGTTTATAGTATCCCCGAAGGTTGGCTTTAATTTGAGTGTGTGCAGCGCTGTTGGCCAAATTTTAAGCTAGCCTTGGGTGGGAGCACTAATTTGGCTTCCTTTAATATTGCTATGTGACTAAGATTCTCAAGAGCAGAAACTGGGAGGCCTATTCGGCCTGCACATTAACTTCCAAGCCTAAGTCTGCTACAGGGAGCAGTTAATTGTTAAGTCTCTGTCACGTGACTCATTCTTGCTATAGGAATGTATCTGCTTGCAGGCCCAGTTGCTCCTAATGTATATCTGAGGCAGACAGAGGGCCCCAGAGGCTCTCTGTGCCTCCAAGGACTATGAGCACTCTGCATATGCTCTTGAACTATGCAATTTCTGAACAAGTTTATTTTCTTTAAGTTTGTTTTGCCCTGATAGTGGCAACTGCCATTTTAGAGACGAGCCATTGTGGCTTAGTGGCTAAAGTGTAAGACTAGGACCTGGGAGACAGGGTTCATATCCCCCTCTTAGCCATTGTTATAACAAAACAAAACTAACTGCTCCTTTTAGGTTTTTCTGTTGCTGGGTAGTTCTGCCTATTTGTGATAAAAGAACTTTGGGTTTCTTGAAGGGGTGCTTCCCTCTAAAAGGGCAAGCAGGGGTACCTGGACAAGCTGTGGGCTACCTCAACTCTCCTATTTCACTGGAAACATTTATGCCTGGCCTAGCAGGTGATCCTAGGGCTTTGCCCCAGAATTCGATGGCCTGGAAGCGTTTCCAGCCTGAATAGTGTCCCCATGTGGTCTATAAGCAATGGTTTCACTGGGTCAGTCATAGTGCCGGTAATGCCTAGGTTGCAGGATTGGTCCCTGTATGGGACAGCTGCATGCTCCCATACTGGTCTACCTGGACACTTAGGTCCTTTTGGTGGTTACCTCACTGCCAGGGATGTAATGGGCGCCACATTTGCAATATGCAAGTGGGAGAAAGCACCTTTGCGTGCCCGCATTGCAGTTTGCTCTGTGCGTTGCAGGACACGGCGCTGCACGGGCTGCAATTGCATTGCATTGCATGAGAGATTTGCAGTTGCATTGCACAAAGGGTGTGTTTGCATTTGCATGGAGTGTATTGTTGCATTGCACGGAATGTGTTGTTGCATTGCACGGAGTGTGTTGTTGCATTGTACGGAAGGTGGGGTTGCATTGCACGGAGTGTGTGTGCGTGTGTGCATTGCACGGAGTGTGTAGTTGCATTGCACGGAATGTGTGTGCATTGCATGGAGGGTATAGTTGCATTGCACAGAGTCTGTTTTTGCATTGCAAGGAGTGTGTGTGCATTGCACGGAGTGTGTAGTTGCATTGCATGGAGTGTAGTTCCATTGAACGGAGTGCATAGTTGCATTGCACGGAGGGTTTGTGTGTGCATTGCACGGAGTGTGCATTTGCATTGCACAGAGCGTGTTTTTTGCATTACACAGAGTGTGTAGTTGCATTGAACTGAGTATGTAGTTGCATTGTACGGAGGGTTTGTGTGTGCATTGCACGGAGTGTGTAGTTGCATTGCACAGAGCGTGTTTTTTGCACTGAACGGAGTATGTAGTTGCATTGAACGGAGTATGTAGTTGCATTGCACGGAGGGTTTGTGTGTGCATTGCACGGAGTGTGTAGTTGCATTGCACAGAGCGTGTTTTTTGCATTGCACAGAGTGTGTAGTTGCATTGCACAGAGTGTGTGTCGGAAAAGGAAGCTGGCTCGGCAGTAACTTTGTCAGGACTTCTTTAGGGGTTCTGGCCAGCGTCGGCCCTGTAAATTTACATATCATGATGGCAGCACTAGATGCCCCTGCCCAAGCGGGGGCTGGAAGCTGGCAAGCAATAGCTCAATACCTTTTGCCCATATTCCCATTTTATTTAGGGATCCAGTTGGATATCGTTGCAAAAACAAACCACTTGCCTATGGAGAAGCTGTCTGCCTTGAAGGAAATTATTTTGTAATACTTCCTCTGTAGCAAGTGATGCTTCATCAGATCCGATCTTGCTGGGTCACTTAATTAATCTTCCCACAAGGCCACGCTGCCTGCGGCCTGAGGTCCCCTTACCTTTGTGTATGCCTACCAAGTGTGGTGAAGGCAGATATCAGGCGATGGTAGCAATTCCTGAATGTATGCAATAGTAGTTCGTCATGGCAGGATACCTTGAAGCCGCACAAGGATTTTCAGGTTTATACTGCCCTTTGGTTTTATTTCAAGGGCCGCTGGTGTGCAAAGCTATGGCCTCAAGCCCGGTGTGGTGAGGCAATCATGTGACATAACTTTTCTTGAGTTTTCCCCCATTGTAGTAGCAGTTCACATGTGGCCCAAGGAGTTCAGTGGCCATCGGATCTGCTTTTGGTCTGATAACCAGGTAGTGGTGAGCGTTTTGGCAAAACAGTCCTCACCCTCCAGCAGATTTTCCGCCCCTCCGCTCACGCTTTCGAGCTGCGCCGCTTAAGGTTTAATATTGTGCTTTCTACTCTCCAAATTACGGGATCCTCTAATGGTGTTGCTGGCACTCTATCCCATTTTCAGATGAAGCGCTTCAGATCCTGGGCTCCAGACTCAGCTGTTGCCAGACTTTTCCAGACCACCTGTGGCATTGTGACAACAATTAGCATTTATAGAGAGCAGCAGCTTCCATTTCCTCTTCTGCTTTTAGCTCTTATGGGATGGCCTGGATGGATTTCTTAGCCTTAAGCTGGCAGTCCTTGGCCATTCAGATGAATTGGCCCCCATCCTCTGAGCATATCCTGCAGTATTTGGTCCACCTGCTGCAGATTGGGCGTGCTGTTATAACTATCAGAATTCAGTCCGCTGCAATGTCTGTTACACTGAAGCTTTAATTTTCAGAGACCCTTGTATAAAGTTTGTAGTGCGTAGGGCCTTGGAAGGTTGGAATAGGCTCCAACCTCATAGGACAGCGGGCAGGAAGTTGGTCAATTTTACCTATGCAGTATCTGCAACAAGTTAAAACTTGTCTGCTGGTTAAAGATCAAGGCGAGATTCCTTTCAGTAGTCCATTGCATTTTCGCACTGAGGGTTGGAAAAATGGTTGTTGGTGCCAGCATGGGGCTGAGAGTCTGGAGGCTTATTGCTTCAGGACTTTTCCTTATCCTTTGGAGCTTGTCTTTAGAATCGGGAACTCAAAAACAGACTTAGTGGGCAGGAGTGCCACAATCAGGGTTCCCGCCACAGGTGAGGAGGGCCCTTGCCCGGTTATGGATAACAGAATATTTGGCTTTTCATTCCCTGGGGGCTGGCCCGCTCCTAGTGCATGAAAATGGGTTCCCGTTAGCCAGGCATCAATGTGCTTACGTCGTGCACCAGTTATTACGGCCTGCGGCTTGCTTACCGCTGAACACACCTCATTCCTTCCGAATAGGACTGCTGCAAAGGCTGCACACTGGGGGCCTTGTCAGTAGACAGGATTGTGAATACGGGTCATTGGAAGTCTGACGCTGACAAGGGTTATATCAAGAAGTGTCAAATGATGTCTGTGCTGATGCTTGTCTGTTATTTCCTTTTTTCATAGGAGCAGCTGTGCACATTTGGGTCACAGCATCGTACACTAGGCTGGCAAGCATGTTGACGAGTTTGGACTGGGGCGCCATCTCAGTCTTCCTGCCCATGTGAACATTTACTGGATGTCCTGATGGGGAATGCTTTGGGAGGAGATCCTTCCTTTGGTGTGGTCGAGTGTGACCTGTGCAGGTCCTTCCGCAGTGCTGGTGGTACAGCTGGGCGAGAATGTTTGCTGTCTTCCTCCAGCATAAGTTTGCATTCCTGCATGCAGGAGGACTTGGATTGAGTTGATGGCAGCTCTCCCTGGACTCAAAATAATTTAAGGCATTGGTTCAAGGTGGTCTGGAGGGGGGGTTGGAGCACCTGTCCCCTCCAATGCGCAAAGATATTCCATTAAGGGAATCCAAGGATTCACTATGCTTTTGTCAACCCCTTTCAAGGGGTAGGGCCACACAAGAGTCCCTGGGAGCATTTGGGGGTGAGCTTGAGTCTGATCCTGATTCATTGCTCCCCCACGCTGTTTATTTGTACTGGTGATATGGTGGGGCCCAGTCCTCAGTGCTGCCCTGCTAAGGTCAGGTGCAGCTAGTCGGGAACCAATGCTTAGACAAACTACCACTGAGCAGGCCAGGAAGCATGTTAATAAGGTGATGGACAATAGAATAAAATAAATAAAGTAAATAAAATATCAAATAAAATAAAATAGGTCCATGCTTTAGGTGGTTCTGTAATATTGCACCCTGCTATTTTCTTCAAGGCTGTTGCCCTCTTTAGGGCAGATGGGGTGCATCTTTCCCCTAAGGGGAACGACACCTGGCGGGATGCAATTGCCTTGGGATTCTTTGCTCCCCCGCAATGTTGCTGGTACTGACATGGTGGGGCCCAGTCGTCAGTGCTGCCCTGCTGAGGTCAGGTGCAGCTAGTTGTGAACCAATGCCTAGACAAACTACCACCGAGAAGGCCGGAAAGCGTGTTAATAAGGCAGTGGAAATAAAATACAGGTTGTTGGAAATCGAATGCATTCAAAGGTTATGTTCATTAACATTATTGGTGTCTTACAATTTTGCTTGTTTTATCTTATCCCTGCTACGGGGGAAGCAGGCCCTTGCCCTGTAAAAGATCTTAATAAATACCTGGTGGTATGCGCCCCAGGGGATGGGCCTCTGCTATGGCATGAGAATGGTTTGCCCCTGTCAAGACACCAGTTTGCAAAGGTGTTGCGTAAGGCGATTCTGGCTTGTGGCGGCACAGCCCAAGATTTCGCCCCCCATTCTTTTAGGATAGGGGCTGCCACGACAGCAGCCCACTGGGGCTTGTCAGCTGCCAGAATAAAGGATTTGGGTCGCTGGAAATCAAATGCGTTCAAAGGTTATGTTCGCTGACAATTGGTGTCTTACACTGCTTTTATTTTATACTTTTATTAGGTTTAGCGGTTGTCCGCATTTGGATGGTGGGACACAGTATCGTCCATTGGGCTGGCGTCGCAGCACGGCAATCTGGATGGGGTCCAGATCTCGGCCTTCCTCCACACATTCGGTTGTCTTGGCTGTCCAGACGAGGAATGCGCTGGTCAGAGTTCCTGCCAAGTATCCGGAGGCAGTTGCTCCTGGAGGGGCCGCCAGCTGCTATGGTGGTGCAGCTGGGCAAGAATGACCTGGTGACCATGGACTGTTTGTCACTACGTGCTGCAATTCTGGGTGACCTGGAGACCCTGCGGGCAATGGTGCCAACAGCGAGAATCTTTTGGTCAAAGCTTTTGCAACGCTGCGTTTGGAGGGGCAGTCGTTGCTCGGCCGCCACTGAAAGGGCCAGAAAAAGCATCAATGCTGCGGTGGTCAAAAAGGCTTTGGAGCTGGGTGGTGATGTGATTTCCCACCCCGAGATTTCTTTTCAGAGGCCATCCTTTTTCAGAGCTGATGGCGTGCACCTTTCTGCTTCAGGGAATGAGGCTTGGATTGGTGCGGTGGTGACCAAGCTGAGGTCTTGGTTGGGGCTGTGAGTGGTTTGGCGGTGAGCTGAGGGCTCCATGGCGGTTAGGCATTGGTTAAATTGGTGCTTGGAGGGGTAAGGTGCCTATCCCTCCAAATGATGCGAAAGGGAATTCCGTTAAAGGAATCCAGGGGCTTGCCATTCTTTCGTCCTTGTCCGTGGTGCCGGGCTTGGGCCGTGCAAGCCCCACCGGAACATGAGGGTGAGCGGTGTTGGACTGGTTCCCAGCCTCATTTCTCCCCAATACTTGTTTCCCACGCTGGCTTCCGGTGGTGTCCGGAAGGGACCAGCTCTGTCCTTGGGGGCAAGGACAGATAGTCATAACCAATGCCTAAGCAACCACTCACATTTGCTGTATTTGAATAAAGTTGTGGCCAAAATTATGCCAAAAACCTTAAACAAAAATTAACGTGTGATGTGTGAATTTTTGGGGGGTGGTACTGTGGAACTCAACACGCAAAGCGTGTTCTCACTAGCAGAGAGCACGTGTTGCGGTTGGGGAACAGACCACCATCATGACTAGGCAAATTTGGTGGGAACCCAAGCCTGTAAAGGGTTAAATGGGTTGCTGGGGATTTTTGAGTGTTGCCAATTCGGAGGAGGGGTCAGAGTCTATAAGTAGAGGAGATAGACGAAAGGACATCCTCTTGGCCGTTTTGCATCGGATCACCCGCCCCCCTCCCTTTTATAGGGTGGTTCTTGGGTTCAATTGACCTTGCTATGCCTGTCATGGGGTCGTTCGCCTTTGAGCGGGGGCCTGGTAGGAATTTTGCCATTTGGCTGATTGGCTGTTGCCATTTGGTTTTTGCCTACTGCGTAGCAAATCGTCACAACTTGTAAGGTTGGCGGTTAGGCATTGGTTAAATTGGTGCTTGGAGGGGTAAGGTGCCTATCCCTCCAAATGATGCGAAAGGGAATTCCGTTAAAGGAATCCAGGGGCTTGCCATTCTTTCGTCCTTGTCCGTGGTGCCGGGCTTGGGCCGTGCAAGCCCCACCGGAACATGAGGGTGAGCGGTGTTGGACTGGTTCCCAGCCTCATTTCTCCCCAATACTTGTTTCCCACGCTGGCTTCCGGTGGTGTCCGGAAGGGACCAGCTCTGTCCTTGGGGGCAAGGACAGATAGTCATAACCAATGCCTAAGCAACCACTCACATTTGCTGTATTTGAATAAAGTTGTGGCCAAAATTATGCCAAAAACCTTAAACAAAAATTAACGTGTGATGTGTGAATTTTTGGGGGGTGGTACTGTGGAACTCAACACGCAACAATATTCTGCCTTTTGTGAAAGTAGCTGGCCACATCTACAAGCTTTTGTATAAATTACCTTCTGTAAGGATTTGCTCTTGGCTATAAAACCCAATTTCATGAAATGTCACATGTAATTAGCATACAAAACCTGAACAGATTTTTCTTTTACGTGAACATTAGGAATTTTTGTTTCCACTCACCTCCATGGTTTCACTATCTTCATGGCTCTTTCCCTGATTTCTTGATTGCTCTCTCCTAAATGTTTTGTAACTCTCCTGCTTCTACTCTCCGCATTGGCCTGCCTTTCCTAATATGCTGTCTTGGGACTTTAATCTGCTATCATGATTTCAGTTTATATGTACATACATACTGACTACTCTCAGATCTCATTCAGAGCTTCCAAGTGTAGCTGACAGTATCTCCCCCTAAGCAAAGTGGCAAAGACAAAATTCTTAAGGCTTTCCACCCAAATTCTCTTTCTGCAGCCTGGCATTTTCAGGGATTTGCACAGAGCCTTACATTTCTCACATTCTTCCTCTCCACATATCTAGGTATCTAGGCCCCTGCCTCTTCAGCATATCCACAAACTGTCATATCCTTCATGTCTAAATCATCATCACTAGTGCTGTGATTCTCTCTCCAAATCCTGGTACAACCTTTACCTGGTGATGGTCCCCTCATGCCATCTGTTGAAATTTTCACTCTGATGAGGCCATCCTGTTTTGTCCCTGAGCTGGTTTCTCTGGTTTCCCTGGAATACTCTTTCCTTCCCTATCTCCCCTTTCCTTCTCCATTTAACGTGAGTTTATACATTTCCCTGCCAGTGCATGTGTGGCATTTGATAAGCAGGCATCGTTTTCTGAGCTGAAAGGGTATTTTAAAGGTGCATATAACAGGAATCAGATCCCTTTACACAGATGTAACCACACACAGGTCCAGTTCACATGCAACAACAGGAACAAGAAACTTCTGCTTCGATTTTAGCTTAACCACAGTTTAGCATTACACCCCAAGCCTAAACTGTGGAGAACCTTAATTATGGTTAGCGAAACAAGGTAGCTGATAACTCATGGTTTGAAGTTGGCTTGTTTCCACTAACTATATTTAAGACTAACATTGGTTTGTCTGGGGTCAGCTATCTTGCAGAGCTGTGGTTAGTCAAAAATGGAAGGGAAAGAGTCAGGTGTTGGGGGTGGGCTATGCTCAAGGGTTACTGTGGCTTGTTCTCGTAGCATTAAACCACAGTTTAGTGTTATCTGTGAACACAATGCAGTGTTTCCCTTAATGTTGTGGAAGTGGGGATTATTGGGTTGAATTTGTCTTTGTTTTTATTATGTATTTTGTGGTTTTTTTATATTGAAATTTTGGGTTGTAAACCACCCTGAGATCTACAGCATACAAATTTAACAAACAAACAATTTCAGAACAAAACCAATACAGTGGTACCTCGGTTTAAGAACAGTCCGGTTTAAGAACAATTTGTTTTACAAACTCCGCAAAACCGGAAATAGTGTCTTGGTTTGAGAACTTTACCTTAGTCTAAGAACGGAATCCGAACGGTGGAAGGGCACCGGCGGTGGGAGGCCTCATTGGGGAAAGCACGCCTCGGTTTAAGAATGCTTTCGGTTTAAGAACGGACTTCCGGAATGGATTAAGTTCATGAACCAAGGTACCGCTGTACCTGTTTTAGAGTGTCCCTCCGTGTGATGAGCTTTCATGCTTTTCAGTAAAATAGATTTGGGGCTCTGTGGGGCTTTCCCCATTCTTACCCCCCCCCCAATCTATTCTTAAGACATACAAAACTTGCCTCTAATCTGCGCTGAATCCTAAATCAGCACAATTACAGTTAGTAATAGCCAGGGCAGCCAGTTGTAACGAAAGAGGTACCGTATTCTGTTTTGACCTCTTTGCATGTTAGGCCATTTCCCACTGATCACTTCTATAAGAACCAAAACAACGGTTCCTATATAATTGCCACAAACAACAGGGCGATTAATATAATGTGTTTAGGTGTTCCGGCCCTTTTCAATATTTTATTTTGCTTCTTGTGGAATTAATATTAAAACGACTATCTTGAATATTCATGTATGTGTCCATATGTGTGTGTGTATATACAGGGGTGGGTGGGTGGTTGTGGGCGCGTTCACCCACCCACGTATCTTTTACTAGGCAGCAGGCAAATATTATTGAAACCTGCATCCAGTTAATTCCAGAAGGAATTTGGTTTGTGTAGTATAAAGCTTTACTTCTGCATTTTGATAGACACTATATAGAATGTTGTCATTTTCTTGCTCTCAGGCAGGCCTTTTTTTACAGGGATAACTCACAGGAACTCAGTTCCAGCACCTCTCAGGTGGGTGTCATTGCCATTCTAAGAGAACAAGGGAGGCATTCATGGTGGGTTCCAACACCTCTTTTTCTAGAAAAATAGCACCACTCAGGCATGTTGCAGGTAATAAGACATGCAGGATGTTAACACAAGCCTACATACACACAAAAACTCACAAGCACAGTGTAACACACATGTGCAACATATATTCCACTCTAATGGCAACTTTACCTGAAAATGCATTCCCTGTTAGAGAATCCAAACCTAAAAATTAAAGCAGCAGAGGAAAAGGAAAAGAACACAAAAAAACCCTTTAGCACTAGTTTGAATCCAATAAGAACTTCTGTCATGGCAAATTATAATCAGCGTGTGAAATGGATAAGAAACTGAACTGCCATTATCTGGATCAATATACTGTAAGTTATACATTCAGCAAAAAAAAATATGAATTTTTAAAGAAGTCAATAGAATCACTTTCACAACAGGTATTTAAAGAAGCCTTTCAATGGTTTCCTCAGTCATTATCCTGGCCAACGTTTTGAGATAGGTCACAGTTATTCTCAGACTACAGATGAAGAAGTAAAACTGTTCAACTCTGTCCAGTTGCTGTATTTGAACCCAATTCTTCCCGGTGCAAGTCCAGTGTAACAGCCAGGCAGTGGTTCATACAATTTCTTTTAGAAAAGCATTGCATGTAGTAGATGAGGGTTATTTGGTTTGTATTTGTAAAAATAAATTCACAGTCAACTGTAACAAGACCCTCAAGCCAGTATACAGAAAACAAAACACCACAAAAGGATAACAGGATCAAAACAAAACATTAAAAAACAAGAAGAGCAGCGTTAAAGCAATCAGTCGAAGATTAAAAACCAATAAATGCCAAATAGAATATAAATGTTTTTTTTTCTGCTGGCATAAATATATATATATCTCATTCCTAAATTGTCAGGGTATTCATATTAACCCCCAACTCTGTTCTGCTCTGTTGCATGGATTCAGTTGTTGTTGTTGAAATATTCATATCCTACCTCGCCCACCTTATGTTATACTGAACATAATGTTCTTCCACATTAAACAGGTCAAAACTGGCAGGTTCAGTGCTGTGTATTCTGAGACCTCAGAGCGGGTAGAGGAAACTTAGCCAAACCAATCACTCATGACTTACCAGCAAAAGAGGTCTTGACCCAGAAGTTTGACCCAACATGGTCCTTACTCTTCACTGCTCACACACCGTAAAGTTACGCAGATGGGTAGAGTTTCCTCTACCCACTCTGATGTCTTCTACTGAGTGGAATGGGGCTTATACCCAGGTAAGTGGGTATGACTGCAGCCAAAATTATGTAAAATAGATGAACCAAAGGTGATTACATATTGAGGGGCAGTGCTGCATATTTGGATAGTACAGGAGTTATGCTAGATCATTTCCCTCCTACCTCATCAGTGACTGCAGACTGCTATTAGTTCCATCAGCGGTGTCAGAGAAGTGGAGAATCAACTGTACTATTTGTGGCGCTCAGGAAGATGTCAATTTGGTCAAATGTTAAACGATGCCTTGAAAGACTAATTTGTTGCTGGTTTGTACAATAATCAGATTCAGGAAAAAGTTACTAGCTGTCTCAATACAAACCCTCAACAGCAGTTGCCAGTTGTGTTATAGAACTGCAAATAAAGATTTGGGCTGGGGGTTGTTTTTACCTCCCTTGTAAATCATGCCTTAAGAAAGCTTTTACTTTAAAGGGAAAGGTATGAGTACCTTAAAACAAACAAAACCAGTAAACAGGAATTCCTTAATCAGCAGAAGCCTGGGAAAAGTTTGTGTCCATATTATTTGTGCTGGGAGGGACTGGTGAGCATGGCAAACTTGCGGACAATGCCAGATGGTAAGGCACACCACACACGGCACCTCAATCCATGACAACAGCTGGGCATCAGCAAGGAAGGAGCTTAAGTGTTGAATAGGGAAATGGAAATGATCAAGTTCCTGCCTTACATATGGAGTAAGAGAAAGCAGTTGGGTTGTGCTCCTGATTGAAGGAGCTACCATATCAAGCAGGTGGATAGTAGATCCAGTGATTCTGTGGGGAGATTCTATGTCAATGAACATTCCTCTTCATTCACCCCGATTTGACTGTGGGGTGTTTATACATCATTTTTGTTGATCATTTGATCACTTCAATGCTTTTCAGTGCATTTCCATGTCACTTTCCTTATTGCAGAAAGCTATTTCTTTTTCAAAGTGGATTTGTTGCATTAGGGAGACAACGCTTTTAGTGCATTTTCATTGTGCAAACCTAAACTTTCTTGTATGTGCTTGAATCCCTTCTGAAAAATTATGTTCGTCTGGAGGCACCCTGAACCTTCCTATCTTCAGATATCACAGTTCTGCAAGGCTATTTAAGTGGAAACTGGAATGTTTCTTATTTCACATGACAAGAGGAGTAGAAGACCAGTCTGTTATCTCAGTCATGTCCATGAAGGCATGCTTGCCGAAGTAAAGTCCAACCCTGGCAAGAATGGAGGACTCCTGCTGGGTTGTCAGATTGCATAATGCCTGTATGTAGTATCACCCTATAAGGTAACTTTAACCAGACTTCCACAACTTCCTCATAAGAAGTTACCAGAAGCCCATTCCCAGCATATCCACACTCCTGTCTCAGTGACATCTACGCTGGCTTGGTCATGTCCACAGAAGGGGAGATGGTTCGGCCCCCAAGGATGTGCTCTATGGGGAGCTGGCTTCTGGCACCAGGCCCACTGGCAGACCAACTCTATGTTACAAATATGTCTGCAAACATGACATGAAGGCTGGCAATATCAACCCTGCTATGTGGGAAACCCGACGACCTCAGTGCCTGGAGACAGGCAGTCAAGTCGTGTATCCAGAGCAGTGACCAGAGGAGTGTTGGTGTACCATGCTGGGTTTCATAACCAACTTGGGAAAACACCAGGCAGCACACAATACTGTAGCAGAGTCCAAGCATAGTGGTGTGGAACCTAAGCTAATTTATTATGTACTTGTTGTTGTTTAGTTGTTTAGTTGTGTCTGATTCTTCGTGACCCCATGGACCAGAGCACGCCAGGCACTCCTGTCTTCCACTGCCTCCCGCAGTTTGGTCAAACACATGCTGGTAGCTTCGAGAACACTGTCCAACCATCTCGTCCTCTGTCGTCCCCTTCTCCTTGTGCCCTCAATCTTTCCCAACATCAGGGTCTTTTCCAGGGAGTCTTCTCTTCTCATGAGGTGGCCAAAGTATTGGAGCCTCAGCTTCAGGATCTGTCCTTCCAGTGAGCACTCAGGGCTGATTTCCTTAGGAATGGAAAGGTTTGATCTTGCAGTCCACAGGACTCTCAAGAGTCTCCTCCAGCACCATCATTCAAAAAGGAATCACACTACTAGTAGCTAAATAATATGAGGGCCCATAGTTCTGTGTTTATGACATCCCAGGCTCCATCCCTGACCTCTCTAATGGAAGTTCCTACATCGGAAGGGCTAGGAAAGACCAATATTTAGACAGCAGCAGTCTAACAGAGCAGGAAATATTGTCCATGGTGTCATGCAGAAGGGAAAACTCAAGGGTTGTTGTCAGCACACAAGCATGTAGTGTTAGCATCCCACGATCCATTTGCCTTTGTGTATAGAGTGCCAACATGCAAACTCTACGTATGGTACGTGCACCAGGGATCTGGTTTAAATTTGATGCTGGCTGCCTAGGATCCCACATGAGTAAAGTTTGTTTGTTTATGTGTTTACACCTGCTGGAACATTTTAAACAAGACTTGCAGCACCTGCCTACCAGCTATAATGATGAAATAAATATAAATGCAGAGGGGAGGGAGAGCAAAAAAAGAGAGACTGGTATGTGCAGGTTCTGAAGAGCAATGTAGCCGAAACACTTGATTTTATGACTACTAATAAGGGGAGTGTCAAGATAAAGTAGCTCTAGTTTGTTTTACTACATGCATAGTTAATGTGAACACCTGCATTTCTCTTTCTCCTTGTAGCCAAGTCTAATGTTGGGCTGGAGTGTGTGTGTGTGGATAGGTTGGTGGTCACTCTTACTGCAAATCTCCCATGCAAAGAATTAATTGGCCTTAGTTCGTTCAAAGCAGCTGAGCCTATTGGACCCACAAATCAGGCTACTTCCTCTTATTACTTTCAGAAGCACAAAAGGATGCCATTTGACACCGCGTGAGGAGGGCAGTGGAAAGTTTTTCCTTAAATAAAGATAAATACAGCTTGCTGCAGTTCCCAGCTAGACGTCAGTATATACAATTACAGCAGTTAACAACGGAATGAAATCTCTGCTGTGTGACTATATATTAAGTGTTTGCTTTGGGGATTCTAGCAGCTTCCCTTGAGAGCCGAGGACCAGGAGAACCAGCAATATTACTTGTTATTAAGCAAAACCTCTGAATTTGTTTAGCTGCTGCTCAATTAAGCAAACATCATCAGGTACAATACATGCCCCCGCATTTCATTTTGGCTAATACATGACTGTAGTTAAGCACCAGCCACTACGTTCCTTGCATGCAAAATTTGATAGTTGGGGGCGGGAGGAGAGGGAAGAGAGAAGAATAAAGGTGCAAACAGTAAGAGGGCTTCCTGTTTCAGCAAACAACCCATCCCTTCACAGCATGGGTGTTATGGCCGTGGATGTAATTAGCCACCAGTTGTAAGAAGTTCATATTACAACAACATCATAACCAACAGCAAAAACTGCTGCAGGGCTTTCTGAACTTTACACAGTAGTTTTAAAAAGTCACCTTACATAGCTGTGCAAAGTTTTCCCACAGAGACCATCATACGTTGCTTTCTGGAACATAAAAGGCAATGCAATTTCGGCATAATTTTGAGCATGAGGGTGATACATACTTGCCATGCTCAAGCTGTTACAGTACCCACTATTTCAGCAGAGTTGACATAAATCACCCCTGTAATGCCCAGGTCACAATTATTTATATATATTAAAATGTAATAATTAGTATATTTATTGTACATGGGTGGTAGCTTGAAAGCATCAGATGTATCTGGTGAAGTCTCTTAGGTAAGGTAAAGGGACCCCTGACCATTAGGTCCAGTCGTGACCGACTCTGGGGTTGCGGCGCTCATCTCACTTTATTGGCAGAGTACAGCTTCCAGGTCATGTGGCCAGCATGACTAAGCCGCTTCTGGCGAACCAGAGCAGCGCACGGAAACACCGTTTACCTTCCGGCTGGAGCGATACCTATTTATCTACTTGCCCTTTGACATGCTTTCAAACTGCTAGGTTGGCAGGAGCAGGGACTGAGCAACGGGGTGCTCACCCCATCATGGGGATTCAAACCGCCGACCTTCTGATCGGCAAGTCCTAGGCTCTGTGGTTTAACCCACAGCGCCACCTGCATTCACGGTGAAGTCTCTTACTGTGGTGTAAAAATCTCATATGCTCAGAAGTGCTAATCTTTACTTCATTCCTTTTCTTTCTTTTCATAATTGATATGTCAGTTTAACTTAATTTTTTATCAGCCTCATGGTTGTTGTGGATCTGAACCCTGAAATCCCGAGGGATTCTAATCCAATGCTCTAACCACTATGCCACGCTGTCTTCAAAGAAAGGATTTGGAAGACAGCTATAGATAAGATGACTGCATGTTCAGAAAGTGTAACGTATGACAAAAGGCTAAAGAAGTATCGACAAATTTAGCATATAGAAGACAATAGTATATGTCACTATAATGTTCAGATATTTAAAAGGCACTTGAACAAAAGGGAAGGAAAGTTTATTCACAGTGTCCTCTAGAGCGGTGTGTGTGTGTGGAATCCATAAAGACATTGCATATTTTAAACATTAAGAAAAGCTTCCTATTTCGAGGTGCTCTCAGCAAATTTGAAGAATCTCCTTCCTTGGAAATTTTCTAGGAAAGGCTATATAGGCACCTTGTGTGCATGTTCTAAGTAAAAGATATCCTATTTTAGGGCAAGGATTTTTAGGCAATGCTGAAGTCCAGCTCAACAAGAGAGAATATATTTGGCATGTTTGGAGTCTCAGATTTAGTGCCTCTAGATAGCAAAGATCTCTGGGTGAACTAGTGACATCTTTTAAAATGGGCTACTTTTAAAATGAGGCTGCATTTTAAATTGGATTTTAACCTGTATTTTAAATTGGTTCCCCCCCCCATTATGTTTTACTGTAATTTTACTGGTGTTAGCCACCCTGAGCCCAGCTCTGGCCAGGGAGGGCGGGGTATAAATAAATATTATTAATATTATTATTTTATTATTATTACCTGTCAAGTTACATACAATTGGAACACTGGTTTGCTTTGTGCGTGGTATCCTTTCCCTATGGGTTCACCTTCCAACATGTAAAGATACATAATTCTAACACCTTGCCCACTAGATGTTTGTATGCAATAACATTTCTAGTTTTCTATGCAAGTGGAGTGGCATTGATAACTGCTGGTAGCTCCCAAGACGCAGCTTAACGACAGCCTCTAGAAAAACGACTGGACAGATGTGCGAAAAGAGATAGCGGCTCTCTGTATCACATAAAAGTGGGAAAGTATTATCATTTTGAATGAAACCAGCTCTGCAACGCCTGGCTATAATTTCCGAAAAGTATGGCAAGTCTTAGGAACCCAACATGAAGCAAAAGCAGCCCCACTTCTGGGAAAAAAAAGAAAACAACGGATACCGAAGTTTTTGCATGCTACAGCTAGCGTGAAAGCTTTGCTACGGCTTGCAGAAACACCTGTGCATTATTCATTAAAGGAGCATTTCTGAAGCAGCAGCAAGAGCACTTCTTGCTGTCAAGGCAATTCCCAAACCGAGTTCTAATCAGCAGTATAGCTGCTCCTATTCATCACAATTCTACTTTTGGGTCCCCAAAGGCTCCTGCCACATTTAGTAGTTTGGGGATGTTCACCACACTGACCCAGCCATTTGCAACTCTTTTTCTTTTTAAAGGGTGGTTTACAATCTTCATGTGGATTAATTTTGTTTAAAGTACCAGTAATGAAAACCAATGCTATATAAAATAAAATGCTATATATAAAATGACTAATTTGCAGAGGGCAGATTACAAAGCACTAATAGTAAGGACCCTGCAACAGTGTAGAGTGGTTTGTGCAGGATTTCTGGCAGAAGTAGCTGGTGGAGCTTCAGTGTTAGTTTCCTGGCAGTGGCATCACTGCTGGCAGAGCTGATCCGGTGCCCCCACTTTAGGCAACAACCACACCCCACAATTTTCATGTCACTGTCTCCTCTTCCCTTCAGGTAAGCAGCAGTGACCCAGCTGCCAGCAACTGAATCTCTGCCACACCAGGCAAATGACTTTTAGACAATCCATTTCATTCTCTTCTGGTTTCCCTCTTATTTCTTTTCACCTGACAGAATGGAGTGGACATGCTTGCTCCCAAATCCCAAATACTGGATCTCTCCATCTTTTAGGCTTTCTTCTTAAGTTCTTCCTTCCTAAAGTTTTTGCAGTCCTGCTAACTTTGGGGTAGGGAAGGCTGAATCTGCCAGTTTTAGTTTTTCTCAGTTTCTATCAATCAGTTCAGTTTTCTACAATTCCACATCACCTTTTTATTGAAGTCCTTGTGAAACTTTAATGTGAAATTTAATGCAAATTTCTCCAAAAAAAATGTATATTTTCCTTTGCATTTTTTGCCTTTGCCTTTTGCATTTTTTTGCACATTTTGCAAAACAATTTCCCACAATATAACACATATACTGCATTTCTGTATACTATTTTCATTTATACAGTATATGCATTTTATACATACTTTTAAAAAAGTCCATTTAAGTCCAGTCGCGAAAGACTCTGGGATTGCGGTGCTCATCTCGCTTTACATGCCGAGGGAGCCAGCAGACAGTTTTTCCGGGTCATGTGGCCAGAATGACTAAACAGCTTCTGGCGAAGCCAGAGCAGCTCATGGAAATGCCGTTTACCTTCCCACCGGAGTGGTACCTATTTATCTACTTGCACTAAATGCATTTGAACTGCTAGGTTGGCAGGGTCTGGGACCGAGCAACGGGAGATCACCCCGTTGCCGGGATTCGAACCGCCGACCTTCCGATCGGCAAGCCCAAGCAGCACAGTGGTTTAAACCACAGCGCCACCCGCATCTCTATACATGCTTAACTCTGTATTTATATTTCTACACACATTTTTGCTGGAGACGGGCAAAACTATTCTGTTTAATTTCATCTCCATTTTTAAGCAAACCAAACTGATTCACGCATCCTGTAATAATATGAGTTAAAATGGAGTTATGCTTCAGTTTTTGCACTTCTCTTTTAAAAAACAAACAAACAAACAAACAAATTTGTACAGTACTGTCTCAAGATGCACATTAGAATATGTATTTTGGGTAAAATGTGTTTTAAAAGGCACATTTTCTATTTAAAGATGTGAATTCAAAATATTGCCAAAGTTTTGCATTAAAAAGCAGAAAGATTGATGTAGAAATGCAAAGGAAGGGACTTATGGATGAGCACATTTGAAACTGACACAGACTAGAAATAGACTTATCTCTCTACCCCTACTAGGAATGTCTTCAATATACAGTGGTACCTCAGCTTAAGTACTTAATTCATTCCGGAGGTCCGTACTTAACCTGAAACTGTTGTTAACCTGAAGCACCACTTTAGCTAATGGGGCCTCCTGCTGCTGCTCCACCGCCGCTACATGATTTCTGTTCTCATCCTGAAGCAATGTTCTTAACCTGAGGTAATATTTCTGGGTTAGCGGAGTCTGTAACCTGAAGCGTATGTAACCTGAAGCGTATGTAACCTGAGGTACCACTGTAGCGAGACATGCTCCTGCAGAAGGGTGGATTAAACTACTCTTAAGGTCCCTTTCAGTACTCTGAACCTGTAAATAATACTAATGGCTACATTTGATCTCCAAGCAGCACCTTTCTGAGCAGAATGTTTGCAAATCTGAAAAATATGAATGCCATCACAGTTATTGAATATTACATTTTGTCATGCTCTTAATCAAAGCTCTGCTTTTTCCAAACCAGAGTAATTATTTTATCAATGCCCCTTTTGGCTGATGGTGGATGGGGGAAACATCAAGCTAAAAAAACCTTTGAAGTTTCCCTGTGTTCACATCACCTTGAAAAGTAAATGGGGCTTTAGCAAATTTCTGCCGCTATTTTAACACATGATAAAAGGCAGAGGGATGGCAGAATTGCTAAGAACTTTTTGTTCTTTTTGGTCATTGAGAATCATTAAAGATCTATGAAGTACCCAGATATACTTGTCAAACAGATGCCTAATGGTCAATCCTCACATATTAATTTTGAAACCACTACAATGAGACAAGTTATTTCTGTAGTTAGAATTGTAAATGATATTGTACATGATATGCTTGGTGATGGTCTTTGGTTGTGAAAAATTATGTGGCATCACTTATGGAAGGGAAATCAAGCAAGGCAGACACACACACACACACACACACACACACTCTGCTCAGTCGCCTAGGCTTCCCAGATTACAGCCCAGTGATTTGCACTATGCATTTAGGTAGTGGTTGTCCATTGCAGTAAGAGATAAGATGCCATGCCTTGTGCTGTATGCTCTTATTTTGTCATTTGCCAAGCACTTCCCACTGCATTGTAAAGATCTGAGATCCTCCTTGTTGCCATAAGTAGGAGTTAGTACACAAAAGGATTGAGGTGGGGTGGAACAGAGGTGAGAGAAGTAACGGCATCCACATTTCCCTCTACATAAAGACATTTTAAAATGCCCCTGCCATATAGGTTTCTGGATTGCAATTTAGCAACTAACCCTACCAGTGCCTTAAATGGGAAGGTCAACCCAAATTTTGGTAAATGGAAGACCTCTGCTGTAATGATGCAAATGACCCAACAGAATTACATGAGAGGTGAGGTGGGTTTACAGGTAACAGATATTTCAGTATCCTTCAGAGGATGAGATGTATGGCTCTTAAAAGGAAATAATTTGGGGGGAAATATGGCAGAATGTGGGATGCGGGTGGCGCTGTGGTCTAAACCACATCCGCGGCGGGGTGAGCTCCCGTTGTTCGGTCCCAGCTCCTGCCCACCTGACAGTTTGAAAGCACGTCAAGTGCAAGTAGATAAATAGGTACCGCTCCGGCGGGAAGGTGAATGGCATTTCCATGTGCTGCTCTGGTTTGCCAGAAACGGCTTAGTCATGCTGGACACATGACCTGGAAGCTGTCTGCGGACAAGCACCGGCTCCCTTGGCTTATAGAGCAAGATGAGTGCGCAACCCCAAAGTCATCTGCGACTAGACCTAATGGTCAGGGGTACCGTTACCTTTACCTTTATGGCAGAAAGTATTGGTAAACAAAATACTGTACAATAGAACAGAAATCCAAGGGAGAGTTGCCACACTGAAGATATGGCACACTGAGTAACTTAGGAATGTTATCATTAGCAGTTAGCTAATGGACTTTGCTTTTTATTTAAGCACAGCCAATTAATCTGTTCTGTTCCTGATTTAAGTCATTCTAACCTATTTTTAAAGCTTTTAATGATGGGGAGCCTACGATAATTTGCTCCATTGCCTAACTATTCTTGGAAACATCCTTCTTATAAATTACCTAAAGCCTTCCTTATTCAGTTCAAGCCAAGAACACGATGCATAAAGTTTGGAATAAAATGCTTAATTAGTATTATTATTTGAGGTATTTAGTGTTATAAGGAAGAAAGAACCAAGCTGTATAGTACACTATTAATCACATACCTTAGCACTGGACTTTCCCTATTAAAAATCTTGTTTGGAATCACAGGCTAGATCACATAACACTTTCCATGTACCTGACGTGGAAAATAATTGTAACAGTAGCTTGAGCCATTCCTGTTTACAGACATTATCAATGGGAAATGGGGCCAGGGCAGACCATGTTTACGTGAGTTGCCCGTAACAATGGCAATGTCAATAATAATAATAATAATAATAATAATAATAATTTATTTATACCCCACCCATCTGGCTGGGTTTCCTCAGCCACTATGGGCGGCTTCCAACAGAATATTAAAATACAATTGTCTATTAAACATTAAAAGCTTCCCTAAACAGGGCTGCCTTCAGATGTCTTCTAAAAGTCTGGTAGTTGTTTTTCTCTTTGACATCTGATGGGAGGGTGTTCCACAGGGCGGGTGCCACTATCGAGAAGGCCCTCTGCCTGGTTCCCTGTAACTTGGCTTCTTGCAGTGAGGGAACCACCAGAAGGCCCTTGGCACTGGACTTCAGTGTCTGGGCAGAACGATGGGGGTGGAGATGCTCCTTCAGGTATACTGGACCGAGGCTGTTTAGGGCTTTAAAGGTCAGCACCAACACTTGGAATTGTGTTCAGAAATGTATTGGGAACCAGCGTAGGTCTTTCAAGACTGGTGTTATGTGGTCTCAGTGGCCGCTCCCAGTCACCCGTCTAGCTGCCGCATTCTGGATTAGTTGTAGATTCCAGGTCACTTTCAAAGGTAGCCCCACACAGAGCGCATTGCAGTAGTCCAAGTGGGAGATAACTAGAGCATGCACCACTCTGGCGAGACAGTTCATGGGCAGGTAGGGTCTCAGCCTGCGTACCAGATGGAGCTGATAAACAGCTGCCCTGGACACAGAATTGATCTGCGCCTCCATGGACAGCTGTGAGTCCAGAATGACTCCCAGGCAATGCACCTGGTCCTTCAGGGGCACAGTTACCCCATTCAGGACCACAGAGTCCTCCATACCTGCCTCCTATCCCCCCAAAACAGTATTTCTGTCTTGTCAGGATTCAACTTCAATCTGTTAGCCGCCATCCATCCTGTATCACATCCATCTATATCACAAAGAACATCTATATGACATAGAACATCTGTATATCATATACTGCTTGGATGTAGAGGAATGGTGGGAGGAACCAGCTGGGAAACCCTCAAGGAAGAAGGCTTAGAGCCAAGAGAGTGGTGGTGGGACAACGGTGAGTGGTTGGAGCAAGAAGACTGGGAAGACGAGGTGTTGGAAGCTGGAGGGGTAATCAAGCTTAGTGATCTGGAAGATTGTGGCAGTCTAGAATCAGAGGCAGAAGCTGATGCAGGAGGGGAGGGAAGCTAAGAGGCAGAGATGGCTCAGGCTTGTGAAAAGACCTGGGTGCCTCCCCCTCCTGCCTCAACAAGCTCCCCTCCCCACTTGTCTCCCAGAACCAGAAGAGGGCTGAAATGGGTGGAGGGGAGGTTGTTTGCCCACAGACACAGTCTCTGATTGCTTGGGGAAAGCTGTAAGGGGGATGGGAACTTTCAGTTTTGGCATCTGAATGAGCAGCTGTGCTCATTAGGCTTAGCACTCAAGTCTGTGGAGATCATGTTTTTGCTAACAAAAAATGCTCGTGTTATACTGTATCACAAAGTACATGTGTGAAATGCAAGGAAGGAAATGTTATTTCATTTGGAGCTACCCTTGAGGTTGGTCAGGAGACTGTACCGAGCGCAGGGCATAGTTTTTAGGTTCATTGTGGAGACAAACTACCACCTGAGTGCTGTTTGACTCAAGTCCCTGCTTGAGGTATTTGGCTGGCCAAAGTGGAAAAGAATGTAGGAATGTGATGGGCCTTTGGGCTGTTCCAGCAGGCATCTTCTAATGTTCTTTTTTACTGAGGTGAGAGCATACAGTCACTTGCAAGGTGTTAAGTACAAAAACACCCTCTGCTAGTTTACACAGTAATTTACCCTGCCCAGGAAAACAGCAACGGATAAACGAAATCTCAACATTTATCTTACCACATCCCATCCAAATGTATGTTCAGATCACCCACTACGCACTGAATGAATGAAAAATGGCTACTGCTAACTCAGAGGAACAGGAGCCAGAAGAAGGAAGTGGTAGGGTAAGATTGCCAGATATCCATATTAAAGTGACAAGCTTTAGAACAGAATACCATAAAAAAATAAGCAGGGCACCACAAGTAGGATCCTTGACACAGCACCTTCCTATTCTTTAAGATCTAGCTACAAGAATTTTCCTGCAGTCTCACTCTCTGTTAGACTGCTGACCATCAGGGAAGATATATTTTCAATACTGAGGACAACCTTTCTGATTGTGTGTGGGAAGGGGGGGAAAACCCATTTGATCTTACAGAGCTGTCAAATTTGAACTTGATTACATGGAAAGTTTTGAATTATTAAAAAAAGAAAAGAATGGCTCAGGTTAATTAATTCTGTGATTGAAATAGAAAGTCAGAGAAAATATGCATTGATCTGCCTAATTGAATTAAGCCATATAATGTGAACATTAGCCAGTGAATGATGTCGAAGAAAAAAACATCTAGGCTAACCACAAATCCATCCATTTTTAGTATTTGGCTGTGGCATATTTTTGGAGGAAGCATGGCAGTTTGTTTGTTTTTTAAATTAAATTAAATGATTTTTATTTCATTTTTTAAAATATTGAATACATCTAAATTCATTCTCATCAAACAGTCAGTATGAAAGTGGTTCAATGTGGAACCTTGCAGGGATTAGCCAGGCACAATTCCTTAAAACAACAACAACTCGCTTTTGCTACTGTGATACATGCTGCTGTTATTCCTTTTCTTGCTGCAAATCTAGCTTCAGTTCAGTTCAAAGTTGTTACTGGAATCTATCTGTCTCAAGAGACAATGGAGTGCAACTTCAGGGGTGAAGTCAAACTGCTGCATTTGCAGCACCGCAAGCCTCGTCAGTGTGTATGGGTTGCCCAGACAACAAGACCCCTCACCGATGTCGTCCAAAGGAAAGCAGGGCAATACATTTGGCACCAGTTTGGATCCAGCAGTTGCCGGAATCAATGAATAAATGGAGTATTAAGAAGTTTGGCTTGTTGTTGTTTAGTCGTTTAGTCGTGTCCAACTCTTTGTGACCCCATGGACCAGAGCATGCCAGGCACTCCTTTCTTCCACTGCCTCCCGCAGTTTGGTCAAACTCATGCTGGTAACTTTGAGAACACTGCCCAACTATCTCGTCCTCTGTTGTCCCCTTCTCCTTGTGCCCTCCATCCTTCCTAGTATCAGGGTCTTTTCCAGGGAGTCTTCTCTTCTCATGAGGTGGCTGAAGTATTGGAGCCTCAGCTTCAGGATCTGTCCTTCCAGTGAGCACTCAGGGCTGATTTCCTTAAGAATGGATCGGTTTGATCTTCTTGCAGTCCATGGGACTCTCAAGAGTCTTCTCCAGCACCATAATTCAAAAGCATCAATTCTTCCGTGATCAGCCTTTTTTATGGTCCAGCTCTCACTTCCATACATCACTACTGGGAAAACCATAGCTTTCACTATACGGACCTTTGTTGGCAAGGTGATGTCTCTACCCCTTCATGGTTCACTGCCTTGTCGTGGTGAAGGGGCTTGAATAACTCAGAGAAGCTATGAGCTATGCTGTGCAGGGCCACCCAAGAAGGACAGGTCATAGTGGAGAGTTTTGACCAAACGTGATCCACCTGGAGGAGGAATTGGCAAGCCACTCCAGGATCCTTGCCAAGAAAACTCCATGGACAAAGACAACAGGCATATAAAAGTTTGGCTTACATGGCTTTAAACCAGGGATGGTGTGATGTGTGTTCCTCTGAGCCTAATTCAGACTTGAACTTTAGTGGATCAGAACAGGACATGAAAGCAAGAGTCCTTGGAACCAGCTATTCTCTCCAAATCCGCTACACTCAGTTAGTCTAATGATAGACCATGATTTTTTGGGAATGGGGAGGGGAAAAGCATAAAGCCCTCACCACTACTGCTTCGTTTAAATATAACAAGGGAGAAAGGGAAGTGAGGGAACGTATTTGGGGACAGAGGGAGGATGCCATGGGAATTTGAGGGGGGGACGATCTCCAGATCTTTGGCTTGACTTCTCCCCCCCTTTCCCCCCAAAAAGTATGTTTCCAGTACTTGTAGAACCTAAGTTAGGAGGCAAAATGTAGAGGCACAAGTCTTCTCATTTTTGTGTGTGAAAAACTAGCCTATTTCCCCTTTCTGTGTTTTGTGTTAGCATCACCCACCCCCATGGAGAGTGGTGGGTTGCATTGGGATAACAGGAGCGCAGGGAGGTAGACAGGAGTTGTTTCTGCTTCCAGTTTTTCCATTTTGGGTGGGGTGGGATGGGTGGGGGGAGGAATGCTTAGAAAACTGCTGATCCTCACAACCTTGGAAGGCTTGCCCACCACTAGCACGAACAAAGCTGATAAAGTGCATTTTCCTGCCTTAAAAAGGCTTTTAGGTCTTAGTAGCAGAATCTCTGATTTACTGTTGTAGGCATATTTCTATTTTGGAAGGAAATTTCCCCTCAAGTCAGATTTGCCAGCAGGTAGGTAGGTAGGTATGTGTATATATATATATATATATATGCTTTCGTAGATTTTCACGGGTACAGGAATGCAGGTTTTGGTGTCCTCGGGTGTCTTCCCGTGTAAAAGTTGGGGTGTCTAGGCGACGTTTCGACGAGGTCTCACTCGTCATCTTCAGGCTGGTGCTTTCGGCTTCTTGTTACTGGAACAGAGCAGGATCTCAGTGTTTGAGTTCCTATAAATACTGTTGAGGGGGTGTGGTGTATAGCCTCCAATGTTCTGGGCAGAGAGGAAGTTCCCAGGCTAGTGTGCCTTTTCTTCTTTTGTTCCTTAATTACTTGAGGGATATCTTGAGTGATTTCTTGAGTGATATCCTGAGTACCACTTAGGTGGGTCATTAGGTGTGGATTAGTTGCTAAAGTCTTTGTGTCTTGACCTCTTGAACTTTGTGAAGAGTTTTTCTGAGAAGATGGCTGTACTGCACTTAGTTGTGCTCTGGCTTGGCTTCGTGTATAGGGGCGAGCTGTGGTTTTGTGGCCTGTGTCAGCCAGATCTGTGTAGGGATTGCAGGGGGGTGCAGCATCCGGAGGTGCCACCATGGTTTGGCTACTGGATGGTGTCTGTAATTTATCTGTGGAGAGGGTCTGGGTTTGGGTCTGGTGTGGTTCATTGGTGATGGCGTTCTGTGTGCCTCTGGATCTGGTGTCAGTTTTTGTGGGGAGGGCTAATTTCCAGATGTCTGGCAAGCGGGATGTGTCGTCACGCTTGTTCATGTTGTGAGGGTGTTTCTCTATCTCGATGGCTTCCATGATTATTCTCTTGTGGTGATGTTCCATGTTAAAGAGCAATTTGGAATCTGCAAAATTAATTTCGTGTCCTGTTTCTTTCATGTGTTGGAAAAGAGAGGAAGTTTTTTCTTCTTTTTTGACGGCATTCTTGTGTTCTGCGATACGTGCATTTATTCGTCTGTTTGTTTGTCCAATGTACGTGGCTGGGCAGACTTTGCAGGGTATTTCATAGACCCCTTGGTTTTCCAACTGGATTTTATCCTTGGGGTTTCTGAGGATATTGGCTATTTTTTGGTTGGTGCAAAAGGCTGTTTTGATATTGTGTTTATGGAGGATTTTGCTAATTTTATCTGTAGTGCCCTTGATATAAGGAAGGAGGGCCATGCCATTGTTTTCTTCTGTGTCTTGGTTTTTGGGGGGTGTTTCTTTTTGGATTAGCTTCGTAACCCTGTTTTGCTGGTATCCATTGGCAATTAACACATTTGAGAGATTCTGTAACTCAGTTGTCAAGTGGTCTTTGTCAGCCAGGCGTTTGGTTCTGGAGATGAGAGTCTTGGCTACGGAGTTTATTTGTGCAGGGTGGTGGTGTGATTGTGCATGTAAGTAGCGGTTGGTGTGTGTTTTTTTCCGGTAGATAGTGTGTCCTAGGGAGCCATCAGGTTTTTTGTAGATTAGGACGTCAAGGAAGGGAAGTTGGTTGTTGGCTTCTATTTCCATAGTGAATTGTATTTTGGGGTGTAGGCTGTTGAGATGTGTGAGGAAGCTATCCAGTTTTTCCTTCCCGTGTGGCCAAATTACAAAGGTGTCGTCAACATATCTGAGCCAAAGTTTGGGTTTGTGTTCTGACTTGTCTAAAGCATTGGTTTCAAAGTGTTCCATGTACAGGTTTGCGATGACCGGTGAGAGGGGTGATCCCATAGGTGCTCCTTCTATCTGTTTGTATCTTTGTCCATTGTGGATGAAGTACGTGTTGGTTAGGCAGTGGTTGGTCAGGTCCAAGATGTATTCGGGGGGATTGTATTTGTTTTGAATGGCTGTCAAGGCTTCATTAATGGGCACTTGTGTGAAGAGAGATACAACATCGAAGCTCACAAGTAGGTCATTAGGATGTAGGTTTTGCTTCTTTATTGTTTCTATGAACTGGAAGGAGTTTGGAACGTGTGAAGAGATGGATTCTGCATAGGGCTGAAGTTGCTTGGCGAGAAATTTAGCGAGATTTTGTAGAGGTGAGCCTATGGAGCTGACTACTGGTCTGAGTGGTGTTCCTTCTTTGTGTATCTTGGGGAGGCCGTAGAGTTTGGGGCATCTGGATGATTTTTCTCTGGGGATGATTCTTAGCTGGATTTCTTCACTGATAGGAGAGGCTTTTATTTTGGATTTGGTGGTTTTTTCTAGATAGGTGGTGGGATCTGTTTTTATAGGTTGGTAGGTAGGATCTTGGAGTAGATTTGATAGTTTTGCTTGGTAGTCCGATGTGTTCATCACAACAGTGGCATTACCTTTGTCTGCTGGGAGAATGATTATGTTGTTGTCTTTCCTCAGGTTGGTGAGTGCTTTCTGTTCTTCTTTGTGTAAATTGCTTCTGGGTGGTTTGCTGGAGCAGAGGATGTTGGTGACTTCAAGTCTGATTTTATTGGCTTCATCTGGGTTGATTTTGGTTAGGCTAGCTTCGACTCCGCATATGATGTTTTCCGTGGGGATGCGTCTCGGGGCGACTGCAAAGTTGAAACCTTTGGAGAGTACTTTGGTTTCAGTTGTGGTGAGGATCCCTACACAGATCTGGCTGACACAGGCCACAAAACCACAGCTCGCCCCTATACACGAAGCCAAGCCAGAGCACAACTAAGTGCAGTACAGCCATCTTCTCAGAAAAACTCTTCACAAAGTTCAAGAGGTCAAGACACAAAGACTTTAGCAACTAATCCACACCTAATGACCCACCTAAGTGGTACTCAGGATATCACTCAAGAAATCACTCAAGATATCCCTCAAGTAATTAAGGAACAAAAGAAGAAAAGGCACACTAGCCTGGGAACTTCCTCTCTGCCCAGAACATTGGAGGCTATACACCACACCCCCTCAACAGTATTTATAGGAACTCAAACACTGAGATCCTGCTCTGTTCCAGTAACAAGAAGCCGAAAGCACCAGCCTGAAGATGACGAGTGAGACCTCGTCGAAACGTCGCCTAGACACCCCAACTTTTACACGGGAAGACACCCGAGGACACCAAAACCTGCATATATATATATATATCTCCAGTAACAAGAAGCCGAAAGCACCAGCCTGAAGATGACGAGTGAGACCTCGTCGAAACGTCGCCTAGACACCCCAACTTTTACACGGGAAGACACCCGAGGACACCAAAACCTGCATTCCTGTACCCGTGAAAATCTACGAAAGCATATATATATATATATATATATTGCTTGTCCTAGTGTAAGGTTGGCTGAATTACTTGACCCAGTTATTGATGCTTGCAAGTAGTACCTCTAAGTCAGCATAATTTGTCCATTCTGGTGGTGGCAAGCAAACAGCCTGGCTGCTGTGGGCTGGCTCCCCCCCCCCTTTTTGTTTTTAATGCAGAAGGCCATGCATTACAACGGCATGATATGATCTTGCAATCTGTTCCAGCCCTGTGATTATGTGATTGTTCTTTTTCAACCAACAGGCTACTCTGAAAAGAGGGAGTAAATAAAGGCATTCAAAACCCCTTTGGGTCAGTAGCAGCTGTGGGTTTGTTTGATGGGCTATGCTGCGATGCCTTTCATCTGTGACGCCATGGGCTGAACTGGCTGTGTGACTTTTGATGCCTTGTGTCTTTAACTCAAGCACAGATTGCTGGTTTACTTTTCTTTTTTTCCAGCAGTTGCTACTTGGGTGCCAAAACCCAGTTTCCCAAGCCAAATCCACACTGAGTTCAGTCATATAGCCATGCTGAGTGGCAGTCATGTGACCAGATCATCCTGAGGCCAGAAACCAGTATGGAAAAATCTCAGCTGTCTAACTCGACATGGTTTGAACAATATTCCTTAAACCTGCAAGGAAAATGTATTTAGTACTTGAAGCGAACTTCAATATGCAATTCCAACAATTTGGGGAAATGTATCTGTGCACTTTCTAATGTAGGTGGTTCCATTTTCATTTGACTAAAATAACTTTAAATATGGGAGCAAAATATAACTTGTGACTAAAGAGTACTAATTTCCTTGCAGGTTTCGTCAGCTGTGTTATGTGATCGTGGCCACGCTAGTTACTTAGCAACCGAGTTTCTAAGGAGGAAGTCTTAGTTTTGCCTGTGGACTGCGAGTTTATATAAACCACTACAAATGTGTTCTATAAATATGTTCACACAAATACAAATACAAGAGTTTGAGGTCAGTTGTGATGGTATAATTGTGACAGTTCCTTGTTAATGAATTCTGAAGGCTTTCTCTCAAAGACTCTCCATTAGGGTTTTGAGTGATTAATGCTAATAAAACAAACTCCCATGACTTTCACAAAACTGGAATACTCTTAAATATATATATATATTTCAGGATAAAGGAAAACAACCTGTAACATTAACTTGCAGCCACGTAAATAAAGACGATAAAAACATTGCTTAGTTGTTATTCAGGTTTGGGTAAACTGCATTTATTTTAACTTGTGTTCATATTAGAGACATTTATTTTATTTTATGGAGAATGCTGCGCCTTGCAACAGAGATTGAGAATTAGATAGGTTCTTTTTATATAATTTTACTTGAGTCTGAATATATTTAATATGATAATTTCTGTTACTTTTAGACATAATTGTAGTCCTCTTGTTTGTTCAACTTGTAGTTTTTGATAGTGTGACAACATGCAGATAGATGATAGATAGATGATAGATGATAGATAGATAGATAGATAGATGATAGATAGATAGATAGATAGATAGATAGATAGATAGATAGATAGATGACAGATAGACAGACAGACAGACAGACAGACAGACAGACAAAACTGAAACTCTTTAGGATTAAGGAGTGTGAAAGGGGCAGCCAAACTGAGCCTTTTTGCCTTGAAGGGGTGATGAAAGCCCTTGCTCTCTGTCTATGCTCACCTTTATTAGCAGAAGTTCAACACTATATCCATTGTCTTCTGCATCACTAATGATTTCTGGATCAGGAGTGGATTGATGATGGGAAGGAAGTACACAGCAAATGGGCCCCAAGTCCTGTTTGCTTTAATGGACACCCTGCTAGGCAAGCTCATACAGCTAGTATAATTCAATAGAATTTAACCTAATAGAGTTGGCATAATTCAATAGAACTTAATGCTTGTGATGCAAGCTGCTCAATAAAAAAAAAGCAGGAGTAGCATATAGGGGGACAGGAATTAATTAACATGTTTGCTTAGACACAAACACACAGTATGAAGCTAGCATATACTTTTTCCTTGCTTCCACCTGCCTTTGCTTTTCTTCCTCTGTGTACCCTTCAACTGTCCTGCTTTAACATACCAGTATTACAGAAGCCATCCCTGCCTCTGACTGGCTCCCAGGATGTCCTGTTTGGGCTCCTACAAAATTGAGCTCCAAAAGACACCCATTTTCAGGGGCTGTTACCTGGCTCCTTCAAGAGTGTGGCCCCAAAAGACGCCCATTTGGAGGGACTGTGCTGTCATGCAAGTCACCTGGCTTCAAGAAGAAGAAGAAGAAGAAGAAGAAGAAGAAGAAGAAGAAGAAGAAGAAGAAGAAGAAGAAGAAGAAGAAGAAGAAGAAGAAGAAGAGTAATAGTAATAGTAGTAGTAGTAGTAGTTTGGATTTAATATCCCGCTTTATCACTACCCAAAGGAGTCTCAAAGCAGCTAACATTCTCCTTTCCCTTCCTCCCCCACAACAAACACTCTGTGAGATGAATGGGGCTGAGAGACTTCAAAGAAGTGTGACTAGCCCAAGGTCACCCAGCAGCTGCATGTGAAGGAGCAGAGACACAAACCCGGTTCACCAGATTACGAGTCTACCGCTCTTAACCACTATACCACACTGGCTCTCACAGCGTCCAACAGATGCATGTTTTGGGCAGCAAGTGGCTCACGCAGGAGCTCAGCCCTGAAAGACGTGCGTCCTGATTTGTCTCTGCGGCATGTTGGAAGGCCTGGAATTGTAAGTTCCCTGCCCTTTTTGTACAGTCATACCTCGGGTTGCGAACGTGATCCGTGCAGGAGGCACATTCGCAACCCGCAGCGCCACACCTGCACACACATGTGATGCGATTCGGCGCTTCTGCACACACACATGATGCCATTTTGTGCTTCTGCACATGCGCAAGCGCCGATAACCCAAAAATGCACAACTCACAGCATTTGTAACCCAAGGTATGACTGTACACTGAAAAGCACCCTGCACACTGATAGTGCTATAGAAGCAACAATCAGAAAGCTTGAGCTCTCATAGAAAGCAGCAGCAGCTTACTGGTGGGGATATTGATGCTGTACAGGTACACTGGCAGGACAAATCCAATACACCTGTTAAGGCACCTGCACAACACCGACATCCTCGCTGCCTTGCCTCTTCCCATCTCCCAGTAAGCAGCAACGTCTCCATGCTGTAAAGTATCTTGTATGTTGTATGGGGGAACTGGGGGCCTTCCAGTTGTTGCTACACTACAACTCCCATCATCACTGAGCACTGGCCATGCTGGCTGGGTTTAATGGGAGTTATTTACAGTGGGCTGCTGAAAAACTAAGCGCCAGATACAGCCTGGCTCTGGGTGAGCAGAAGATTAAACAGGAGGCTGTTTATGCATCTAAAGCACTCTCTTTACACATGACATGAAGCATTCCCCCAACTATCAGGGGTTTATCACAGTCATAAAAATAAAGAATTGAATATAGTTTACTGCTTTCCTGTGCCTATGGGAACTATAGTAAACAGGTGCCTTTATACAAAGGTGTAGTGCTGTTATCAGAACCCCCTGAATGCAAATATGATGTATAAGTCTCTTCTTCTCCTGGCAGTAAACCTATCAACAAAATGAATATGTGTCTTTAAAAAAAGCCCCATTCTGCTTAAAAATGGACAGCATTGTTATCACTGTATCCTGAATTTCACAACAGGACTTTGAGGGCAGAGGAGAGGACACTTCTGAAACCTATAAGGTATTTATAATGATTAATTCCTTTTACGTGGCAGCAAGGGGAAACTACGATATATGATTATGTGATTTTGTATTCCAAAGTGCAACAACCTTTAATTGATTTAATCAGTTCATTAATCAACTAAGCTTTAATCACAGATTAAAATGTGCCCCCTCTGGATTAAGCAGTGGGAATGAGAATGAACAACAAATTGGCATGCAGAGATAACCTCAACTATGCCAAACTAAGGAACAAGAAGTGAAAAAAAAAATGAAAATTTTCCTGTTTGGATCAGTTATTTTAGGACATTTTGCACACACACATGTAAGAAAAACACAAACGTTCATTCGACATTTCAACAAGCCACAATACAAAGTAAAATAATAGAAAGGAGAGTTGCTGAAGCTTTTGGTAGCTATCACAGTGCTATATTTCTTGAGTTGTGCAATATTTGGATTGCAACAAGTGTTTTTTGGATGAAATTCATCATCCTTTGGCCTGGCTTCAGCACAGAAGCTGCCTTGGTTATCCTAGCAGACGATCTCTGCCAAGAGATTTATGGGTCATGCAACCCTGTTGGTTCTCCTGATCTCTCAGAAGTTTACGATACCTTCTGGGTCATCTCAGATGGCTGAAAAGTTGAAGCTGAAAGGCTGAACCACAGATGGGGTGGGGAAAGTTGAAGCTTTTAATCCAAACAAAACAGAAATACAGGTGGTGGGTGGACCCATGTGACTTGGGTTTGCAGTCTGTTCTGGACAAGGTTGATCAACTTAACAGTATAAGCATACTTTGTTGGCCATGACAGGCCTACTAGAGGCACAGGCAGTTGTTGTCTATGAGGGATGCCCTTTTCTAGCTTCAGCTGGTTGGCCAACTACAACATTTATAATGAAGTTAGGCCATGACAGTCATTCATGCCCTGGTGACAAGGCAGACCTGACCATGAGGCAAGGTGAGATGACCGTCTCAAGCAGTGGAAACTCCTGTGGGCACTCTGTTTCGGCCGGTGGCACTGGTTTCCGGCAAGCTCTCAAAATCTCGCAAGATCTCACTGGAAGCCGGTATCGCTTCTGGCACTTTGTGTGTGCCACCACACAACACAGATGCGGCAGCTTCAGCAGCGGCGGTGGAGCTTGAAAAGTGTTTGGAAACTGCAACTAGTAGTTTTTAAGTTAGAAGTTTTTAATGTTTGATATTTTATTATGTTTTTAATATGTGTTGGAAGCCACCCAGAGTGGCTGGGGCAACCCAGCCAGATGGGAGGGGTATATAACAATACAATTATTAGTAGTAATAATATTTATTTAAAAACGTATCAATTAGGCTGCTGACAGGTTAGCAGGCATTTTGATTCTATCACACCAGTTTTGTATGATGTACACTAGTTATTGGTTTGTTTCTGGGCCTAACTGTCAGGCTTCGGGGAATTCTATCCCTCCAGCTGTGGCAACAAGGAGCAGAGCAAAACAAGGAAGAGATCTTACTAATCATCACAGCAAGGGACAAAGGAATACAGTCTGCTTCCCGTTATGCCCCCCCCCATAGCAACAGCACTTCACCTTACGGTGGCTACCGAGGGCTAATTGTCTTTGAGTCATTTGCTTTTGCACCCTCAATGAACGCAATGTTCTGGGAGAAGGGGGGTCAGAAATACTCTCCAGTGATAACATGTCAGCTGGCTGCTATGTCTCTTTCTCCCCCTTCAATAATAATAATAATAATAATAATAATAATAATAATAATATTTGTACCCCACCCATCTAGCTGAGTTTCCCCAGCTACTCTGTCCAGCAAAGATTAAAAATACATTAAAATGTCACACATTAAAAACTTCCCTGAACAGGGCTGCCTTCAGATGTCTTCTAAATGTCAGGTAGTTATTTATCGCTTTGACATCTGATGGGAGGGCGTTCCACAGGGCGGGTGCCACTACCAAGAAGGCCCTCTGCCTGGTTCCCTGTAGCTTTGCTTCTTGCAGTGAGGGAACCGCCAGAAGGCCCTCAGCGCTGGACCTCAGTGTCCGGGCACAACTCTTCTGTTCGCCTTTCTCTGAGCTGTGACCTTCCTCAAACTACTGCTGTAATTCAATACTGCCTTCCTCTTCTCTGGAAGCTTCAGGAAAAAGGGGGGAGCGACCTCCACCATTCCTCCTCAAGCTCGTCTCCTTTAGTCCAGTCCCTGACACTAATTCAGGGAGCTGGTATTGACCTTTAAAGCCCCAAATAGTTGAGGAACTCACACAATGCTTACTTCCATACGTCAATCCCCATATGTCCCAATCATCAACTGAAGCCCTAATCTAGTTCCCTCGAACTTGGGAATAGCCAGGACTTTTATGGAACACACCACGTGGAACAACTTGCCCAACGAAGTTTGCCAGGTCCTATCATTGTATTGTTTTAAGCAACTGTTAAAATCATGGCTGCAAAAAGTCATTGACCAGATTGTTCTTTTTTATTTTGATTTTAAGTCTTCTTGAGTTTCTCTGAAAAATGATGTGGGGTATACGTTTTCAGGTAAGTAAAATAAAGGTTGTCTAATCAGCAGCTTATTGTTCAATACATATCTTTTAAATCACAATCACCCACAATTTGGATGGATTCTGAAGTTGTTCATTCTTTAATCCCTTGTGGTTCCAACATGTTACTGCAGCATGAAATATTCTATATTCCAAATGGACAAGAGTGGCTTTGATCATAGCTGATCTTCTATTCTAAAAATGAAAGTGAGTCTTTTTAATTAAAATTTAGAAAAGATTATGGAACTTTGTTTCAATATATGATTACGGCAGTGAGACTTTTATATGCACGAAGATGGAAGGACTCATAATTACCAACTGTGGAGGAATGGTTGCTAAAATTAATGGGCTTAGCTGAGATGGCAAAATTGACATGTTTAATCAGAGAAAAGTCATTGCTAACATTTATTAAAGATTGGAAACCTATCATAGACTTTTTGAGTGAAAAAGAAGATGAACTAATGACATTTGGGTTTGAAGATTGAAGATAATTTTGGCTTATGGAAAGTGGCTCTATTGGATGTTATATTGGAGTAGATGTTGAATAATGTTTATATATAGCAGTCAGACCAAGAATCAGAAGTTCCTTTTCTTTCTTTCTTTCTTTCTTTCTTTCTTTCTTTCTTTCTTTCTTTCTTTCTTTCTTTCTTTCTTTCTTTCATAAATTCCCTACTTCCTTCCTTCCTTTCTCCTTTTCTCCTTTATCCCTTCTCTATCTCTCTAACCTTTTCTATTTTTTCTCTCTCTTCTTTTTTGGTTTGCGTTTTTATTTAGATTAATGCTTTAGTTTTGATAAAAAAGAAAATAGATAATACTCTTTGCATTCCTTTTTCCAAAGTCTAATAAAATTTATTTGTAAGCAAAAATAATAACAATGATAAACTATATCATTTCCTTCAAAAGGCACCTATATTAATATGGATTTTTATTCAAATTTAATCAGCTGATTGATTTAAAAGCCAAAAATTAAATAAACTAAAATCTTTTTTTAAAATTGGCAGTCCTTTTACTCTATCTATAAGATCACATGCTGTGTTTTTCTAAGCCACCCTTATGATTTTTGAGGCTAGAATATTGTCTTTAAAGTATTGGAAGTTGGCAATCCTGACTATAGGATAATAAATCATCCATCGCTCCATGCCTAATGAATTACCTGGCAGAGTTCTTGCAAGCCAGCACTAAAAAGAAAATGAGGCTTGAAGAATGTTTTTTGGGGTTTTTTTTTTTTTTTGGTATGTGTAGGATATTTTACGGCAATATTTTATCTTGCAATTTAAATTACTGCAGGTGGTTTCACTTTAATTTAAATATTTTCAAAATAAATGGAACAGGAAATTCCAATTCATCAGAATAAAAGTGAGGGAATGGGAAGGCAGTGGTTACAGCAGCTGCAAATGCGGTCTTGTATTACTAATTAGCTCCACACTGCAACATGTGCTAATGCAGCTGTTATTTTTTGGTGATCATTAAAGTGCAAATATACCAAGACAGTGAAAGGATGACCTTCTATATGTCAAAGTAAATTGCTGAAGGCATCTGAAACTAATGGTCCTATGCTTGAGCCTCCAGAAAGAGTAAATAGGTTTATCAGCTTACTCAGCTAGAAAATGTTTGGCAGCTGCTGGTCATCCAACAGCAAATTCAATTCACAGCATATAAAAGAGCATGTGGTATCTTTATGCAGTTGTCCAAATATTTTGAAAAAACAACAACAAACGGCGAACAAGGCTGCAACTTCTGAATACTGGAAGCACAGGAAACACTCTGTTATGTGCAATATCCAGTTAAAGATATGCTTCTGTTTTCTTAAAAAAGGAATGTGTACAGCTTGATTTTATACAGTATACTTGGCCTATGTTTCAACAAGCATATGAATGAATGAATGAGGGGTATTAAGAGCTGGCTGACCCATGAATGGGGTGAGGCAATTGCTTCAGGAAGTAGATCTGCACACCAGCCAATACTGCACACATGCTGCCGCCACCTCCTTTTACTCCTTGAGGCATCTCAGGCAGTGTGTATGCGGTTGTGTATGTAGCGGTGTTCTGCAGATGGCAACAGTTTTGCATAGGTGGCAAAAGGTTCTGGGCTGGCCCTGGGGATCACGGTGCTTAATTGTATTTGAATGCATATTGTTGTATTATACTTTCCATTTTCAATTCCCATGGTGCAATTGTCAACTGGTACTTCAGATGATTTAAAACCTGTGACATAAAAGCAATTGCTTAGATGCAAACACTCATCTACACTTACGAATCTAAGTGCAAATATAAAGGATAAGAGTGAGCATTTCCAAGCGGAAGGACTGCAAAATTTGCTTCACTCAAAGCACGCTTCATGAATCTTTACATCCTTCTATAAGGATTTTGCTATTTTGTGAACACTTGACTAAGTAATTAGAACTTTCAGTTGTGTATTGGCCTTACAAGTGTTACATGTTTGAATCAAGTAGCCTCAACCCTGCCATAAATATGAGATATTTTGAGAAAAGAGGAATTTTAAACCATTTTGTTTTGTTTGGGTTTTGGTTTTACTTCCTTATGAAGGTCATGGAGCCACCAAGCTAGAAGGGAAAAAAGCCTCTACCAGCAAGCTTTTTCCTTTGGCAGCCAATAAGCCACAGGTTGCCCAACTCTGGTACTTTCACCCAGATATGGTGGCAATGTAGCCAGATCAGGATCTTTTCAAAGACACCATAAGAGGAATTGCAGGAAGCAGTGATGTTTTAAGGATTATTTTGTATAAATAAACTTAAACAACATTTGAACATCTTCATTTTTTAATAATTTCCATGTTCTATTGGGAAACATGGCTAGGTCAAGTATCACTTAAAGGAAAAAGAATTAAGTTTCCAAGGCTGACCATAACATGGTCAAGCAACTAAGAATAAAATTGGATGAAATCATTTTAAAAAACACAAGTTGAGAACCATTTTAATTAGTTTTCATTGGCATTATTCTTTTATCTTACTGAACTTGTATTCATGTAAATGTCAATATGTGTGCAAGGTGTGCTGCTTAAACCATAATGGATTTGGGTGAGCAAAATGAAATTGCTTAATAATAGACACTGAAAATTGTGTAAGCTCTCAAACTCAAGAGCTTCTTCAGCTTGCCTCTCCTTTCAACATGCCAAGGGTCTCTTTGGCCTCAATTATTATTAAAATATACATGACAAAGCAATACTGAATAAATAGAGTTCTGTAACTGCAAAGTGATGTTTTCAGTGATTTGCATACCTGAGTGTTCATCCCTCCTCTTTCTTCTGTTAAATTCAAACTGATGCATCTTTTTTTACCATCTTACCATGGCTAGCAGGGCAACTTAGACATTGCAAGCATGCATTTATTTATCCTTATATCAACTCTGTCTGACATATTTCAAGAGCTTGCTAACTATGACAATGAAACATAGCACAGTGGTACCTCCGTTTATGAATTTAATTCGTTCCAGAGGTCCCTTCTTAACCCAAAACCATTCTTAACCTGAGGCACATTTTCGCTAATGGGGCCTCCCACCTCCGCCACGCAACTTCTGCTCACATCCCGGGGCAAAGTTCGCTACCTGGAACACCTAACTTCCAGGTTAGTGGAGCTCGTAACCTGAAGCGTTCGTAAGGAGGACAGTAAGTAACCCGAGGTTCCACTGTAGTTTAAAGAATTTGTAATATATATGTCACACTGCCAAACGGTTGCCAAAATTGCAGGTTCCCATGTTGAAAGGGAAGACGGGACAAATGCTTGTATTTCAAAAATGTGAGGACAACTTTTTCATCTGTTTATAGAAATGAACATCGCCATCTTATTTCTCTTCGCCTCAAAATTCTCCATCACAAAGTCCAAAATTATTTTCCATGCGTTCTTAAACAAGATGTTTTAACACTATGGTAAGAATGATCTGAGGACAAAATAATTTAGAGATACATCATGGAATTTTAATGAAATGAGTGAAATATGGACCATTTGAGTCTAAGCTAAGATCAAACATATGGGTCCGATTCTTGTTTAAAAAAATTATTGCAGTATAGCAAGAATATAACATTATTTTCTGATGTAATCTGATGCAGCTGCTTTAGATATTATTTTAATGGCTTTTGATAAATTTTGAATGGGCTATAAATACTTTCTTAAGATGAGCCTGAACTAATGCATTATGAATCAAGCTTCATAGAGACTAGACCTCAGAGTTTTCATATAATCTGGGACAGTGAAATTTTGGGGGAGAGGAGATGCTCCTCAATTTTCTAACGTAAGAAACTACAGTGCTTCACTACATAGTTTTTAAAGATGTCCGTAATATTTGTCAATAGATGCCTGGTGTTTGCCAGTTGAGTACACAGGGTAGCTTAGGATCAAACTACAGTATATGTGAAGCAAGAGCTTGATGTATGTCAACCTCTACTACTGTTTTTAAAGGCTTAATAACTTTGGAAAGTCAAAATTCAGATGGGAGCTATCATGCTGAGGGTTTAACCCTTCTACCAGTTACACCAAGCTGCTATTTGCTCTGCTGTCAGATTATACAGGCACTTTGCTCATAAGCAATGGTGGTCAATTTAGCAGAAACCTGCCAGAGTATTCTGTATGGATAAAAAGAAGAATCCCCTTAAATTGTAATGATGCATATGTGAGAATTTATCTATGTAGGCTCAGTTTTCCAACTTCCAATTCACCTGCTATTGAGATGGTTACCTATTGAGATTCAGATTCCAATCCATATTTTTAAATCTATATGCAATTTTAGAAACTCATTCATTTCTGCTTTCCTCCCCCATGCAGTAATAGGTAGATTCGGATTCAAAGGACAGAGCAGTTGCCTTTTGTAGGGTCTTACAGATGTGTTTTATGGCTCCGATATGTTATGTATGCAGACTGTCAGATCCAACCACCCCCACAAAAAGCAGCCTGCATGTGAATCACTCTCTGCAGCAGAAAAAGGCTCACTTAGGTTTCCATGAGGGATGGATGTTTAAAACCATAAACATAACCATTCATTTATTTAAAAGTTTTTGGTGCAACACACATCTATTAAATTGTGCTGGTAAAAATATAATATTCTCATATTTAAAAGAAAAGTTCATGAGGTTTAAGTGATTCCTGATGGAAAGTGGAAACTACTGCTGATATGTTTTCATTTGTGAAATAAATAGTTGTAAACGTTTTTTCTTATGTTCCATGTTTGGTAATCAGACATACATGTTCCCTTCAGGTTTATCTTGCATGAAAGGGAAAAGCTTGTAAAAAAGAACTGTGGGGGTTGCACATAGAGGTTGCCTATGGCCACAAAGAGCCTATCCTAGTCCTTTCACATGGATATCTGAAGTGGAGAAGCCTTCACACATCACAGAGGATTCCCCCAGTTTGGAAACCTGACTGCACAGAATTCCATCAGACTCTGTCACCTCAGTTGTTGTTTAGTCATGTCCAACTCTTCGTGATCCCATGGACCAGAGCATGCCAGGTACTTCTGTCTTCCACTGCCTCCCGCAGTTTCGTCAAACTCATGTTTGTAGCTTCGAGAACACTGTCCAACCATCTTGTCTGTCCTCTGTCGTCCCCTTTTCCTTGTGCCCTCAATCTTTCCCAGCATCAGGGTCTTTTCCAGGGAGTCTTCTCTTCTCATGAGGTGGCCAAAGTATTGGATCCTCAGCTTCACGATCTGAACTTCCACTGAGCACTCAGGGCTGATTTCCTTCAGAATGGATAGGTTTGATCTTCTTGCAGTTCATGGGACTCTCAAGAGTCTCCTCCAGCACCATAATTCAAAAGCATCAATTCTTCGACGATCAGCCTTCTTTATGGTCCAGCTCTCACTTCCCCACATCACTACTGGGAAAACCATAGCTTTCACTATACAGACCTTTGTCGGCAAGGTGATGTCTCTGCTTTTTAAGATGCTGTCTAGGTTTGTCATTGCTTTTCTCCCAAGAAGCAGGCGTCTTTTAATTTCGTGTCTGCTGTCACCCTCTGCAGTGATCATGAAGCCCAAGAAAGTAAAATCTCTTACTGCCTCCATTTCTTCCCCTTCTATTTGCCAGGATGTGATGGGATCAGTGGCCATGATCTTAGTTTTTTTGATGTTGAGCTTCAGACCATATTTTGCAAAATATGTCACCTCAGACATCCATGCAAACATGTGGACAGAAAGGTGGAACTGGGAGGAGATGTCTTTTGTCTAGAGAGAGGGAGGGTCACAGGTATGGTCCCACAACTTCTGTGTACACTCTTATCTGTGTGAGTAATGTGTGAAGGGGTGCTTCAGTGTTCCTCTCTTGGATACTTTATTACATAACAGTGGAGACTTTTAGTTCACGGCACATCATGCATGTTGTGTCATTGCTCTAAAGCATGCACTGCTTCTGCTCATAACCACTGAAATTACAGAAACAATTTTTTCATGCTATCTGCTGAGTATAAGAAACCTGATATAAATACAGGAGTGCAGATCAAATGCAATACTATCTCATTGAAACTTTGGCTGTTATATAATGGATGTGCATATAAGCCACACATACACTCTATATTCTCTCAGTAGTTCATCTCAGAGTCAATAATTCTTAAATTGCTTCTTAAACTTCTTCTGGCCCAACTCAAACAATGCTAGTTACAACTCATTTCTTGAATTGGTTTCAGTGGATCTTAACAAAACTTTTCTCTAGATCAGGATGCCACATGCTTCAAAAGTCATGAGAAAAATACCACCGCATGAAAGGAATGGTAGAAATTTCTTTTCAATTTCCTCTCATGCTCAAATCCCAAACTGCTTTTTAAATGGATCCACCATCTTTGATTTCACTCCCATTAGTTCTCCCCATAAGGCAGGCATGGTCAAACTTGGCCCTCCAGATGTTTTGGAACTACAATTCCCATCATCCCTAGCTAACAGGACCAGTGGTCAGGGATGATGGGAATTGTAGTCCCAAAAATAGCTGGAGGGCCAAGTTTGGCCAGGCCTGCCTTAAGGGATCCTACCAGATGTGTTATGCAGCTGTAAAGCTGAAACACCCACACACAAGAACATATCACAATGAGCAAGTGTCAAAAACATAGCATCTGATGATGTGAACTAATGCTAAGGTCACAAAAAGCCAATCAGTAGACTACAGGATAAATATTCAGCCTGGCCCTGATGAAGGCAGCTAGTATGGATCCCACAGTACAGTACAAAACAGTGCATATGGGTCACACAGATCCTTGTCTGTTTGCATAGCTAGAAGGCTGTCCTGACATTTACACCTGGCTCCTCAATCTTAGTGATGTTTCTAAAATTTGTTCAGAATATGAACTGTCCAGCTGATAATGTTCGGCTGAATTATGACTTGAGCATCATTCCCACAGGATGTCCTTTTCCAGCTCAAAATATAAAATAAGATTCTGCAACGCACGACTAGTGAGTTCTCAACTGCATCTAAAAATGTCATCTGTTTTTCATTCAGTACCTGACAGAAGTCACAATTCAGACAGAGCTGTTCCAAAGTCCCCAAAGGCTGGTTTTAAGGATCCATATGTAGTATCCTGCAGTATTGACCTGAGTCAAGGAAACTCCTGAAACTGAAAAGCAAGGGATTCATGCACTTCCTATGATTGTCCAACCAACTTTGAGGAGCTCCACAAAATGAGTTCAGGCAGAGTTGCTTTGTATGTGTAAACCTTTCCCAGCCTGTGTAGCATTGTGAAGAGTTTGGCCCAATGAGTCTTTCTGTCTTGTATGTCTATAGTGACTATAAACCTCCAAAGAATTGATGACATAGATGATACTTTGGTACACAGTGGTCTGCTATGTGCATGCAGTCATAATATGTATATGAGCAAACATCTCTCCAGAACTTTGTGAGTTTGGAACTTTGAATATACTATCTAAATCAAAGTAATATCTAAATCAGAATCCCATTTACACTATCAGATTACACTATCAGATTACAGATTACATATTAAAAAGCCATATTCAGTGCCACAACAGTTTTAAACACACCCACACATCCACTTTAATAGGAGGATACATGTCATGTCGCTATAATCAAAAGCTGGAAGACAGGAGTTTAAGAATGGCTCAAGACCCAGCCCCCTTAAACCCAAGACAGCAGTTCACTTTCTATAAATCTAAACACGTCCCAACATGTGTCCATATCACAGACAGCACTGAATGCTATTCTGAAATAAATGTCAATGTCAGCTGCAGAACAAGGCAAGGTTTAAAGTGATCAAAGGTAGCATATCCATCTGTAGGCAGAGAATCAGCAATATATGACAGTTTGGTTAAATGCCACCTTCAACAACACAAAGTGATAAAACAGTTGTCAGAAGAATATCAGTGACAGGCTTAGGGGCTGCTATCAGAAGTTGTTTAGAATCACGAGTGTAAAAAGTATACATGCATTAAAGGAAGAAGAATTAATGCACAGGTCCCTCCTCCCTATTTGACTTTTATTTTGGACTTAATTTCCAAACTTTAATTGATAGTGTTATTAATTATAAATGTTAGTAGTAGTATGATTACTATTATAGCTTAAATCTACTTTTGTGCATCTTTTAGTACAGTGCCTCCCAAAGTGGGTGATACCGCCCTGCCAGGGGGTGGGGCGGGGGGGCGCTGGAACAAACCAGGGAGGCATTAGTAGCTTTGGGTGCAATTGGGAGGCCGTTGAATAAAAATAAGGGGGAAGAAGAAGCATAAAGTGAAATTTTGAAAAATCTTTTGTACATGCTTCATCTGTTGGGTAAACCCTTTTCGGCTTCACCCAGGCCTGGGAAGTGGATCGCAGCTTGCCTGCCTGTTTGACCAATGGCAGGCGCAGGCCGTGGCCCTGGTCTTGCTTCTAGGGATTGAAGGTTTCCAGAGGGTGCTGAGGTTTTTTTTCTGAGAAGGGGGTAGTAGGCCAAATAGGTTTGGGAACCTCTGTTCTAGTGGTACGGAAAACAATTCACACAACTACTTATCTCACAATGAGCATATTGTTTCCCTCTGCTCAGAGTAAATAGGTCATCTGTCACTAGCACAAGGTACCATTTTTGATACCACCACACAAATCACATTTGGGAGGCTTGTGGCAGCAGGCAAAATGACAACTTGTGCTGCTGGTGAGCAATTCGAATGCTTCACAATAAACAATTCAGTCCACATATTGTTCACCTTGAGTAGTTTGGGGTGGGAGCAACCAAGGAAAAGTGTTGTGAATCAGTCCATAATTAACACCATTTATGGCAATGAGTCGAGTGCACCTAGAAAGCATGTACAAGTCTTGCGCATTGGATATTTAATTATAGGGCCTGTTCAGAATCTGAATCCGGGTATGAAGCTTTAAGTGGCGACACTGGTCTTCTCATGAGAACAGAAGTCGACAAGTAGGGCACAAGGGCAATAACCTAGGTCAGTGTTAGCCTACATGGTGTCCTCCAGTTGTTGTCCTGAGCACATCAAACTAAGGAGAACAAACAGCTGGCAGTTTAATTCTTTATTGACAAAGCATGAATTTACAGTAGCTGCTGAGATGCACTCAAACATGCACACACACACTTCTGGTGGCTGGTGCCTCTCCCCGGGTTTGTGATTCAAGCTGGACTGTTGGAGCAATGGTGTGGCCTACACCCAAGCTTAAGTCTTCTCATCTGACACTGTAAGCGTAAGCAACCTGTGACTTCTCTTACATAGAAGTTGTCACCATACCTGTCTTTTCAAGCCCCTCCTGGTCCTGGGAATAGCAGGAGGGGAGGGGGAGGGTTTGGGGATTCTACCACCCTCCTCTCTTCAGACATTGTCTTCCCTTCAACTCCTGTCATGTCCTGCCGCTTATCCAGCTCCAGCACCTTCCCCACGTCCTGCACATCCTCCCTTCAACAGCTCGGAAACCTTCCCCATCCTCCAGCTCTGGCTTCTGTCTTGCAGGAGACAAAAAACCCCACAAATCACTGCCCCTTCCTGTGGATCAGCCCCTGGCCCTCCTACTTCTTCTACCCCCTTCACAGAGCCCTGCCAGTTGGACTGCAACTTCCTTCAGCCCCAGCCAGCACCACTAATGGTCAGGACTGATCAGATTGGTGGTCCAAAACATCATTGGCTACCCCTGAACCTAGACTGATGAAAGGAGATGGAAATAAAAGATAAAATTAAACCTGAGAAGATCATATTCATGTTTTTGGCTAGTCCCCAACTCCACCACCCAGTTTTATCTGTCACCCAGGAACAGCTGCTCAGGTGTAATTGGCACTTAATCCCTAGCATTTAGAACCTTCTGAATAGGATGCTAATTGACCCTTGTTACAGCTAGTTGCAAACACCATGTGCTTTACTGCCAAATCTTGCTAGAATTGTGTGGTCTATGTGAAGAAACACGAAACAGACGGAGATACCCAGCAAATGCTACATATCCACAAGGTTAGTAAGTGGAGCACCTGGCCTCATAATAATGGGTAAGTGAGAGAGTCTTGCATTCAAAGGAGACAGCCCACAAAATAAACAAGTCTTGCTTAACAACTTGAAGGTCATAATAATCAGCCACTATCAGGAACCAGGATACAAATTACGGAAGCTAAAGCATCAGATTAAAGCCCAGCACATTTGTTATTATGGCAACTACTCATTTTCTTCATTAGTGATTTGTATTGAGAAATTACTTTTCAGGAATTCACAGAAATTCATTTCTGATTTCCATTCTCTCTCAAAATGTGTCTTTGTTGCAGGAAAGAGCATGACGAGCAAGCTTAATGAGACAATAATTACTTCTCACACAATCTTCCCCAAAGAAATTGGTGTTGTGATACAAATTACAATGCAATGAGGTTATTAAAAAATATTGTTTGAAACATGGCACACTAATAGAGCTACCCTTTTTCTTTTCTCATCACTAAAATTCAATGCATAAAAAAAAGCATTTTAACCTGAATATTGTAGCTATGGTTTAGGTTGTTGTAGTTTTGCTCAGCCATTTTAACAGACATATTTTTCCTCCCCAAAAATGTCTCTTAACATTTAATAGAACCACATTGCTGCAAGTGACCCAAGCAGCATGTAGCAGAACATCTTCTAGAAAGGCCACACAATAAACCACATATATTAACATATGAACAGCCTCCCAGATTATGTATTAAGCATGAAGTACACTCACAAACCCATTACAAATTAATACTCCTCACCTAGATTATCAACTGCTGCTTCCTGCAGAGTGAATTCAAGATGATTTCATGGGAATAGTTTCAAGTAAAGGTTTCCTCCTAAATATTCCCCATACAGTGGTGCCTCGCAAGACGAAATTAATTCGTTCCACGATTTTTTTCGTCTAGCGAATTTTTCGTCTTGCGAAGCACTAAATCCCATAGGAATGCATTGAAAATCAATTAATGCGTTCCTATGGTCAAAAAAGTCAAAACAAAGCCAAATTTGGTACAACAAGAGTTTATTAAGTGCTCTTTAAAGTCACACATACTGTAAAGAGCATTTCAAAATTCAAACCCAGAATTTTTTTAAAAAAACAGCAGAGTGGTCCAATGGTCACAGAAAATCATAAAAATGCAGGAAAAAAATCACAAGCTTCCAGATTCTTGCAAACCCCTCCCCAACTGTTCCCCCAGCCACCCAGAACACAGAAATTCAAATCCAGATTTTTTTAAAAAAACAGCAGAGTGGCCCAATGGTCACAGAAAATCATAAAAATGCAGGAAAAAAACCACAAGCTTCCAGATTCTTGCAAACCCCTCCCCAACACCAAGTCCTTGAATTCCAAACAACCCAATGCAAAATCCAACCCCCCCCAATTTTTTTTTAAAAGCTTAACTTACCAAATGGCTGCAAAAGAAGTTTTGGAAAAGCTTCAAAAATCACCAAAGTCTTTAAAAACCTCAAAAAAGGCTACTATGTACACTGCGTTCTATGAGTTGCTCCTCAAAGTCAAGTCGCAACTGTATTAATGGTGTTAAGAAAAAGGAAACAAACTTGCAAGACGTTTTCGTCTTGCGAAGCAAGCCCATAGGGAAATTTGTCTTGCGAAGCAGCTCATAAAACGGAAAACCCTTTCGTCTAGTGAGTTTTCCGTCTTGCGAGGCATTTGTCTTGCGGGGCACCACTGTACTCCGTAAGCATTTAAGAACATGCCAAACATATACTAACATTCTTCCCTCCCCCCCCCTTTCTGGTTCTGAACCACTGGTGTGAAATTTGTAGCATGAAGATGGTGCATTGCGTGGTGAACATTTTGGAATGTGGAGGGAGGAGCAAAAGTTGCCAGAGGGAAGTTATTTTCATTATTATCATCCTGATGTGTATGTATGATCCTTCTCAGAGGAGGATCAGAAACAACAGCCTTTTAGCAAACTCCATGTGTTTGATTTGGCTTGGTGGACAGATCCAAATTATTATATTAAAATGTACTTTAACAAAACAATCTAGATTCCTCCAGAAAGTCTGCCAAATTCTCCAGTTTCTTGTCCTGAAATATAGCAATTAATTTTACCACATTTGAGAATGGTACCCACCCAGCAGTTTTGCCTGTGAGAAGACATTTTTCCCCAAACGCAACTCCATTCTGCCTACCATAATGTTTCCCACTGTGACAGTTTATTTTAAGTATCTCATGTCCTACCCATCAAAACTCCGAATCATTAAAAAATATTTGACATTTCATAAAACAGCAGTTAAGAACCGAAACATACTCTCTTCTAAAAATAAACTGCTGCAATGTTGTTTGTTCACCATTAAATCCTGATCTAGATAAAATGTTCTCGTTTTGTAAATCTTTCTGTAAATTTGTACAAAACAATGTGAAGCCTTTGGTTTTCATCAGCAGTGATGGTGTTTGGTGTTATGCCTTCTTTACCTTGCCATACTGAATGCTATTTTGCACAGGACCTAGAGCAAAAACAAATGTGGCTTGTTTCACTCATTGACTGCGGGTTGTATTTCTCAAACAGCAGCTTTCCATTGTTGTTGTTGTTTAGTCGTGTCCGACTCTTCGTGACCCCATGGACCAGAGCACGCCAGGCACTCCTGTCTTCCACTGCCTCCTGCAGTTTGGTCAAACTCATGTTCGTAGCTTCAAGAACACTGTCCAACCATCTCATCCTCTGTTGTCCCCTTCTCCTTGTGCCCTCAATCTTTCCCAACATCAGGGTCTTTTCTAGGGAGTCTTCTCTTCTCATGAGGTGGCCAAAGTATTGGAGCCTCAGCTTCACGATCTGTCCTTCCAGTGAGCACTCAAGGCTGATTTCCTTCAGAATGGATAGGTTTGATCTTCTTGCAGTCCATGGGACTCTCAAGAGTCTCCTCCAGCAACATAATTCCAAAACATCAATTCTTCGGCGACCAGCCTTCTTTATGGTCCAGCTCTTACTTCCACACATCACTACTGGGAAAACCATAGCTTTCACTATACGGACCTTTGTCGGCAAGGTGATGTCTCTGCTTTTTAAGGTGCTGTCTAGGTTCCTTCATGGATCACTGCCTTGTCGTGGTGAAGGGGCTTGAATAACTCAGAGAAGCTATGAGCTATGCTGTACAGGGCCACCCAAGATGGACAGGTCATAGTGGAGAGTTTTGACTAAACGTGATCCACCTGGAGCAGGAACTGGCAAGCCGCTCCAGTATCCCTGCTAAGAAAACTCCATGGACAAAAACATCAGCAGCTTTCCATGCCATGCAGCAAATAAGGGGAGCTTTCAAAGCAGTTTTTGCCATGAGCAAGGCTTTTAGATCTATGCATTTTGGCTTGCACTCTAAGGACCACAGGAAAAAATTGATAGACTAAGGGCACCTCAGACTTCTGTTTTTAGAATAGCCCCTCTCTCTATGACAAAACTGCTTCTGAAGTGGGAGTTCCAGAACAGTATGTGATGCGGAATAGGCACCCACCATTTTGAAAGTCATTTTTTTGTGTGGACAAGATTGAAGCACTTGAACACAACTCAAGTAGTTCTATAAATTCCAGCCTTAAAGCACATTGCTAATTATAATGTGTTTATGTTTGCAAATACTTTGATTGAGTGGGTTATGAGTAAAAGATCAAATAATAAATTCGAGAGCAGATCCAGTCAAGTAGCATCAGTAAATTCTACCTCAACTTGACATTGAACATTAAAATTGCTTTAGAATCAGATTTCTGTGAGAGCCATTTTGGAGATTATTAGAAAGAATCTTTGAAAACGCTTCATTGTTATACAAGGGTAGTTTATTACCATCAATAGGCAATTTGTTAACGGAGAATATTACACAGTACATTACTTTCAAGCATTTGATTTGAAGGAGTGAAAAATGGCAAGCTATTATTGCATCAATTTTTTATCACATTTGTTCAGTCCACAGCAGCTATGGCAAACTGGATTTATTACTAATTAATGTGGAAATGTCACTGCTACAGTTAGAAAATGCTTTGGGACCAGTTTTGTGGGAACTGTTAACCTCCAGACATTTAACAAAATAAGGCCCGATAGTGCACACCTTTAATGAATATATATTATAAGGCAATTATAGATGCTGAAACTAAAATAATATCTGACATAGTCACATATTTGATGTACTTTGTTGATCAATGACTATTATGTATGGCAGTGGAATGGAAAATCTATGTTCAGAGGCAGAGTATCTCTGAATACCAGCTGTTGAGATTAAGTAATGGAAATACCATCATCCTCAGGTCCACCTGGTGAGATCTAGAAGATGGCTATTGTAAACAGGTGCCTACACTAAATGGGTAATCTCATCTGATCCAGCAGGGCAGCTTGTATTGGAGATGTGTGAGCAGCCTGGTGCTTGCTCCCCCAAACAACTGGACCCTTTGAATGCCAAGAGGGTGACTCTGCAGCCCATCCCCACCACACCAGCCACTGTGGCTTTCACAGTGCTGTTGGACTTACATCATCTATGGTCACTGGTCATGCTGGCTGAGGCTGATGTGAGCTGAGGTCCCATAACATAGGGAGGGGAACAGGTTTGCTACTCTGATTTATTACTTTTCCCCCTTCCAAACTTTTATACACAAGTACTGTTTCAAGTGCTGTTCACTTCTGGAAACAAAAAACCCCTATGAAATGCCTTTTCTAATAGCATTTATTTCTGGTCTGCTGAGGCCTGGTTAGCAAGACCGTGCTATGGGATAAGAAGCCCATCCATCAGGAAGGAATAGTCAAATGAATGTAAGTAGAACAGATGTCTTGAAAGATCAATAATACCCCCTTGGCAGCCACTAACACAGCAAACCATAACATCTGACAATGAAGGAACGTAAGTCAGTATAAGCACCTGTTAACATTGTCTAAGCTTTACAGCTAAAGTGACACTTAGGGCCTTGTGTAAAACGCAGGGCAACATCGTTTATCCAGAGATGGGCTAGTGGAAGAAATGTTAGCAGTGATGCTGTTTGGGAACTTCTGTGCAAGAGCTAGCAGAAATCGTTGTGTGACCTTGCGAAATAGTTTGTGCAATACCTATGGCAAGCACAGAAACTGGGATGAAAACGGGGAACACCCAGCTGGATGCACAGCTTGTGCAAGGAGGAAGTGTATCACCTTGTACTAGATGGAATAACATCTTAGAATTCAGTTTTCCTTTATTGCAAAAGGCTCTGATCTGAAATCAGAAAAAAGCTCTTTGGCATGTGAAAAGGTAAGCTGCTTGTAGAAAGACATCTCTTGATCTAAACCACCATTGACTAATTTGGGGTGGAGGACATACCAGAAGTTATTATTATTTAAGTTTCTATATCACCCTTCAGCCAAAGATCACAGGGTGCTTTATTATATAAAAAACACAAAAATAAACACCAAAGTTTGGAGATTTGGACTGTTTAAATGAGACAGAATTGTAGAATAGTAGAATTGTGGTGTTGGAAGGGAACCTGAGGTTCATCTAGTACACGGGTCAGCAATTTTTTTCAGCAGGGGGCGGGTCCACTGTTCCTCAGACCTTGTGGCTGAATGGACTATATTTTGAAAAAAATAATAATGAATGAATTCCTATGCCCCACAAATAACCCAGGGATGAAATTTTTTAAAAAGGATACATTCTACTCATGTAAAAACACCAGGCAGGCCCCACAAATAACCCAGAGATGCATTTTAAATAAAAGGACACATTCTACTCATGTAAAAACACACTGATTCCTGGACCGTCCGCAGGCCGGATTTAGAAAGCGATTGGGCCAGATCTGGGCCCTGGCCTTAGTTTGCCTACCCATGATCTAGTACAACCCCATGCAATTCAGGAATCTGAATGAAAGCTTCCATGACAGATGGCCATCCAAACTCTGCTTAATTTATAGATTTATTGAGAATAAGTTTAATTATGGAAAGAAAATGTGTATTGGCAATACGTAATATGAATTTGAAATATGGAATAGACGGGAAGTTGGGTCTTTAGTGTTAAGACCAATAGATGTTTTATTGTTTGCCAAGAAAATTATGTCTATGGTTATTTTTGTAATTTGTGTGTAATTTGGTATTTGCGTTTTTTGTGTTTTTTTCTTGTTGTATAAATAAATAAAATAAAATAATAAAAAAACAAACAAACAAACTCTGCTTAATTTAAATTCCACAAAACTTGGGCTAGACTGTGGCTTTTATTTGTGTCTGCATTTGATAGTTGCATGCTATCAAGCTCAGGATGCAATACGGTTAACAAACACCATACAGAACGCAAAATCAAAAATATTACTGGACAAAAGAAATTCCCCTTGTGCGCCCCCAATCAGATTAGAAAAAAAGGCTGCAATCCTAAACAAAATCGGCCAGGGAGTAAGCCCCATTCAACAGGAGATGTGAGGAGACTGAGCAAAGGTATGATAGTCATCTTCAAATATAGAAAGGGCTGTTGCATGCAAGATGGAGCAAGCTTGTTTTCTCCTGCTCTGGAGGGTAGGCCTTGATCCAGTGCATCCAGTGCATTCAAGTTACAAGAAAGGAGATTTTGACTAAACATCAGAAAAAACATTCTAACAGTAGAGCTGTTTGACAGTGGAGCAGACTCCCTCAGGAGGTTGTGGACTCTCCATCACTGGAGCAGAGGTTCAATCTATCTGTTATAGATGCTGTAGTTGAGATTCCTGCATTACAAAGGGCTGGACAAGAAGGTTCCCTTCCAAATCTACAATTCTATGATTCTTACACAGTGGGGCATATTCCTTAGAAAACATGCACACAATTGCATTGTTTAATGATTTGCAGTTTGACACAAATTGTTTTCATGTTACCATGCAAAAATGACCAAAAATTTAGTTGGGGGGAGGCAAGGAATGGGGCCGTGGACCCCCTGGGTGTGTTCTGCGGATCCTCAAAGGTCCCTGGCCCCCCAACTGGGAAACACTGATTTAGAGGATTAACAAAGAAGCAAACAAAAAGTTACACTATACGAAGTTAAATTGTTCTAATGGACCTATTACAACAGGCAACCAACTGATCATAATGTATTGAATGTGCATAATGTACAAGAAATAGCTCTGTTTGAGTTCCATTAAAGGAGAAAAGCCGGTGTTTTTAGGAAAACTACAAAGGAGATAGCTTAGGTGGACAAAAACAAAGGCATGCCTGTGAATATATTGCTAACTAGAAACATCCTTAGCTACAGCAAGCAGCGATGGGCATGAATCTGGAATGGAGCGAGGGGAGAGATTGGAAATACATCTCCTTGTGAGCTGAGTCCAAGCGCCTCCAAACCCAACTCAGGATCTTGGCCATGCCAACGGTGAGCCGTCCCTGCCCATTCCACACTCCCTTCTTGGTATGCTTTGGAGCAGGGATCACCTGTGGGTGCCAGTGGTGCATCTGGGCTCGTGTCCCAGACTCTGAGCTTTCATTTCTTTTTTAAAAAGCAAATCTCTAGCCTTATATGGGGAAAACGGTTACGGGGGGGGGAGGTGAAAGTACCTTCTAAATAATTTCTATCAGATTTAATTGGTGTGGCTACCTTGTTGTTGTTTAGACAGAAACAGCATCGGTTAATGTATAAGATCTCTACAATCAGGATCAGCATGGCATTGCTGATTCCATAAGTTCGTCAGAGGTGGTTATCTCTCTAATTGTGTGGAATGCTATGCTCACCATGCCAGCCATTTTGCGTCATGCTGCACCCAGCCCACGGCAGCCATTTTGTGATAGGTACCCCCTCTTTTGTGACAGGCGAACTCTCAAAATTCAAAATGTTGTGACTAGTCAAAAATAAAAAAACAACAACAGTAACCTCTGCTTTAGAGTATCTGGCCTAGTCAAGGAAAGTCCTGAAAGGCCGCTCTGGAATCCAGTGACCCAGATTTTTAGCACCCATTTATTTAGATGGTGTTGCTTTATTTATACGTGTTTTCTTTTATTCTACCTCATCCAATTTACACCTTTTTTATTCCACCTCATCCAATTTATACCTTTTTTATTCCACCTCATCCAATTTATACCTTTTTTATTCCACTTCATCCAATTTGCTCAAGGCTGTATAAATTACAGCCAATCAATACAAGACTTCAATAAAAATAACAAAATCTCATTGTATTAATGTTCCAGGTGCCTACAAGTGTTTCCCAGCTGAACAATTTTACCAAAGTGGGAAAGAGAGGCATTCTTTTTCTTTTCTTTTTTCATTGTATAGAGGCACATTCACTCATTCGAACCCTCTGCAATCTTAAGTGGTACTTCTCAGAGTTTACCACTTCCCTGAGAGATAGACATGAGTTTTGGGAACCTTTGACATTTCACATTAAGCAAGCTCCCAGGAAACAGGAAACGAAAAGTCTTTCGCAATGCAAAGTTAATAATGCAAGAGCGTTTGTGAGCTTGAACTGAAAAAGTGTACAATGTGGTGAGCAAATCACAAGTATTGTATCATATTTATCAGCCAGTGCTATTTTTCCAGAAAAAGTGGTGCCTGAACTTACCATGAACACCTCCCTCATTCTCTTAGAATGGCGCCTACATGAGAGGTGCTGGAACTGAGTCCCAGTGAGTTCCGTTCGGAAAAAAGCCCTGATTATTTCTTTCCAAATCACCCTTCTTACAGGATGGAAAAATGTAAAGAGGAGCCCTGACCATTAGCTACAGTCTTGGCTGACTCTGGGGTTGCGGCGCTCATCTCACTTTTTTGGCCAAGGGAGCCGGCGTACAGCTTCTGGGTCATGTGGCCAGCAGAACTAAGCCACTTCTGGCAAACCAGAGCAGCGCACGGAAACACTGTTTACCTTCCCGCCGGAGTGGTACCTATTTATCTACTTGCACTTTGACGTGCTTTCGAACTGCTAGGTTGGCAGGAGCAGGGACCGAGCAACGGGAGCTCACCCCGTCGTGGGGATTCGAACCGCCAATCTTCTGATCGGCAAGCCCTAGGCTCTGTGGTTTAACCCACAGCGCCACCCGCGTCCATTCAGGATGGTGTGCAACATATAATAAAACTTCCTGTAAGAATAAGTCTGAACAATATAAACATCTTAGTAATAAAAGCCAACAGCAAACAACAACCGCTAGGGAGTAAAAATGACAACACTTGTATTTGCAAAATGTAGAAAATGGTGAGGCCTTATATAAACAAACTATGCAACCCTTATGCAGATTAGACATATTAAGAATATATAATACAGTGGTGCCCCACAAGACGAATGCCTCGCAAGACGAAAAACCCGCTAGACAAAAGGGTTTTCCGTTTTTCGATGCGCTTCGCAAGATGAATTTCCCTATGGGCTTGCTTCACAAGAGGAAAACATCTTGCAAATCTTGCGATTTTTTTTTGCTCCCCCCCTTTTTCTAAGCCACTAAGCCGCTAATAGCCTTTTAGCTGCTAAGCTGCTAAGCCTTTAATAGCCGCTAAGACGCTAATAGCGCTAATCCGCTAATAGGGTTGCTTCGCAAGACGAAAAAACCACTAGACGAAGAGACTCGTGGAACGGATTATTTTCGTCTTGTGAGGCACCACTGTATAAGGAATTCCTCCAGAGGTAATTTCTCAGTTTAGAGAAGAAATGTGCACAACTGAACATGAACATTGGACACACTGGGTTGGACCCTGACTTAGTCATACTAAGAATATACCTATAGAAATCAATGGAACAAGCGTTTTAAAGAAAGCAATGTCATTCCAAGACACACTTTTAACCCTCTTTGTTCTCTAGCTGGCTTGATTTCATCCTTCATGAGTGTATCACGTAGCTGATAAAACTGCGTGTAGCATTCCAAATATGGCTTCAAGAATGCCAAGCATAATGGTACCAGTACTGCCCAAACCTTCATCTAATGCATGGAGGCTAGGAAGCAAAGCATGTTCTAGAATAAAACCTGCTCAGCTCATGCACCATTAAACAGTTTGCAGACTGGGAAGATCATTTAACATAGAAAACTAATTTACAAAATGCCTGGAGTATTCCGAGAAGAGTACTTTAACGTGGCTACCTGAATTTGGAATTTAATCACAGCAGACTGGAATAACCCAAATCCTACATAGATTTACATGCTACAAGACATCCGTGCAACAAACATTTTAGCATTCTCCTCTATTTAAAGCAGCATAAATTTTAATCTGCTGCTTGCATACTTGCATTTTTTTTTCACTCCACATTATGTTAGGTACTGTTTCTGTATCCATTTTGTTTCCTTCTCAGCTAGCATCTCATTGTTAATTGATTGCTTTTGTGCTAATAAACTTTATGAGAAATAAGAAAGAAAAAACATGGTAATGTTCTCTCTCCCCAGAGGATTAGGTAAGAAACAATCTTATTGCTAATTAGCTGCACTTAGTAGAAATATTTATTATAGTGCTGTTTAAGCATTCATGATTCAAAAATTCATTTGCTCTGAGCATGTGAGTGCTTAGCTATTAAATAATTACAAATACTGTAAAATCAGTGTAAAATTGGCTTTATGTCCTAGGAATACGTGATAGACTGCTTAGCCCAGCATATTTTCATTGACTTCAAAGGGAATATTCCATGAATTATTTTCTAAGACGGGGGATATATGCCAGGACCACTCCTACTCTACAAATTTAAGATCTGGTAGTAACACCTGTGAATGCACAAATATGCCTCAATCCATTCCAGTATTTTTTTGCACTTTCATATGGCATTTTCTGTGTGACTGCAGTTGGTTTATTTTATACAAGTACTCCATTTAGTTGTCTTCTGATGTGGAAATATACAAAGTATAATGATTTTTTTAAAAAAAAAAAGTATTACACAGATATGCACATCTCAGCCATCAACAGATTTTTGTGAATCAAGTGCCTTCCTGGTGTGTTCCAGAATTGACTAATGGCCCATCACAAGTTCAACTTAGGCTGTAAATCTAACTATGTCTACTCAGAAGAAGGTCCCACTGAATTCAATAGGGCTTGCGAGGTTAGAAGTTCAGCCACTCTCCCTACCTTGATTTCACAGTTCACTATAATTAATTTATATTATTTCATAAAAAATTATATACCACTTGATTGTAAAACAAAAACCCACCTCAAAAGCAATCTTATCAGTTCTAGTTTTTTTTAAAAAAAATTCACAACAGGAAGCAGATTAAGGCTCACCCCACTTCTTATTTGGAAGTAAGCCTCACTGAATTCAGTGGGATTTACTTCTGAGTAGACATAGTTGGAAGGCACCTATATACATTAATGAATAATGTATTTTGCTAAGCAAATTACATATCTATTTATGTATGATGTGTACATTTTTAAATAAAAAGCATTCACTGTAGAGAACTTTCACAGGAAGAACCTGTACCGCAATATGGGTTGAATGGACAGAGAGAAGATAATACTGATGATCCATTTTGGACAGATTTCTCAGAGATCCCTTGTAACAATGGTTGCCATCAATTTGATTTGAACTGATTTTAGAATGAATTGATTTTAGAATGCTGTATTATTTTACTGTTGTTATCTGCTCTGAGCCCGGCTTCAGCTGGGGAGGGCGGGATATAAATAAAATATTATTATTATTATTATTATTATTATTATTATTATTATTATTATTATTATTACCTGATGCAGCAAGATCCCACAAGTCCTGAATTCCCAAGGAGGGCTGCAGCCACTGCCCTACACTGACCTCTCAACTTTGTTAGTTCAAGTTAGCTTTTTAAAGAAATACTCTGCTCCAGCAGCAGCCACTGCCCAGTGTGTTAATATAAGTAGCTTCCAGAACAAATTTTGCAACAGCTGCTTTAAACAAGCTGCTAAAGAGGACTGGATATGGGACTGGGGCACGTCTTCCTCTCAAAGGCAGTGGGATTGGCAAATGAACCAGTTGCGTGTTGAGTCCCACAATGCCACCCCCCAAAAAATCACACTTCACACATCAATTTTTGTTTAAGGTTTTTGGCATAATTTTGGCCACAACTTTATTCAAAATACAAAAAAAATGTGAGTGGTTGCTTAGGCATTGGTTATTACTATCTGTCCTTGCCCTCAGGGACAGAGCTGGCCTTCCGGACACCAACGGAAGCCAGCGTGGGAAACAAGTATTGGGTGAGAAAATGAAGCTGGGCAACAGTCCCTCACTTCTCACCCTCATGTTCCTGTGGGGCTTGCACGGCCCAAGTCCGACTCCGGGGACAAGGACGAAAAGAATGGCAAGCCCCTGGATTCCTTTAACGGAATTCCCTTTCCGCATCATTTGGAGGGATAGGCACTTACCCCTCCAAGCACCAATTTAACCAATGCCTAACCGCCAACCTTACAAGTTGTGACGATTTGCTACGCAGTAGGCAAAAACCAAATGGCACCAGCCAATCAGCCAAATGGCAAATTTCCTACCAGGCCCCCGCTCCAAGGCGGACGACCCCATGACAGGCATAGCAAGGTCAAGCGATCAAGAAAAACCACCCTATAAAAGGGAGGGAGGGTGATCCGGTGCAAAACGGCCAAGAGGACGTCCAACGTCTGGCCCCTGTATTTAAAGACTCTGACCCCTCCTCCAAATTGGCAACAATCAAAACTCCCCAGCAACCCAATTTTAACCACTTAAGGGCTTGGGTTCCTTACCAAATTTGCCTAGTCACTGCAGGGTGGCTTGTTCCCCCAACCGCAACACGTGCTCTCTGTTAGGGAGAACACGCTTTCCCAATCCTCTCCTCTGGCAGTGCTTAAAAGCACATAACTGAAAATAGGCAGTAAGGCTCCAAACCACACAGCAGAATGCTTGAAAAAAGTCTCAACGCTTCCATACAAGCATATCTGCTCCTTAGGGGAGTTATTTGTTTGATTATTAAATTTCATAGACTCATAGGATTGCACAATAGAAAGGGACCCTGAGGGTTATCTAGTCCAATGCCACAAAGTTCAAGAATCTCAACACATGGTCTCCCATCCAATTTGAAACCATACCAGACCCTGCTTAGCTCTGCAACTGGTGCTATCAGTTTTATTACTGTACCACTAGGTATCCCATCCTTCTTCCCAAAGAAGCCCAGGGTGGCAAACTTTGAACTGTAACAAAAAAGTCCAATTTAAAATAAAAAACCCTTTAAAAACCCTTAAAAACAACTTTAAACTATCTAAAAACATCTGGAACACCTAAGAATGTTTAAAAGCAATAGCATACAATCACAGTTTCTAATCTCATGGTAGCCATAGCTACTATCAGTCATCAAATGATTGGGTAAACAGGAATGTTTTTAGTGTTCTCATAAAAGTCAAAGGGACGCGGGTGGTGCTGTGGTCTAAACCACTGAGCCTCTTGGGCTTGCTGATCAGAAGGTCAGTGGTTTGAATCCCCACGATGGGGTGAGCTCCTGTTGTTCAGTCCCTGCTCCTGCCAACCTAAAAGTTCGAAAGCACAAAGTGCAAGTAGATAAATAGGTACTGCTCCGGCGGAAAGCTAAACGGTGTTTTTGTGCACTGCTCTGCTTCGCCAGAAGTGGCTTCGTCATGCTGGTCACATGACCCAGAAGCTGTACGCCGGCTCCCTCAGCCAGTAAAGCGAGATGAGCACCGCAACCCCAGAGTTGTCCACGACTGGACCTAACGGTCACGGGTCCCTTTACCTTTAAATTTTCTGGAGCCAGACTAAAGGACCACTAACTGCTCCCAACTGAACATATTTCAAGGTATTTAATAACCTAACCTGTGGTTTGCAGGTGAGATACAATCTGTTATCATATTTACGTCTTATACAACAAGAAATAATATTGAGATTCTATTGGACCCCACTACACTTGCTTAGAAAGGGACTATCAGCAATAACATGCTGCTGGAGATCGAATAAAGAAAATGCTTCGCTGAAATGTATGTTTAGGCAATTTCCAACACTTACAATTTTTTTTGGGGGGGGTGGAGAAAAGTATCAAGATACATAAATACTACTTTGGGGGGAAATTTTAAATTGTCAGGTGATGATATTATTTTAAATTATATAGCAACTATATGGGGTATGACAAAGAGTCAACGTAAAGGGACTCTCCACACCTTTACCATGGATTATCTTTGATCACTGGATAAAAGATATGACAACTCTAGCAACATATGAATGGATTGCTTTCAGATGCAGATTGTGTATGGATAAATACAGCAATATTCAGAATCCTTGTTCATTAAAAGTATAATTTCTTGTTAATAATTTTTACATTTATTAACTGTATCACTTATGTAATATACTATTGAATACTCTAGTGTACTGTATTGTGTTGGTTAGTTTTTCTCTTTCTTTCCTTTCACATTCATGTTTCTTTTATTTCACATTCTTTTTTCACAAAAAAAAACTTTTAATAAAATATAAATATAAATCTTTGAGGGAGGGGTTACCGAAACTCCTATCACTTGTGGAATGAACTAAGACAAAGGTGTTATCAACAACTGCATTGTGAATTACCACAAAAATATTATTTGAAAAAGAAAATTAAACGAAGAAATTGCCACCGTTAACTATTATCACTGGCTGTACTTTTATACATTTAATTTCTGTCTGAAGTTGCTGTTTACAATCCCCACCTCCCCCACCCCCAGTAATGTGTATATAGACCCGTAAACCACAATAATACGTCATGCATCTGACAGAGTGGATCGTAACCCACTAAATATTATGCCATAATAAATTTGTTCAGTCTTCTAAAGACTCTTCTGTCTGCTGCAAAACACTAAACACAAGTTCCCTCTCTGGAAAAGATTCAAGCAACTATCAATAAATCATTGCATGAGATCTTTTTTCCATTCAGAAGATGTAGCAAATCTTCACTTTTGTTCTTTCTTCTGTTTGCCATGTACCAGGTCAGGCTACTTCTCCACCTGGCCTGGTAAGCAGCCCCCTAGGGGTCTTGGGCAGAGAATCTCCCCGATCATCTGCTACCTGAGCTGCTTTGTTATTTAGCTGGAGATGCCAGGGACACTGAGACTCTGCAGCATAATTTGAGCCCATGGATTTCCACGGTGGCGAGTGGAGGAGTGACTCAGAGGAGACAGCAAGGCAATATGAATTTGCCTGCTTCGAAAATAGAACACGTATGCCAGCCAATTCCTTGTCTAGAACTGCTTGGGCAAAATTTATTACGTGAGTACCAAAAATAACCACAAAAAACTAAAAGAAAAGAAAACATGGATGGATGGTGTTGTTGCCTTGCAGCATAAAGAGAGAATAGGGCGGGGGGAAACAAAGTGTTTCATACCCACCACAAGGGATAAGGAAGCGAGACCCACCATCAGAAAATGGCAGCTCTGTGACCTAGGCACCCTCAAAAGTCTGTTTGACAGGAAAGAAAAATCTGGATTTTTTTTCTCTTTAGAAATGCACTGAACACTATACATGAAAGTGGTGCTAGTGGTAGCCTTGCTTCAGCTGTTTTAAAAACACATCCCAGAAGGGCTGAAGAAGGGGAGATAGAAAAGAACTAAATGGTAAGGAGTTGCTGAAGGAATAAGTGGTTCAACGTGTAGAATTCTTTCTCTGCTTCAATCCGCAAGGGATTTCAAGAGGTGGGCAGTGCCCACCCATCAATCACATGATGCCACAGTGAGGTCACATGATTGAGAGGACCACCAACTGTCAATTGTGGTCCGCAAGGCCTACCTTGACAAAGATCTGGCTTGTGGAGTCAAAAAGGGTCCCCAACCCTGGCCCATAAGTATCAGGCTGGAGCTGACCAGTTAGAATTTACCGGCTTCTGATGCTTTCACACAGACACTTCACTCACAGAACTGCCCCTGGTTTGATTCACTGCAAACACTGATGACTAACAGTCGCTCAGACCCCTGCTGGCACAGTGTATCTCCACAATTCCTAAGCAGAAACTCAAGACGGTTTACTTGTATTTTTTTTTAAATATCAACTTCAGACCTCAGAAACAACACATGTTCTTTGCAACTCCCTTTCTTCTGGCACAATGTACAAAGTGCACAGTCTCGATACATTTTTAACAAACAAAGCACTATCAGGCAAAGAGGAGGCTTTATGTATGTATCCAGTGTCGGTTTTGTCTCAACCAAGTCATTTGACTCCTATAAGTTGGCAAACTGGATTTTCTACCTACTGCCATTGCTCCATGCACCATCCCTTATCCCATTGTGTTCCAGAGGGTTGCCAAGAGTGGAGTTATATCAGGCAAGAGGACTAAGTAAGATGATAAAAAAGATTTGGAATGGAGAATGCCATTTCAGGATTGTCAAAGTACTATAGAGAGTTAGGGTGACAATAACAAGCAGCGCTATGTGCAATCAAACATTTCTTAAACCAGCAATTAGCAGTTCATGCTGGGACTGAGCATTACACAACAAAGGTGGCTGCCACGGAAATTATGAGCGCCGCATCTTCTGGTCCTCCCCCCCCCCCCTGGAACATATAGTACAAATGTGTGGTGTTGTATCATTGAGAGACCAACAATATGATTACGTCACATCAAACTTTTTGCTGCCCTTGGCATTGCTGCTATAGGAGAGACAGTGGGAAGGCTTGAGATACCAGAGATGGCCATTAATTCTCTGGTTTCTGCAGAGAGAGGGTTTTCTCAGCCTGCCAGTGACTGTGGTAGTTTCTTCATTCCAGAAAATTACCTGTCTGGGGACAGTAGATACCCAAGAGGCAGGGCTACAAAACTAAATCAGCATTAGCTCACTCTTTCTCTTGTTAGATCGTTTCAATCCATTAGGAAAATTTCTTTGCTTAATACTAATACTAATAATAATTTATTATTATTTATACCCCGCCCATCTGGCTGGGTTTCCCCAGCCACTCTGGGTGGCTTCTAGCAAAAGATTAAAAATACATTAAAACATCAGTCATTAAAAACTTCCCTAACTGCCCTATTACAAGTACCGCAAATTTCCATATTTTCATCAGAAGAGAACAAGAAATAAAGAACCTATACTAACTGTGGGGGTGTTGAAAAACGCTTAAGACACGATTGTGTTTTTATGAGTGTTTTTAAAAGCAAACATTTCCAACAATTAATCAATTGTTTCATCTCACCATTACGGCAGACAGAGCTAAGAGCTATCATAGTGGTGGGAGGGAACAATATAACAAGCCAGTTGTGTAGAGAGGCTGGCTTCATACCACATTCCAAACTTTTCCCCACATTAAGTATTACATAATGAATAACAAGCAGAGCCTGAGCGATGCTAAGAACAAGGTAACGTTTAATCTGAAGATGCATGAGGTTAAATGGCAGGGAAGCAGTGAAAATATGGTAGAAGCTAGTCAGAAATGTGCAGAGAAGAATGTGCCCAAATCCCTATGTGGGCAGCTTAATTACTTCACAATAACAAATTCTGAATACAACGTGGGAGAAGACAGCCATAGTGTTGGCATGTGCCACTGCATAAGAGTATAGAAGGTGATAATTAGGTACTTGATTTTACAGAGAAAGAAACAGGAAAGGGGCCAGTGGAGAGATATGATTACAAGTTGATGAGCAATAAGAAGAGTGCCCATGCGATGTAGTGGTTAGATGATTGTACTAGGGCCTAGGAGACCAGAATTCAAATCCCCATTCAGCCTTGAAGCTTGTTGGCTTGTTATAACACACCTCCCAGGGTTGTTGTCAGGATAATATGGAGAGGGAGAGAACCATATGCAACACTTTGGGCTCATTGGAAGAAAGATGGAAAAACTAAATACAATAAATACATAAATGAATAGTGAAAAAGTGAAGAGACTTTTTAAGAATACAAAGCTGCATTTTTATTTTTATTGGTTTGGTTTGAAAAAGTACTCTGAAGTACTTTTGGTATGGGGCTTGATAGTGTTTTCAGTGACAATATGAATGCTATCCAGGAGTAACAGTGCTGTCCAAAACTTATCTGGAAGTTCTCATTAGTGATTTCCCCGTAGGAACTGTTTTGTTTTTTTTTTTTGTATGAAGACACCAATGATTTCAAAATTACCAAATCCTTTGGAGCTTAACATTTTAAAATGTACTTTTCTTGGCTGTACCCTCTAAGTACTATATGTGTCACAAATCCTACAGGTGTTCAGCTTGGGGGCGGTACCAAAAATATCACTAACATAACTATTCATATTTGGGTAGCCACATAACACCGGTCGAGACCACATAACACCGGTCTTGAAAGACCTACATTGGCTCCCAGTACGTTTCCGAGCACAATTCAGTATATCTGAAGGAGGTGTCTCTACCTCCAGCGTTCAACCCGGACACTGAGGTCCAGCTCCGAGTGCCTTCTGGCAGTTCCCTCACTGCAAGAAGCCAAGTTACAGGGAACCAGGCAGAGGGCCTTTTCGGTAGTGGCGCCCTCCCTGTGGAACGCCCTCCCACCAGATGTCAAAGAGAACAACAACTACCAGACTTTTAGAAGACAGCCCTGTTTAGGAAAGCTTTTAATGTTTGATGTATTACAGTGTTTTAATATTTTTTTGGAAGCCGCAGGGTATAAATAAATTAATTATTATTATTATTATTATTATTATTATTATTATTGCACAGCAATCAAATCCAATGCTGTAGCATAAAGGCAACGAGACCGGCTGAGGATCTGATGGATCTTAAGCTGGCTTAGGCCTTCCTGCTTCTGGGATGTCCTTTGCTGCTGGCATAATGCATGCTAGTTGCCTTTCCACCTGCCTGCATGTTTGGCAGGTGGAAGGGTGAGGACCACACCTACAGAATGAGGCTTGCATGACTCTGGCAGGCAGCAAGCTGGAGGCTGGCTTAGGTGGGAGAGCTGGACAGAGGGGCATTTCCACTCAATGGAACCCCACCCAACTCCCAGCCTGGGAGAAGGGAGATTTGAAATTGCTCTGCCTCTGAATCACATTTATTTTCAGAAGCGGAAATTTCTCAGAAATCAAAGCTAGCTGACAGAGTCTGAAAAACAAAGGTTTTTGGGAAGCCTGGGGGTGGTGGTGGTCCTGCTGAAAATAGAAACAAGAACACAACCACTCCATGTGATCCCAACAGGTGCTGTAATGCTTGCAAAAGTATCACAATACAGACGGGTTTAAAAGCAACTCCATTTATTCAGTACTAGACTTAAATGTTGCTAAATTGTGTTGCAAAATAATCTGCCAATCTTTTGAAAATAGTAGATATGAATTTGCCAATGTGTCCTTTCATTTCAGTAGAGCAGCTACTCCTTTTGATCCAGGAATGCTGACAGCCAGGTACTTCAGAATGTCTCCAGAGGTCTTGTTGAAAGATTTCTTTCATTTTCTCTTTCATTCTCCTCATGACTCTGTCAGTCAGCAGTGTACTGTTAAAAGTGTTTTATGATAATGATCTTCTGATTAACTCACAGGCTTGCCCAATGTAAAAAAAAAAAAAGGCAAAAAAAGCAATGTTTTCCTAACCGCAATGCTGATTACTTCCTATAAAACTACATTTTGATCACTCCCCCTTTTCACAACAAATATGTCTTCTTTCCAAATATATTTATTTTGTGCTCTCCCCCCCCCCCCAAGTTTCTTTGAACCACACACAGCAACTCATGCAGGGTTAGACAGGTTGTTATCCAGAATGAGATTCTGGAAATTTGGCAATGGAGATATAACAATTGCTCTCCCCCTTTGTGTGTGCGTGCGCATGTGTGCGCAGGACTGGTTATGGAGACCCTTGCCATGCACAAAGTCACAACATGACAACCAAAGGCTGTCTTCCACCCCACCCACTGAGGCATGAGATATCTCTGTTGCTACATGCATAGGGTGGCCATGTATCCTACTTTACAGTGGACAATCCTCAATCTGAAGAATTGCCAGAAGATCCAGGCTGTTCAAAAACAAATAACAGCCACATGAGAGAGAGAAAGGGTGTTGAAAGTGCCTATAAACAGGTAGCACCTGGAGAGGAACACAAGGCAGCTGGTTATTGTCTTCCCCAGTATGAGGAGAGATGCAGTATTTCTATTTAAACTATAGTAATTTCTAAATCGGGATCTGCTGGGAAATATTAGCACATGCAAATTGTATGCAAATCTGCACCTGCTTTCTTTGGTAGTAGGATGTTGATGCATTCTCCTCTTTTTTGGTGATGCATACATGAAGACCCCAGCAGGAGTAGATGCCACCTATGTGGGCATTTGCTGCTCACCGGATCTTGTGGAGATACAGAGGCTCACTAGGCTTTGAATGACCTGAAGGGTGGGGGAGGGGGGAAATAGTCTGACCTGACATCTGCCACTCAGAAGCAATAGGAGTTGGGCAATGAAAGCCTGCCTCATACACAGACTGCTGTTGCTCAGTGAGACGTGAAGAAGTGGCACTGGGAGAAAGGAGTGGAGCTGGCTCAGCTTTTTCCCTAGGTTTCTTCAGCACCTTGCCTTCCACATGCAGACTTTTAACTATAAACTTATAAATTCCTTCCCAGCTCCAAATATGGGAACCATATTAAGCCATGTCAAGGTCAGATAACATGGTGCTCAAAGGAAGCAAATGAGATTGGCATGCACAATGAGATTGGCATGCACTTAAAACGGGGGGCGCCCTTTGAGTGGATGCACGCAGCCCTAGATCTGGAGCGGCTCCAACAGCATAGGCTTGGCTTTGCCTTCCCTCAGGTGGGATACCTGGAGGTCTCCGCCTACCTCAGTCAGTTGTCCAATCCCACCTGGGGGAAGCGTTGCCAAGGAGACTAGGCAAGGTAGGGGAGGGATTACCTGCCCACACAATAGAGGGAGGATCTTACCTGGGAATCCTCACTTGGCTCCGGAGCTTCTCCCACCCTACCCACCCTCAGTTAATGTCTTATTTTGCAGGTTAACTTTTCTTCACAGGTTTTGCAGGTTAACTTTTCTTCACAGGTATGCGGGTGCTGCTACGTTAAGGTCGCTGTTAAAGGGCCGGAAAGGAATTTCCCTGCATTGGCAGGTTTCGCCTATCCCATAGCAAAACATCACAACTTTGGCGGTATCAGGCCTTGGGCGGAATCCTTTAGTACATCTTCCTCTTTGCGGCGGCGATACCAGGGTTCCCCGTTAAAGGGGTTTCTGAAGGGAGGCTTTGACCGTACGCCGAAAGGTCATCATTGCTCTCCCCTGCGGCGGCGGCGTAACGGGGGCGGCTATCTCTGCTTGAACATATGTTCTCCAGAGCCGGCCCATCCCCCCCCCACACTGGATAACCCTGATGCTCCCTAGGTCCCCGCCTGGGGACTGGGGAGGGAGAACGCCCAGTGCCTGAGCCAAGGTCTACCTACATTTGAAATCTAATAAAGTTGTGGCCAATTTAATCCCATAGCACGTTGTCTTGAGTCATTATTCCACATGACGGAGGAGGGACTGCGCGGGATCTGGGGACTCCGCCTGTCCACGCAATAAACCACAGCAGAAAGGGAGGAAGGGCAGGTTGCTCTTTGCCAAACTCGGGCGCAGTTGGCCTAGATATCCAGGTGGCAGACCGTAATGAAGACTTCTCCACTCTGATCTGCTGCCCAAACCCTGCCACCAAGCTGCCCTTGATTGGGCAACTCAAAATTCTAAGGAGGGAATTCCCGAACTGCCAGCCACCATGAGCCAGCATTTGGCTTCCTCTCTCCTGGAAGCTGAGGGGTAGCCGAAGAAGAAGAAGAAGAAGAAGAAGAAGAAGAAGAAGAAGAAGAAGAGTAGGAGTAGTTTGGATTTGATATCCTGCCTTTCACTCCCCTTAAGGAGTCTCAAAGCGGCTAACAATCTCCTTTCCCTTCCTCCCCCACAACAAACACTCTGTGGGCTGAGAGACTTCAGAGAAGTGTGACTGGCCCAAGGTCACCCAGCAGCTGCATGTGGAGGAGTGGGAAAGCGAACCCGCTTCACCAGATTACAAGTCCACTGCTCTTAACCACTACACCATGCATGGCTCCCATGACACTCAAAGTAATTCGCAATGAAACATTTTCTCGTGACCGATTGAGTTCAACATGAGAGAGTTTAAACTTAACTTTAAAATTAAGAGCAACGAGCTAAAATGATTTCAGCATTGGATACATCATGCAATTATGATGTCTGTATCAGTGCTGCAGCTCAAAACACCACATGCAAATAGGCCAGATTCCTCTTTCTCACTCATGCCCCACAAGAAAGCTGAGCTCTGAGGGCAAACAAGCCCTGGAGGGCAGCACCCACTCTGTAATAAGGATGACACAGTTGATCAAACAACTGCTAGATTCCTCCGAGAGCCATGTGCTGCACGTTTCATTCATCACCACAGTGCCCAAGCCATTAAGAGCTCAAGGGCAACACTGTCAACTGTCATACTTGAAGGAACAGGAGACTTGTGGCGTCGCCATGACTACAATGCCATGGATGCAAGGTAGATTTGCTGGAAGGTAGATGAAGGTTACTGTGTTTTGAACATGTTCTCTAAAGAAAAGGAGGAACTCTGAAATGTTACGACTCTAATTTTTATTTGCATTCTTCATTTCAGGTATTTCTTTTAACTTGATTTTACGTCCATGCCAAATTCTCAAAGTGGCTAAAAGTGTAAAACACACACACACACACACAAACAAGCAAACAAACAAACAAACACACAATTTATAATACAGTGGTACCTCGGGTTACATACGCTTCAGGTTACAGACTCTGCTAACACAGAAATAGTACCTCAGGTTAAGAACTTTGCTTCAGGATGAGAACAGAAATTGTGCGGTGGCGGCGCAGTGGCGGCGCGGCGGCAGCAGGAGGCAACATTAGCTAAAGTGGTGCTTCAGGTTAAGAACAGTTTCAGGTTAAGAACAAACCTCTGGAACGAATTAAGTACTTAACCCGAGGTACCACTGTATCCATATCTTAAATAGCAGTAGAGCAACATTAACTTGGGATGAAAGAGTGATTAAACCATTAATTTCCAGTAGCTCTCTGCTGAAAGTGAGAAGTTAAAATCCCTGGACGAACTTGAACTATGTGCTGCCACTCCTGAAAATCTCACTGCTTGGGCACAGGGGTAGATATGTAGCAATACACACACAATATGACTGTTTACACCACAGTGACTTCTGGACTTTAACTGAAAGGGCTTTATCTATTTAAAGAGGATGCTGGAATATTTGCCAAGAAATCTGGCATCCAGAACAACAATATTTTTTATAAATATTTCAAACACTAACGTTAAGTCATTAGGCTTTTAATACGTGCTTTGCCCATGTATAAAACACTTTGCATGTATAAAACACTATAAATCTGGGATTTATAGCAAAATGTACATTTCAGCTTATACTATCACTGCCATTATTCATAGGCAACTATAAAGAAAAGACTCGAGGTTAACCTGTCATAGCAAAACAGAACATTTGCCAAGTCAGTTATGCTCTCTATATACAGCAGCTCTAAATCACCACTCATTATCCTTTATTTCCTCATTTAAAAACAAAGTGCTAATCAGTCACAAGACGCATCAGTACACAAAGAAGTCCAAAAAGCTGTGCACCCAAAGAAAAGGTACAGTAATAATGGGCAAGTTTTGATCATCAGTTCAGAGGGAACATTTTAATTTGATTCCATAATCCAGACACCCTTTTTTTAAGTAAGTTGTTTCCATCTACTGCAGATTGTCATTGTCCCAGTAACACATGCCAATGCCTATTGGCCTTACAAAATAAGTAGCTTTGGCTGATATTAAAGCCGTGGAGGATCTGTGGCTGCTACCAAAAAGAGCAGGCCCAAATCTCTTTATTCTCATTTCTCTTCAATATCTAGTAATTCAGCTGCATCGTCCTGCACTGCAGCGGGTTGGACCCAAACGTGGGTCTCTAGCTGTTGACTGCAACTCCCATAATCCTTTGCAAAAAGGACCAGTGGTCAGGGATGATGGGAACTGTAGTCCAAAAACAGCTGGAGACCCATGTCTGAGAAACTTTGGACTAGATAATCCCTGGGGCCTCTTCTAACTATATATTCTATATTTCTATAAATCCTGTGACATTACAGAGAGACAGCCTTACCATTAGGCACAATGAGGTGGCTGCTTCAGGCAGCAGATGTTGTGGTGTGAGGCAGTGGTAGTGCCGTGCAACGCCTCAGCCAACCTGCTGAGCTGAGGTGTGGTAGAGGATGCCGCCCTGTTGCCAATGTTGAAGTGCATTTCAGCTACCAGTTTAGCTGGCTTCTGTGTGTGGAACTGGAAGAGGGTGTCATCTTGTCCTTTGGCTATAAGACACTTTTGGCTGGCCCTGCCATTACATCATCATGCTCCAAGTTTCCTATCTCCATTCTACTTCATCAGCAACCGCTTGCTGGGCAGAGGAATTTGGGAGTCTGGATGATATGACAATTCTTGCTTTATTACAGGCATAGGCAAACTCGGCCCTCCAGATGTTTTGAGACTACAGTTCCCATCATCCCTGACTACTGGTCCTGTTAGCTAGGGATGATGGGAGTTGTAGTCCCAAAAACGTCTGGAGAGCTGCCTACGCCTGCTTTATTAGATGTTACTGAAAAAGGAGACACAAGAAGGGGGGGGAAGGGACGGGATACACAAGGCTCCTATTTCTGGTTTGTTTTTAGTATCAAATTTACTCAGATTTTTAACACAACAATAAACAATAGCTAGATACAAGTATAAATAGATACAAATGTGTAGGTCTCCACAGGAATAGAGGCAACCCAGAATTTATGAACAGCTGCCAAAGATGGCAGCCACTAGAAAGGCAGACACCACACCAGCAATTCTGCTGTACCTGCACTGGTACTCAAGCTTAGGAGCCAGCCCAGAGCCATTAGGTACATAGGAAGGCAGCTACTGGCAAAATGTAAGCAGCCTGTTGTCTTCCATTTTCAGACTTTTCAGCGAATTTATGTTAGCGACTGAACTGGAAACCAGTACTGCCTATTTAACTATGCTGAAGCATGAGATAGCTCTACAATGTGGGTGTAGAGTGTCACCACCTAATTTCTCCCCCGATCTTCCAATCCATAATTAAAAGTGGATAGCAGTGACATCTCTTTGAAAAATACACGGTGGTTGGATTATTCCATAGCGGCTCTGCTGTTGCCAGTGCCAGTTTCTCAACACAACATCTATTACACTGGTCCTTCCAATCTTCTCTCTTATTTGTTTAACTGGTGTGTTAAATAAAAGGGCCTCGGATCAAAAAGGTAGCCTAGTGCAGATGTGATAGAAATAGAAACATAACTGACCACAACTCCAAAAAAGGAACAAACGTTTAAAGTCCAAATCCAGCTGTATTAGTCAGATGTCTCCATTAATTTGATGGGGTTTGGGAGTGGAAAGATAAATAATCTCCTGACAACCCCTTTCTCAAAAACTGGAGCACAGTCAGAACTAGATTGTTTAGTTTTTCCGACTGAGGGAGGAGCGATGTAGGTACAAATGATGTCTGCTTGAAGATCAGGGTGGATAGTGGGGATCCAACAGGCATTGTGTACTTTCAAAAAGATTTGATAAAACCCCTCATCAAAGACTCACGAGTAACCCTGAACAGTCATGGAATAAGAGGACAGGCCCTCTTGCGAATCAGACCCTGATTAAATAGCAGGAAACAAAGATAAGAATAAATTGAGAGTTTTCACTTTTGAGGAACAGAAGAAGCGGGGTCCCCCGAGGATCAACATTGTTACCTGTACTTTTGCAATTGTTTATAAATGATAAAGGTAAAGGGACCCCTGACCATTAGGTCCAGTCATGACCGACTCTGGGGTTGCGGCACTCATCTCGCTTTATTGGCCGAGGGAGCTGGCGTACAGCTTCCGGGTCATGTGGCCAGCATGACTAAGCCGCTTCTGGCGAACCAGAGCAGCGCACGGAAACGCCGTTTACCTTCCCGCCAGAGTGGTACCTATTTATCTACTTGGACCGAGCAACGGGAGCTCACCCCATCGCGGGGATTCGAACCACTGACCTTCTGATCGGCAAGTCCTAGGATTAACCCACAGCACCACCCGCGTCCCTATAAATGACCTGGAGTTAGGGTTAAAGAGTGAGGTGGTCAGATTTGCTGATGGCACCAAGTGGTTGAGAGATGGTGAAACCAAAAAGTGATTCAGAAGGATCTCTCCAACCTGGGTGAATGTGCAGTAAAATAGCGAATGAAATTCACTGTTAAGCAAGTGTGTGTGATGCATATTGAGACAATTCCTCCCCCTAATTTTACTTATACGCTAATGAAGTCTGAACTGATGGTGACTGACCAGGAAGGAAACTTAGGGATCATAGTGCCCAGCATGATGAAAATGTTGATGCAGTGTCTGTGAGAAAGGAATAATTAGCAAAGGGACTGAAAAAAGTTTTCAATATCGTAATGCCATTACACAAATACTTGGAGCTACCAGAAGTATTTGAGAAACACATATGGCTAGTAATGTAAAATATCTGAATATATATGAAGCCACTGAAAAATAATTGGGCAGTTTAAAAAGAAAATCTAAGGGAAAGCAGACTTTTTGTAGGGGGTGGGGAGAAATCAATTATGTGTAACAGTTATTTTCTTATTAGATCTAAATTCATTTTACAGTTTTAACAAAATAAAATGCATAATGTATAACTTAGCATACATATATCTATTTCATTTGTCACATTTACATTTTTTTAAATTAAAAAAATAATAATCCACTGCATGCTCACTAAGAAATAACAGCCACAGAAGTATTTTAGAGATAGGATAAGCAAATTATTCACTAACGGAATTAAGAGGAAAGGGGGAAACACATTAATAGCCAATATTAAAAATATAAATGTCACATAACTATAGTTGACAAAGACATAATTAGAAGGTTTATGATTTTTTAAAAATTGCATGAGATCAATCACAGCTTCCTAAAACAATTTATATAAAAATTATTTGCCGCAAATGTATTTGCAATGTTTGACTGAAAAAAAGAGATAATGATTAGAAGAAATAAGCTGTAATAAGATACATTCAGCCACAACACAATTCAAAACATGGAAAAACTAGGTCACAATGGATTGATTGCAGACCATTTGAAGGCTTTTTGGAAATTTTGGAACAACCTTTAACAAATGGACTGAATGAAATACCTTGAAGATGGATTATGCCACAGTAATGGACACTGAGAGAAAATAGTTTCAATACATAAGAAGTGAAAAGATAAAGAAGACATAAATGCATATCGATCTAGAACTTTATTAAATTGTGAGTATAGGGTTTTAAGTAAAACATTGGCAAATAAACCAAAATAAGATTATCCCCAGATAATGGTGATCTAACAGACTGTATTAAAGCGAGAACCTTAACAATAAATAATAGAAGAATGCTTAATATTATTGGCTGTATAAATAAAACATAGGCGCTGTGTTGTTGTTTTTTAAAAAAAGGATGCAGAGAAGGCCTGCGATACGTTAGAAAGGCTACTGACAGCGAAGGTTATGTTCTTCTTCCACTATTGGAGGCAGTCTTTCCACACTGGAAATTGCTTATGGTAAGAGTCTTGTTGCATTCAAGTCAAGGCATCATCTGGCTGGCCACTATGAGAAGAGGGTGCTGGACTGGATGGGTCACTGGCAACATAAGGCAGGGTCTTTTAATATTCTTAAAAGAGCGCAGTACAGAAAAGCATGGTTGCATCTCGAGGCCCCAAGACCCACCCCCAAAATAAATGCACACAGACACTTATATTAGTTTACGTTTTGGGGCAAATTTTGGCCACAACTTTATTGAAATACAATCACGTGAGTGGTATTGGCTTAGGCATTGACTCCCCACTATAACTGACTCCACCTCTCAGGGTGATCGTCCAATGGGGTAAACCAAACGAGGAAGCAAGGTCGATGAGGACCAACCTAAGCTCACCCCGGGGTTCCTGTGGTCCTGGCATGGCCCTAGCCCCTCAATCAGACTTCAGATGAGATCCAGAACCCCCAGATTCCTTTAACGGAATACCCAATTCCTGGAGGGGCAGGTGATGGCCGCATCTGCCCCTCCTCACACTCCAACTGAGCCAATGCCTAACCTCCACCTTACAAGTTGTGACAATTTGCTAAGGGGTAAGCGAAAACCAAATGGCTAAAAGCCAATCTGCCAAATGGGAAAAAAATCCTACCCAGCCCCTGTTGCAAACCAAAGCAAGGCCAAGCAACTCTACCTAAACTAGGGAGGGCGGGCGGGTGCTCAGCCGTGCAAATGCAAGTGCCCCACTTGCATCACACTGCTGCTTTTAAAGCCGCTGGGATCACGCCACCTACTGGCTATTGGCTAAAACAGCCTGGCATGATCCCAGGGGAATGGCCAGGACTTCCTGTTCCTCCCCCCCCCTTTTAACCCTGTCAGGTGAGCTCTTGGGTCCCGAGCGCAACGAGGACCCTCTGTTATGAGGATCCCATTTATATGGATAAATGGCATAAGGATTTACCTTAAGAATTCTTATTTGGCTGGGAAATGACAATTTATTTCATAGCAGAATGAACCTGAATTCACCTGAATAAGTCTGTATTGTTTTTAGAGTGCTGGTTAATTCAATAAAACTAATAATTCTTATCGATTTCTGTTGTCGGCTGGGTTTGTTGTCCTCTGAAAGTTTTCTAGCAAATAACTGGTTCCTTTGACTTGTATCCATCATCGTTTGGAAATATGACCAAATGCAACTGTTAAGATCCACAATGTTTGACAGGTGTAAATAAACACATTCTGAAAACATCTTACGATTTCTCAGCATGTGTTTCATTAAATGGTGTCTCCTAATGGTTTTCTTCCATAATTGGCAAGTGAAGACAAGCTAATTGTATTTACTGAGATGTCATACTGTATGTTTTGACACAGGTTTTCAGGCTGAAATATCTTTCACTCAGTCGTCCATTTAGTTTTTTGCTAAGTCACTCATGGAGAAGGAGAACAACTTTGGGCATATCGAAGAAGCACTCCAAAACCAACACTTTCCCAATTACCGCATTGCTGCTACTCCAACAGGCAGCAGGTCCCAGTTTCATATGACAGTTGCTTCTACAAGACTTGATGGAATATTTTATCTTGATGCAGATGTAATCAAAACACTTGATTACTTTTTTCAGGACACTAAGGTAACCTGAGAGTTTTCTTCCAGCAAGATCTTCCTTTGGGAAAGTGTTTTGGGGGATTGTTCCAAGGAAGGAATGTACATCAATACCATTGCGCATGGCTTTATCAGCAAAAATCCATGACCAGTGCGGGCTTATCTTCACAACCTTTACCAGATGAACCCACAGGTTCCTCTTCAATTCTGGCAGTTTTGCACGGCTGATGCCACAGCCAAAGCGATCAGTGAAGGACTCTGTGTACAGCAATCTACAAAGAACTGCTTGGTCAACCTCCTAAAGCATTTTAAAAGGTTGCAAAAGTATGCTTATATAGTGCATGTAAACGATCTATTGCTAGAAAAAGCAAAATGAGAGGATTTGTAATTTCTGCAAGGGAGGAGCCCAGGGTTTGGCTGCCTGAGTGTTTTAAAGAATATGTAGTACTTTTATCAGTTTTTTAAATAAAATAAATAAAGAAGCTGTGCTGAACTAATTTTTCTTCCACTGTTTTATTGTATTGCAACTCACCCTGGGACCATGTGATTGGGAAGGCGTAGGCTGGAAATTTTCAAACAAATAAATAAGGCTTCCTAAGAAACAGCATCTCCCTAGGATTAGAGCATTACTATCATTTTACAGAAGATGTCCTGGCTAGAGATCTAATGATATACTAGGCTGAGCTAAATGCACAAAAGGCATCTGTTGATTGTCATATTCCTTTCCACATTTGTCAGTGGAAAGCAACTGTGGCTGGGAAAATAACTCTATAAAAACAAAACAAACAGAAGGAGAGGGACTGAACTGGAAGACCTATTTCTACTCTCCAAATGTCAAATATTGTCTGCATAAGTATAACAAGAAGAGCATTTTGGCCTTTTACTGGCTATTACCCTCCAGCTGCTCTGTGCTTCTGCACTGATGCAAAGCGGCCATTAACCTGGTTTTACCGAAGCAGTTATGCCTGGTTTACAGCCGCTTTGTGTAGACAGGAAAGAACAAAATGGCACAGTATACTAGCAACTGAAGCCCTCTAAGATTTTTGGGGGGCAAGTAATTCATAACGCAACAGCCACAACCATTTTACTTAGTGTCTTTGTGACACTATGATGAGCCAAAGATTTTGAAGGGCGGGAGAATAGTGCTCTGGGTCTCCTTGACGGATGAATCGAGGGAGCTCACAGGCTTGAATTCAGCACGTAATTAATATTTCACCTCAAAACTATAGACTTGGTCACTGTAGATTTGAGTTGTTTCCTTGAAGCATGATCAAAGGAAGGGCTGCTGGGAATGAATAATCTCTGAATGCTGTAATCTCTCCAGGGCATCTTTTATGCCAGCAGTAAAGCAATAAAATGAGGGACATGTCTGCTGTTGGGCCCAGCTTGCTAATAAATGAATCGAAATTCTGAAGGCAAAATATAAAATAAAAAAAATGGCAAGAGCATTTTTTTTTAATTAAAAAAGAAAGATGTGGTACATAGCAGAAATAAAAAGTCAGTCAGGACAGAGTAAGAAAATCCTGTTGTGCCTTGTCCATAAATTTAGTAAACCATGAAAAGGAATACGTAACTAATCTCATGCATCCACTTCCAATCGGGATTCAGGCCTCATCATGGGATGGAAACTGCCTTGGTCGCACTGGTTGATGATCTCCGGCAAGCTAGGGACAAAGGTGAGAGTTGTTTCCTAGTTCTGCTGGTTCTCTCAGCGGCCTTTGATACAATCGACCATAACATCCTTCTGGACCGTCTAGAGGGGCTGGGAGCTGGGGGCACTGTTATACAGTGGTTTCGCTCCTTCCTCCTAGCTGTGTTCAGAAAGTGGTGGTGGGGGATGAATGTTCAGACCCCTGGGCCCTCACTTGTGGGGTGCCTCAGGGTTCCGTCCTCTCCCCCATGCTTTTTAACATCTATATGAAGCCGCTGGGAGAGATCATCAGGGGGTTTGGACTGGGTGTCCATCCATATGCAGATGATACCCAGCTCTACCTCTCTTTCAAATCAGAACCAGTGAAGGTGGTGTAGGTCCTGTGTGAGTGCATGGGGGCGGTTGGAGGATGGATGGCGGCTAATGGATTGAGGTTGAATCCTGACAAGACAGAAGTACTGTTTTTTGGGGACAGGGGTGGGCTGGTGTGGAGGACTCCCTGGTCCTGAATAGGGTAACTGTGCCCCTGAAGGACCAGGTACGCAGCCTGGGAGTCATTCTGGACTCACAGCTGTCCATGGATGCGCAGATCAATTCTGTATCCAGGGCAGCTGTCTACCAACTCCACCTGGTACGCAGGCTGAGACCCTACCTGCCTGGTGAGACTGTCTCGCCAGAGTGGTGCATGCTCTAGTTATCTCCCGCTTGGACTACTGCAATGCACTCTACGTGGGGCTACCTTTGAAGGTGACTCGGAAACTACAACTAATCCAGAATGCGGCAGCTAGACTGGTGACTGGGGGCAGCCGCCGAGACCACATAACACCGGTCTTGAAAGACCTACATTGGCTCCCAGTACGTTTCCGAGCACAATTCAAAGTGCTGGTGTTGACCTTTAAAGCCCTAAACGGCTTCGGCCCAGTATACTTGAAGGAGCGTCTCCACCCCCATCGTTCTGCCCGGACGTTGAGGTCCAGCGCCGAGGGCCTTCTGGCGGTTCCCTCATTGCGAGAAGCAAAGCTACAGGGAACCAGGCAGAGGGCCTTCTCGGTACTGGCGCCCGCCCTGTGGAACACCCTCCCATCAGATGTCAAAGCAATAAACAACTACCTGACATTCAGAAGACATCTTAAGGCAGCCCTGTTCAGGGAAGTTTTTAATGTGTGATATTTTAGTGTTTTTTGGTTCTGTGGAAGCCGCCCAGAGTGGCTGGGGAAACCCAGCCAGATGGGCGGGGTACAAATAATAAATTATTATTATTGTCATTATTCCTGTGAAACAAATATTACCTTTTAGTGCTGAAAACTTTGTCCAATCAGACTTGTCTGAGTTTCAGGGCAATATCTGTGCTCTAATAGTAACACAGACATATCATCTGCACAGACTGGCCAAATCATTTCAATTCTGTTGCACTAAGGAATTTATGGGCTGGGTTTTTGCTTTGTGCACCTCAGAGATTTTGAAGCCCAGGTGAACTTGTTGCATAGGAGGAATCTGATGCAGTGAATGCTCAGTGAAGAGCACAGAGGCATGGCGATGGATGGAATAAATAATGGCTTTTAAAGGGTTTTCTTTTGCAGTGTATTTTCTTTTTGTCAATTACAAATTATGCTTACCTTTCATCTTCTCTTGGAGGTTCTTAGATTTTTCCCTGCAGAAATTATTGGACTGAGTTCACTGAACATTTCTCCCACACTGTCTTCTCAAATACTACTCAAGCCTTACAACCCCAGTTTCTTCTCCAACTTGGAATTTAATCCAAGCTGCAGAATAATTCTTCTAGAACAAATGGGGTGAGAAAAGTTCTCTCCCATATTCTCTCTCTGGAGCATGACACTGTGGTACAGTAGCCCTTGAGGAGATTATATTTCCCAGGGTCTACTTGCGATCTGTGACCTGGAATAGTGCATGGAAACATGCCAGGCACTGGAGAGGCACATGGGAGATGCATTCCTTCCTTCTCTCCTAATCTGTGTTTGCCGCCACTGCGAGAGCGCAGACACTTTTCCACAAGAGGAAAGTGGGCAGAGACTGGTAAAGGAGAGTGGAAGATGAAATATACCCAACTCTTCCCTTCTCTCATTTTTCATGGTTTACTGTTGCCACTGAACAGGTAAGTCAGTTAAGTGGAAGTTGAGAGGATTTATGGGCAGTTATTGAGGCAAATAGGGGTTGGTGTTGGTTCAGAAATAAGCAAAGCTATTTCACAATATTTTGGGAATTATTACAGCTTATGTCCAAGCCAATTTGTGACAAGCCTGTCACAAGCTCTCGACCATCACTCAATCTAATGCAGCAATGAACTCCTTAGCTTCTCCTCATAAGATATTGGACTTTCCAGATCAAAAGAACTTGGACCAGCTCAGACAATAAAAGAGTGTGAATTCTATCCTACAATTCTGGATACCTACAATCAAAACTGATGGGGGAAATGGAGTTTCATTTGCACTGCAAGGCCACTCTCCTAATCATGGAGTCTACACTGATGCTGAACCAGAGACTTGGAAGGGCATAACTGAGACTTCTCATACAGTAGGTCTCCATTTCACTCATCTGACCCATAGAACAATTTCAGAACAAAATAAAGTTAAGACAGCCAACCGCAAAAGAGAGAGAGAAACCGAGGCGGTCATTTTGTTTTGATGAATGGGTAATTAATGAATCAACCTATTAAGTTTAAATTTGCACATTATTATTGTCAACATGTGACAGAGATAGTGAAAGAGAAATCTTCAGATAACTTACAAAGCAGTCAATAAAAGCTAGCACTCATTGGCTTGGCTCATTCATGGCTTAATAAACTATGGTTTAGTGCTCCTCATTATAATTTAGCAAGGGAGCATGGAGAAAAATCCTACCAAGGTTGCTTTACCTAGGCTGGAATCTGTCAGGTATCTACCGGTACTTTCCAGCAAAGTGTGCCATACCAGAACCCAAAGTGGGCATGGCATGAGCAGGGCGTATTCGCAGATCCATAAACACACATGACCATGCACAGAAACAATAACATCCTTCCTCTCCCTTCACTCTCCCTATCTGATGCAAAGCAAAGAGGAGAAGACATAGGCACGCAGGCTGACTGGCATTCCTGGCCACAGAGCAAGTCGGCTAGAGCATCTCTCTATGGCCTCTGCACTCATGCTTCCAGTCTAACACAACTGCCTGTCTGCCTTTTAGTTTCTTTCCATGGTGTAGCCAAAGAAGAGACAGTCAATGAAGCCAAAGGGATGGAATAAGCTGCTAAAGTGCATTCCTCACTCCCAAACCCAGTACATCCCTCTCCTGGCTTCTCTCCCATGGGACAGGTAGAGGGAATGTGGTCTAAGTGTGAACAGAATGGCTTGGGGAGAGTGCCAAGGTCTAGATGAAATGATGCTGTTCACAGCTGACCGGCAGTCAGTAGGTTCCACACCCCTGGTTTAGTGTTCTTCCCTTGCCCTTCTCTTCTGGCTTTGGAGCAAAGAACCTGGTTTATCCACCTAGAGTTCCCTATTACATCTGAGCTGTAAAACTCTAGTTTAATGCCAGAGAAGAAACCAAGAAAATAAGCTAAAATTTGATAACAGTAGAATTTGTTTGCAACTGGCAGTGATTATGTTATTAATATAATAATAATAGTGGCTCAAGTGGCTTAGAGCTCTTCCAAACTTTTAATACATGAAGGGGTACACAGTTTTCTGCTTATCCCATATTTCTAGGCACATGTCCAAGTGGTTTTGACTTTGCACTGCCACTTTCCCCTGGAAAATCCACTCTTTAGTGCTAAATCAGAGTAAGCATCCATCTGGAGAAAACCTGATTGATGTTTGCTACGATTCAGCAGTAAAGAGTGGGTTTTCCAGGTGGAAAGTGGCAGGACAAGTGGAAGTAGAGGTCAATACATTTTGAACAGCCTAATGTAATAACAACAGCCTAATGTAATAAATAAGGGACGCAGGTGGCGCTGTGGGTTAAAGCCTCAGCGCCTAGGACTTGCCGATCGAAAGGTCGGCGGTTCGAATCCCTGCGGCGGGGTGCGCTCCCGCTGCTCGGTCCCAGCGCCTGCCAACCTAGCAGTTCGAAAGCACCTCCGGGTGCAAGTAGATAAATAGGGACCGCTTACCAGCGGGAAGGTAAACGGCGTTTCCGTGTGCGACTCTGGCTCGCCAGATGCAGCTTTGTCACGCTGGCCTATGACCCGGAAGTGTCTCCGGACAGCGCTGGCCCCTGGCCTCTTAAGTGAGATGGGCGCACAACCCCAGAGTCTGTCAAGACTGGCCCGTACGGGCAGGGGTACCTTTACCTTTACCTTTAATGTAATAAAACAACTTGGCCCTCACTGGAAGGCACAGTCTTTATATTTCTGGACTGTGTCTCAAAATCACAACGAATTAATTTTAACATCAAATACGCACAATGAGGTCATGTTTCACACAAAAAGCATCATCATCATCATTTTATTTGTATGCCTCCTTTCCATAGTTAAAACAACATGACAAGATTTACATAATTATCAATATAACAAAGTCATAAGCAATAAATAAAACACATCAGAAAGTACACAACCAAATGGAAAACAATTTCCACATAAATCATAAAATCTAAAACTAAGAATACAGCATTAATATCAATCACAATTTAAAATGACATAGATAAAAAATAAAAGCAATTTTAAAAAACAAAAACGGAGCCCTCTCTATCCAGCAGCAGCAGCAGCAGTCCTTTATGGAGCCTGTCAGGCCCTGCCTCAAGCCAAAATAGAATTTGTTATCATAATGGCACACTGAAGTCCTTTCAGAAAACTAGATAAAATAATAATAATAATAAATTAAACAGCATTTTTTTGTGTAAAAAAAAAGTATGGAGTCTTATAATATTGCACTGCATTGAAGCAGTCAAGCAAATTACTGAACAAATTGCTGAGAGATCGCAGGGCACCAAGAATTATGAAGCATTAATCCATGCTTCAGTAGTGTTTGTAGAGGTTCTCTTGGGCCACTTACAAGTCTTTGCTTGGTTTCTTTTAGACTTGGAGGTAACACCACGGAACCAGCACACTGCAGAGTCACTCAGGTGGAAATTAAACCCTACCGAGAGCAATCTATTGCATGTTTAAGATATTATTCTTGAACCAATGCCCAGATTCCTAATCTGAAAAAAACAAAACCAGATCATCTAGTTCTTAAATAGAAGAAGAAGAAGAAGAAGAAGAAGAAGAAGAAGAAGAAGAAGAAGAAGAAAAAGAAGAAGGGGAAAAAGGTTACACTAGGCACAGATGGCAAGAAAGGAGGTGTTAACTGAAATAATATAGTGTTTCTCCCTACTCAATTATTTTAAGACTAGAATAGGAGCCCCAATGTAATATAATTTTTTTAGACTTCTGATCTCTCCTGTTGCCCAGCAAAATATTAAGAAAACTATGCTTTATTACATGTCTTCCAAATGCCATATCTACAACCACAGGATCACTGGTTTAATTTAAAAAACAATGCTACTGCTAACAATGCTGAATAACTTTATAGAGTAGTAACTAAATTATACTCAGACTGGACCCAAAGAAATCAATGGCCTTATGTTACTTAACTATTGATTTCAATGGGTCTACCATGGTTACTACTGGATACTACCTATAGCCTTTAATTATCACAAACATCTTGCAGTTTTATTTTTAAGACGTTAAGACATTCCACAGAATGAAGTTGTCTCATTAAAAATCCACCAGCAGCTACTATTTATCCCCAAAGGCTGTTTGCCGTGTCTTGAGATCAAGTGCAGCTCATGGTTGATACAATCAAAATGTAAATCATACACGCGATGAAAATGATATTTCAAATTTACAATGTAAGGGCACAATCCAGGTAAAGTTAAGAATTTGTACGTCCACTGCTTTCACTGAGATGAATTAACCACATCCTGAACTCCCATTATTTGAATAATGTATTGGCTTCTCTGAATAATACTTCCAGTTCAATTTTCTGTCCACATTATTGCAAACAAACATTAAAAACAGACAACAAAATCCATCTAAGTTAACTGAACTCTCTTCTACTGAGCTAACTGGAAATTAAAAGCGCTTGCACAATGTTGCCTGGGTTATTTATCTTCTGTTGGTATTTATATCCTACTTTTCAGCAATATGAACTTGAAAGTTATTTACAAAATACAGAAATGATATTATAGTAATAAAATAATAACAGAACAGGAGAGCATGACAGAAGATCATTTTAAAATTCAGTTGAATTAAACATCCTAAACATTACGTGCAAGAAACAAATTCTCCCTCTGCCACCAAAAAATAAAAAGAAATGGCACCGGTAGGATGAGCTCTTGCACAAAACCTAGTGGAAGACTTATTGCAGGACAGTGTATGAAAGGTTGGATTATAGTTTGAGAATAAGGGCAGTATCCAATGAAACATTTCTGCTAGCTCAAGGATTAGGGCCCTTGGGCATGCTCTGCCCTCAAATCTGCTCTGGACAAATGGGGAAAATCCCAGTACTGAACATATTTAGGGGGCACCCATAGGGAGGAGTATGTTCCATGGCACAAAGAGAAATCTTTGCACTGACAGAATCATTGCAAAATAATAGCAAAATGCTATTAATTCAACAGCGAAATGTCAATTGCTCGAGTTAAATTCTAACTGTGATATGTTTCTATATGCCCTAAAATGAATACTCACACTCTCCCTTTCTTTTCTTTTTTCTTATTATATTATACTGACCATTGCACAATACCTGGGTAAAAGGTATTTCCATTTTTATTACAAGAGAATATTGGTCTCCTGCTGCCCAAAGGATGCATTGTACTTTACTCAGCACTAATTCAATTCATTTTCTGGCATCTAACACAGCAGTATGTCTCTTCTCCACCCCCCCGGCTCCCCCCCCCCTTAGCATCACATCTAATGACATGTTCCATCTACTGCCACAGTAGAAAAAGTACTAGCAGAATAAACAAATCATGCAAGTCAAGCATCACCACTATTGACTTTGAAAATTATTAAGAATGCTGATGCGCAACTCACCTTCAGGTTCACCACAGAGTGTACACTGTGACTCTGCAAGGAAAAAGAAAGAAAGAAATACAGAAAGTAGTCAATACAGTAGCCTTTACAGAGATTATCACTTTTAAGCTAGGATTGCCTCATTATATCCTTGAGCTTCTCCTCTCTTGACACTATATTTGTTTGATACATTACATCTTGGACAATCAGCAGCGAAGGGCAGATCTCTTCCCACTTTATGTTTCTCTCTTTCTCTAACTCCAATACCCAGTACTCATAGTAGATAATGATAGTAGTAGTAGTAGTAATAATAATAATAATAATAGCAATAATAATTGGAACCGGCCCATCTGACTGGGTTGCCCCAGCCAATTGAACTAAGGAGAGTGAGAGTGGTGCCTATATAAACATTGCTTTTGCATACATGGTCCCATGCATACAAACACCCACAGGTGACGCATACAGGTTGTTGTTGTTGTGTGTATAAATTTTGATGATACACAAAGTAACTGAGTAGCTTACAGCTAGGAAGCTAAATAGCTCCTCTAGGTTGTTGATAGCTTCTTTGTAAAGACTATACAATGTTCAGACTCTTTATATTCAACTGAGAAAAATATATTTACAATCTCATGCTTATTCAAACATGCGTACATTCTCACTTGAACTGTAGAGCTCACTCAGGTCTTACAGTTTCTTTTGGATTTTTATTTATTTTATTTTTTACTTTCACCTCTGCAGTATTCTCTCTGTTCCTTACAGAGAGCTTTTGTGCACAGGTTTCTCCCTAATAACCTTTAGGGATCATCCTCTGTCTGTTTCACTTCAGATACATCACACTGACACACAATGTCCTCAGCAGTATCCTGAGAAGCCTCTCTCAGCCGCCATTCTCCCTCACAGAGAGAGAAGGGGAAAGCAGAAAGACAGTTAAAAACGACAGTTATTGGAATAACAGTCACAACAGAACGGAATGCCTGTCTCATGTGACACACAGTCAGCCAATCACATGAGAGCTACCACCAAAGGAAAAACTCCACGTTAAAAATAAACAGTAATTTAACATAAGTAACCATTCCCATTTCAGGAAATTAAACCGTTATCCTTAACACAGGTTACATGATCCACATCTATACACACATGGTTCCTGAGATCAGGGGTTCCAAAGGTTGATAGATTATAACTCCCATCACACCCTTGACCATTGACCATGACTGGCTGCAGCTGATCCGAGTTGATGCCCAGCCACATTGGAAGGCCACAAGTTCCCCATCTCTACCATTCAGCAAACATGCTAGGTTTGATGCCCCAGTGAGCTGAGACTGCTTTTGCAGATGTCACTCCTCCACCTACATGCATAGAAAATGAACCAAAATGATGTCTGCCCACAAGGATGAACCAGGAAATAATAAATGGTCCAACCTTTCAACATAAAGGACTTCTGTGTCTTTAACAGCTTGAGAAATTTGGGTTTTTAAAAGGTCTTTCCCCCCACATTCCACAGTGCTGCAGGAGGATGGAGTTCCGAAACCTACATGCAGCTGCCAAAATCTCTTCATCCATATAACTATTTAAGGCACAATGTGAAAAGCCTGGCCGTCTCTTAACAGACTACAAGATGCCTCTGATGTAAGCCAGGAACCCTACAGCCGTTAAACGTAGTGTTAAAAAGTTTGTTTCACATTTGTGTTCCCAATGTGCTCTCAAGGCAGGTTGCAGGAAAATCACTCCAAGCATAACATTTCCTAACAATCCTATTTTTTTTAGTGTATACAGAAAGCTAGACACTGCTACAGAATATAGAACAAGTCCTTGCCAGGGGAATTTACGGTCCACTTTAGAGAGATAGAACAAGGGGGGAAATGGAGATGAGGTAGAATCAGGTGTGTTTTTTTAAATAAAAAAAGTACAGTGGTACCTCGGGTTACATACGCTTCAGGTTACATACGCTTCAGGTTACAGACTCTGCTAACCCAGAAATATTACCTCGGGTTAAGAACTTTGCTTCAGGATGAGAACAGAAATTGTGCTCCGACAGTGCGGCAGCAGCAGGAGGTCCGCATTAGCTAAAGTGGTGCTTCAGGTTAAGAACAGTTTCAGGTTAAGAACGGACCTCCGGAACGAATTAAGTACTTAACCTGAGGTTAAGTACTGTACTGTACTGTACTGTACTGAGAAATGAATAAGGGAATGTCAGGAGGCAAGACTAGGTTACAGAAACAGAGGTTGGGGTGGTTCAGGAAGGCTTTTCTATAGAAGCAGCTCTTGAAGTTGTACTCCAACATTTCCCATTTGCATTGCCTACAATCTTTCAAACTAATATTATGTCAGAAAGTGCTAACCACTTTGCACCAAAAGCTTCCATTTTTATTTCTGCTAATGGTTCCACTGAACATGTGTTGTTGTTGTTGTTTAAAGTTTACAGGGAAACACGTCTCTATTTTGCATTCTCGGGGAACCATTTTTGTTTCATTTCTTTCCTGTGTAAGTCTTGAGGAGATGTGGCTTTTATTCCGAGTAATGTTATTAGAGAAAGGGGCGTCTGACTTGCGCGCACATACCGTAACAAGCAACTCGCCTCGTTCTTGTCATTTATTTAAAATGCTTTAGTCCGCTCTTCATCATTTGATCCTAAGGTGGGTTAAAATGCAATCGAAAGCAGCGTTTATTTTGTCTGCATATTTTGCCTGTAAATTTGTCTGCTTTACTATCACGGCAGCTGAGAACAGAGATGTGAGAGAAAAGTTGTTTTGTGAAGAAAAATGGGCACAACGTTGCAAAGCGACCAGAAGATCGTGTGAGGGGAAGGATATAACTGTTTAATCACAGCACTTGGGAATAGAGTTATAAATCTCACGAGGAACAGAATATCTCTCGGAAAAAATGTTTCTGTGTTGGTAATTCGAAATATGGCGATGTTTCCTTTGAGTCAGCGTCGTCTCAGCGTGATTTCAGAAGCCTGCCTGCTGTTGGGAAGTGCCATCTTTCAGCTGAGAAGTAAAACAAAGGCACTGATCATTCACAGTAATTAAAAGATACTGTGAAATTCTTTTCTGTAAGCAGTAGTTTTTAAATAAGCCCTCCGCGCTACAACAGTTTACATTCTGCAAAGGGTGTTTTTCCCCAAACGGCACTTCAAACTCTTGGTCTGCTTTGTGCAAGAGAAGGGCCATAGCTCAGTGGGCAGAGCACATACTTTCCAGACAGAGATGTCCCAGGTTAAATCCCAGGTAGGGTTTGGAGGGATAACCTGGGCTTCAAACACAGGGAAGCCACCGTCAGTCTGAACAAAGTCAATGCTTAGGTGAATGAACCATATGTCTCACTCAGTGTAGGCAGCTTCCTATGGCCCTATGTCAGGCATAGGCAAACTCCGGCCCTCCAGATGTTTTGGGACTACAATTCCCATCATCCCTAGCTAACAGGACCAGTTGTCAGGGATGATGGGAATTGTAGTCTTAAAACATCTGGAGGGCCGGAGTTTGCCTATGCCTGCCCTATGTCTTACATTCCTAAGGAATGACTGTCAGCAACAGAGATTTGAGCTCCTTTGTAAAAGCCTGGAAATAAGGCAGCTGCTGGCAGACAAATGGGTACAAATCTCGCCACTCATTTGTCTGCACTTCTAGAGTCTGTGAAAGCTTCTGCGAGGCAGTTCAGTTCATAGAATCACAGAACTGTAGAGTTGGAAGTGACCTGAAGGATCATCTAGTCTAACTCCCCGCAATGCAGGAATCTCAACTTTAAGCAGGTGGTCATACAGTATCTGCTTAAACACATACAATGAAAGAGAGCCCACAACCTCCCAAAGAAGTATTTTCCATGGTAGAACAGTATCCTAGCTGAGCCTGGCAGGACACCTTGCTCTATGTTCTTAACCCCTTCATGTATTAATTAGAGTTAGGGAAGCTAGTTATATGTGGATGGCTTAATCTGCACAGCACTCTGTCCTCACAGCTGCCAAACAGATGCCTATGAGAAGCTAGCTATCAGAAATTGAGCACGACAGTACTCTCTCCACATGTGAATCCTAGCAACTGGTACTCAGAGGCATATTACCTCCCACAGTAGAGGTAGAACATAGCAGTTGTGGCTAGTAGCTATCTTCCTGTTCAGCAGTTACGAATCCATCAAATTTCCTTAAAGTTCATCAAAGTCTTGGTCCCTAAGTAGCCCTATCCTATGCTTTAAGCTTCCTTTCCCTCCAAATTTCCTTTCAATGCTCTTTTGGGGCTCATAAACAAATTGGCTTCCTCTCCCTGTACCAAACCATTAGTGCTAGAGCATATTCACTTCTCAGCGCATGGCAAATGAAATATGAAAAAGAAAAAGGATTTCCTGACATGCTATCTAAAAAGTCTTCCTACTGCTACTCTCGGGGTTGGTTCAAGCACTATAGCACTAGGTCTGGGGAAACTAGGTCCCTCACTTGAAGCAACCCTTGGCTTCATGTGCTCCTTCCTTCCTTCCACCCCCCCCAAAAAAAAGTGCTCTCTTTACTGCAGAGAGAAAGATAACTGCTTTAGTTGCACATGGGGTTCCCCTAGTCTTCCTGCTATAAAAACTGTCACAAAACACACTAATAAGCACAGCATCCAACAAATCTAGACAAATATTACACACCTGAGGGCTAAATAAAAACATATAGCTAATCATGAGCCTTTCCAATGCTGCTACTGTTGATTAGCAAAGTCACCCAGCCACACAGTGGAGCTCTACTATTTCAATAAGTCAACTCAGTTAATCTGTTAATTAAGTTGTTTTCCTTTCCTGTCTCAGAAAATAAATTGCATGAGTTAAAGATGACAGACTAAATGTACATTTACCGTAGATACATTTTGACCTAGATAGGAGAGTCTGTGTCAACAACTGTTGCAGTAACAGTTTTAATTAATGCTGTTCATTCTAAAAATGTGCTTAGTCTTCAACTTGCTATCTACTCGATGCCTAGTATTCTCTTTCTCTACAAACTTCTAGGGTCCATGAATATGTCTCTTAAAAAGTAATGTTTTGCCTAACCTGACAAACACCTTTCAGTGCTAGCGTCAAAAGTTACATCTCTGTTTAACTAAAATCTTCTTTTCCCTCTCCTTATGCAAAGGGAACTTGGTTTGGCTTGGTCTGGACTACTTATGGGAAAAGAGAGAGTGGAAAATTGCTGTGATTTCCTCTCTTCCGCTTGTTTAAGGCCATTGATTGATGGCACCATGCAGGAGTCAGTGACAAGATAGATCTTGTTTGTGAGATTTCTGGAAACAAAGAAAGCAATAGTCTTTGCCGTGCCCTAGAAAGTTGGTGGCTATCTGAAACGTTATGCTTCTGCAATTCATGATCATTGTTGTCCTAAACACCCTCCCTTTCGTTCAAAAGCTGATCTGAAGCTGAGTGAGCACCCTCCACAATGACCCACATCCTCCCAAGCAGAACCACAACTGTATAAAACATTACACACCAACATACATGCATACACATGAAGACATATGCTTATGAACCGCAGCTTGCGGACCCAGATTCAGTCATGCATTATGGTCTGTTCTTAAGATGACCTAAGTCTGGATCCAACCCATTGGTTGCATGGTCTGTTGCCAAAGGAAGTCACCTTTCCCTACCACTCAGACCACAGAATGTGCTTGGTGGGTTGTTTTTTCGCCTCTTTAGCAAGCGGCCTTATGGCTCAGAAAACATTCAGTACACTGCGGTTAGGCCATGAAACCACACTTTCTCTGGGATAAGTCCTATAAGTTTTAGAGATCAATGATAAGTCTAAAATGAAGCTGGCAAATCTAGCTGGAGATAGAATGTGCTTTGAAAATTCATCCTAAAGACTGCATTTAATGTTGCACATTTTCTACTTGTTTATGTCAATGAAAGATTACTACAGAATATTTCTCTGTCATTGTTTGTCTGCATAATGCTTCTCTGATGTCAGGGAAATGGAATTTACAGTTCATTTTCTGCCATTTAAAGAGAAATAAAATATGTATATATTATCATGAGATTGAGTGCAGCTGGGAGCCAAGGTATAATTTAAAGTAAAGCTCAATGGCTATTAGTCATTTTCAGGATTTTGCTTCAATATTTGTATCTAAATACAACTATGTGTCATGGCCATAAAACCTGACTACATTATGAATTATGTTTAATTTCCATTCCTCCTTTTCATGTCTCCCTGCATTTCCCTCTCCCTTGTGCCTATATTTTTGTTAAACCTGGCACTCTCCTTGCTTAGACCTCGTGTTGAAAAATAAATGTGGCAGATCTGTTGGGGGAAAGAAATTCTGCTGTTTAGTGGGATTCCTCAAGGCTCAGTTCATCACAACAGAAACTATCACCTTCAATTCAGCTTCACTACAAAGGAAGTCTTCCTGACAAGTTTCCAGTTCAACAAGGGTTGGAGTGAGATACACAAACCTTCAGGGAAGTGTAGGTGGAAGAGACTGAGGCAAGAGGAAAAAGAAGAAAGAGAAAGAAGAAGGCGTCTCACACAGGTCACAAGGACAAAGGAAGCGATGGTTGGCAGAAAAGGAGAAGAGGAACAGACAGCAGTGCTAGAGGCAGTCAAGGAGACTGACGCTGTCAGGATGAATAAGGCTGCAAACTTATGCTAGGGATGTCAGAGAATTCCAGTGCAAACAGAAGTGAAAATTGCAGTTGTTTGCATTCTCATCCCATTTTTATTTCTGGAATGGTGGTGGTGGTGGTTGTGGTGTGTGTGTGTGTGTGTGTGTGTGTGTGTGTAGATAGAGAGATACTTTTTAGAATGTTGTTTTGATCATTCATTTACCTTGAAATGTATAGTGTGGAAAGAGGCACATCATTAAGTATGTTAAATTTGTATGTTAAATAAGTGGACAGCGAGATAAAGAGCACCACAGAAATTGAACTGGCATTGATGTATGTAGCAATGTGTGCATTGTGGGGAGGGGGTACTTTTATTTATTTAAAAGGTTTCCTTAGGCTAACATCCTTTCTTTTCCCTTTTTCTTTTAGTGCTTTTTTATTATTAAAAACACATTTATTCAAAAGTTGTACTTCAGCTTTGTCCCCTGCCATAACACCAAAGAACGACCACACCAGTCCTCAATCCCACATCAATGTCATGTTAGCTTGCCAAATACCCTCAATAGGAACCCAACTAATCATCTGGTTGGCTAGACCTTTTCAATCAACATATCCCCTCCACAGACACCTCCACGATGATGATGGCATTAAAATATTGCATTCTTCAATAAAAGAAGTGGTTTACAAAGCTAACATAACTTGCCACTTGCCAATTGGCTCCACTGCCCAGCCTAATTTTTTCTCTTTGTCCGTTTTACCCTTGGTGCTACTGCTTCAGAGCCATGTTTATTTTAAAAGCATGGCTGTGCAATTCTGCAGCGAGCAGGGAGTTTCATAGAGGAAATGGTTATCAAGGGAAACTTTCTCATCCCAGCTCTTTCTCTTGCTGAAAGGCAGAGAATCTTTTACCAGAGAGAAGGCTGTGTCAGCCATATAGGACTATACCCAATGCATAAGCAACATGCAGTATGTCCCTCGTCTCCTCACCACTTCAGGCCCTGACACTCCTTGAGAATAATCACAGCAATGCGAAACACTTAAAATACCAAAAAAACAAATTGGTGATTTGAGCAGCTTTATCTTTGCCAGAAAAAATAATAATAAGGAAAAGAAATGAGAAAGTGTCTCACGATGAAGCATTTCAGAAAATGAATGTTTATGTTTATCTACATGTCAGATGAACATTTGCATCTCTAGTTGCAATTTAGTTCAATTCGCAACTGCATGCCTTCTTGCAACACAGAGAAGTCAAGCTGGCAGAGCAAAGAAAAGGGGGGTGGGAAGAAGCAGTATAGGAAACCAAACGCACCTTTACCTTTCCCCCCCTCTCATCTGTTATGGTAGATGCCTCTCATGGTGGGGGGGGGCACATCTATACCGCAAGGATCCAGAGTGCGTCTTCACCCTTTGCACACAGAAGCTGCATGCCCCTTCAGAATCTCTACCAAGCAAAGCCCAGACAACTCAGTGCCATGGCCAACAAGTAACTAAATAGAAGGCATGGACTTTTATGTGCTAAGGTTGCAATGTGAGGGCGAAACCTGCTTCTTGTCTCTGCTGACCATGAGCCATTTGAACTGATTTGCTGGCAGCTGCACATCTTTCTCCCAGGTCAAGTAATTCCCAAAATATGTGTCGTGATTTCCAGGAGACAACTGAAAACGCATCTTTTCACACAGGGATGTGAGGAATGACTGCAAGTCTGGTAATGGTTTCTTTTCTTTCTTTTTCTTTTTTGCATAATTAGCGGATTAGTTAATGGCTCCAATGGTTTGATGTAGTGTTTGAATGGTGTTTTAGACTGATTATTGCTTTTCCTTTGTTCTGTTCCATGCCTTGTGAAGTCTAAAATATAAATGACTAAAGCTTGAATTAGGCCCAGAAACATATTGGAGAGCATTATATTGCTGCAGCTTTGAAGGCATTGGTGTCAAATAATAATGCTAACCCACATGAAATCAGGTGGTGACATTCTTCCAGATCCTGAAGCATCCTTAGGGACAGTCCCACAGAACATGGGCAGCCCCACATTATTATAGTTTGCCCTTTCTTGGATAATTTGTCATCGTTTTGTATAAAGCTATGGTGGCATGGGGTTTCTAGCTAGATAAACATCGCCTTATTTGACTTCAGCTTTCCCCAAGAAATTCTCATACATTTAACTTGCTTTCTGACCTTTTAGAGAAAGAACAACAACACAAAGCTACCTGCTATTGTAAACAAGTGAATATTCACAGAGATCCCTCGAACCAAGCTCTCTGGCTTAATAGATTAGTCTTGGGAACATTCCCCTCTGCTGGCATGATTATTGGTCTGAAGCAGACATGTATTTAACTTGGTGGGGAAACTATTGACCCAGCTCTTTCCTAGAAGCTATCATGAAGTAAGTCACACCATTCTTGTCACTTACGTGAGAAATCATTGAAGAGACTTGAGAAACAAATGTTTAACAGGTCATAGCAAACAGCAGCTGGCTCCTAACTTCCTTTCTCAAGTTTTGCTTTTAGGAAAGGCAGCCAAAACTCCAAAAACCAAATTTAAATACTGCATAGTTTGAATAAGTTTCATTTCAATTTGACAAGAATTTGCTGCCAAGTAACATAATATAATACCAATCAACATCAAGTAAAATTTGTCTGTTGACTCCTTGGCTCACTACCGATGCATAGAGACTGATGACCACATTTCTTCACACTTCAACACCAAGAATGTATTCTGGTAAAACTGCATTTAATGCAGTTGTCTTGACTGCAAAATATTTGAAAGTGAAGGAGTGAATGCCTACTTTTAATCTTGTTCCACATTCTAGACATTTATAGTTCTCATTTCAGAATTTGGGACTAAATGTTGCCCGGAACAGTGATCAAATATGCAGTGACAGACATTATCAGGCTACTGGCCTAGTACCCCAATTCTTATAGAACTCCACAAATCGTTAAGAAATATGTTTCATAGTGAAACTCAAATGATGAACACTCTCATTACCCTTGGGCACAGCTCATCAGGCCCCCATCAACTGAAGTAGAAACATATTCCCTTGCCACCTCTTTGAGTTGCAGCTCCCTCCTTGCATCATTTATCCTCCTATCACCAGGTTGGGCACTGCTTTCCTTTTGGGTGAAGACAGAGCAGGTGTTGGGCAGTTCTGCCTTCTCTCTGTCACACAATAGCATTTCTCCATCTTCTCCACACAGAGGACCTACTACTTGTTTGTCCTTCCTCTTGCTTCAAACATAGCCAAAGATACCTTCTTTCATTATTTTAACCTCTCTCACAATTTCATTCTGAGCTTTGGGCTGCCTGACTTTCTCTCTGCAACTGTTCAATACTCATGTGTATTCTTCCGTCATAATTTCCCCTTTCTCCCCTTTCTTATACATGCCCTCCTCAAATTTCAGGTCATCTGTAAGCTCCTTATGCAATCACATTATTTAGATGCCTCCCACTTTTTGTTGGAATTGTCTGCATTTGTGCCTCCAATAGTTCACCTTTAAGAAACTCCCATCCATATTAGACTCCCTTCTGCCTTCCATGCTCCAGGCCATAGATCTCTTCACAAATGTACACCTACCTTACATATAATGCTACTACTCCTCCTTTCCTGTTCGGTTTATTCCTTTTGAATGGGTTTTATCCCTCAATTTCTACATTGCATTTATGGGTCTCAACCCACTAGGGTTCAGTAATGTCTAATAGGTCATATTTGCCATCCTGTATAGTAAAGTATCATGCTTTGCCACTGAAAAGACAGGTGTCACTATCTGTGTTAAGTTTCTTGTTTTGAAGCACTCCTTATATAGGTCAGGTATGTTAACCATGCTAGCGAAACCTTTCTTTACTGGAGTGGGGCATGATAACATTGGTCCAAACCATCTGGGACTTAGACAAAAGACTGGCAAATGTTTGACAAATGGCCTGTTATGTGGAGTAGCACCCATGGGGTTGCATTCTTGGTGGCAACCTTGCCATCAGCATAATGCACGAATTCTTATTTCTGTCTCTTTTTCTCCAACATAGTCTCCAAGTACATTGCCGTTTTAAGGTCATGCTGCTTCTATCAGAATAAACCCCTATTTAAATGGTTTTTTTGGAACTAAACTAATGTGAAATGTTGCAAATAGGAAAACGAGCTTTGTCTGCTATACCTTAAAATATACGGAGGGGGTGGGAACTAGAGCATTTGTGATTATTGCACCACAAAATCTTCTTAGCATGTACCAGTGTCTGAACATAGCACAGGAAGTCCATTCTGTGGAATAAAAAAGTCCAGATGGAGAATTTTATAAAAATTAGGCATCGTGGTTTAAATGTAGCAGTCATGAATCACTGCAGAGCTGATGGCACTCTGTGCCTGAAATAACTAACTAATTTTGCAACAAGGGTTCGGTGTCAATAGCATATGTATATAGAAGCCAGGAGGGAAGTGTTCTCAACAGTTTGTCTAAGTATTCTACAGTTAATATTAAACTGCCCCTAAAAAAAGCTTCCATATAATCACTTGGGTTCCTCCCTCTTTAATAAAATAAAATATCACCTTAAATATTAGAAAAGGACTCTGTATGGTGTTGCTCAGTTGTCCCTTGGGTTTCACCAATGAGAGAAACTAATTTGTCAACCAAACTCTCAACAATACTGTGTGCTAACTGGGCAAAGAAGAATTTAATTGAATTTATCAGATGTATGTTGTTGTCCCTCCAGGGTCATCTTGTCTTCAACAAGAATCGGGAGTAAGTCAAAGAGACAATGGCAGTGCTAACGTCGCCCAGTGAACTTGATGGCTGGGTGAAGATATAAACTCAGGTCTTCCTGGTATAAGCCCATAATACCAGCTAATACATGTCCAATTGCATGGGAACAATTCAGTGTTCAAATTCCATGGGAAACCGAGGCTCACAATATGACAGTGTTCCATCAAGAGCAGGCAGAACTTTGGATACCTCCAGTGGGTCTTGCCAGTGCTTTTTTCTGGGGGGAATGCAGGGGTATGCATATCCCTAAAGATCTTGTGAATTTCTGTCCATTTGTCCATTTTACTGTATTTATTTTTCCCGATTTGAACTATAAAATGGTGATTTTCTTGAGTCAAAATAAGAGTACCCTAAACATTTTTTAAAAAGAAAAAAAGCACTGGGTCTTGCTAAGGTAGCTACAGAAGATGTCTGCAGGAAGGCAAAGCCAACTAATGTATTATGTAGGCTCCACCTCCTTGGAGAGGCTGCTTGGCCAACTACAGCTGCCTCAGCTTATTTTGTAGTCTTTGGCTTCTAAAGACTTGGGAGACAGAGACATTGCAAGGGACTCACCCTCTGAGACATAGGACTGTAGCAGGGCTTCGATATCCACCTGGGAGTACCCTAAATAGGATACTGTTTATTCTTTCCACAAGGAAGGAGCATGAAACTTGTACCCATCAGAGACCTCCACTGAACACTGCAAGGTGCCACCACACCTCACTGGTGTAGATATGATATACCTTATTTCATGAATGCAAAAAAGGGGGAGATTGATAATATTAAAAGTGGAATGAGGACACCCCTTAAGCATATCCGCTCAAGAAGCAGCCAGTATAGTGTTAAAAACATTTTGACTCACAAAATGGTTTCCTATGGCGACCTGTGTGCCTGCTCAGTCTGCTCTCCAGACGCTAACTATAGACAGGCAACTTCAAGGCCCCTCTTGCTCTCTCTTCTTATGGTTATTTTGCTTTAAACTGGATTAGGACTAGGCAGCCCTTCAAACAGAGGATGCTACTCACACCTTGGCCCAATGCATACTAACTTGGAAATAACTATTATTTACTAACTTGGAAATAACTATCATTGAATCCAAAGTTTGTATAGGCGTGCAAACCAAATCTTCCACGTGCAAAGATATTCACCACTATATCCCACTGGTTCTAAAACTGCAGGCGCTTAAGGCAGACATGTGCTCACTGTTGCTCACTATTAAAAACTATTCATTGCAATTTTTTCAGAACCAAACTTTTATAGCCAATAGTTATCATTTTAAGCTATATGCATTAAAGCGAAGCTAATTTGGGCATCAACATTTCAATTTATTGTTTTTTAATTAAAATACCAGCTCTGCATCAACCCTACAGCATCTGATAATAAATGAATAATAAATGAGATCACTTTAGTCTTGCAATACAAGGATCCTTTAATCTAAAACTTCATAGCACTTTGAAAATCATTTAATAATTAAGCTTGACAACATACTGAGACAAGCCCCTTTAACCTTCCTCCTGCTTTTAGCATAAGATAAACATTAAACATCAAAATATAATTTTATATGATAACAGAAGGATAGGTTTTCTTTCCTGGCTCTGTTAATATACCACTATCCTCTCTCTCTCCGCCCCCCTCCCTTCTCTTACTTGCAAAATGCTGGAGCTGACCTGATACATGGGTCAATTCTCACGAACATTTACATTCCTGCAAAAAGCAAACCCATTTGGGAACAGGGAGAGGGCTACAAACAGGATCAGAATGTTGATGGTATAGGTCTCTCACAGATACCCATTCAGAATGAAGGCAATGTTTACTGCCCTCACTTTGAATTGGCTTTGTGGTATCACGTGACTACAGGTGTTCAGTGATGCTGTGAAGTCATGCTCTTACTACCTTTCCTCAATGGCTGCAAGAAGCAAAGGGGAAGAAGTTAGCTTCAAACAAGTATTGTTACCATTTCTGATTTGGCTCCAGGTGTCATAATGTGACCAACTTTTGTCGGTTAAATAAGCGTAAATAATAATGTTTCTGATTGTTACAACACTACACATACAGTATCTTGTTCAGGTGGGGGACATAAGGGGAGATAATATTATAGGTATGTGGGATATTATTCTGCATGCCTACTAACACAAGCAAACATGTATAGGAACCAATGGTTTTACTCTTAAAACGAGAGAAGGCTCTTCAACAGTGGAACAGACTCCCATGAGGGGTAGTGAACTCTCCTTCCTTGAAGGCTTTTAAGCAGAGGTTGGATGGCCATCTGTCATGCATGATCTAGCTCAGATTCCTGGATTGCTGGGGCGTGGACTAGATGATCCTCAGGGTCCCTTCCAACTCTACAAATCTATAAGAGAACAGCCTGATCTAAATCGCTCAGCAGAAAAGTCCTTCATGTACCTAGCTTTTCTGAGATATGATCCGCAATGCTAGTGGATTTATGCATTCCTCTTACGAGTGAATAACACTTCATATATCCTGGAATGTGAGCTATTATTATAGGCAGAGCACATCTTGGTGACTGACAGGTCTTTCAGACCTCTATCAACTTACAGCAAGCTAAAAGGTTCTCTTGGCTCTGTCAGCAAGAACATCCAACTATTGACATGCTGCCAGCTGGCAATTTAATTATTACAAGTACATTTTGGCCAACATCTCTTATCTCCCAATCGCTTCCTAGGAATGATCCAAATCCTGCTGGCATCAGAAAAGCACTCATATAAAATCAGTTTGCAGGTACCTGGGAGGAAGAGGAGGGTAAATCCCATAAGCCAAGCACCTCAGCTTATAAAATATATTTCTGTCTTAGGATATCATGAAACTCTCCAATATCAAGTCAGCACTGAACTTGCAATTTCATGACATGTCAAACTGCTGAGAAAATCAGGGCTATGGTTGATGTATATATTTTTAAAAAAAACATTCTGCTATTCCCAATCTAGTTTTCTATTGAAAAGTGAAACAAATAAGGGCATTCACACACATTAGAACAAGGGTCAGCAAACATTTTCAGCCGTGGACTGGTCCACAGTCCCTCAAGCCATATGGTGGGCTGGACTATATTTGGGGGCGGGAATGAACAAATTGTTATGCCCCACAAATAACCCAGAGATGCATTTGAAATAAAAGCACACATTCTACTCATGTAAAAAACACTGATTCCCAGACTGTCCGCAGGCCAGATTGAGAAGGCGATTGAGCCTCATCTGGCCACCGGTCCTTAGGTTGCCTACCCATGCATTAGGATAAAAGCTTATTCTATGTTTGAGTCTCTTTGTCATGCAAATATAAAATTTATGTTGACCAGAACAGCCAGTTGAATTACAATTGTCTCCCTTCTGCTTTCTGTTCTACATGAACAACCAGCCCATATTTACAATACAGAGATTTTTGAGGTGAAATATATATCGCATGATCAATACAACATGGAAACACCTAAAAGCATGGGGGGGGGAGACCTGTGGCCCTCCAGGTGAGGTTGGACTCCATGTCCAATCAGCCCCAGACACTATGCCCAATGGTCAGAGAAGTGAGAGCTGGAGTCAATGACATTTGGAGGGAATCAATTTCCACAAAGTTGTCCTAAAGCTACTTCAGTCAGATTACTATCTAAGCAGGCACAAGGGCACCTGTGGCTTATTTTGAAAGATTTCCTAGGACACTTTCAGAACTGGTGAAATGGTTCAAAATTTGTTTTTGTAAGACTTTGTCCAAATTGCAGGGGTAGCCAGTTGGGATGTGGTGCCACAAAGCCTGGCCCCCCACCATTGGGGTCATTGCTGAGTATGCCCAAGCCATCCCAACTTTTCCCCAAGCCTGCCCCATCCTGCTATACATGGCATTGATGTCACTGCCAGGAGCCCATGTCAGCCACACTACTCAGCTTTGGTTGGAAGAAGAAGAGGAGGAGGAGGAGGAGGAGGAGTTTGGATTTGATATTCCGCTTTATCATTACCCGAAGGAGTCTCAAAGTGGCCAACAATCTCCTTTCCCTTCCTCCCCCACAACAAACACTCTGTGAGGTGAGTGAGGCTGAGAGACTTCAGAGAAGTGTGACTAGCCCAAGGTCACCCAGCAGTTGCATGTGGAGGAGCGGAGACATGAACCCAGTTCACCAGATTATGAGTCCACCGCTCTTAACCACTACACCACACTGGAAGCAGGTAATTAAGGGCATGGGTCAGATAATAATGCCTACTAAAGTTGAGAAAGTGTAGTAGAATAACTCTGATGCTGCTTTAAGTGGTCGAATGATTCTTAAGATTATTAGATGCATTACCGGCTCCTCGGACCATCCGGAATTGAAATCATACAAGTGTAACAAAAATGGAAGCTAAGGAAGGCCAGTGTATTTTGTACCTTGCCAGTCCTCTGCTGGCAAAATGCTCTCAATATAATTTAAGGTAGTAATTTGGCTGCTCTAAACTGATCCTGATGAAGAAGAGGTTATGCAGACTTCCTGGTTGGCTTAGGCTCAGTGGACTGATAAAGGTGACCCTGTACTATCCAGCTTGTCACAAACAAGGAATATTGTTTAATATGTGTGAGAGAGAAAAGAAATTTCCTACGCCATTCCAGTGGTAATTCTAACATTGGATTCTAGAGAGTTACCTAGAAATAAATGCCCCTGAATTCAACTGAACTTACTTGTCAGGAGTGCGTACAGGAGCCAGGCCCTGTGACAGGACTGGGGCTTTCCTAAGTTTGTTCTGAAGAGGCAAGGTGCAGCCGCACAGGTGAGGCTGATTGGTAACTCACAGCACCTGGTGGCAAGAGCCGGGAAGGGATATAAGGTCAGCATTTCCCTTTGGCTCTTTGCCACAGCAACACGCTTCCTGCCTTGCTGCGTTTGGCTTCTTGATTCCTTGCTTCCAGTTCCTTGGACCCTTGGCTTCTTGACTCCTTGTTTCTGGTTCCTTAGACCCTTGGCTCCTTGACTCCTGGCTTTCTGACCCTCAGACCCTTGGCTTCCTTACTCCTGGCTTCCTCACTCCTGTTCCTACTCCCACCCCGCTATCTTGCCCCCAGTCCCGACGTCCTCAGCCAGGACTTTGACCACCCATAAACCGGACCGTGACATTACTTTTGAGTACATTTGCAGAACAGTGAAAGATGAAAATATATAACAGGGTCAACAACCTTTTAGGGACAGTGAGCACATTTGGAATTCTGAGGGAATGGCTGCCGCGGTGTGTGCGGAATAACACAAAATGGCTGCTATATCATAAAGAGACAAGACAACAAAATGGTGCATCATTCACAAGCCACCTCCACAAGCCACCCCATTCAGTGAGGAAAAAGGCCCCTACATCAGCCACTATTGCATTTGCTCTTTGTACCTCTCCTCTGTACCAAACAGAAGTGAGGATAGCACACCCTTCGAGTGTACTGATTTTCCTGCGACATCCCAGAATTACAGAAGCCATCCCAGCTTCTGATTTGATCTCAGAATGTCCCCAGCTTGAGAAAGAGGATGAGCCAGTGCTTTTCAGCAAGCGCTGGTACTTGCAGCGGTGCTGTGTTCTCACGCAAGTCAGCTGGCTCCACGAGAGCATGTCACCAAAAGATGGGCGTCCCGGTTTTCATCAGAGGAATGTTGGAGAATATGGCTTAGCTATCGTATCCAAAGCTGGCATCCAATGAAATGTGGGCATATTTCAGGGTGTGTGAGAGGCTGAGCCAGTGAGTGCAAAGAGGAACCAAGTAGGATTTTTGATGGGATATAGGAGACCTGAAACTTACACACATTTAACTTGTGCATATTCAGCTTTACGTGCACGGCAAAAAATAAAATAAAAATAAAAGTGGGGGGAAGTCTGGGGGGAAATCCCACCCACTATTGTACCCAATGTGTTTTGACTCTACATGATTTTGGCTTTATGCGCTACCCCCAGAATGTAACCCCCACAGAAGTTTGCAGTTTCATGGGCAGTTTCATAGAAAGTACATTGGTGACCACAGACGGTATGTATGCATTCATCAGCATTAACAAAAATAGGTGGGTTCAATAAAACATATTAATGCTGTACCTAACCTAATGGCATTGGCTAATACCAAATATTAGCCACACACAATATTAGCCACAGCCATTGGATAACTCACATTGTAAATTATATGAAAAACTAAATATTCTTTCCAGTAGCTAATATCAATGGGCATAAAATAAATATATTGTGTATTTTAGAAAAAGAAGTTATATACACATCGCCTGTGGAAAGGAAGATATGCTGGATTTAGATGCCCCTTTTAAACAAAGCTAAGGGACGCGGGTGGTGCTGTGGGTTAAACCACAGAGCCTAGGACTTGCCAATCAGAAGGTCGGCGGTTCAAATCCCCGCAATGGGGTGAGCTCCCATTGCTCGGTCCTTGCTCCTGCCAACCTAGCAGTTCGAAAGCATGTCAAAGTACAAGTAGATAAATAGGTACCACTTCAGCGGGAAGGTAAACAGCGTTTCTGTGTGCTGCTCTGGTTCGCCAGAAGTGGCTTTGTCCTGCTGGCCACATGACCCGGAAGCTGTCCGCCAGCTCCCTTGGCCAATAAAGTGAGATGAGCACTGCAACCCCAGAGTTGGTCACGACTGGTCCTAATGGTCAGTGGTCCCTTTACCTTTACTTTAAACAAACTACCATTTTCATTTATATAATAATTTATATCACGCCTCCACGTCCAGCTAAAGTACTCTGCTCCAGAGCATCTTTTGGAATGACTTTCATTCGGATCTAAACAAACATACTTTCTATACTGAAACATCAGGAGAAACGTTGAACCTGCATGTTAATAGATAAGTATTTCAATAATTGAAGGTGCAATTCTAGGCATGCAGAGCACGTCCTGCTGTTTCTTCATTGCAATGGCATATCCCAAGAGTCATATTACTCAACACACCTCCAGAAAAAAACCTTCCCCCTCTTGTTAATAAGTAGAACAATGCTTTTGCAGAATGCCCAGAGAATGACATTTGCCTAGCAGGCACATCAAAATATGAAGTTTAAAACATTTGCCAGCTTAAAAACAAACAAACAAAACCCCTTTTCAAAATTCATTTTGTTCCCATGTACAATATATATAAATATAAAACCGTTAAAGAGGGACTGGGGAGAAGAAATGCTTAATCTAGAGCAGCAGAACTATTAAACAAATAAATGTTTCTCTTGCATTGACAATGCTTGCAAAAATGCAATCTCACCCATTCCGTGAAATCATAAAGCATTTCCCCTTCACCACGAATCTTGATGGTCTTGGAATATTTATGTTCTCCCACAGTGTTAACTTCCATTAGCTGATCATGAACAACCAACGGAAAAAATATGTTCTGGATTTGTGCAGAAGATATTGAAGTAATTTACTAGAAGGTTGTGTGGAAGACAGAAAAGAAATACTTTGTTATTTACGGCCTCCTTCATGGCTGACCAGCTTTCTTTTCTTATTGGAACATCTATTAATGCATTTTCTCCCGAGGATGCTACTATCAAATGGGCCCTGTCTCAGCATCTGCTTTCCGTGCCTCAATACTACAAAGTTTACACTACATCTGTTCCCTTAAATAAAAAATATTATATATCTCACATAGTGTACACACACGCATGTGCGTGCATACACACACACACACACACACACACACACACAAAAGAACAATCCCACACATACAGATTGGAGTTTCAAATTTCAAAACTGATATTAGTGTGCATAAAAGATCACACAACAGATTCCATAACTTCTACTGATTTCTATTTCAAGTAATAAAACCAGATGTGTTTATTTATTTTCTATATATATATTGCTTTTCATGGACATTTAAAAATCAAAAGGGTTGTACACAAATGAAAAGTGTACAAAAATGCAAAGTTTAAAATACATGAGACTAAATAAACCAAATGGTTTATTTTTCTTTTCCAGCCAAATGTTTCTCTTAACATCTTTTAAAAATTCATGCTGACTTTGAGGAGAAAAAGGTAATTGTTCGCACAGGAAAAAACCAGATTAAATACTAATGTAGAATAAGGCCCCAAGTACTTTATATAACTCACCCTTCAAACAATTATGTAAGACAGTGGGGCAGTATTATTCCCATATCACTGGGTGGGGGGCAGGGAGTTGAAATAAGAGAGACTGTATGCATGGCTGTGGTGAGATTTGAACTAAGACTCTCCAGCTTGCAGTCACACTTTGCATGCTACTCAAGCCAATCCCATGCCTTCTTGGGTTCCAAAATTGTTTTTATAGGCACTAATCTTAAGACTTAAAACCAAGGCTCATGTGAAGGGATGCTACCTGCCTTTATAGTCACTGTGCAATCAACCAGCTAGCTCTGGAGGAGGAAGGAAAGATCCTCACCAGTATTAGGCAACTATAACTTTTATCCAAGTAACAACACTGTCACAAAACAGCCGGCGGGCCAAGTGAATCAAACAGAGAAAGTATGGGACACACAGAGAGACAGAGATTCAAGAGGGAACACAGCTTGGACTGTCCCAGATTTAAAGTTAAATACAGTGGTACCTCAGGTTAAGTACTTGATTTGTTCTGGAGGTGTGTTCTTAACCTGAAGCTGTTCTTAACCTGAAGCACCACTTTAGCTAATGGGGCCTCCTGCTACCGCTGGAGCACGATTTCTGTTCTTATCCTGAAGCAAAGTTCTTAACATGAAGCACTATTTCTGGCTTAGTGGAGTATGTAACCTGAAGCGTATGTAACCCGAGGTACCACTGTACACATATCCACACCCTCTGGAATCTATGGGACCTTCTTAACACTTTCTCCAGAAGTAATACAATTAGCAATATTGTGTAGTTTGTAATATGAACCTCCACTATCAATAATGACTGAGGCAAGCATTATGGCCACTGAGTTCTGCTCTAATTCAGATTTTAATCTGAGCTGGGAAATAACTGCTCCTTCTCACTCCCACCTACTCACATGGCTGCTGTAGTGATGGCAACAGCAGAAGCAGCAGAGGGATGCAGAGGTCTCTCTCTCTCTCTCTCTCTCTCTCTCTCTCTCTCTCTCTCTCTCTCTCTCTCATATCTCTTCTCCTTCCTCCTGGTGCCTGGAATGCTAACATGGTAGCTTACTAGGCACCTTGAACCCTGCGATGTGAACTGCGTACCTCTTAGGTAGTCTCTGAACACTACATCCTCCCTGGTTACCTAGATCATGGAACATTCCATGCCAGCGTTTATTTCAAGGGGGGAGCAGGGGAGGAAAGATAGCAGGTAAAGACCAGCGCTGCATGGTGATTCCTAGCCTGACCCAGAAATCATAACCCTGCACTGCGTGGGAGAAAAGGGTGAATTATCTCAATTCAACACCTGCACCGACCCCAGAGAGAAAACATCTAATCAGCATGGTTGCAACATATTTCAGGGGACTATGGGTTAAATCCGTAGTTCTATAACTTTGTTGTACCCCTTTGGGGTCCGTTCAAACCCCAACTCTTTACAAGGGTTAAATTATTACTTAATTGTGCACTTTGCAAATAATTTAGTTGCACTTTAGTTGAGGTGCAAATCCATATGCCAATTCTCTTCTAAACTCGGCATAAAATTTTGGGTCTCATGAAAGCATGAGACTTATGGTTTGTTACATATGATTTTATTCTGGAGTTGTCTGTTTATTTTGGAGTTGTTTGTTGTAAAGAATGTATATTATGTGAATAAAATAATAAAGGATGAAATGGACAAAAAAACCCACAAAATTTGGGGTCTCATGACACACTACAGTGAGTTACCGGACTTCAGCGTGGAATTAAATACTTTTCCATGGTACCATTAAAATCTGATGAGTTCTATAGCAAAGGTTCTTTCTTTCTTTTTTGCCTGAGGCAGAATCTGAGAATAAGATTGGCTACAGAAAGGTTCTCATTTTAAAACAAGCAGTTTGCTAACCCTTCTGAAACCAAGGACCTTTTCCAGAATGTCCCTCATTTAAATTTTCATCCTTTACACAGGCAGAGAAGAAATAATGAATCTCAACACGAGGTGACCGTTTTGATCTGCTTTAATCAATATTAATTGACAAAAATCTGAGGTGATTTGCCTTGTCTGTGAACCACCTAAAGCAACTGGCAGAAAGGGAATACTTAAAATATAACATTTGCTTGTATAGAGGATGGGAAAGTAACCTGGTGTTAGCCCAAACAAGAGCCAAGCCACAATGAAAAACTGTGTTTTGCGAATATTTTCGCTCTGCTCTTCACCGATTTTTCGACATGTCTCTGCAAATGATGTGAAACTGTGGACAGTGTTAGGAGGAAAGAGGAAATAAATCCCTAACTGCTCTGCCAATTTGGCTGTCCTTCCTTGATCCAGATCTAGTCACATGCAATTCACTAACTGGTGCAGAATTTGGATGGATATCTCCATTCTACTCTCAACTAGCCACAAATGATTATGCTTGACTAGAGCTGAACCAGATTTAGTTGTACAGTGCTGGAAAGGCAAGTGTAACAGTGTAACATAGCAATAGAGAGGGGAGCATTTTGGTTGCCTCGGGGATGAAGATATGGTCTCAACCTCTCATATGAAGTAAGGACAATGGGAGGTCCTTCAAGTTCCTTCACTGATTCTGTTACATAGTCAAATTGAATTGTGTTCACTTTGCTACCCCTGTGCTGTGTGGCCAGGAGCTCTTTCAAGTATTAATGATAATAATTCAGGCCTGATGGCTACCTCCGAACTGCCATACTGTCGGACATGGTTTTCCCTGTCTTGCCTTCTACTATGACTGGCAGGAGCTGCATAGATAAGCTACCCTGGCTCTTTCACATCTTGGTTCTGCCTTGCTGGGGTTAGGATTGCTCTGGTCTCCTGTGCTCTACACACCTTACACGACAACTCGAGAAATGTCTGCTTGAGAAATGCAATCTCCTCAGGCAATGTGAGAACAGACATAGACTAACATCCTATCGAGTCCACACAATTCTAAATCCTTTCTAAAGAAGAGCATGTCGAAGTTACACTCATTGATTTCCCACAATTACAAAATCACCTATAATTAAAGATTAAGGAAGGCAAATTATCTTTACATCAAGGCAGTTCTATTTGGCAATAGCAACCTTTGTCCCATTTCTTACGCAAGTCTTAGGATGAAACCAGAAATGATATGGGATTATTTAGAAACTGAAATCCATTGATTTTGGTGGGCTTAATGGGTCTATTATGAGTATGACAATCTTATCATATTATCTACCTAATATGTAACAACAACGTTACAACTTTCCATTTCATCATAAATAATAATAATAATTTCCATTTAAATAACATGTGTTCCAGATTAGCAGATATCAAAGTTGTTATCCAATCAAGAATACAACAGAAAACAATTGCCACTTGGCTTGATATTCAGGAAACACCATGTATATTTTTACATATTCTCTAGTGCCAACATTTATTATTCATACAAAAAGGTTACCTGATATATTTGTGAAGTGAAGGAACTATATGTCAAGTTATTGGTTATTATTTACTCAGTGTATCCTGACAGATGTTCATGTCTAACCTTAAAATAGAAATCATTTTCTAGAATGCATCAAAACTTATGGAGGCTGGCTTGCATCCTAAAATTGCTCATGAAATTCTCCTCCTAAAATTTATTCACACACACACACACACAGACATATTGGTGATTTGTTCCCATTCATCCCGTGTATTTTTTAAAAAGCTTTCTTTCCAATTTGCATGCACTAGCACTGAACAAACTTGCTATATTTTGTGCCTGCGGCTTGAAATGTCTCCAATTTCTACATGATGGAGGAATTGAGTGCTTTTAACATAAAAGGTAGTAGGTTCATCATAGTCCCTTCCTCAATCTCTTTAAATGAAGGGAATAAACAACCATCACAAAAAAATAATATTCTCACATTTAGCTTCAAGAAATTCATTACATTGCATAATTTTTTCAGTCAAAGGACTTAGCATTCTTCTCTAACTCATTCAGAGGTTCACAAAAACCTTGGAAGACTGATCTTATCCATTTGTGTTCCTCTCTCCCTGCACCTCTATACAGATAAAGACACATGCTCACCCTGTCATTATAAGTGAAAAATATCTTCCTCCCTTTTCCCGACTCTCAGGAAAAAGAAAAAGTTGAATTGCCGCTTCAATCAGCTTCTTCACTGCATGCTTTCACTTCTTCTATCTTTTTTTGTATTTATTTCATGAAAACGTTATTCACTCCAGCAGCTTTCGATGTTGTAAAATCTCGTACTTTCATCTAACAGTGTTTTGCAGTTCTCAGCTTTGTGGAGTCAGCTCTATATCACCTAGGTAGGAGTTTGGTGGGGAGGGGAGGGGTGACAGTGGAAGAACACTATCAACCATTTCTCCTCATTCCAGTTGTCATCTTTAGTCCTCTCTCAACTAGAATGGGGACACGGGTGGCGCTGTGGGTTAAATCACAGAGCCTAGGACTTGCCAATCAGAAGGTTGGCGGTTCGAATCCCCACGACGGGGTGAGCTCCTGTTGCTCAGTCCCTGCTCCTGCCAACCTAGCAGTTTGAAAGCACGTCAAAGTGCAAATAGATAAATAGGTACCACTCCGGCGGGAAGGTAAACAGCGTTTCCGTGTGCTGCTCTGGTTCGCCAGAAGCGGCTTAGTCATGCTGGCCACACGACCCGGAAGCTGTATGCTGGCTCCCTCAGCCAATAAAGTGAGATGAGCACCGCAACCCCAGAGTCGGCCACGACTGGACCTAATGGTCAGGGGTCCCTTTACCTTTACCACTACAAAGAGTCATGCATTTTTTTTCCAGAGGACTCAAAGCCCAAGCACTCTTACACAGAGAAAAGCAGAGCCATATATGTAGTCCGCAAAGCAGTGGTTTCCACCTTTTTTGCTATGCTGATCCACAAGCCCAAACTTTACCTAGAATGATGTCCGACTGATTCATTGTCACATGAATTTTGGAACTTGGCATTGCTCCAGGAAGGGCGGGGGAAGCAACCACCCCTCACGCTTACCATGTGAAGTCAGCTATGTCCTGCTGGTCTTCATTGTGAAGATCAAAGCAATAGAGATTTTGAAAAACACACAAACACTGATGCTGTTGCTGTCTGACAACAACAGAGAGCATTCCCTTGTACACAATCTGCACACAGAGAGCACACCATGCACATGCAGACTATAGACACTTTCATCTCTCTCTGTCTGTGTCACTTACGCTAACATACCCATACAACTCACATATACACAACCACATATAAATATAAATGTGCATCTCTCCCTCTCTCTCACATGCCACACCTGCATACATACCTTCTGCTCTAGCGCATACCAAACAAACGTGCGCATCCCCTTCTATCACATGTACAAAAAACATATAGATCCTTCCCTCACTCCTTTTCACACACCACACACCACAGATACATCTCTCTCTCTCTCTCTCTCTCTCTCTCTCTCTCTCTCTCTCTCTCTCTCGTAATACACACACGCTGCTCTCAATTAATCACACGTTAGTTGAGTTTCACAGAAGCTTGAGTGTGTGTGTGGGGGGGTGTTACTTCTACCATTCCCTATTTCCCTGCCACAGTACAGGACCATAGATGTCAACCGTCCCTTATTTGGCGGAAAACTCCCATATCCCACAGCTGTTCCAGATTGATGATATCCCGTAAATTTCCCGGGTTTCAAAGGAAGCAGCTCCTCTCCCTCCCTCCCTCTCTACCTCCCTGCCAGCCAGGGAGGAGGGAGGCTCCAACTGTGTTGCTTGGCTGCGTTGCTCACCCAATAAGGAGTCTAAGAACGACTGTGAGGTGAAGCTTGCATGTCTTGTGCCGATCAAATCGGCCACGTTGCCTGGGGACTCGCCTTTGCTCAGCGCTTCCCAGCGGAGAGGTGACGCTGGTTTTCCTTGCTGCATCCCCTTTGCCGGGTTGCTATGCTGTGGGAACCACCGCTTGAGGCTTTGTTTGGCTGCTGGCTGGGCTTTCTGCCTTTGGCTCGGAGGGGCTCAGAGGTTGAACATACCTGTGCTCAGAATCGGATGGCTACGTCATTGACGGCCCCCTCACCCTTGCCGGGGTGATCATCCCTTATTTTGGCTGCTGATCCCTTATTTTCGAGGCTGCTGGTCCCTTATTTTCAAATCTATAAGTTGACAGCTATGTACAGGACCTGCAGCTGGCTCGCAGATAGCTGTGGGGGCATTCCTGCCACTCCTCCCTGCTCATTTGCCCCCTTCCAGCAAGCCCAAGCACAGGACGAAGGAAGAGCTCACTTTTTGCAGGCAGGCAGCAGAAACCTGAGCATGCGGGAATCCCTATGCCACGCCTTCCTTTCCTCCTCCATGGCTGTTAGGCAGCTGGTAGGCAGCAGAAGCATGAACGAAAGGTGCCAGTACTCTTTACCATAACGTTCCAGCGGGTGGTGAGGGAGCACTAATGCCTACAACCCACTTGGCACAGGCTTCATGACCCACAGATTGAGAAACGCTGCACCAGATGGCCTGGGTATGTGGAAGCTGCTTTTCCAGGACCAAGACATTTTACTGCCTAAGATGGAACAGTGAATGCTTTCCCCCTTCTCCAAGTTCAATTACATAGTACCCAAGGGCCAGCCTGGTTGTTATGGTACTTGAGGGAGAAAATCCCACAAGTCCTCCTTATTTTCAACATCTTACAATCAGCTTCACAAGGGAGACTATTAACAACCCGGATGTACATTTGGGGTTTGGGCTACTGATGTGTATCGTACAAAGCTGAGTCACAACTAAACTATCAGTTGCCATTACAAAATCATTTAATATGCAAGTAAGTCTTTCCATAACTGTCCATGCACTTAGGATGGCCATAGTCCATGATCTTCCCTTTTCCTGCAAGTAATATAGTTGTACCATGTGCTGTAGCTCTGACAATAAACCTATTTAAAAAGAATTCTCAACAAAAAAATCCAAATAGACCTACCTGAATTTGGATTTGTTCAAGACAATTAAGCCAGTTGAGATATAATGGTACCCAGGATGTCAGTCTTTTGTGGTCCTCCCCCTCCCTGGTGCAAGCTAGGAGGAGATTGAAAGCTTCCCTTTTAAACAAGCCATAGCTCCCCAACACATTACTTGGGGAACCATGGTTTGTATACACCAGGGGTCAGCAAACTTTTTCAGCAGGGGGCCAGTCCACTGTCCCTCAGACCTTGTGGGAGGCTGGACTATATTTTGAAGAAGAAAAATGAATGAATTCCTATGCTCCACAAATAACCCAGAGATGCATTTTAAATAAAAGGACACATTCTAATCATGTAAAAACACACTGATTCCTGGACCGTCCGTGGGCCGGATTTAGAAGGTGATTGTGCCGGATCCGGCCCCCAGGCCTTAGTTTGCCTACCCATGGTATATACTCTTTTTTTTTTTTTAAAAAAAAAAGATTTTTATTGAGTTTTTCAAAAGTTATATAAAAACAAAACGAAACAATAGTAAAAAACAGACAAAAATAAAAAACAAGTATAGTTTCAATCCCTTTTTTTCTTATAACTTACTTTCCTGACTTCCTCATACCTCCCCTCTCTGTATTCCAATTTCTATTTTAATATTTCAGCAAATCCTTTCCCTTAATTTTCATTTAATTTTTGGCCTTTCTTTTCTTTTTACTTATCCACTACAGCTGGAAACCACATAATTTCTAAACCAACGTCATTCTAACATTCATTAATTTTGCAATATTTCTTGAGATAGTCCTTAAATGTCTTCCAATCTTCTTCCGCTGTCTCTCTCCCCTGGTCTCGGATTCTGCCGGTCATTTCTGCCAGTCCCATGTAGTCTATCACCTTCATCTGCCATTCTTCCAAGGTGGGTAGATCTTGTGTCTTCCAATACTTTGCGATAAGTATTCCTGCTGCTGTTGTGGCATACATAAAGAATGTTCTATCCTTCTTTGACACCAATTGGCCGACAATACCCAAGAGAAAGGCCTCTGGTTTCTTGGGAAAGGTATATTTAAATACCTTTTTCAGTTCATTATATATCATTTCCCAGAACGCCTTAATCTTTGGGCACGTCCACCAAAGGTGGAAGAAAGTACCTTCATTTTCTTTACATTTCCAACATTTATTATCAGGCAAGTGGTAAATTTTTCAAGCTTGACTGGGGTCATGTACCACCCATGGTATATACTCTTTAGTTCAACCAAGCCAAATCAAATCATGGTTTACAACTTGATCTAGAATTTAAACAAACCATGGTTCCCTGAAGACGTAACAGAGAACAGAGGTGACATTACAGCTGGATCCAGAAGCTATCAATTTCTTGTTCCAGTGTTCTATGGTGAGGACAGGGGAGCGAGATATGCAAGTCCAAGGTCACTGCAGCATATGCGTAAAAGGTTATGCCATTATTTCCCACTACATCTGAACCAGCTCACCGTATTTTGAAATCGTTGCAAGGAATTACTGTAAAGTGGGAAACAATAAATATTTCTGCATATTCTGTTTACCTTTTGCAGGAAGCTGCATGCATTTTTTGAAATTCTTGATGCATTATTTATTTTGTATACATCTTAAGCAAGTTGTTTTATACGCTTTATTGAAATTGATTGTGCTTTCCTCAACAGAACACTTATGCTGACAGCTGCAATTAATGCACCAAGGTTATTTTACACAATTCCACTGAAACTACAGACATGTACTTAAATGTTTATGGAGAGTGACATCTATCTTGTTTCCATTTCCCATTAAATAAATGTAGAAAGACTCTGCCTCTTAGCATCACTTTCAGAAATGGTTTTCGTATGGGGTCTGGGAAAATGCTTCTCATGTCACAAAGCATGAGTAACTTTCTATCACAACCCATTTTACAAAACATGTAGAGGAAAATTCATTAACAGCTCACAAATTGTGTGTGTGTGTTTTAGCCAGTAAAATTTATCTTCAGAGTTTGTTTGTTTTTAAAAATGGTAGACTTCTTAAATAGTTCTATACAGTGGTTAAAGCATGACTAATCCGCTTCTGGCGAACCAGAGCAGCGCACGGAAACGCCATTTACCTTCCCGCAGGAGTGGTTCTTATTTATCTACTTGCACTGACGTGCTTTCGAACTGCTAGGTTGGTAGGAGATACAGTGCCCCCCCCAAAAAATGTTTAGGGCTACTCTCATTTTGACTTTAAAATATCACCATTTTATAGTTCAAATCAGGAAAAATAAATACAGTAAATGAACAAAAGTACAAAAATTCACAAAATGTTTAGGGGTATGTGTAGCCCCAGAAAAAAAGTAATGAGTATCTTTTCATGAAGCCAACAGGAGCTTCCCGCAGCTGGTAACCATAGCAGTGGATCCAAACACCTGCTCATTACAGAAACTATCAAAAGAGTTACCAAATTTTATACGATTGGAATCCATTTATATTACTATAAAACCCACCCAACATGCCCCACCTCAGCCAGACAATACCCTGTCACATTCCAGCACAACCTTCTACCTGAATTTGACAGCTTTCAAAACCATTTAATAGCAGCCAAGTATATAGTTTCCATTTTATTATGTCTCCTTCTTAATTTCTGCAGTTGCTCTCAGAGCCATTGGCACAGGGGCAAGGAAAACAATTAACAACCCTACTATGAAAGCCTTGACCACAAGGCTATTTATCATGCAAAAATGTATGAACCACACCGACCAAAAAATATGGGTTCCTTAAACACAGACGGAGTGTGGCAGAGGAGTCACTTTTCCATGGTGTGACCACATGCAGCCGTGAGCTTCTTAAGAATGATGCAATCACAATTTTGTGGCTAATTGGCACTCAATCAGTGCCTGGCCATTGTGAATATATCATTCACCCACAGCCTGTAGCCATGTGGGATCACACTATGGGTAAATGGCTGATACAGCTGCAAGCAAAGGGGAGCTTTAGTGACACTTGCTTCCAAGTAAGTGTGCTTGGAATCAGAGAACACTGAAAAGAAGGACAGGGCTCTTCCTCCTTTGATAGGTTTGTCAAAGAGAAGACTTCCATGAGGTGCAGCTTTACTCACCCTGCACCACTCTCCATGCTGCTCTGTCCCATCTGGAGCAGCCGGGGAGTTATGTGAGGCTGCTGTTTGTGGATTTTAGCTCTGCTTTTAACACTATCCTCCCCCATAGACTGGTGTCCAAGCTAGAGGCGATTGGACTCTCCAACTCCACCTGTCTCTGGGTTTTGGATTTTTTGTCAGAACGTTCTCAGAGGGTTAGAGTAGGGTCACATATGTCCACAGCCCTTAGCCTTAACACCGGCTCACCACAGGGTTGTGTGTTGAGTCCCCTGCTCTATACTCTCTATACGTATGACTGTACAGCCATCTATTCTAGCAACAAAATCATCAAGTTTGCTGATGACACTACGGTGGTGGGGCTCATTTCAGGAGGGGATGAGTCCGCCTATCGGGACGAGGTAGAGCGGCTCTGTGTTTGGTGTGGAGAGAACAATCTGGCTCTTAATACGGCTAAGACCAAGGAATTGGTGGTGGATTACAGGGGAAAAAAGGCGGACATTCAGCCCTTGTATATCAACGGGGAACGGGTGGAGAGGGTGGCGGAATTCAGGTTTTTGGGAGTGACTATCGACCAGGGCATGACTTGGAGCGCAAATACCACTGCTCTGGTGAAGAAGGCCCAGCAGAGAATTTATTTCCTCAGACTTTTAAAGAAGAACAATCTGAGTGAGAGACTGCTGGTGTCCTTCTACCGAGGCTCCATAGAGAGCATTCTCACATACTGTATTTGTGCTTGGTTCTCCAGTTGTACAGCTAGGGAGAGGAAGGTGCTCCAGAAGGTCATAACCACAGCCCAAAGGATTATTGGTCATCCTCTCCCATCTTTGGAAGAACTGTACGGTTCCCGTTGTCTTAGGAAAGCAAACAACATCCTGCAGGATTCATCTCACCCGGGATACAGTCTGTTTGCACTACTGCCTTCTGGCAGGAGATATAGAAACATCAAGTCAAGGACAAATAGACTGAAAAATAGTTTCTATCCAAGAGCTGTGGCCTTTTTGAATGCTGTAACTCGATAGTGTGACCTGGGAGTTTGATGGGTGTGGGTGTGGGTGTGGCTGGAATGTGGTTTGTTTGGTTGTTGTTGTTGTTTTGCTTTTGTTGTTTTTAAGGGATGGCATCCAATTTCGTTGCACTTGTGCAATGTTGCACTTGTGTAATGACAATAAAGAATCTATCTATCTATATCTATCTATATCTATCTATCTATCTATCTATCTATCTATCTATCTATCTATCACAAGCTGCAGTTGTCAAATTCCTTCTGACACACAACTCCTAAAGGAACATCCTCCCCTTTAATAACATGCAATTTCCTAACCATAGGGACGCAGGTGGCGCTGTGGGTTAAACCACTGAGCCTAGGACTTGCCGATCAGAAGGTCAGCAGCTCGAATCCCCACAACGGGGTGAGCTCCCGTTGCTCGGTCCCTGCTCCTGCTCACCTAGCAGTTTGAAAGCACGTCAAAGTGCAAGTAGATAAATAGGTACCGCTCCCGCAGGAAGCTAAACGGCGTTTCCGTGCGCTGCTCTGGTTTGTCAGAAGTGCCTTAGTCATGCTGGCCACATGACCCGGAAGCTGTCCGCCGGCTCCCTCGGCCAATAAAGCGAGATGAGCGCCGCAACCCCAGAGTCGGTCACGACTGGACCTAATGGTCAGAGGTCCCTTTACCTTTACCTTTTTAATGTCCTAACCAAGGATTATAGGATTCAGATATTACAGAAGACCACCAACCTGATTCCTGCAGTTCGCAGTCCTTTGACCAGCAGAACAATCAACAGAAGCCCAAAGGTGCTCAGCTTACTATACAAGAGGATTAGAAGAAATCTAGGAATTGTTGTGAGTTCAAAACTAGACCAGTAGAAAGACATTTTGCTAACAATTGCTGTATGCAACTACCACATTAAGACTTCCTCTCAACAGGGATGAACTGGGATCTGCCCCAAGTAGTTCACCACTTATTGGCTGCAGCAATAGGTTTCCTACCCCAACATCAGCATGGCTGTAGTGCACAGCAAGGCCTCCTTGTGGCTGCACAAAACCACCACCTTTTTGGTGATTATAGGGTCATGGCTACACTCAACAACCTGCCAGCAACTCTGTTCCATTTAATGACACTACAGCTATGGTTCTGAAACAGAACGTCTAATGGGCTGCTGGTTGTAGTTCTGCTGCCACTTCAAGGAAAGACAAATCACAATGGTAAGACCATTGAACTCAAATATATGTAGGGTTTGCCCCCTCACTACAAAAGTGGCCAAAAATGCGCCCCATCCTACACTTTAGCTGGTCAGAAATTGTGCTACAAAAGGGAGGGGGCTTTGATGATAATGGCCCAACCAGAACACAAGGAGGCATCTCCCAGTTCATTACTCTTCTCCCAATAACAATTGCTAGCCTTGCAGCATATATCACACTGCAGTATCCTAAAATATCTTTTGTTTTCATCCTAATCATTGCAGAATACTTCCATGAAAAAAGTAAACCATAAAAGAAAGTAAGTGTAAATTTTTTAAAAAGTTGGCTGCAGCCCTTCACACAGATAGACTTTATTTCATTGGAATCTAAGCAACTTAATGATGAACAGGATTGCACCTCCGATCAAACAAAGCCCAGTGATGGAGAATATGGTAATGGAGTTTTGAAAATAATGTCCCTCCTAAAAATTTTGTTAGGCAAATATGAATTGCATTCCATTGGTATTTTCGAGTCATGGACCATATGAGCCTTAGCCATACGGGTCCCAAAGGTAATTCTGCCATTGCCTGTTTCCAGCTTGCTGATTGCTGCACACTATAATCTGGGTGATGGGGGCTGATCCGTTAAAAAGGTATTGATTGTGTGTACAATGAGAGATTTGCTTCAGTGCTTATTATACAGCTTGGTAATACTGAAGCTACTCTACCAGACTGTGATAATGCAGAATGAACCCAAGTGGGAATTTACTGTGGGGAAGCAGGATTGAGATAGAAGGTTTGACTTGAGGGGAGAGGGGAATACACAGAGCTGAGCCAATTTCTTAAACGTTTCAATTTTTTAGCTGAAATTTACATAGTCAACAAGGGAGACGATTTCATCAAACAGGTATGCAAATCATATCAAAAGGAAAACTCTCTAGTTTACATCCAAGTCTTAGATGGAAAGCTCTGCTCACAAAGAACTGCTCAAGCGGATCTTTTTTCTTTGGGAAGGTCTAGGAAGCTGTGCAGTCCCTGAGGTAGGGATGGGAGAAGAATTTGGTTCAGTCTGCATGTTAATGTAAGCCTATCTATGTCACGCTTTTTGAAACACTACCCAAACCAAAATGCAATGATCATTTGAAATCCACATTTCTCCAAAGTTCACAATGTAGTTCTCCAACCGGAAAAAAACTGTACAAAAATGTGTATATTGGGTGAAAATGTGCATATAATAGTTTTAACAAAACCATTAACATGCATTATATCAGATGAAAGTTTGCAGAAATGTGTATATTAGGAGAAATGCAAACGAAAATAGTGGTGAATTTTCACGGTGACTTTTTTAAAAGTAGCAAACTAATGTGGGAATGTGAACTGAAAACCATAAAAAGAGAAACAGAAATTGATGAATTTTTCTATTCCTACCCTGAGGTAGGCCAAATGGCTGCAGTAAGCCAGAATTTGAATCCTTGTGGTGCTGGGTAAGGATTTTTGCTTGTTTGCTTGTGCCTATTGAAGAATGGATATTTTCTTTAGTAACAACAAAAATGTAACAAAAGGCAAAGTGCTGGTTTCAGTTCTAGGAAAATGTACCAAAGTTATGGCTCAGTAAAACAAATATAACACATGCATACCTAATAAAAGCAGCTAAGTATAAAACAGCAGATATTTCCAAGCTGCAGAATAAAACCACTGACGCTGTAAAAAAGCTCGATAAATAAACAAACTGTTGCACACCACCCCAATCTCAGAGCAGTGTCACATTCCAGGGGTTCCATGGTTCCTGTTTCCTTCGGAATGAGGCCCAGCAGAGACTGTATTGTCTTTATGATATGGTGGTAGTGGCTAGTTCCATCCAAAACCAACGATAACCACTTCCCCATCAGATTATTTACCCTACCCACAGAACCTGCACCATGTCTAGACTGAGCTCCAGTTTATCCAGTTCCAATATCAAATCCCAGGCACCGATTTAGCCTCATCCTAATCTGATCAAAAGGAAAGTAGAAAGGACTTTCATCAACACAACTGAGCTCATCTCATCTCACTTCAGATTCCCCAGAAGACCTCCCTTTGTGGTTTCATGTAAATGTTAAGTAGCAGAAGTGACTCTGTGGAGACCCTCTTGCATAATGGCCATGAGACTGTGCAATAGTCCTCCAAAATTCTTGATGAAACAATTTATCCAGAAGTCTAGTGTGGTTGATGGTATCAAAAGCCACGGAGAGATCAGGGAAAATCAGCAGATTATTAAGTCTGGCTTTCCCTATACCATAAACTGTTATGTGTCTAGAAAACTCAGTTGTGTTGCCATGTATGGAAAATGTCACATCTAACCACCCAAACGCTTTAAACCACCCTCTTATTATATAGTGACTTTCTCATGTGTGTGCGTGCGTGCTTCTTCTGAATACAATGGCTTTCTCCCTTGCCTGCTCTGTTACCCTTTCTTTCTAGGGAGATATTTACATTTTTCACTATTGAAAGTTGGTGGCGGAAAAATCTCTCTCTCTTTTTTTGGTGTGTGTGTTTGGTTGTTGTTTTTTTTCAATGAGAAAACAGAGGTTCCTTATTATGATTGGAACATGTCTGGGAAATCCACCAAAACATTTTGAGCCAGAAATATACTTACTAAGGGTCTACAGATTAGCCTTTTAGCACAGTTTTCTTCCCTTCTCTGCAAAACTGACACCATAAATAGTTTCATCTTTGGCAAGTTGTCCAAGAGCTGGGCTTGGAGCACAAATGTCAATGCCGGGACTGACCCTCAGCAATGGTAAAGAAGAGCTGAGATTCAGTTCTCTCTCTCTCTCTCTCTCTCTCTCTCTCTCTCTCTCTCTCAGTTTACTGTGTCATTTCAAAAGTCCTTAAATTCCCTTTACAACAAGATTGCTTGTTTGAGTTAGGAACTGGCTAAGTGGCTTTATATTGTGGTCTTTCAATTATTCCACGAATAGGAAGAGAGGAAAGGAAAAGAGATAGAGACAGGGGGTTGTGACTTGTGGGAGCGAAGGAGGGAGGGAAGGGGGGTGCTAGGCAAACAGAAAATATGGTTTCTGCATTTTATCCTTCAATGCAGCTGAAAAGCAGACAGGAGCAGCACACTCTGCCTAGAAGAAAGACATTGACGGCCAATTGGTATGTTAAACTGCAGCCACTGCACTCTGCTAGCTGCATATATCTTACAATGCTTAGCCTTAAGCTCTGTGATATCAGTTTTAATGTCTTTTTCAGCTATAATTTACCAAGAAATTCCTGAAATTGAAAGTAAACGCTCATGTTCATTTCTTCTGCTGATGTCCCAAGCTTCTCCTGGACATCTTATCCCACATCATGTATCTATGCGCACCAAATCATTTCCAGTAAGATGCATACAGACCCCATGTAAAAATCAGCCTCAAGACTCTTTGGCAGTTTTCTTGCATATCTACGCATATCCCTGGAAATTATTGGAAATTAACACTTCTGTATACATCTCTATAGGGACGCGGGTGGCGCTGTGGGTTAAACCACAGAGCCTAGGACTTGCGGATCAGAAGGCCGGTGGTTCGAATCCCCGCAACAGGGTGTGCGCCTGTTGCTCGGTCCCTGCTCCTGCCAACCTAGCAGTTCGAAAGCAAGTCAAAGTGCAAGTACAAAGTGCAAGCTCTGGTGGGAAGGTAAACGGCGGTTTCATGCACTGCTCTGGTTCGCCAGAAGTGGCATAGTCATGCTGGCCACATGACCCAGAAGCTGTACGCCGGCTCCCTTGGTCAATAAACCGAGATGAGCACCGCAACCCCAGAGTTGGTCACGACTGGACCTAATGGTCAGGGGTCCCTTTACCTTTATACATCTCTGTGCATCATGGGAGGCAACATGCCTAGGCAACAATGATAGACACAGATACTCCAATCCACTGGCAGTGGCATAGCGTGGGTTGCCGATTCCCAGGGCCATGCAAAGTGGTGATGGTGTGGTGGGGGGGAGGGAAATGGACACAGTACGGATGTGAATTCAACTGCCTAACAGCATCCTCTTCAGCCAAGAAATTGCAGCCACAGAGATAAGAAAAGAAGAGCCATTCCATTGCCTGGAGAGGTCACTTCCTGGTTCATATGGAGAAGCCATTTTCAACAGAGCCCAGTGATGGAAGAAGGCACCGGGTATTCAGATTTTGTGCCCAGGGCAACTACCTGTGCCCCTCCATGGTATGCCACTATCCACTGGTCTTCAACCAGTGGGCTATGGCTTGATCGAAGGTTGGCCACAAGAGGAGCACTACCACCGTGCAAATATATAGTAAAATGTTAAGAAATGGGTTTCCAAATGCAGTGGTACCTCGGGTTAAGTACTTAATTCATTCCGGAGGTCTGTTCTTAACCTGAAACTGTTCTTAAGCTGAAGCACTACTTTAGTTAATTGGGCCTCCTGGGCTGACGGAGCACGATTTCTGTTCTCATCCTGAAGCAAAGTTCTTAACCTGAAGCACTATTTCTGGGTTAGCGGAGTCTGTAACCTGAAGCGTATGTAACCTGAAGTACCACTGTACATATATTTGGGTTTGAAGTGGGCCCTAGGTCTGAAAAGGTTTAAGATACTTGTTCTAATCCACTGCAGGTAGTACTCAAAGATCTCCTGTTCTCTCAAAAGACTCTGCCCCTTTCTCTTGCTTCCCGATATACTTGGGACTAACTCCAAAACAACTGTATAATTCTACTTTACTTACCTCATTGAAATCCTCATCAAAACCCACCCTTTCCACAAAGCCTTTGACTCAAATTCTATTTTCCATGCTGTAACTCAGTCTGCAACCCAGCTTGGAGAAAAGTGACAAGTTGGGTGCCACAGTGTTCTGTCCTGGGCCAGTTGTTGTCCAACGTCTTTATAAATGACCGATGAAGGAATCTGATGAAGGGGATGCTCATCAAATTTGAGGTGACAGATACACAAATAGAGTGAGAATCTAATTTGTATCATTGTCACCAAACTGCAAAGATCCACTTCAACACATTATCACAGTCAGCTCTTGGGGTATGTTTTGTTTGTTTGTTTTTGTTTTGGAGTTTTAAAAGTTAAATTGTCTAGTGTTTGAACTTTGCATTTAGTTTTATTCCTATGGTTTTGGCATATGATTCGTATCTAAGAACAAATGGGATCCTCGTGTGTAATAAGTATGAAAATAAATAATACATGAAGCATAATTGACAGAGCCACTGGGCTGGAACAATACATCTATCAAGCAATTTACCATAACACCCACAAACTTAATTCAAGCTTTTCCATGTTCTTTTTTGAGAATTTTTCTGATGAGATTATTCAGTGCTGATATTATAACCCATCACTATCATCGTTTACTTGGCAACTGACATTTATCACCAGCTTTTCATACAATCTTTCAATTTGGTATTCAAGACTGCAAAATAAAATGTGCAACCAGGAACCAGCTTTTGGAACTGGAGCCTTCACCCCCCAAAAATCAAAATTTCAGTAATTTACTCAAGATGCTGTGTATCCTACTGGGGCAAACAAAATGTAAAGGTAAAGGTAAAGGGACCCCTGACCATTAGGTCCAGTCGTGGCTGATTCTGGGGTTGCAGCGCTCATCTTGCTTTATTGGCCGAGGGAGCCGGCGTACAGCTTCCGGGTCATGTGGCCAGCATGACTAAGCCGCTTCTGGCGAACCAGAGCAGCACATGGAAACGCTGTTTACCATCCCGCCAGAGCAGTACCTATTTATCTACTTGCACTTTGACATGCTTTTGAATTGCTAGATTGGAAGGAGCAGGGACCGAGCAACGGGAGCTCACCCCGTCGCGGGGATTCAAACCGCCGACCTTCTGATTCGCAAGTCCTAGGCTCTGTGGTTTAACCACAGCACCACCCATGTCCCTCAAACCAAGTGTAGTTTGTGGGAAAAGGGTTCTTTCAATTTATTTGTATTTACTTATTTAACATATATGATGTAAGAACTGCCCAAACCGGGCTCAAAGAGGCTTAAAGTATTTAGTAGGGGTGTGCAATGACTCTCGTGTTGTATGGTATTCTGAATAACAAGAACTGGGGTGACTCCATGGGCATAGCCAGGGGGGCTCAGAGGGGAAGATACGCCCCCAATCAAGTAAATAAATAAAAATACTTAACTAACTGACCAATTGTGTCACAGATAAACAGGTTCTGCTACCACACCCTGACAAAAAGCCTTGCAAAAGGGCTTGCAGTTTTTACACCACAACCCTCTCAATTGCCATCCCTAAAATAGAGGTATTTGCAGGTGGTCTGTAGTCATCACAAAGCAATGGGTCCAAAGTGAGCTTTTTCAGGAGTGGTCAGATCACTGCTTTTTTCAGGATACAGAGCTTCTCTCACCTACCTTTCCCTTTGCTGTTCTGAGAAATAAAACCAGTCTGACTATGGAAATGCCCAGAGCTCAAAAGGGGAGTGAGTGTAGATCAGGCATAGGCAAACTCAGCCCTGCAGATGTTTTGAGACTACAATTCCCATCAATCCTGACCGCTGGTATGTTAGCTAGGTATGATGGGAGTTGTAGTCCCAAAACATCTGGAGAACCGAGTTTGCCTATGCCTGATGTAGTTGAGTAGGGAGTGGGTGGATCTTTGCTTTGACAGACAAGTCTAGCTTTCACTCACAATGAATTATTTTCCCGGGGCATTCCAATCACAGTTATTTGGGGGAAAGATGGTGAAGAAGACATGTGAGATGTCATTTTCTTCCGAGTTTTGGCAGTGATAGCAGAAAATTTAGACTACTGGGATGCCTGCTTCTTTCCCAATTATTCTTTTTGCTAGCTCACCCTGTCACTCTCCCCCCCCCCCCGCCACTCCACAGCCACCCATCCATGGAAGGTACTTCCAGTAACAGAATGGGGATGGGAGCAAGAAAAAACTCAGTTTTGTAACATTTTCAGCTTTTTAGAATGATGACCTCTGGACTAATTTGTCTGAAATTTCACATGCTTCATAGATAAAGGAACTTTTTCAGTTTTTAAATTGACAGCCCACAAAAAAAATGGGGAGGGGAGCAGCTTCTATCCTTACTCTCTCCAAAATGGTTGGCTTCATTCTTGTGGGCAAACCACTGTGTGTGTGTGTGTGTGTGTGTGTGTGTGTGTGTGTGTGTGTAATTTACAGGCTTTGGATTTAACAGATCAGAGTTGTAGCTGAATAATGAATCAAACTCTAACAACACAGAGCAGATCTGAAAGAGATAGGACTGCTAGTAAAAGATACAAAGTGAATTTTGTCGTTGTTGTGTACCCTTAGTGTTTAGAATACATCCTAAAATGCCCTGTGTGCTGTGTCACCAACATTTGTGTTTCATTCAAAGAAACAAGCATTAAAAAAAAAAACCCTAAGCAGACAAAAGCATAGTACAATGTCCTTTGTTTAACCAATTATTTCTTCCAAATCTTACACTATCGGTTTGTGTCTCCAACACATTTCAGCTGACTGTTGAAAGTTACAACATCCACACTTATTAGAGCCCAAATATTTCAAAAGAGCATTTCTGGCGCCAAAAACTATCTATATGAAGAGGTTTGTGCTATGAAATCTTCCAAGGCAAGAGTGAAGCAAATGTTGTTTTGTGACGAAAGGTTCTTGCTGCCTCTTCACTCCATTGTGCTCTCTCCCCACAACCCGCCACCCCCCAATTACTACTACTCTTTCTTGATAGGAGAGAAAATCCTATCAAGCAAATCCAGTCAATAACAATCTTTGGCAAGACTGACAGAGAGGGAGATGCTAGATCAATAGAATATACCCATGCTGTTCTTCAAGCATCAGCTTCAATGAACTTGAAAGTTCCTTGTTTGGATCAGTTGGCAGCGGGATGAGGGAGGGGAGAAGTCCAGGTTACCCAATATTTTGCAATGAGTGCATGACAAGGACAATTTATGCCTTTGCAAAAAAAAAAAAAAGCCTCCAAAATTCTCCTTTAACCAAACTCTCTCCCCTCCTCCAGAGATTTTGGAAGTCCAAGTTACCTGCTCTTGTTTCTTCAGAGGCCCTGCTCATTCATCCACACTGGTAAGACTAATTAGGCTGGCAGGCATGAGAAACAGAGCCTTTTTGATAGTGGCCCCATGGCTCCTTTACAACTGACCCACACATGGTCCTTACAAAGTTGTCTTTAAAAGCTTAGGTATTCTGAGCTGCAGTCTCCTAACAATACTGGTGGGTTCGAGACCCCGAACTGTCTTAATGTGCTCAATGTAAATCTGTGTGGGAGTTTTTATGTAGTTTATTTTTTTTATTGCATGCACCCCATGGAGGCATCTTGACGGGGTGGTCAGAGGCTGGGTGGGGAGGAAAGGGGCAAGAGTGCACAATTGGATCCTGGGGAGGGGCAAAGCAGACTGAGAGCCAGTGTGGTGTAGTGGTTAAGAGCGGTGGACTTGTAATCTGGGGAACCGGGTTCGTGTCTCCGCTCCTCCACATGCAGCTGCTGGGTGACCTTGGGCCAGTCACACTTCTCTGAAGTCTCTCAGCCCCACTCACCTCACAGAGTGTTTGTTGTGGGGGAAGAAGGGAAAGAAGAATGTTAGCCACTTTGAGACTCCTTAGGGTAGTGATAAAGCGGGATATCAAATCCAAAATCTTTTTCTTCTTCTTCTTCTTCTTCTTCTTCTTCTTCTTCTTCTTCTTCTTCTTCTTCTTCTTCTTCTTCTTCTTCTGGGAGGTGCTAAGTGGATCCTTAAGAGAAGCTAAACCTGTTCTCAGGAGAGAGTCGCACCTTAGTTTGACGGGATGCCCCAAATGCTGTGGTAGAACCACCTGACTTGACTCCAGCAAAGCCTTCTGCCAGTGAAGCACTCTCTGAGACTAGATTGGAGAGTTGTGTTAACTGTGTCAACTCCCCTTCTGTTGCCAAGGTTACAGCAATGCACCCTATATCCAGATGGACTTTTCAAAACCGAATTCTGCAAATACCGTTGATGCTGGCAAAAAGAAAGGTTCTAGGAAATGCTGTTGAAGGGGGCTGCTGGCCAGTTAAGCATTTTTGCAACAATCTTAGACACTGTAGCAAAGCCACAGTGACCTTTTCTTTGTAGCAGCATGTTGCAAAACGATTCCCACCCGCACCCCCCCGTTTCCTCAAGCCTCAGACGTTCAGCTGAGCAGTGCTAAAATGCATGTATCAAATCGTCCATATCAAAATTGGCACTCTGAAATATGCTGGAATTTTAACACGTAAAGACATATTGTGTGCTTCGGGAGCATTTTAAATAAACTCTTGTGACAAATGTTTTCTACATTTTTGTTTCTTACTTCTGCTTGATGAACGTGCATCTGTTAGCGCTTCTTGTTATTGTTCTTTTTACTGTAATAAATCAGATTGTGCTGCACTTGCTCCCCCTTTCCTACTCTCTTAATGTACATATGCATGCCTTGGATAGCTTCTCTTCTCACTCTTAGTAAACCCTGCCACAGGGGCAGCGTGTCCTGTTTCGACACCTGAGGTGAAATGGGAAGCACTGTCTTGTCCTGCCCTGCCACTGCTGCCACCAGGGTCACTTCTCTGCCCGCCCTGCTACCTCCACCACTGGCATTGGTGCCAGTTCCAGGCGAGATCTTGCCCGCACTGGCTGAGATCTTGCTCAACTTGCATGAGATCTTGCACACATTTCAGACCTGGTGCTGGCACCACTTCTGCAGCGGAGGCGGTGGGTTGCCAACAGAGCTGACACCTTGGGGGCTCAGTCTGCCTGCTGTCAAAACAACCCCTGTCCTGCCATTAAAAAAGAAGACAAGGTTCTACTTCTTAGGTGTAAGGCTCCTTATCTCCCTTGGCTACCCACAGAGTCTTCAGTGGTGCGTAGAGTGGCAGCACTGGGGGGCCGGGTCATTGACCACCCCAATATCCAGTTCAGCAAGGTGGCCTTCTACCAAGAGGATGGCATGCATCTTTCCGATGTGGGAAATGATGTTTGGTTGGCTGACATATCTTCTGGGATTAGGGATTGGTTGCAGGTCTGAGGGTATTGGCAGCGAGCTTTTGCTCGAGTGGTGGTTAGGCATTGGTATTGTTTGTAGATGAAGGGTAGTCCGATAAAGGATTCCGGGGGGCGTGGCCCTGCTGAAGCCTATGGAGGTGTGGGCATAAGGCATGCCCCCGAGCGGTGACCCCGGGGGAGATCCTAGTTGATGTGCATCAGCAGGGCTCCCCCTACTGGTGGTTAACCCTTCCCGGACTTCAAGCAGAAGGGCTGACGCCGGATAGTTAGTTAGGACCAATGCCCAAGCCAATACCGCTCATCACCTGTAACCAATAAAGTTGTGGCCATATTTAGCCCATTAACCTTAAATAATTGTGTCACGTGTCTTTATTTCCCCTGGGGAGGGGGGAGGGAACTCGCCACGCAACACAGTTTCAACATTTTCTTCAGTCCATTGTAGAAATGATCCTCCACACATCCCACTTAGTTTCGCACACACCTTTATGCAGTGCTATTTTTCTAGAAAGAAAAATAGAGTCAGAACCCACCACAAAGGCTAAGAGCACATTCTTGGCTCCACAACAGATCACAGGACATTCCTCAGCCAAAATCCTGTAAAACACTGCGTCCCACATCCGTAGAGGAGAGCAGGCTTAGCGGAGTTCAGCGAAACACGCGGTTGTGTCGTAAACGTAGCATCAGAGTCTTTATTTACAGCAAAATAAACAAAAGCATCACGACGAGCTGTAAGCTGTGTCTTCTCACACAGTCAGTCTCTCAGAAGAGAGTGAGAGAACGAAGAGCGGAAGTTCTCACAGACTTACTTCTGTTCCCATACTCACAACAGTACAGAAAAGTAAACACTGGATCATATGATCCAGCAGTGGAGAATTGAATACTCTTATAAAGGCACTGGTGCCCACCTGACAGGTGCCAGGACTGAGTTCTGGTGAGTTCCAGCTGGAAAAAAAAGCCCTGCCTTTATGACACTTTGCTGAAGACTGTTATTAGTACCTAGTGCCATGAAGTCACCCCTCCCTCTTTATCATTGTTGATGTTGTTGTTTTAAGAAAAAGGTGGCAGTACTCACCATGAACCTGTTACAGTAAGTGCCAAACTTGTAAGTCTTTGGGGGGCAGGGGTGCCAGTACTACATACCCTTGAGTACCCTTGGGGGGGGGAAGTACTGATCCCACCCCCTTTTGTGGTTATGAGAATAACTTTGCTTATGTTTTTCTTGACTGCAGTTGCAGGCTTTTCCCTCACTTCTTTATCATTTCAATGTGATTTATAAAATACTTATTTCTGTTTCAAGCCAAATTCCTATTGCTGTTGATGTCCGTATACTTTCCTTACATCTCCAAAGCCTTAAAAAAAATGCTCAAAATTTCCACCCCCACAAATTCTCGTTTACACTGATAACACTGTCAATCTTTATTGAATGATTTTTAGTGCCAGAAAACTAAATTTAAATTGAATATTTCTCTTTCTTTCTTTTTTCATTTTCTAAGTTGTTAGCTCTTGCTTTTCTTCGTTTTAGACACTGCTCTCAAGAGCTTTCTCTCTCTCGCAGGAGTTTTATCTGTGTCTTTCTGTACTTTTCCTTAATTTCCAAACAATTTAAAACTATTTGCTGGCCTGCACATTTGCAAATCCTTCATGTGGCTTATTTGACAGTGTCTTATTTTCTTACAGTTCTTCTTTTCTTTGTGTGTAATGTTCTCCTATTTATAACTTTTATAATTTTGCTCTCTTTACCTATTTCTCTAAGCAATTACTTATTTTTCCTTGGCTTGCAGACTTTTGCCAGTCTTGAATCGGCAGCTGCACCCCACCCCACCCCTGCTCTCAAGCAATGGCCTGTGTTTTTCAGTCTATTGCCCTTCCTCCTCTCACAATGTCAACCATGGTTGCTAACTATCTCAAGACAATTTTACAGTTAGCGGAAAAGAGTATGCTTAGCTAGCTACCCCATTTCTCTAATTTCTACCAGCTTTTTCTGTTAATGAGCCTTCGTGGCAAACACAATTCATTAACAGGTTCAACGCTATCACTTGTGGATTGATTTGGCACAATTATTATTTTTTTAAATCACACTACATGTGTTAATCAGCTTATCAATCCCAGGTTGTCTGTGTTATCAACACAACTGTTCTTGTGAATGTCCGCTGTTAACAATGCAATTATCACCATCTGTACTTTTATACATTTCCTTACTTTCTGAGCACTCTGTTTAGAATTCCCTCCCTTCCCCAACCAGATATCTGAAACTCAGGATAACATGTAAGACATAAGATGAAGTGGACTATAGTCCACATAAACTTGGGCCATAATAATTGCCTTTAAGGTACCACAAAGCTCTTTGTTGTTTTTGCTGCAAGAGGTTAACATGGTTACGCTTTCAGAAACAAAAGTGGTGTCCTTCAACTACAGGACAAAATAATGCCTTAACAGCAAACATGATTCCAAGATAATTAAGAATCTGCATCTATTTTGCTTCCCAGTCCCAGTCCAGATGAAATTCCTTTGCTTGCTATTTTTCTGGGGGCTGGGGAGAAGAATTCTCATTTGGTTAAGTAGAAGCTTCCCCCTTCCCACACAAATAGCAGAGACAGTCCCACCACAATAGGAAGCAAAGGGTTAAAGTTACCCCGCTCTCTAAACTGGGGTCCCAATTCAAATTGGGGGCCCTGGGCAGAATGTTTGTGAAAGAATCCCACACATAAGGGGAAATCATATGTTCAATATAATGTGTAGTTTGGCCACTCAAAAAACTGAACCACAAATCAAGACATCCCCAGTTTAAATGTTGTCTATGCCATGAACTCATGAGGTCGTCGGTGGCAATCAGTACAGCAACAGCCCTGTATCAGCAGTCTGGGAAATAATAATGCTGATCTGATTTATAGGGTGGTTATAAAAACTACAATATATTTGGTGCATCTGAATGCCGTAAAGCAAAGTTTCCCAAACTGTGGTCTGCAGCTTCATTCAGGTGGTCTTCAGGAAGCCTGTGGCTTCATGGTTGAAGATGGGATATAGCGCATCCATCATAGTAAATATTCATGTTGACTTTTATCTTTATTGGCTCTTTTGCTTCAATTCTATAGAACTCAAATCGTAATATGATGTACGTGAGAAATAAAAGAAGCAATTACAAGACAATTAAACATTGTGCAGTATCTAGCACAGCACATTGCAATGGCTACAACAGGAAGAAACATTATTAAGTGAGCCACCAAGACCCTCAACCATTTTTAATGTGTGTGGGGGAAGAGTTGGGGAACAACTGCTGTAAAGCATGCTATGAATGGTGAGTCTCATTATTTATATTTGAAAGCACACAGTAAATGTGCCCCAGAAGCCACCAATACCAATCTGTGCACAAAAGCAGAAGACAGTTAGCAGCCCAGCAGCATCTCCTCCCCACTCTCAAATACTGGCTCGCAGTATTGTATGCCATAGATGTTAGGTGGGGGGAGAACATAAGAGTACATTTCCAAAAATCAAAATACGCCTGCTGGTGCAGACAACAGCAGTAAACATTATCTTTGGAAACGCACACATACTGAATGCAAATAAATTGTTTTCTGCTGGAAGATGAAACGAAAGCTGAGCTATTAGAATGTTCATTGACATGGAAAAACACCGACTCAGAAAGTCAATGGAATCCAATGGCAACCTTTCGATCAACTTTGGTTAGCACTTCAACGGATGGGCACATGGTAACTGAGCGAGTCTCCAAATGCAAAGAGGCACCTGGAGGGTTCTGTTAGCCATAACTAGCAATGAGATTCCCACTTTATTGGGTTGTATGCTTAACAGAAATGTACTTAAGAACTGGGGAATTATGACACCGTTCATTTAGGTAATTTTCAAGTGGCTACATATGGGCACAGCAACGGATATGCAGCTTGATTTACTGGATGGTTGGTAGGTGGAGGGCTGCCTGGTAGTTGGCTTTTCTAGACCTTTTGGTGGCTTTTGATAGAATATCAAAAGTAGTATCCTTCTGGAGCAACTCTTGAGCAGTTGAAGTTAAGAAACCTGGTGTTTCTGCTTCTATCTGCAAGACTGCTGCTACTGGCAGCACTTATGCATGGTCCCACAGCACTAGCGCTGTGGGGGACCTCAGGATGCAATTTTGTCTCTCATGGTGTCAGCACTGCACAGAAGTTCCCCAGCAATGCAAGTAATGGGGTAGATAAGGGCCATCAAACTGAGACTGAGGAACCACAATGTGTTGCTGGTAGGTGGTTCCTGCATCTGGCAATTGACAAGATGGTGTGTTGTGGGTGGTGTTGCACTTTTCTACAAAAGGGGCAGATTATTTCTATTCCATTACAATGTTCACAAACATGAACAAGTGTGTGTTTGTGTGTGTGTGTGTGTGTGTGTGTGTCAGTTTGAGCTGAGCCACAGAACGAGAATTTATCCCTTATAGTGAAGCATCTTCTCAATCAAAGTTGCCCTCCCAGAGTTGCTGTTTGCAGATAGAAGAAGAAATAGGCGGATCATACACTTATGCATGCATTCATACATACAAACAAACACATGAAAACAACCCAGTGAGAGGGATGTGTGTCTTTCTTTTAAAAATATATTCATATTCATACTATTATGACTTATTATTATTGATCACATTCTCATTCTGCCCCTGCTTTTGAATATTGAGAAAATTCATACAGAACTTGCACGCATCCATTTGAAGTTTTGGATTATTTATCTATGCAACAGCATCGTGCTTCACAGACCTGCACTGTACTCAGTGGGAGAACCAGCCCATCATACACCTGCAGCCATCCAGCAATTATGGAGTCAGCTCTCTCCCCCACAGAACTTTTGTAAATTCAAAACGTGAAGTGCATTGAAACTTTCTTAGGATTTGACTTCTTTGTGCAAGTTTTTGTTCACGCCCACTCCCTTATTCTTTTTGTGAATTGTTCCATGCCTATTACTTCTCCAAAAGCTGAGCTGCCTAGATGGGGCCTAGATGATGGTGGTGCAAAACTACCTTTTCCCCTGAGGAACACCTTGCCATGGTTCCAGAATTTATTTCCTTCCTTCCTTCCTTCCTTCCTTCCTTCCTTCCTTCCTTCCTTCCTTCCTTCCTTCCTTCCCTTCTTCCTCATAACAGTGAAATTCAACTGGACCAAAGGCTGTATGTGAATCTAGTTACTCCATTGACTTCAAGTCCAGGATGGACAGAAGCCACAATCAGGAATTAATGAAGGAATCTGCATGCGTTCCCACCCCTGCAGCCAACCTCCCCAATTACAGCTGCACAGTTATCAAACTACCAAGAATAGCATTAACAGAAAAGTCACCGCCAACTCTCTTCAGAAAGAATCAATACACAATCAATTTGGATGAGCTCAAATACTTATTATAATGTTCTTTCAAGACTTTTGTGGTAACAAAGCCTTTCTGGAAACAAACGTTCTGACATTGATTAAGGCTTCTTGATCCCAATTTTTAATGAGTTATAAAGCAAATCAAGTTGGTAAGTTTACCGCAGAAACAATAACTTCAAGGCAAGTGCTAGTTCTATCGATTACTGAAAAGCATTGTACACTAGTTAAAAGAACACAATGGATAGTGCAAGGGAGGAGGGACATTTTTTTTTGGGGGGGGGGAAGAATAAGGATATATGAATCAAAGAGTCAGGCAGACTGTGAAAACGAGCAGATTGACACAGCTTGGTACAACCATTATGCCCACGTTCTGGTAATGCTTGCTAGTCAAATCTTGGCAAGTAAAAAATGCAAGCATATGTTCTCCTCTTAAATTTAATTGTTTGTATGCTTCCCATTAACCCACCTTTGAGATTGGCCTTCAAGATAAGGAGCTGGTTGTTTCACATGAAAAATCTTCACAAAGCCAGTAACTGCTGCCCACGAAAGAATTGCATCCTATGTGGTCATCACATTGAGGTCGATGTTATTTCCTATTGCCCGATTAAGCATACAAGATAAAAACTGGTACTGGGCAAAGATACATTTACATTAAGCCGGCGGCCAGCTTATGCCGGTATATCCCTGATGTTATGCTGGCTTGGGTCCCCAGTAGTGCTGTATCTCTGAGATGTCTGCCAATTGCTAAAGCTCTCATGCCATTGGCAGAGGAGAATAGAATGCACCCTCAAACAACCACAAGCAAGATATGGAGCACTATCGACAATTATCATCAAAAGAGGAATGGGCTCACAGCTATTTGCACTGTGGGTTAAACCACGGAGCCTAGGACTTGCCGATCGGAAGGTCGGCAGTTCAAATCTCCACGACGGGGTGTGCTCCCGTTGCTCGGTCCCAGCTCCTGCTAACCTAGCAGTTCGAAAGCACATCAAAGTGCAAGTAGATAAATAGGTACCGCTCCAGCAGGTAGGTAAACGGTGTTTCCGTGAGCTGCTCTGGTTTGCCAGAAGAGGCTTAGTCATGCTGGCCACATGACCCGGAAGCTGTACGCCGGCTCCCTTGGCCAATAAAGCGAGATGAGTGCCACAACCCCAGAGTCGGTCACGACTGAACCTAATGGTCAGAGGTCCCTTTACCTTTACCTCTACACTTTCCCATCGGTAGAACTTGTTTTTTGCTTTATGACCTATGAACACAAGACTAGCCTGCTGGATCAGGCCAGTGGCCCATCTAGCCAAGCATCCAGTTCTCACCGTGGCCAACCAGATGCGCAGGGGAAGCCTGCAATCAGGACATTATAAATCACTTTGGTTACCCTGATCAAGAGAACCACTTTTGCAGTTCAGTGAAATATGCCACTGGTGCGGGCCCTGCAGGCACAGGAAATGTAAATTAACTTGTAATCAATCTCAGCTTGAATTATGAAAATATTAAAGCTCTTGGTGTCCAAGTCAGGGCTCATGAAATGAGTTTCAGAACTGCAAACCTACTGAAATCAGGAGTGGCTAGCACAGTGGTTTGGTGTCACAGAACTGCTTCCCAACACCAGCGTCACTGAGGCTTACCTTCAGTGGTCCAGAGCTGTAGTGGGGATAGGGATGCAAGGTGCACTGGTGGGGACTGCCAGCTTGGCCCTGCTGGTGTACCTGCACGGCCCCATCCGGCCCTGCCTCACACCATCCAGGTAAGTGGCAATGAATCAGGAGTTGGAAGGGTTGCTCTGTGGCACTGCCCCAGGGCACTGGCTGCTCGTGATTGGATTTGACTTCCATGGAGACTAATGTCACATGTCAACAACATCACTAGTCTCTAGGGATGGAAGAATCTGTCGGTTTCAGATTTCTCAGTTTCCCCTTTTTCCCAGTCTCAAATTTAGTTCTCTACATCTCTGCAGCTATTTGTGGTGTGTATGTGGGTCTTATTTTTTTTAATGTCATAAAAATTATTTAGCATTTCAGCTTGAATTTATCCTAATAAACATTTTTCACACACAGTTTTGACTAATGTAGACATTTTTTGCAAGCAATCTTACCTAATATAACTTGACGCCTGCTGTCAAATGTGTACATTTAGCACTACTGAACAACAGATACCTGCTCTATGTCTGAAACTTATCTCATTCCATAGCCCTCTCAGCACTTAGCTAGCAATCTCAGATTAATTAACTTTTGTTTCCAGGATCCGGCCGCATGCTAGAATGGGGTTAGACTGTGAATTTAGTTGTGATTTTACATATTCATTATACACCAACTGAATTTCTATTGTCTTGTTTTCCATAATCTGCTTCACTGCATTCATCTAGGTTCTTCTCCATTCAGTATATTTCCATTTATGTCTTGTCATTTCATTTTAACTTTTCAGCAAATGGAAAGGAAAGGAAGAAAGTCTTTCCAGTTGATCACCTCGCTTCTTAAGCAGAGCAATAGCAAGGAAGTGACGGGATGAGAATTCTTCAGGTCTGTTTGCAAAGGCTCTGCATTCCCAAACACAGTTCCTGCACTAAAGAAACACTAGAGCAGTCCCTGAAGATAATTAGGTGATACTATCAGAACTGTCAGTACACAATGAATTTTTACAAACCAACGAACAAATAAAACTTCACACATTTGTCATCTGAAGAGGCTGTGCATGGCAAAAGGGACTGTAGGGTTGTACATCATTTGCCCCCCTCCACAAAGTCATGCAGCTCCTCCAACCCCTGCCACAACTCAGAAAACACCAGTCTTTTTTGCACCCATTGACACATTTGCAAACTGAATACATTGTCACAGGCACCCCACACCCTGCAACCAAGCACACACACCACAAGCTATCTTACTGGGTACAATAGGATGCTTCTTTCAAACATATTTTCAGCACTGTGGATGCTGTGAAGGCCTCTGTGGGCGCATGGGTGCCCCAGGGCACCACGTTGGTGACCTGCCTCTCATAATGTCATCAGCAAGGAGTCTTCTCTCTGTACAGAGGTTCCTTGTGCAATGTAGAACTCCAGAAACAGAGCTGGTTCCCCACCCCAAAAGACAGTGCTTTTTTTCTAAAAAAATATGTTTAGGGGTACTCTCATTTTGACTCAAGAAAATCACCATTTTATAGTTCAAATGGGGGAAAATAAATGCAGTAAATGGACAAAAGGCCACCATCGGGGGTAGCAACGGAATTGATGAATCACTGTGCCATTCAATAGAACTAACGATTCACCGTGCTAGAGAACAAACTAAAAATTTTAAATGTTTAGTTTTTTCTCCTGTTAGATTCACAAAATGTTTTGGGGTGTGTGTACCCCTGCGTCCTCCCAGAAAAAAAGCACTGCCAAAAGTTATGGCTATCAGAATGGCAGGGGAGGAGCTAAACTCACAGCTGCTATCAGCATGATCCTCCCCTACATATGAGCAATGCGTGGAGAAGACTACGATCTTTTCACATTTCTTAAAATTCAAGAAAGAACGCCTTCCCTTCCCAAATACTCCCTGCTTTTTGTTCCACATTTGAACACAAACCAGCTATAGCTAGATGATATACCTGTACCACAGACAGTTGGGGTGAAAGGGCATGTTCTTCAGATTCTCACATGTTTTTATCAGGGCACTGCTTAAGATTTCAAAACGTTGTTTATATTATTTACTCAGTCAATGAGGTGGTGGTGGTAGGAAGCCACAGGAAGCCACTGTGTTATATTTGTAGCATGGTGTAATTTTTCATGTTAAGCTCGGTCTGTTCCCATGGATACATAAAAAGAATCCTTATAGGATTCTCTAACTTCAGATTTATATGTTTAATGAATTGTTTCCAGAGATGGTACCCCTTGAATTTCACTGCCTTTTGTCCCCTCTGTTTACAATTTCATGTGTGTATGCATGCAGCTGTCAGTTGAAGATAGCTTCGTTCAGCCGACGGCCTCCTTCCATAAAACCTTAAGCCACAGTAAATCTGTTTGTCTGTGAGATGCCATAGGATTTTACTTATTTATTTTTAAAGAGGTTTTCTCCTTATTTACTAACGTTATCAACAATTTGGGGCCGTGGACTCGCTGTGGTTTAAAACACCTACACTAAAGATGCCCTTTTCACATCCGGGATCTGTCACGGCAAAGGTATTTCTATCGAAACCATTTAACTGTTCGTATTATTGCTTCAAAGTTGTTTTCATTATGGAAACGCTAACAGCACTGCAATGAAATTCATGTCACAATAAAGCCACTTTCAACTACATGGGATTGGCCTGAAAGCAAGCAATAAAACCAACAAGCACAGCCAAATCCAAAGAAGCAGGGGCATAATTCAAACCGCAGATGGTACCAAAGATTGAGGCTGTCATTCTGCACCACTAGTGAAAGCAACAGCACTTCATTGGTACTACACATAGGGCTCTCAGTGCAGCTTTGTGTGTGGCTGCATACATCTACCAGTCGATTGAGAAGGTCAGCAGTGTCAGCTCTGCCTGCCCCCTGTTGGGGAAAGAAGAAACATCTGGATGCAACCCTTTCTCTTCCCCCTCCCCAGATGTGCACTGAGATCAAAGCTAGCAGCACTGACCTTGACTTGTACAGCATTCCTTTTCCCAAATACGGACTCCTCAATGGCCACTCACATTGTTTAAATAAAGGAAGGTTTTTAAAATATTGTTTTACACTGCTTAAATAAGGGTGTGTGTGTGTGTGTATTCTTAATCATATTCTCCCAGGGAGCATATGATTCTTAGCCAATATGGCCAAGAAAATGGGAGAGACACTATAAACAGCATTGTCCTCAAACAATATCCCAGTACTTCTTATCCCAAAGGAATTAAAGACAGTGTTTCACTGGGAGAAAGTAAATACGCTTGTTGGAGCACTGTCCAAGTCTCCTCTCCCAATTTTGGTGATCAAAGTGTCAGGGATCTTATTTGTTTTTTTAACAGATTTATAGATCACTTCACAGCAAGAAGCCAGTCAAAGCAGGTTACAAGATCAAAGCAGGAAAAAGCACAAAACCCAATTTCTAAAAGTAATACAATCATTTCTACAAAACTAAAACAAAACAAAAAACCAATAAAACTGCTTCTTGCAAATTCTAGAAAAACAATAAATCCACATCTCCAAATGTGAAATTAATGTTAATAAATGAAATGCACTTCTCTTTTTGTATGTGTCCCAGGTTAAAATGTGCTACAGGATGCTTGGTTCTGGGGCTGGCTGGTCTGGAGAATTCGGCAAAATATTGACTCAGGAGGATTTAATGTTTTTCTTTCATTTTTTTTTTAAAGAATCTATAAACCTCTTAATATATAATATCTAGGCAGTGGGCAGAAGTCTATACACACAGACATAAGATAAAACAAAAATACAAAGCATAATAAAAATCATTCATTGTTGTTGGTATCAGCTGCAAATTAAAGCCAGCAATTCAGCTGGGGATGGCCTGAGCTTTTAACTGGCATCTAAAGCACAGAATTGGAGATTCCTGTCTAATCATCAAGAGGGCACCATAATGCTGGTTCAACCATACTGAAGGCCCAGATTGGGTGGCACCACCAAACAGGCCTCATCAGCTGAACACAGGGTCCAGCTAGGGATATATAAGGGACAAGGTGGTCTCTACCTGGTCTTGAGTAGTTTATGGCTTTATCAATGAAAAAGTAATACCTTAAAGTCGACTCAGTAGAACATAAGCAGCAAGCACAATTCTCTCAACACCTGTTGCCTACTGCTGCATTTTCCACTAGCTGCAACTTCAGAACTAACCTTAAGGGGAACCCGGCTATCTAACTGGGGTGCTTTCTGAAGCTACCTGCTACTTCCAGGCACATCAAGAGAACTTCTGCTGCACTTACACACCGGAAGAGAAACAGCACATGGAGTGTGGCTCATGCAAACACATATCACAACATTTCGGTGAGACTAGGGTGTCATATAAAACAATCACAAACTTTTAACTTAAATGCACGCACAAACATCTGAGACTGGTGCACTAAATGCAAAATAAATGGCACCTGGTGACCTTCTCCTTTTTAATCATGTTTTTGAGTGGTTTTCCAAAAGTGCATTATCCATCTGGACGCACCACTGGCCAACCACCGGCTTTGTGGAGTACCTGTTGGACAGCTGGGTCCCTCTTGGGGAAGTAATCTCACAACTAGATTGGCCTTTTCTATTATCCTTCCAAGGCCACTGTCCACCACATAGCTAAAACCAGGAAGGGAAAGGGTGAGCAATTGTACTGTCTTAATTGGACCAAATACCTATATCAAATAAAACTGTTACGAGAAATACGACCAGATTGCTTCCACAAAATATAACTAACAGGAAGCTTTCATTGGTGGATAACAAGGAACTAGCAATCTGTATATGTAGCCCCTTAATGACTTCTAGGAGACATGTTGATTCTGGTGTGTTTCTTAGCTGCCCTTCATTGCCAGGGACACTCACAGGGCTGGTCATAGCATGAAGCAGAGTGTGTCATTAACCCAGGCATGGATCTGGTGGTGGTAGTGATGGCAGCACTCAAGCTGTTCTCCTGAACACCCCAACCCCCAGGCATTACCCTGTGTTGGATACCTCTCCATTCCACATGGCTAGCCCTGAACTCACTAAGCTGGCCTGATACCCTCATGATGCCCAACCAACAATGTTGAGTATGATTTAATGGCCAGTCCAGTTACCTTCTGTACTTGGAATCTGAGGAGAGGGGGACATTTTGTCCTTCACCTCAGGTAGCAAAATGTATTGGGCTATTCCTGAACATTCCTGGCTTGAAACTGTCCCCCCTTTCAAAGCCCCTGCTTCCCACCATGTATTCCTCCTTTGGATTTCTGTCTCCTATCATTGCTTAAGGTCTGTTAGCAAGTATTGTAGCAGCTGTCCAGTCCAACCAAGGTTGCCACTGCCTTTGCTCAGCTACAGGGAAAAGCAGCAGCAGTCAAAAAGTAGATGTTTGGTGTCCAAAGCAGGAGGGATTGAGTGCTGGCTCCAGCACTTTTTCAGGGTGACAAACAATCACCATGTCTATCTCCTAAATCGCAACTTTCAGGCTTCAATAGAGTTCTACTTGCCCTTGATAGGCTGTGAGGACCTTTACATTTCTCAGATGATCCTCTCTTCTCCCAGGAGTGCATGATTCATAGAAAACATGGAATAATAGACAGAAATGGGCTAAAGAATCTATGCATACACTTTCCAAAGACAGATATTCTATTTAATAGATGTGCAAAGTACCAAGCTTTATTCATTTGCTGGAGCACAATTCTAACATAGGCATTATTGCTACTTTAAACAATTTGCTTGTTATACTTAATGATAAACAGTATACTGTATCCAATTGCTCCTTCTATTTTTCTGCATAAGATACAAAAACCATCTCAAGGGAGCTTCTGCCAGGTCCACAAGTGCAGTTTCAGCATTTCCAAGCCCTGCAAAGTACCTCAGGCCACACCACTCCTCAGTGATTTACATCATGGAGAAAATGGCATGCCAGAGGCCAAGCTCACCTGTCCTTTCCTGGGACACTTCCCACGCTTGTATTTATGTGTTGCAATGACTAGGGAAGACTACAAGAAGCTACCAACTGAGCATTCCTGAAGAACGTACCTGGTAAAATGCACTGCTAAAATGCTAGCAGCACAGCCAGATTTTGAGCAGCGCACAGAAACGCCATTTACCTTCCCACCGGAGCGGTACTTATTTATCTACTTGCGCTTTGATGTACTTTCGAACTGCTAGGATGGCAGGAACAGGGACTGAGCAATGGGAGCTCACCCCATCGCGGGGATTTGAACCGCCAACCTTCTGATTAGCAAGCCCTAGGCTCTGTGGTTTAACCCACAGCGCTACCCACGTCCCGCTTCGTCAAGTGTCTAGTATACCTCTAAAACTGTACCTCTCATAACAGCTGCTGGAAGCCATTGGAAGAGAGAGTGCTCTTGTGTTCCAATCCTGATTGCTGGTTTCTCACAGGCATCTGGTTAGCCACTGTGAGAACACAATGCTGGATTAGATGGGCCATTAGCCTGATCCAGCAGTTCTTAACTGGTCCACATGATCCTTTTCTCGGATGTGAAGTGGAACAATAGCAGCGCAAAACATTGGAATCTCTAACGGTTCTCAATCGGAAGCAAGATTTGTGGTTCCTGGAAGGCCTTCCACATGAGTGTCACTTGTGAAATATTTCAGCTGAAATGATTAAGGGAGCTATTGTCTAATTAGCCTACCCAATTAGCAACCAACTGATCCCCTCCTTCCTATTTTTAATGGCATTTAGTCATGAAATGTTCACTTCAGCTGCCGTATGGATGTTCTGAACAAATGCGAAGGGATTCAAGAGGAAATGGCAAAATTGACTTTAAAGGATATATACTGCTGTCAGAGGCAGAAAAATAGATGGGGAAAGGTAGAGAAAAATAAATTCTTTAATATTCTCATTCTCATTTTAGATGCCATTTCTGTCATCAGTGTGCAACATAAATCTGACATAAATGTTCTTAATGTCACAGAACCAACAAATAAACCACAAATAAACACGGCCAAAACCCTAACCCTAACATACCCAAAATGCTTGTAGGAATGTTGCTGTACAACCCTATGCTTTGCAAGTAACCAAACATGGCCATTTTTGATGCTTTCCTGCTATATATGCTCCTCTTTGCTCTTGCTAAGGACCCCATGAAAATGAAAATAACATGTCTGCCACAATTTGTTAGATTGATTGGCTCTCAAAAACTTTAAACCAACTTGTGTTCTAAAGCAGAAAGCCTAGCAGCATAAATGGACAAGCATAAATCTCTCATCATACGTAGAAAACTGAGCCAGGTCACTGGTCCATGTACTCTTCAGATGCCTTTCCCAGCCTTGACACCTGAGATCCTTTAGCTGAAACTGCCAGGATTAGAATTTGGGATCTTGTGCATGTCAACACTCTGCTGTGCCAGTGAGATATGACTCTCCTCTTTCTAAAGGTATCTGAGTACACCCCGTTAAAGGCAGGTTCCCAGGGACTGCTGTGTCAATTCCCCTACTCACAGTATGGCTCCTTTGAGAACCACCGATTTTGCTTGAGCTCTCCTCCAGCTGTACAGCAGAATCCACAGAGGCCACCCAGTGGGAAGCAATGCTGTTTCATGCAGCATTAGTGCCTGATCTGGTTTATGCAACCAAATGCACAGATTCGGCGAAGGGGCTATGCAAAAAGACAACTCTTTCTCTGATCAGTTATCCCACAATAGGCCAGAGACCTAGACTTACTGAGCCACAGAAATGCTGAATGTGTGTAATGATCCTAAAAATCTGCATTTCTTGACACTGGAGATCTGCTGAATATTATTCCCTGCACTATCTGCCAGAATGGAAGAATATTATCATTCTAGATATCTGTTTTGCCTCAAAAAATAAAAATCAAAACCTATCATTCTGACTATTCATGCTACAGAATATTTATTCTGGAATGTTACTGACTGCAAGCTATTGAAATGCACTGGAAAAACGAAGAATTAATAAAACATTGCCCTGCAGTACCTGCTTTGTAGGGAGGAGTATTGAACATGACTATGGTTCCTTTAAAAAGCCCAAGAAATATGCATTTCTGGTGACCATTTGCATTAGTTCAAATGCATCTGAAGCTCACTGTGTGTTGTGTCTTCATACGGACAGCACACTAGAGTACAAACCTATGGCCTGTAGTAGTTAATGTCCGGCTTCCACATGAAGTAAACGTAATCTGCTGTTATTTACAGAGGGGAATAGGGTTACCAGTTTTTGATTTTGTCTTTAAAAATAAATAAATGGGTAGCTGGGACTAGGAGGCACTGAACCAGTGCCAGGTCAAGAAGCAGCTAGAAAGAGCTTAGCAAACAGCAGAACACATTGTGCAAAACTCATTTTGTTTGTTCCTGGGACTGGTGAGCATGGGTAGATTTGAGTTTTGTAGAGTGTAGTGAAAGAGGTATCCAGGGAGCTGGGCATAATAGCAATGGCCATATCACTGAATATCAAGTTGGCTCAGCAGAGCTTGGGGGAGGTGGCATCTACAAGGGACGTTGAGAGCATTTGGGCACTCACATGAGCAAGCCCCCTTGCTCAAATGCTTGCAAGCAGGATCGAGGCTTTTCTCAGTTAGGTGAACTTCCATTGCTTCCCTTTGCCTCTCCTTCAAAGCCCAGAAATTTCCTTTTCGGTAACAGAAAGGTGGTGCAGCTCTCAGGCACATAGCATGGCATCTTTGCCCTTGTGATCTCAGCTGTCAATGGGACATTCTGGGGCATGTAGTTTCAGAATCATTTGCCAGCAGGAAAAGATGCTCTGCTGGGGGCCTGGGAATTCATGCCTCCACCATCTCCCCCCTGTCCCTAAGGTAGGTTTCTGGGCCTTGGGGCAGGGGAGTGGCAATAGGTGGAGATAACCACTTGTGTGTGCCTTTGAGCTTTTGTGGCTTTCTAACCAAACACTCACAAAGTTCTTGAGTTTTTGAAGCCTTCTATTGGAACCTTCCCAAAGGCTCAATCCCTTTCAAGGTGAGTGGCAGGATTCCTGGGATGCACCTGATAAAGCACATGTGTGCACCTTGCTTACTCTGTATGTGAATATCATAGACTTCATGTCTCCAGCTTATAAGAACATAAGAAGGGTCTGCTGGATCAGACTAAAGGCCTATTTAGTCCAGCATCCTGTTCTCATAGTGGCCAACCAGAATCCTCTAGACAGCCAACATGCAGGACCTGAATTATTATTATTATTATTATTATTATTACTATTACTATTACTATTACTATTATTATTTTATTTAAAACCCACCCATCTGGCTGGGTTTCCCCAGCAACTCTGCGCGGCTTACAACACATTAAAAAATTGTAAAACATTAGACATTAAAAATTTCCTGGTACAGGGTTGCCTTCAGATGTCTTCTAAAAGTCAGATAGTTGTTTATTTCCTTGACATCTGATGGGAGGGTGTTCCACGGGGCAGGCGCCACTACTGAGAAGGCCCTCTGCCTCATTCCCTGCAACCTCACTTCTTTCAGTTAGGGAACACCAGAAGGCCCTTGGAGCTGGACCTCAGAGTCTGGGCTAAACAATAGGGGTGGGCCGAGGCTGTTTAGGGCTTTAAAGGTCAGTACCAACACTTTGAATTGTGCTTGTAAACATACTGGGAGCCAATGCAGGTCTTGTATGGTCTTGGCAGCCACTGCCAGTCACAAGTCTAGCTCCCACATTCTGGATTAGTTGTAATTTGCATGTCACCTTCAAAGGTAGCCCCACATAGAGCGCATTGCATTAGTCCAAGTGGGAGATAACTAGAGCATGTACTACTCTGATGAGACTGTCTACGGGCAGGTAGGGTCTCAGCCTGAGTACCAGGTGGAGTTGGTAGGCAGCTGCCCTGGACACAGAACTGACCTGTGCTTCCATGGACAGATCAACAGCACACTCCCCATTTGTGAATCCCAGCAACTGATAGTAAGAGACACCTTGCCTCTGACAGTGGAGGCTCGTAGTGGCTTGTGGTCACTAATAACCTTATCCTCCATGAGTCTGCCTTTTCATTTTTAAAGACATCCAAGTTGGCAGCCATCAATGCCTCTCGTGGCAGCGAATTTCAGAGTTTTAACTATGCACTGTGTGAACAAGTATCTCCTTTTGTCTGTCCTAAATCTTCCAGCTTCCAGCTCCTCTGGGTGGCCCTGGGTTCTAGTATTTTGAGAGAGAGAGAGGCGGGGGGGGGGGAGAGAGAAAACTCTCTGGCACCCTTCGCAATACCAAGCATAATCTTACACAGCTCTTATCAGGTTTCCTCTTACTCAGTTTTCTTCCAAACCAAAAAGGCCTGAATGTTGTAATTTCACCTCGTAGGGGATTTATTTCAAGCCCTTGATCATCTTGGGCAGGGAGGGGGTTGAGGCGACTAGAACTAAACACAGTATTGCAATCATGCCTACAACATAGATTTGCATAACAGCATTATGTTATTGGCAGTTTTATTTTTAGTCCCTTTGCCTATAATTCCTATCAAGGAATTCACTTAAAAACAACAACTACCGCAGTGTGTTGACATCCTCACTGAATTATCCACCATGATCCTAAGGTCTTGCTCCTAGTCAGTCACTGCCAGTTCAGAACCTATTAATGTTGCTGTGAAACTGGGATTTATTTATTTTTTGCTCCAATGCTCATCACTTTGCACTTGCTCACACTGCAACTGCATTTGCCATTTTACAGCTTTTACCCAAGTTTGGAGGAACCATTTTGGAGCTTTGGGTAATTCCTTTTTTTTTTTTTTTTTGCTTTATTCACCCTGAACAATTGGGTATCATTAGCAAATTTAGAGACCTCATTACTCACCCCTAGCTCTGTATCACTTATGAGCAAGTTTAAAAAACACAGCTTCCAATACCAATCCTTGGAGGAACTCCACTTCAGACCCCTCTCCCTCCCCTGAAATAATTGCTTAACAAAAGCCAACTAGGAATAATTTGAATGTTTTAGTATTTTGATGGCCATTCCCAGAATGCTCTGTAACTATCATGCAATTAGAAGATTTTTAAAATAATAATAAAAAACATTGAACATTAGCTTACCCCCCAATAAATCTAATGTTATATAGGCAGCACAATCATACTGAGGTCAAGGAAGAGAGAGCTGCCACTTTGTAAGCCCTGCTCTCACCTGGTGGCTTTTTACATTTCTTCCCCATTTTCCCGTACCACTTTAAAAACCAAAACGCTCCAGAATGCTCCTTTTTGTTCTTACTGCCCACACAGCAACCACTTTGCAACTTTCCACTGCCCACCCTTTGGGACCTTGCAGTTAGGGATGCTGGAATACAGTGGCCTTTCCAATCTGTAGATAGAGGCAGAGATCAGCTGCAGTGATTCTCCCATATTTATTTATTTTATTAGAGTTTTTCTTTTAACCTACCCTTCAACATACCCACATGTAAGAAGGCAACTGTTTGCCACATCAGCGCTGTTTCTGTTCCACTGCAGTTTGGTTTCCACCAAATACTACACTATCTGTTTTGCTCTTTGATATTTAATGCAAGTCACATAACCTGGATATGTATTCATGCAACTTTCATAACTTACATTCATGTTTCCTGCATGTTTAGCGGAAATAGTAACGTCTAGGACAGAATCTAAAGTATATGTAACTGAGAAGGAGGAGGAGAGTTTGGACTTGATATCCCGCCTTTCACTCCCCTTAAGGAGTCTCAAAGCGGCTGACATTCTCCTTTCCCTTCCTCCCCCACAACAAACACTCTGTGAGGTGAGTGAGGCTGAGAGACTTCAGAGAGCAGTCTCACTAGCCCAAGGTCACCCAGCAGCTGCATGGGGAGGAGTGAGGAAGCGAACCCGGTTCTCCAGATTATGAGTCCACTGCTCTTAACCACTACACCACGCTGGCTCTCAGGGGTAGCCTGATGCATTTTGGCACCTGAGATGTTATGCTCTGATGCTACCTGCCCCCCACAATGGGGGCTCAAACTCTGTAAGGGGTGTCTTTGCATCGGCTCTTTTCTTCAGGAGAAACCTGTACAAAGCCCTGCCACACTGCCAGTGGGGTGGGGAAAATCCTTTCTGGATCCTTTCCCTTCAGGAGGAACCAGTGCAAAGCCCTACCACACCACTGGGCAGAAACCTCAAGCTGCACCTCTTTAATATTTCACACTGGCGAAGTAAATACAGTTCGCTGAAGTCTGCATTTCCATGCATGCTTACTTGATAATGAATCCTAATAAACTCAAGGCGACTTCACCGGGGCATCAGTGGGACCTCTGGATGAGCACGCAAAAGCTTGAGCTGCATGATGCATAGCTACACTCCTCATACGAGGATCCAATTCTTCCTACAACTCAGTTTCTGTGCACCAACTTGTACATTCTCAAGCACAAAATGTAAATTATGAAACAGATTTGCACTGTGCATGGGTATCTCATGCCATTTTATTATCTCTCTTTCACCAACCATATCCAAGAGAATGCATGGGTTTAATTTTATTAAACGGCGAAGATACAATTACCTATATGCCTTCAAAATTAACCACTGAGAAATAATATTTCCAAAAAAAATCTATCATACTTCCTTTTAAAAACACAATGTATCTGTCTGAACCTCTATTTCCTGCAATAAATTTCCCAGTGTTATATTAACTTCTGTGTCACTTGCATTATTTGAATAGGCTATATTATTTCCACTCTGCATGAAGCACAAAATGTTATTTGAGGTGCATAGGAAGCTGCCTTATATATCATGTGAGTCTATTCGCCTTAGTACTGTCTACACTGACTTGCAGTGACTCTCCAGGGCTGCAGACTTTCCTAGCCCTACCTAGAGAGGCCATGAATTGAGAATGATGCTCTGCTACTGAGCTATGGCCCTTTCCCTTTTTAAAGTGCATATTAAATACCAGCATCTGTTTCGCCACTGTTGAACAGAAGGCAAAGTACTCCGTTTCCAGCACCATGCTACTAACATGGTTGCTGCCATTAGTAGGTTGCATAGATGGGAAGAATAGAACAACAGCCTTAAAATATGCAGACACAAGCACACCTAAGCTCACTGAAGTCAATGGTCTTAAGGACACCTAACCTATATGAGAGCAGGCTACAAAAGAACATGGTTTTGAAATCTTAACTCTCCCAGTGGCTTCTTCATTCTCAAGATACCAAGAGTAATTATTCTGGCCAGAACCAATTATTATCCCAATTTGTCTCCAGCTTAATCAAACTGGAGTCAAACCTAATTTCACAAGTCCCAATTCATAAACTAATTTTTAAATCTGAAATTTTCACTGAAAATTGTATTTGGTGAAATTGTGAAACATTTAATATGAAAAAGTATTAAACCTTCAAATGTATTTTCCTTTAAGTTACTTCCTCTTCTAAAACAGCCTGAAAATTTATTGATATGTTACCAGTTTTTATTTGTAGATCATTCCAATTAAATAAGCCTATATTGGCACATGAATGAAATAATCAGTGTTTTATAATGGTTTCAAAAAGTGAAATAAAAATGTCTATAGAGTTAGCATTCTTGTATTCTGATGTCTCCTATATTAAGTTTGTACTCCCTGCAATGTTAAATCAACAGCCTTCCTAAAGTGTTTGACTTTAATTGGAATAGACCATTTAATTGTTGGCAGTTGTCTGACAGGGGGAATGTCTGAAATTTTTCTCTGAAATCTAAATTATGCAAATCAGGTTATAGTTAAAATTCAATCAGCCAGAGTACATAAAAAGCTGCATGTCACAATTAGTGCGGAGTAACATGTAAGGAACGAAATGGCTGGCTGAAATTGTACCCTTTGTACCGATGAATTATCTCTAGAAATAAGCTTCAATACACAGGAACAAACTTCCCAGTTTCTTTTATGTTCAGAAATAACTTGTCCAAGTATATTAGGGAGACTTGCTGCATGTATGTTCCTTAAATAAATATTTCAAACCATTTTTGCTTGGAAAGTAAAAGATGCAATGCCCAACAGGACATGCCAGCTTAATGTACTGATGAGCAAAAGTAATTTCCTTCGCCTTCCAGTATTTCAAGAAAGAATACACTGCAAAATGAGGTGCTCGCAGGTGTTAACTGCGCACATATGTAGATGCGCTGCAAACTACTTACAGTCAGCTATTCACAGATTAACCATTTTGCCTGTATTCTTCTGCATGCTAGATGATCTTATCTGATCACTTGTTGCTGAACAAAGAACATACCGGGTGCATCACATGAAGATAAAATAGGATGTTTTTGTGGATTAAAGGTATGGTTACAAAATGCCGGTCCTAGACCTCCCTTAAAACTTAGCATAAACTTGTATATTGAAAGGCATGTTAACAACAAAGTGCAAGGGGGCAGCCATTCAGTGATTGTGCCATCCTGGAGAAATGAGAGAGGTAAAAAAAATAAAAATGAATTGGATGGTTTTACAACTATAATAGTAGTTCACCGAGAGTCTACAAGAACTGTTTGACAAACCTTTATTTATTTGTGTGTCATTGCCTAGACTCACTTACCCTTGAAAATCACATTGCACGGAAAATGCAGGCATCTAAACTGGCCCCACATACAATGTGCATTTCAAGCCTTCCAGGCACCAACAGAGAGTTGTTGCAAAGTTGCCCATTCCAGTAAAGACGATCATAGGTGAACCTTAGTAAAGAGGACCTAGTAACCTACTGTTACAACAGACCCCTTCATTCTACTCCTTCTCAAGCAATTCTTACCCAGCATGAAATCCCCTCTCTCTATAATTCATAAAGTACCAACCTCATCATTATTGGAAATGCTTTTCAAGTCTTCTCTAATGATAGGGCTAGTATATTAAAGAATATATATTTTAAGCAGTGGTATCATATTCGTACAACAGCAACCCACAGCCTTTATCCCCCCCCCAACACACCTCGATTTATCACATTTAATGCAGTTGATAAGAGGTACTACTGAATCATCTTCTGCACCCTGCATTACAAAGAACTGGCTTTTTTATGGTGGGGCTTTTAATATTACTGCCTTCACTTCAAACGGAGGCTAATGCTGCTGAAGGTCCATAGTTTTGCTGGAAGAATATGGAAAACAGAAAGGCATATGGCACATGCTTATTGCAAAGAGAAATACAAAACCTAACATGAGCCCTGTCTTAGAAATTACATATTGCAAAGGTTAAACTGGAGGCTGAACTTATCCTCCCCTTCCCATGGCATCACCTGTTAAGTTCAACACTTTCCCTTAATATATGTTCTTTTCCAATCTGTTCCTGCAGCTAAAACATACCGTGCAATGCAGCAAGGTTGAAATAAAGGGGGAAAGGGGGAAAAAAGAAAGCCTGATCATTTTACTTGAAGACAGTACAGCTTCATTGCTTGCATGGAAGAGGCAGGTGGTAGAGGGGGGGCATGGTGCAAAGTACTGGGGGAGGGGGAGAATGAGAAAGAGAAAGAGAGCGAGCCTCTGCTGAAAATTAATGAGCTGGCAGACTAATTAAGACAGTATTCCTCACCCCTAACACACAAACACACATCATACTTATGTGCATCACAGCATCGTATAGAATGAAAGTGTACACAGAAAGCAAAAGAGTGAGAATTGAGTCATCTCTGACTTACCGTATCCGAGGGTCTTGCTGTACTGCAGGCAGCATCCAGGCAGAGAGCGTGAAGCCTCACACAGATCAGGAAAAATATGCAATCGGTGAATGATTCAAATGCATTGTTTTTAAAAAAGGAAGGCCAGAGACTGAACTATGTATCCAAGGAAGGACCTCGTTAGTCACAGCTTTGACTAGCCTGCTACACAGCTCTGCAAAACAACTATACTGCAGCATTGTGGCAAGCATAGGATTGCAATGCATGTCCCATATATTCAAGCATAACAGAAAACATGGTCTGGAGCTTATTCCATGTGGATAAGGGGCTTTATTGCTCAAGCAGGAAAAGAAGGGCTATTTCTCCCCACCTAATCAAATCACAGGAGGTGGGGGGAATAGAAGATCTGTCTTGATTATTGTACAGCATTATTCTCCAGGATATCAATTACATAAAGCAGGTGCCTCTGCCTCCTGTTTCCCAGATAAATGCCTGTAATCTCATTTCACAAATGATCCCTATGTAGAGAGGAGCCACCTATTGTGATGATATCATTTGCTCTAGTCTCCATAAATGGGCAACTTCCTACTAAACGTCACGGCCACTGACGAAACAAAATCTTTAGAATATCTGAGTGGGCAGAGGTGGTGGATGGGGTCCATCCACTTACAGCTGCAGCTTCTTCTAGTTACTGTGATACCACTACGGATCCTACATCGTTATCAGAAGAGCAGTGCAAGGAGAACGAGCACTGAAAAACTGCCTGAGACAGCTCCCACTGAAAAGAACAGGACAGAAACAAAAGTTGTCCTGCCTAGAGATTGGTAAGAAGGCACCCAAGAGAAACCTGCCCTTTCTGCAGTCACTGGGCATTTCAGGAAGCACTGGGGGCAACATGCAGGCTGAATGAAAGCCACACAGGAAATGTTATGGACAGTGGCTGTGTTCTTATCAGCAAATGAGCAGCACTCTGTTTCTTGTGCCTTGCCACTCCAACATGTTGACACACAATGCAGCCACCTGCAGAAATATTATGCGGCCGTTGTGTTGCCATTTATTAGTTTTTTTTAAAAAAAATACTCAAAGGTATCAAAGCCATTCACTCCAATCCTCAATCCCACATCACTGCCATTTGGGAGTGATCATTCTGTGATATTATGGCAGCGGACAAAGCTGTATTGTAACTACTGAATAAATGTGGTGTTGTGGTTGTTTTTAAAAAGGGGGGTATCAAAGTCATTTACATTGCAATTACCAATGGCTTTAAATTCTTATTTCAGCTAGGTCAATATTTCACAGTGCAGTCCTAATAATAATAATAATAATAAATTTTATTTATATCCCGCCCTCCCCAGCCAAAGCTGGGCTCAGGTATATAGTGGGCCACACTAACAGCATAGAGTAATTGTGAGAATTTGCTGGCCTGGACATTCCAGAATGTTGTGAGGCTGGCTGAAAAATACAGGTGAAAGTCCCATATTGGCTGGGTGATTTTATCACATCTCCAGTGCCAAAAGAAATGCAATTTCCAAAGTATTCTGCTTGTACAAACTAGCTGCTCTTAGTTGTGACAGGTACCATGCTGCATGAATGCCACCTTTCCATTCTGGCCTTGAAAAATGTGCTTGGAACCGTAAGCACTTCAAATATTTAAAGTGAATCTAGTCCACTACAAAAGAACTGGGTTCAAATTCATGCCACACTGGGTGTTCAGTGCCTGCTTTAGAAACAGAAGTAGGGTTGGGGAGGGCAAAACACCCTCTTCCCAACCCCTCTACTGTTGAGAATATTTGTCTCCTTTTGTGCCTGTTCTCTGCCATTATCCCCCTCAATTGCTGCTGCTTCGGTACCCAAAGCACTTCTGAGTTTTCAATAAACTTTGCTTCAGCCTTTCTGTTAAATTCAAAAGGCTAGAAAGCTATGTTTATGACTTGAAGTCCAGGTAGCTTCAGTGGCTAGGACTGCCAGGTTTCACTGCTAAGCCAGCCATGGCCATTCCTGGACTGAGATAGCTTGGCTACAGTTATCCACGCTCTGGTCTCTTCCATGTTGGATTACTGTAATGCATTTTACATGGAGCTGTCCTTCAAAATGGTCAGGAAGTTGCAGCTTCTGCAATATACAGTGCCCATGCTACTAGCAGGTGCCTTAGGGAACTCGCATAAAACACCAATTCTGGAACAACTGCATTGATGAGCTTCTGTTTGCTACAACTTTAGGAGCTGTCACAGAGAATGCCCTCTCCTGGGCCTTCACCTAGTCAAACATCTAAGGCATACCAAGATGGACCTCTCTGACAACCATCACACCCAAAAGGATCTGCAGGCCACTTGAGGAAGCTGATGGAAGGCACTTTGCGCCACAACAAAGGACCCAGGTGTCCTCCCAAGCTATGTACACAGTCTTTTGGAGGGAGAGTAACTCCATCAAGAGTAGGCAACATGCCATCTATCCAAGTCTCAAGAACCATTCACAAGCAGGGCCTCAGTCCGAATAACCCCACTCAGCAGTTTCAGCTAAATGTTAAACAGTGTAAGGGGTAATATTGTACCCAGAGGAACCTCACATAAGGAGCCCCTGCACTACTCAGAAAAGCTCTGCTGGACAGAACAATGAGGATGCAATGGAGGCAGCAAAGTAAGCCTTCTTTGCTGCCTCCACTGCCACTAGGCAGGCTCCATGATGAGTCCTCACCAGTGTTTTATTGCATTTGTTTGGAGTTTTCCTCCACCTATGCTTGAGTTGCTTCCTAGTTTGTTTCCTTGCCCTAAGCTCTGGAGTTTATCAGGGAGCCAAGTGGGCTCCATGAAATGAAAAAGGGTGTTCAGGGGCAATCGTGTCAAAGGCCTGAGCCATTTGGCTGCTCCAGAAGTTGGCCAGGACTCTGACAGGAGTGCCAGTTATATCAGCTGGAAAATCCCACAGAACCTCCATCAGCCTTTAAGGAAAGGCCATCCTGAGTTCTTTTTGATGAGGGGTGGTATATAAACAACAACAACAGCAACAACAGGAGAAGGAGAAGGAGGTCCCCCACCTCTGCAGATGGGAAAAGGTTCTGAAAGGCTAAATCTCAACAGGAAGTGATCTGACCAGGACAGGGAACTGATATCAGATCACCCTCTTCCTGCCCTGTTGAGAAAACAAAGTCCAGAGTGTAGCCTGACACATGTGTTAGTTACATGTTGGGACAGCTCCACGGTCATCATGACAGCCATAAAGCCCTGGGCCACCCCAGAGCCAGTTGCTTTGGCATGGATCTTGAGGTCTGGGAGTCCTCAACACTGCCTTTAAGAGCAGCTCTGTCAGCTCAGGTAGGGAGATGGTGGGTGGTAAATCAGCAGAATCCCTAATCTGTCCCAATTGTCCAATGCCAGGAAAACATAATAATAATAATAATAATAATAATAATAATAATAATAATAATAATAATAATAATAATAATAATTTTATTTATACCCCGCCCTTCCCAGCCAATACTGGGCTCAGGGCAGCTAACACCAAATATAAAACAAGTTGATTGAAATACAGTGGTACCTCTGGTTACATACGCTTCAGGTTACAGACTCCACTAACCCAGAAATAGTGCTTCAGGTTAAGAACTTTGCTTCAGGATGAGAACAGAAATCGGGCTTTGGCAGTGCGACGGCAGCAGGAGACCCCATTAGCTAAAGCGGTGCTTCAGATTAAGAACAGTTTCAGGTTAAGTACGGGCCTCCGGAATGGATTAAGTACTTAACCCGAGGTACCACTGTACAACTTAAAAACAAGATTAAAATACAACATTAAAATGCAGCCTCATTTCAGCAGAAACTCAAAAACTTTTTGGGGGATGAAAACATCAAGTCTTCACCAAGGCTAAACTATCCAGACTGGTCCTACATGGGCCAGAAAAAAAAAAGCCAGGGAAGTCCCCATGTAGGAGTTCCCCCCACCTGGAAAGAGAGCCTGGAGAGAGTGATGGAATCTCTATAGACCACAGGAACTCCGCCTCCCTAACCCTCAAGCCTGCTCTGATGCTGCACCGAGTACCCAGATGGGCACAACTGGGTAAGACCAACTCCACCCTGCTCACCCACCCAAGTCTCAGTGATACAGACCAGATCGGCCTCCTCATCCAAAATCATGGATCATGGATGAGAGGGGTCTTACTCAGAGGCAACCTGGCATTCAGCAACAGCAGCCGCAGACTCGAGGGCTGGCTGATAGATGTGTTAATGGCCTGATCTAGAAGGCTCTTATGTTCTCATTTTCATCCTGGATAGCTCAGTTGGTTAGAGCATGGTGCTGATAACGTCATGGTTGCAAGTTTGATCCCTGTAAAAGACAACTGCATACTCCTGCATTCTAGAGGGGTGGATTGGATGTTCCTCAGGGCCCCTCCCAACTCTATAATTCTATAATACTATGATCTTTACTCATAATTTTTTTGAACTGATTACTTTTAATAATAATAATAATAATAATAATAATAATAATAATAATAATAATAATTTATATTCTGCCCATTTTGCTGGGTTTGCCCAGCCACACCTGGCAACTTACAACATACATAAAAACACAACAAAGCATCAAACATTAAAAAACAAAATATCCTATATGAGCAACAAACAAACCAATGAATCAATAGAAACCAACAACAATAATATCAATAATAAACAGTTTACAGTTATACTCAAATTAAAATAACTGGCAACCCCAACTAAACATTTAACCAGCATCAAGCCTACATAAGCAAAGCAGAGGAACCAAAATCAGAACCGCTTAAAACATTATAAAACCTTTTAGCCAGTTGCCCCAACCCAAGAGTTGTTCCAGCAATGTCCCTCCAGCCTCCCAGGAAGGGACACAAAGTGGCTTCAAATCAGTGTGAAGTACAAATATGCATTCATGGGAATACAAGGGGAAAATACAAAAATGAAATTAAAACAACAGTGACAATGTAATTTTTTAAAAATGTATTGTGTATTTTGGGTCCATGGACTGCAATAAAGTTTGTGTGTGTGTGTGTGTGTGTGTGTGTGTGTGTGTGTGTGTGTAAATTTAAAAAAATACAGTGTCATGCATTCCAAATCCTAGCATGATAGGATGGTGGATTTTTACTGTGGCCCTTATTGCTAATATAAAAAAATTAAGTGAGTGCTAAGTCAAAGCCAATTTATTTGATTTTTTTTTTAATACCATGAAGAAATATCATTTTGAGTCACTATTTCCATGAAGGCTAAATATCACACCTGTAGTCCAATAGCACACATCTCTCTAGTGTTTGGGCAATGTCAATCTGGCTGCAATGAACAAGCAGTAAATTAATTGCATGGACAGGCGGAGTCCCCAGATCCCGCGCAGTCCCCCCCCCGTCATGTGAAATAACGACTCATGACAACGTGCTATGGGATTAAATTGGCCACAACTTTATTAAATTTCAAATGTAGGTAGACCTTGGCTCAGGCATTGGGCGTTCTCCCTCCCCAGTCTCCAGCCGGGGAGCTAGGGAGCATCAGGGTTATCCAGTGTGTGTGTGATGGGCCGGCTCTGGAGAACATATGTTCAAGCAGAGATAGCCGCCCCCGTTATGCCGCCGCAGGGGAGAGCAATGATGACCTTTCGGTGTACGGTCAAAGCCTCCCTTCAGAAACCCCTTTAACGGGGAACCCTGGTATCGCCGCCGCAAAGAGGAAGATGGACTAAAGGATTCCGCCCAAGGCCTGATACCGCCAAAGTTGTGACGTTTTGCTACGGGAAAGGTGAAACCTGCCAATGCAGGGAAATTCCTTTCCGGCCCATTAACAGTGACCTTAAAGTAGCAGCGCCCGCATACCTGTGAAGAAAAGTTAACCTGCAAATAAGACATTAACTGAGGGTGGGTAGGGTGGGAGAAGCTCTGGAGCCAAGTGAGGATTCTCCCTCTATTGTGTGGGCAGGTAATCCCTCCCCTACCTGGCCTGGTCTCCTTGGCAACACTTCCCCCAGGTGGGATTGGACAACTGACTGAGGTAGGCAAAGACCTCCAGGTATCCCACCTGAGGGAAGGCAAAGCCAAGCCTATGCTGTTGGAGCTGCTCCAGATCTAGGGCTGCGCGCGTCCACGCAAAGGGCACCCCCCGTTTTAAGCGGGGAGCGGTCATTGTTTAGCTTTTATTTTTTATTTCAATATCCAAGTGCTTTTAGCTCTCTTGGACAAATGCTTCTTTAAATGGAAAACAAGATGATCATCCCAAGCAAAGCCACTAAAAGAACAAACTTTACATAACAAAGCTAACAAAAATATAAGTGCACATGAATATATGAGCATGTTCACAAAATCTTCAGTTCCTTCATCTGCATGGGGTCATCTAGCAAAAGGTTTAGGGAGTGGCTGGATTCATAAATCCAGGTTCTCTTTGCCTATAAAATATTGTCTTCCCTATGAAACATTTGCTCATCATTCCTACCTTGGGTTCTAATTCATTACTACATGTCTGAGGAAGGGTTTAAACGGTGGGAGGTTCAGTCTTGTTTTCTGCCATATATATAGATGCTTTCCATGTGGTCCAAAGCTATTTGCTTTGACTGGCTGGTGGAATCAGTGGCTCCATCAGCTCTAATTCAGCCCTTCCTCAAACTCATCTTGATAGAGACTCAAGCTATTGGAAGCTTTGTTTTAAAAATGTTAATGTGGGGAAGAGTTCCAAATGGGTGGTCACAGTTGCGTTCTGGACAGCATGACCCAGTACTCTGCAGATATACTACCTGCACCTAGGTTCAAAAGTACCCTGTTTTCACTTCCTCCAACCTATGCCTGGGTGCTTCCCACATCTCCATCCAGCTCTTCCCAATAGTTCAAAACAAACTGATTTGTGTTCCAGAGCTTGGTTAACATATTAATGAGAGGCTGGGAGATGATGTGGAAAGTGCACAAAGTGCCTTCATTCACCCAATAGCCCTCTCCCCCGGCTGTCTTTGCTTTATTTAAGTCTATGGAAATAAAGGGGGAGGATCTTTATTAATGTGAGTCCGCTGCATGGTGCCCATTAACTAGTGCTAAATTGGATCACGCTACGAATATTTTTGATAATGCCACCAGCTGGTATCAAAATGGGTACGGTACTGGGTTTGCATGTGGACATTAGAAATGCAACAATATAGGGACACTGTACCATATTATCTATGAGCCAATGTTGAGACATTTGCTATAGCTGATTGAGAGGTGTGATCATAGGACTGTAAGAGCCTGGCAGGCATTCACAGGAATGTTTAATCTCCCCATCAATGTGGCAGTCACACCTGACTCTTCCTTCCCTTCCCTTTATCACTTGCAGACATGGTGCTAAGTGTCTAGTCATGGTTGGGAACTGGAATGTGTGGATAAAACCCAGCTGGGGTCAAAAGTTATGATGGGTGGCCTTATAACTTGGAGAACGACATTTCCATCAATGATACAGAATTAGCTTGCCCTAATTATTCTGTTCTCTAGTCTTGGGGAGCTCCTGGGCTCCAGGCTAGTAAGAGTGTCAAGAAGAACATTTTATTTTATTTTGAGCCCATGGAATGATGAGAGTAAATAATACGTCTATGAATGTACATTATGGTTAATGTTTTGAAGTGCAATCCTATGCAAGTTTACCAAGCTCTGTTGAGTTCAATTAGAGTACCGTATTTTTCGCTCTATAAGACGCAGCAGACCACAAGACACACCTAGTTTTTGGAGGAGGAAGACAAGAAAAAAAATATTCTGAATTTTAGAAGCCAGAACAGCAAGAGGGATCGCTGCGCGGTGAAAGAAGCAATCCCTAATGCTGTTCTGGCTTCTGGGATAGCTGTGCAGCCTGCATTCACTCCATAACACACACACACATTTCCCCTTACTTTTTAGGAGGGAAAAAGTGAGTCTTATAGAGCAAAAAATATGGTATTTGGGATTGCTGACATGCATCTCAACTTAAATGTTCTTTGTTTGGAAGCAGTATTACCGAGCCCAAGTGTCTTTGTTTATGTGGCAGCTGGGTTAATCTAATCTAGTTCTAGCTGGATATAAGGTGCAACTATAAATCATGAAACTAGATCTCCAAGTGTATCTTCCAGGCAAACATCTAAGTACACTAATCAGTATGTACTTTAGGTATATACTGAATGAATGGGGGGGGGGATGGCCACAGAAAAATGGGTTTATGAAAGAATAATATATGCAGTGCTGCATATACAATGTCCCCAGATGCCACATCCTGTCAACCCTGGTTTTAACAGGAGGTCGGACAAAAAGATGTTCAAGGTCCATGATTCTATGATCCACTGACTTCTGTCAGGGTTTTTCTTGTCGGAACAGGACCAGAAACTGGTGCTTTGTTAAAAGTCAGACAGATTGATACTTTTGGCCATTTCCATGCTGAGTTTTGTGCAGTTACTACTAATAACATCCCTCTGGCAGACATGTCTGAGAGCTTTCTAACTGTGCAAAGAAATATAACTGGAGGGAGTCAGGTTCTGTTGAGGTCCCTTGTCAACTTTAGTGGATGCAGAAGCTCTGAATAATAATAAATGATGATGATGATGATGATGATGATGAAAGATCTGATGTTCTTGAGGATGAATTCTGTACTATATCCTACACAAAATAAACAGGTTTCAATGACTATTTTTATATATGCAGGCTCCACTATTTCTGTTGCTGTTCTGTATTGCTCCATTGACTCTTAAATGCCCATGTCAGGGCCTTTGCGTATAGAGTTTACCATTATGCACAAGAGCTGCCTGAAACCTACATTCTGCTTTTTATACATTCTCCCCGTCGCTGCCAAATCCCACCACCACCAATTCCAGCAAACCGCAAAAACTAGTGTTTTATTCAGAACATAAATACACTTGCTGAGTTGTGAAGTCAACAGAACACAGAACAGCTTGAAACAAAAAAAGAAAGCTACTATTCTCAAATAAGCAGCAATACTGAACACAAAAGGATGGGGGGGGATGGGAATGCTCATTTCAATTTCATGCTCCGTAAGTACCAGTGGGCAAAAATAAAGGAAGAATTAGTGTTCATAGAAAAGAAAGGGACTGCACTTGATGGTGAAACTTTTTTTCAACTTTTGCATGACTACTAAAATAAGAATGTGCAAAAAATCCTCTGCAAGGAAAGAATCTTCTGCAGCGGAGCGATTAGCATTTTAAAACTTTTTTACTTACTTCACAGAAAATAATGGCAATTATTTGGACTTCAGTCCTAGCTCTGACAGTGCAATTCCATGCATGTTTGCTCAGAAGTAAGCCTCACTGTGTTTAAAGGGGCTTACTGCTGTGTCACTCATGCCAGGATTGTAGCCCAAATCTTCCAGTTAGTGTCATTCTTAAAAATCATTCAATCACCTGAAAATTCCTTTCATTCTCAAGAAACTACCTAACACCTAAGGCTCAACACTGCCTATAGGAATGAAAGAATAACTTTATATTGAATTATTGAATTTATGTCCCATACTTCCTGCACAAGGGGCCCAGGACAGCAAACACACCCACAATTTTTAATTTTTTTAAAAAAAGAAAGAATTCTAAAATAGTTAAAGCATTCTACAGTTAAAAGCATCTCATCTAGTAATTTCATGGATGCCAGAAACAGTATCCTTCAGCCACCAGGAATCTTTTCAAACGGCTCCCCAAAGTTGATAATGTTGGAGACAGACACACCTTGACAGGGAGGGCATCCCCACAGTAAGGTAATTATAAATGAAAGTTTCTGCAAAACACAGGCAAATTTGGGTTGACTGTGCTTCATTCCAGTATCTGGGACATAAGCCCAGATTCACACCTAATTCACCCTAAACCAGGGATGAGAAACCTTTATTATTATTTTTTAGTCCAATGTCAGGGATTGGACTCCAAGAGGGTGAGATGGATGAGGAATGGAGGAGATCACCCTCCCCCCTTCTTCTGATGCTGCAGGAGAATAATAATGCATTATTGATTTACAGAAGGGGTTTGAGGGGGGTGAGGAAGGTCACAGCTCAGAGATAGACGAACAAAAGAGTTGGGAAGTGCTAGAAGAAGGGGGGAATTGCGACAGGGCAGCCAGCTGACACATTGTCACTGGAGAGTATTTCTGATCCCCCTTCTCCCAGAACTCGGCGTTCATTAAGGGTGCAGGAACAACGGAATCAGAGACATTTGGCCTCAAGCAGCCACTCTAAAGGGAGATGCTGTTGGAAGGAAGGAAGGAAGGAAGGAAGGAAGGAAGGAAGGAAGGAAGGAAGGAAGGAAGGAAGGAGGAGCCCGGTTTGGAGCAACGTCATTGTTCTGTCTTGTTGCTTTTTTTGTCTCTCGCTATTAGAATTGAATAAAACTCATGAAAAAGGACTCTTGTCTTGTTTTCTCTACTCTTGCTGCAACTGGGGAAAGAATAGCTTTCCTGAAGCCTTGACAGAGCTTTGACACCCAACAGCCACATTCCCTTATGGGTAACCTCCTAGGTGACACATGGTAGTGGTGGGTGATTGGCCTGTTCAAATGGGGAGTTTGGTGGGCAATCCCACCTTGCAATGCCATGGACCAGATGAATCTCAACAGCCATCTGGGACTGAGCACTGTGACTGCTGCCCACCCGGAATCGGGTAATTGACCATTGTCAGTGTTCAAGGACACATTCCAGCCAGGCAATTACATTCAATGAGGTTACAAATCAAGGGCCTGGGGAAAGAGGTGTGGCCAGGCGTGAGTATCATGAACTGGCAGGACAACGAAAAGGAAGAGGAGGGTTATAGCTAGGACTGGGACACACTGGGGTAAGCTGTGGATGGGGAAGGTATAGGAAGCTCTCATGGGGTGATGGGGGATGGCAAAGGGATGGGGGTCAATGCACAGGAACCAGAGCAGAGCCAAAGAGGCCCTGTCTCCACAAACATGGCGGCTCTAAGCTATAGGGGGCAGTGGGCAGGGTGCTCCAGGAGGCAGAAGAAAGCATGGGCCCACTAGCTGGCCAGGTGGGGCTCACTAGCTCTGGGAGGAGGGTGTGATTCCTCAGCTGGAGTAGGCTCAGGACAGGTGAGGATCACTTGACTCATCAAGCCCAGATGCTGCAGTCAGCATGCAAAGTACAAAAGGGCAGCAGAGCTGAAGCGCTGTGCCTACTCAACTGCCCATGTTGATGGGCCTCAGCTTGGATGCTCCAGCATCTCTGTGGGACTGTGCTTCGGACTGGACTTTGAACTCGTGGATTGATCCCGGACTGGGGACTTGACAGTGGGCAGCGACTTGCTGCTAGGTAGACCAGTGATTCATGACAGTGAGCCCTGAGGGTCAGAGAGGGGGGGGGCTACATTCAGTTCCCAGGTCTGAGGTTGTGCAACATATAACCCTTTATGTTTATGCACTTTTGCCCTACAGGTCTGTAGAGAGATGAAAATGCTGAAACACGGTCAGGGTGGCAAACATTGGGATTCTGGTAGAAGGACAGCCTTCATACAGGAAACTAATGATATCATTGCTCTGCCCAGCCTATGCTAGACTTATTGCCTTATAGAATCAAAGGTTATATGTTGCACAATTAATTGTTAGCAGTGCACATGTCATAGGCAGGAGTAGTTTGAGACACAGCTATTAATTAAGCAACCAAATATTTATTAATGATTTAACTGAAATCCTGGATGGAAATATAACAAGCGATTCAATATTCTGTAAACAAGGAAGTTACCTAAATGTAGGACATTGCTATATCTTCTCCACTTTTCTATGAGGAGCTGCAACTAATTATGCCAGATCAATAAAACAAAAAACTTTCATTCTTTAACTTCTGCAGATCATGCAAATTGCTCCCAAACTGGACCCTGCAGCAAGGGAAGAAACAAATCCAAGAAGGGAAATAGACTTTCTTTTGCGATTTTCCCAGTTAGTCTGCTGTCCGTTTGTGTGGCATCTAAGGATAAACCCATAAATCTGGGTGCACTCACACAAAATCTAAACTCTGGGCATGGGATTAACCCACCTTTCAAAACGAAGATGCATCAACCTATTAAATGTCTGGTGAAAACCTCACACTGCTTCATAACTGTTTGCTTTGTTATTTACAACCCCACCAAATAGGCTCACAGAGAGAATAATGCAGTGGACATATCAGCCTCCTAATAAATTCCTAATGGCTATAACAGCAATGAAGTGATATCCTCTCGGATAAATTTGATTGGGCTTTGCCCAGTGAAGGCCAAGACCTATATTAGTGGTCTGAACAATATATATAGAGAGAGGAAGGGCTGAAGCAATGCATTACTTGTAACCAGAACTGTTCACATGAGTTGGACTAAAGGACGTATGGCTATCTGAAGATTCTTAATGCCATCTTCTGTCTTCCTCAGGGACAACACACAGCACTGCAAAATGTGTCATGCGAATGATGAATGTGCAATCATAGGACTTCGGTCCTACACAATGCACAACGATTTATCAGGTTGGTTTTTTTATTGTTGTTTTTTACAGTTGCAACTGCAAATAACTCATGACTAGATCTTGTAGCGGGACGCAGGTGGCGCTGTGGGTTAAAGCCTCAGCGCCTAGGACTTGCCGATCGAAAGGTCGGCAGTTCGAATCCCTGCGGCGGGGTGCGCTCCCGCTGCTCGGTCCCAGCGCCTGCCAACCTAGCAGTTCGAAAGCACCTCTGGGTGCAAGTAGATAAATAGGGACCGCTTACCAGCGGGAAGGTAAACGGCGTTTCCGTGTGCGGCTCTGGCTCGCCAGAGCAGCGATGTCACGCTGGCCACGTGACCCGGAAGTGTCTCCGGACAGCGCTGGCCCCTGGCCTCTTAAGTGAGATGGGCGCACAACCCCAGAGTCTGTCAAGACTGGCCCGTACGGGCAGGGGTACCTTTACCTTTACCTTTAGATCTTGTAGCTCCAGAGGTTTCAGGCAGATATTCAATCTGTGAGCTGCTTTCACAAAGCTCTGTCCAAACGAGAAAACTATATGAAGACTGCTTCTTTAGCAGTGGGAGTTCCCTGGCCCATGGTAGGGAAGATTTTGGCTTATGTTAAACACTATACAATTCACTTCTTCCGTAATCTGGCAAAACCCAATGCTACATGAAAGTACACAGAGTAAAGCAAGCCAAAAAAAAATAAAAAATTCTGGACTGCTGTGTATATTTGCTATGTTCATCAGTACAGCATAATAATTATAGCATGTTATGAAACCAAGTATTTAAAGCATATTTCATGTTATTAAACAGCCATCTTATTTGGAAACCTAATGCTGAATTTACTCAAGTGAACACTTGAACAGAGTTAGGTCACAAGAGAACCAACTCTCACCAAGCTGTGGCATTCCTTCCCCACAGGTGTGTCTGGAACCTTTACTATACAACTTTTGGCAAATGCTGAAGATGCACCTTGTTGCCGTGGCCTCAGATGTGTGTTTTCGAGACCCACCCTATTCCTGTGACTATAACTTGTTTAAACTGTTTTTACTACTGAATTTTAAATTGCTGTAAACCCCTCCCCCATTGGACCTGCTGGTAAAGGCAATAATAATAACAATAACAATAATAGCACAGTATCTGAAGAGACAAGTTAATTCATCACACGGCCTTGCCTTTTGTTGTCCTAGGAACCAACCAGAACTATATTTAGATGCCCTGTGTTATTTCCATGCTTTCTGGTAGCAACCGCCAACTTTTTCCAACTCATAAGCTGAGAAGGCTGTGATTAATTTGTCCCATTGTTGTTGTCTTGAAATAAAAATACATAACATGCTAATGAAAACATTTGACAATGAAATGCTCTTTTTAAAGAGGTTGTAACGCATTCCAGGCTCCTCCAGGCATTTTTTTTATTGTGATTATTTATGTTCACAACAATATTGGGGCATAGTTATACATACTGCAGCTTTTAATACTGTTTGCACCTGTAAGAAGTTTCAGGGTGGACACACTGCATTGATTGCAATTGGTGCCTGTCATGTAGCCCCCTGCTGAAATCCTAAAACTTTTTATACCAGAAATGTTCGGGGAGGGTGTTTTTTTTTTGGGGGGGGGAAGAAAGTAGCCAACATCTGTTGTGCTTTAGTGCAAGAACAACTCTCTGGGCAATGTGGTAACATTGGGAAAGCTTAACAGAACAACTAACAAAACAGAAAACAGATATAAATACTGTATATATCCACCACTAATAAACTATTATTGCATCATTGACATATTGCAGAATACACCTGCGAAAAAGCACTACTCTGGAGGGGAATACTGTGTGCATGTTATTACTCTTTGGAGACTTCCCCCCTAGCAACCTCTTTAAATTACATTCTATATCTGATTTCTATAAATGAAATGGCTTCTGGTCATTCTCTTCTCACAAAGACTACGGGGATTAGTTTTGCAATACAGGGGCTAATGTGAATAGTAAGGACAGCCTGAGCACAACTACCACAACAAAGAGAACATCATGAGAAAGTTCATGTTATAGTCTTACCTTAGCTTAATCCTCTGTATAGGTTCTATAATAGAAGCCAGACTCTTCAGATACAGAACACATAGCATATTCACACAAAGGCTATTATGTTATAAATGGCATCCCTTTCAGTGTGGCCTCAGTGTGCTAAGGAGAATCCCTTGCATCCATTGAGAAACTCTCTGTACACAGCTGCAGCCATGCTGGTTCCAGCCTTGACACCTTTGACTGGGGAATGCTAATGAATAGGCCAACATTCCGCACAAAGAGGGATTCATTGCCATGCCTATGATTCCAGTGCCTTATGCAAAGGATATTCCTCCAGATAAACTCACAACAGATTTTGTCAAGATTGCCAAACACTCTTATCGTGGAAGCCAACTCCTGCTTATAGGGAAGTACAGTATGTTGCACACAAGGACTGAAGTGCATTGGCAAAGCTTATATATGCAGAAATCACTATGGTTACAGCCTACACTCACTAAGCTTAAAATGAAACGCTTCAGTTTGAAAAGCATTGCAATTCACCAAATGCCTCAAAATGTTCAAACACAGGCACTAAATTTTAAATGCGAGGTAAGCCCTCTGATTTAAGTCACTTATTTTTGAATTAAGCCGAAAGAGAGAGAAAGGGAGGGGAAAGAGAGAGGCCAGCTATCTGTAAATATATTCTACAAGCCTATTTAAAGCCAAAAGACTAGCATTAGAAAACTTGCCGTATAAACACCTCATTAGATGCAAATTTCAGCACTCAAAGGATGAACAGCTCCCAGTTACAGTCAAAGGTAGGCTCTGGAATCCAGGAGGGGCGGGGAATCATACTTAACGTCAAACAGGAAACATTCGCTGTTTGTGAGTATGAATGCCAAAAGCTTGCAGCAGTCCTGAAATGCTTTCACACATGTCAATGGGAGCAAAAGATCATAGTCATTGCAAAAAACAACCATCACCTGTAAACTTTAAAATGCAAGCTTGGAAGTATTTTCCCCAATATTTTCCATAACCATCAAATATGTCAATTTGGCTACTCAGAGGAGTCCCCAGTGTCAATTCAATTAGCAAGGCTTTAAATAACCACTTTTAAAAGCCACAATAAAAGATCCAGTCAAATGCCTGTTCCTTTCGCTTCCTCTCATTACCAATATTTTCTCAGCTGTGCTATTTTTTCTTCAGCCCACCAGCATCCTCACTTAATCCTAGCCAGCTCAAGCAACAATATCCACATCCCTTCCTCAGTGCCTGATCCTCTCCTTCTTATCCAAATAGTTATTTTTTAACAATTCTATAAAAGAGTAGGTTCAATATGGAATCACTAAAATTAAGCATTTTAAAACAGATTTAAATACATATATTTTATATTCCTGTTTGTTTTCCCCACTCTGTTATTGTGGCTTTCACACACAATTTTCAAGGCATCTTAAGCATGGGGGAAGCTATGGCCCTCCAAATGTTGTTCAACTCTGCCTCCCATTATCCCCAGCAAGCATCCCCAATAGGCAGGGAAGATGGGAGTTGTAGTCCATCTATGAAGAGCCGTAGGTTTGTGTAGTTTATATAAAAAGAAGCAGCACATTACTGGCTTAATTTTAAACAGTGAAAAAGTGAAGCAGAGCACATTAAGATTATTATTGCCTGAGGACTTCAAAGGATGTGAGTTTAGCTAGTAGCAAGCGAGGTAGGATACAGATATACCATTGCAGTGGGAGCTCTGCATGAGCAGAGAATGTAAAACGGCAGGTCTATAGAACCAAAGATGTAGGAGAGCATCAAATGGACATGAAAAGTGGAAATATCCAAAATTCAGCTATCAAGCTACCCTAAGGCTACTATTAGTACAGTGGTACCTCATGTTATGTACTTAATCCACTCCGGAGGTCCGTTCGTAACAGGAAACCGCTCGTAACATGAGGCGCGCTTTCTCTAATGGCGCCTCCCACTGCTGCCACGCCACCGGAGTGCAACTTCCGCTCGCATCCCGGGGCAAAGGTCACAATGATGGGCATCTACTTCCCAGTTAGCGGAGTGTGTAACCTGCAGCACTTGTAAGAGGGACAGTACGCAACACGAGGTACCACTGTAGTAGGAGTGGGGTTGGAATTCCAGTAAGAACTTGGGGGAATAGTAAGGGTTATTTATGTATCTCATTTGGCCATCCAAAGATGTCTCTTCATAAGCACCTTAGGAGCACATAGGGGCTCCTATGAAACTTTCTGTCAGACATCATGAATGAAGAAGTGCCATCTGTGAGAACCTGCAGTACCATGGATGCTGCACCAGTACCGTGGTGGAGCACAATCATCTCCTGTGTGTCTGCCCTCATTCCTCAAATAAAACACTTAATATTTTAAGTTGCCAGGTTTTAAATAAGGTCAGTAGCACATAATTCATTCTCCTGCTGCCAATATTTCCCTAAGCTTCCTCCAAGTCCAGATTTAATATTACAGTTGAAGTGGCAAGTCAATATCTGGCTCATCAGAAAGTGCTGAGACAAAGGGAAATCGGGCTCTAAAGTTTCATCTGAAATGTATTAATATGGACAAGTGGTGATGAAATGGGAAAAGGGGGGAGGGGGAATCCTAGCAACAATTTGGCAAGGGGATATGCTGGAATGCGGGCATGCTGTTTAACTCAGATACTCTGGGGTGATGGGGAATAAGAGCAGTAGGTGGATGAAGGATCACAACAGGAGAATATCTGGCATACTGAGAGCATTACTGATGTCACAGGAAGCCGATCAGCAATTCAGATGCATACAATGCAGCTGAGTAGCAAATGGAAGGAAGGGTAAAGTCTGCAAAGGAAACTATGCAGGGTTATCTAGCAAAGGCTGTGCGATTATGTTAACAGCTCTTCTGTCACTCCCATACAACTGTCCAATACATTAAAACTGCTGTCATGGACCAGTAATCTGTGGCTGCAGAGTCCTCAAGCAATAGCAGCTCTGAGAAGGAGGTGCTTTTATTCTCTGGTCCTGTTGAACTAGATCCTCCAGTACCAGATTCTGTACTCTGAACCCCAAGGGGTTATATCTGCCACTGAACATAGACGAGTGGATGCTCAGATTCCACAGAGGATCAGGGAAGTCCTGAGGGGCATTCCCTGCGCACATGCCCAGATCTGAAAACCTCACTGCCTAGAAGAAGCCAGTGATTGCCTAAAAGGGCACTGGACTTTTAACTGGCCAGGTTCAGTACTCAGAAGGTGTCGCTTTAGTCTTCACAGACTATGTGAAAACAGACTATGATGCTTTGGCAGTTGCTCCCAGCCAATGATGCAGCAACGTCTTCCCTTTCTCACAGCTGCAAGATGGCTGCCCACGGTCCTGGGCTCTAGCCACTTGAACCTGAACTGGCACCTCTGAACTTGCTCAGGGTCTAGACCTTGTCAGAGAACCAAACTGGCTCTGGAATCCCAAGTATTCCTTTCTCCAGCTTGCTTGGACTGTCACCTCCTCTTGGTGGTAAAAATCTTGCGATAGACCACACCAGCTGGCTTTGCACACCTATCAGGCAAATTATTTCAGTGAAAATTAAAGCTGAACCGTATATGTCCCCTCCTGCATTCAATCATCCCTTGTGAAGGGAGAAAATATTTGGTAACTTCCAAGGTTGGCTGCATTGTACAAATATATTCTTTCTTTCTTTCTTTCTTTCTTTCTTTCTTTCTTTCTTTCTTTCTTTCTTTCTTTCTTTCTTTCTTTCTTTTAAATAATAACAATACCTTGCAACTACTTTGAACAGCAGTTTGACTGCTCTCAGCAGCCTGGTTGTTTTCCTGGGACAAGATGCCCCTGGGAACAATGTTATAAACTTCAGCCCAGCACTAAAAAAAATGTAGGTTGCATCTCAGTATTTTAAATATTCAATCAATATTTTAAATTGAAGACTTGAGTCATGTGAGAATTCAAGAGCATTGTGCACACGACAGCTACTAAAACCAGGGAACATATGCCAAAATCCATTTATTATAACAACTTGGCCTTCAGAGACGGGGCATGACTTTGACTGAAGGGAGGAAAGCTTGAAAAGCAAACTTCATCCTGGTGCATTTTCAGTCAGGTCCAGGCCAGTCTGAACTGGACCTACCTAATTCTCTGGCAAGAACTGCTGACCATGCAGTTAAGGGCATTAACTGTAGACTCTCAGCAATAATAATAATAATAATAATAATAATAATAATAATAATAATAATTTATTTGTACCCCACCCATCTGGCTGCGTTTCCCTAGCCACTCTGGGCGGCTTCCATAGAAACCAAAAATACAGTAAAATATCACAGATTAAAAACTTCCCTGAACAGGGCTGCCTTAAGATGTCTTCTGAATGTCAGGTAGTTATTTATCGCTTTGATATCTGATGGGAGGGCGTTCCACAGGGTGGGCACCACTACCAAGAAGGCCCTCTGCCTGGTTCCCTGTAGCTTTGCTTCTCGCAATGAGGGAACCGCCAGAAGGCCCTCGGCGCTGGACCTCAGCATCCAGGCAGAACGATGGTGATGGAAACGCTCCTTCAGGTATACTGGGCCGAGGCCGTTTAGGGCTTTAAAGGTCAACACCAGCACTTTGAATTGTGCTCGGAAACGTACTGGGAGCCAATGTAGGTCTTTCAAGACCGGTGTTATGTGGTCTCGGCGGCCGCCCCCAGTCACCAGTCTAGCTGCCGCATTCTGGATTAGTTGTAGTTTCCGAGTCACCTTCAAAGGTAGCCCCACGTAGAGCGCATTGCAGTAGTCCAAGCGGGAGATAACTAGAGCATGCACCACTCTGGCGAGACAGTCCGCGAGCAGGTAGGGTCTCAGCCTGCGTACCAGGTGGAGTTGGTAGACAGCTGCTCTGGATACAGAATTGATCTGCGCCTCCATGGACAGCTGTGAGTCCAAAATGACTCCCAGGCTGCGCACCTGGTCCTTCAGGGGCACAGTTACCCTATTCAGGACCAGGGAGTCCTCCACACCAGCCTGCCCCCTGTCCCCCCAAAACAGTACTTCTGTCTTGTCAGAATTCAACTTCAATCCATTAGCCTCCATCCATCCTCCAACCGCCTCCAGGCACTCACACAGGAACTTCAGCCCCTTCACTGGTTCTGATTTGAAAGAGAGGTAGAGCTGGGTATCATCTGCATATTGATGGACACCCAGTCCAAACCCCCCTGATGATCTCTCCCAGCGGCTTCATATAGATGTTAAAAAGCATGGGGGAGAGGACGGAACCCTGAGGCACCCCACAAGTGAGGGCCCAAGGGTCTGAACACTCATCCCCCAGCACCACTTTCTGAACACAGCCCAGGAGGAAGGAGCGAAACCACTGTATAACAGTGCCCCCAGCTCCCAGCCCCTCTAGATGGTCCAGAAGGATGTTATGGTCGATTGTATCAAAGGCCGCTGAGAGATCCAGCAGAACTAGGAGACAACTCTCACCATTGTCCCTAGCTCGCCGGAGATCATCAACCAGCACAACCAAGGCAGTTTCAGTCCCATGGTGAGGCCTGAATCCCGACAGGAAGGGATCCAAATGGTCCGCATCCTCCAGGCGTGCCTGGAGTTGTTCAGCAACCACGCGCTCAATCACCTTGCCCAAGAATGGAAGATTTGAGACTGGGTGATAGTTGGCCATACTGGCCGGGTCTAAAGATGGTTTTTTAAGAAGCGGTTTAATGACCGCCTCTTTCAGCAGATCTGGGAATGTTCCCTCACAGAGGGAAGCATTCACCACCCTGCAGAGCCCATCGCCCAGCCCTTCCCGGCTTGCTTTTATTAGCTAGGATGGGCAAGGATCAAGGAGACAGGTGGTTGGTTTCACGTGTCCAAGCAGCCTGTCCACATCCTCGGGGGTAATGGATTGAAATTGATTCCATGCAACTTGACCAAACAGAGCTCTAGCACTCTCCCGCCCCAGCCCTGCTCCCACGGTGGTGTCTAGCTCCTTCCGAATATGAGTGATTTTATCTGCAAAAAACTTTGCAAAATCGTTGCAGGAGATCTTGGGGTCTTTACAAGGCCCCGGTGGTAAAGGTGGTTCCATTAAATTGCGAACCACCTGAAAGAGTCTCCTGCTACTATTTTCTGCAGATGCAATAGAGGTGGTGAAGAAAGTCTTCTTCGCCGTTGCTATCGCCACTTGGTAGGCTCGACGTTGAGCTCTAACCTGTGTCCAGTCAGATTTGGAGTGAGTTTTCTGCCACCGACGCTCTAGCCGTCTCGGCAATTGTTTCATCGCCCTCAGCTCTGAAGAAAACCACGGGGCTGTCTGGGCTCCATGCAATTGGAGAGGGCGCTTCGGAGCCAGACAGTCGATAGCCCTGGTTAACTCCGCATTCCAGCAGGCCACCAGGGAATCAGCTGAAAGGCCATCAACAAGGGATAAAGCATCCCCTACCACTCTCTGGAAACCATTTGGATCCATTAAGAGGCGGGGGCGGACCATCCGAATTGGTCCCACCTCCCTGCAGAGGGGAAGGGTCGCGGAGAAGTCCAGTTGCACCAGGAAGTGATCTGACCATGGCACTTCTTTTGTTTCACTTTTACTTAGTGTCAGATCACCCACATCACTAGAGCTGAACACCAGGTCTAAGGCATGTCCATGACTATGAGTTGGGCCAAACTTATTCAGGGACAGCCCCATGGAGGCCATGCTTTCCACGAAGTCCCGAGCAGCCCCTTGTAAGGTCGTGTCGGCATGGATGTTAAAATCCCCTAGGACAACCAAACTAGGTGTCGCCACGACCTGAAGCAGCTCGGACAGGGAATCCTTGGTGCAGCGGGGAGGTTGGTACACCAAAAGGAATCCTGTACTGCCCCTATTGCCCAACTTCCAGAACATGCACTCAGAAAACTGGGTCTTCCCAATAGGACGCCTGGTGCAAGCTAGTGACTTCCTAAAAATCACTGCAACCCCCCCCCTCCCCGCCCACATGACCTGGGTTGCTGTGCGTAAGAGAAACCTGGTGGGCAAGCAGCGGCAAGGACAGGCCCATCTGCTTCCTCCAACCAGGTCTCTGTCACACATGCCAGGTCAAATCCTCCATCCACAATCAGGTCGTGGATGGCAGTGGTTTTATTCATCATTGACCTGGCATTACACAGCAACACCTTCAGGTCATGTGGGTTTCCCCTGTTGATTCCAGTATCTATTCGGTCAAGGCCAGACCCGGAGGCAGGGATAGTCTTCAAACAACGATTAAACCTGCCTCCTCAGTAATGACATGGTCTGGTCTTAGCGTAACTCCGCCTCCTGCCCATGATCACCGAGATCGGATGTCCCAGTGCTTCCCCCCCTGTGGAACTTGTCCCAGCCATCGTGTTGGCTAGGGACCCACTCCCAGGCAGCCCTGATCCCGCCCCTTAAAAACAAAACACAAACTATACAGAACCAATAAAACAACAACAACAAAAAAGGAACAGAACAATTATACTAAAATTAATCCCCAACCAACTATCCATCCCACCCACCCACCATCAACAAAGGAAAAAAAAGGAATAAAAATTTAAATTGCCACCGACTGCTTGAGGACATTTTAAAGCACATTAACCACTTGGAACAGGGAAGAAATGGCAGAATACTTCCCACTCTTCCCCAAAAGTTTGTTCCAAATAAGGCCAGTTGGAAAAGGCCTTAGAAGGGAGCAGGCCCTGCAGTCCTCCCCACAGCCGGTGGTCCGAGGCCTCACCGCAGCAGGAGTCCCTTTATAGCTGGGAAAGAGGGCCTGGGCCACGCCCCCGGGCCAGTTGGAAAAGGCCTTGGAAGGGAGCAGGCCCTGCAGTCCTCCCCACAGCCGATGGTCCCCCACAGCCGATGGTCCAAATTGTGCAACAAATTGTGGGCTGCTGCTCATCTGAATATCTGCAGCCTCTCAGTGACAAACCTTCCAGGCTGTGCACTGGCTCCACATGCCAGGCTGGGGACTGGGCAGCATAGGAGGAGCTGTGCTTTGCTTGAGCTCTCTCTACTCTTGCTCTTTCATCCTGGCTCCTGCCTTGTTCTACTGGCATTGCCTCCTAGTTCATCCTATGATCTCATTTATGTTTGGCTGCTGTTTTACTATGTTGTGCACCATCTTGGACACAGGGTGGTATAAATAAGCAATAAAATAAAATAAATGCATGCACAGAATGAAGGGAGGCTTCACGCTGCCTATCAGAGCTTGTGTGCAACCAGGAGAGGGCAGGGATCTGTCAGTCAGGCAACAGGAAGCCTCCCTTCCCAGCTGAGGGATCCCCGCCCACTCCTGCTTGCACACAAGTAGGAGTTGGGATGGAGCTGCTCCGAAAGGCATCACTGCAGCATCAACGTCCCGAACATGTAGTTTCTATGTATGTATGTATGTATGTATGTATGTATTTATTTAAAGTGTCCCCGGATTCATTGGGGGGGGGGGGGAATCTGGTAACCTTACCCTGGAGTGGTCTTTCTGTTCAAATGAAGCTGAATGAATTATTGTATGCGTTTTCTAAGAGGTTCCTGTGTAAAATGAAAAAGAATTACGAAGCCAGGGCTTCATTGTGGTTTGCTATGTTCTTGGCAATGTGTTCCCATGACTTTCTTCTTTGCAGGGGAAAATAGCAGTTATTAAACCAGGATGTTACAGACAGCAAAGATGATACATCTGATCAAGCATCTTGTGACATGTTACAGCTTGTTAGACACATCAGATTATACTCCATTTACATGAAGGTGCAATACCACACAAGGCTGAAGCTGCTGACTATGTTTTGTTTGTTTTTTAAGGATGCGGGAGTTTGGTAATGAACATAGCACTTGACTCAATCATCAGCAGATCTGAAGAAACAGCAGATCTGATGAAGAAACTGGTGGGTTTGTAAGGCATAAGACCATGGGGGGGGAGAGATTGTACCTACAGGAAGGGGATAGGGAATAAAGGTACCATTGTATTTTCTTCAGCAGATAGGAGGTGATATTTGGCAGGAAAACAGTGTGAAGAAGAGGGTGAATCAGTCTTCCCACATGCTATAGCCTGTTCCCCTTCAAATTGCAGTGCCATCAGCTGCATTTGTAAAATGAAAAGTATGCTTTCCAAAAAATATATATTGAACAGCAAAGTAAGCAAGAAGGAAAGTGAAAGGGAATGGAAGGGAAGGGAAAGGAAGGGAAGGGAAGGGGGGGAGAACCAAAACAAAAGGACAGAATGTGATTGGTTAGAAAACTCCAGCCATACTTCACGTTTGAAAGGATAAATTAAATGCATGGATCTAGGGAGCATGATGGTCTCTCTAAGGGATTTGCTGACCATGCAACATGTTGCACAGAGTTTGAATCCTAAAGCAAACATGGGTGTCTTTCGGAGTTCAGTTTAGGAAGAGTTCAGTTTAGGATGTGTAAACAAAATACTACACTTGTCTCAAGTGGGTATCCATGCCAAGAATTCCCCTTTACTCAAAGGAAAGTATTAGTGGGAGGCGCTGTGGGTTAAACCACAGAGCCTAGGACTTGCTGATCAGAAGGTTGGCGGTTTGAATCCCCGTGACAGGGTGAGCTCCCGTTGTTCGGTCCCTGCTCCTGCCAACCTAGCAGTTCGAAAGTGCATCAAAGTGCAAGTAGATAAATAGATACTGCTCCGGTGGGAAGGTAAACGGCGTTTCTATGCGCTGCTCTGGTTCACCAGAAGCGGCTTAGTCATGCTGGCCACATGACACAGAAGCTGTGCGCCGGCTCCCTCGGCCAATAAAGCCGCAACCCCAGAGTCGGTCACGACTGGACCTAATGGTCAGGGGTCCCTTTACCTTTTATACCCACAACTGACTCTGCCTGCAGAGCCCAGAAAGGAGCTTCCTTTCTATGCCAGTCACCAAGTCTGTACTTTCCCAATGGCTAAACCCATCCCCACCCCAAAGAACATTACACCTGACGTGCTATATCAGAGCAAAGGTTCTTCTAGTTCAGCTTTCTGTTTCCAGTGGCAGCTAAAATGCTAGGCTGGCCTCCAGTCTGGCTATAAGAATGGAAAGAAATTACGGGCAAACTGTAAGCTCTAATGCCCTACACTTTGATGGAAAAAGAAAGAATAAAATAAATAGCTTTTATACCTTTCAGCCACAGACTTGGCAACAATACAGAGGGGAAAAATAGAACACCCTAAGTTTACAATTTAATACTAACATTGCGCTGAAAAGATAAACACCACCTCATTGTTTTGCTTTGGCAAAACCATCAGAAATCGAGGAAAAGAGAACAGGGGCCTTTTGTTGTCTTGGCAAAATAGGGCATTGAAGTGACTTGGAGTCCTGTTTTGTGGCAATTCCCTGAAGACCACTACATTTTTCATTCAACAAAGCATCTCTCAACATGATTTTGTTATAACTCAAGTGGATAGCTCCACCTAGAGGGCATATTTCCCTCTAACCAAATTTAAGCATAAATGCATATAAGCAGGAAAACAGTCATTCTAAGTATAAGTGTGCTCAGGCATCTTTAGAAATGTTCAGGGACTGAATCAGCAATATTTTATGTGCATGTACTAAGCCACTGAGCTACAGCCTAACACTTTAAAACTGAATTTCCGTCCTCTTCTGTATTCTATGACATTTGTGCACAGAGAATAAATACAGAAAGGTTCTTAACATGATTTAGCCAGGAAATAAATAGCACAGTTCATAGAAAATGAAAAAGCAGCTCCACTGTATAATTTTTTTTAAATGGCCATAAACACATCACAATACGTCCTATTCAGGTGTAGTCTTAAACAAGGAATGGGGAACGGGGGGTGAGCATGAAAAGAGTATGGGCTCCTATTTTGTTCTTTTGTGTGTTTAACACAAAGGTCTGTGGATATTTTCTAAGCATATTCCATTGAGTGTGCTTAGAAACCTCCCTGAGGTAAGAAATGCTGATTAAATCATGTGTTTCAGTCACGGGAATACTTCTAAATGTGTTCAATCAAACATGTGTACCTTCTGCAGGCATTCATGCTAAACCTTCTCCTAAAGAGGAGATTGCATGTTTGGAGATATGGGAGCAAAATCTGTCTTCCCCTCCCTTTCTCCCTAATTTAAGCCCATATTTTTTAATCAAATGCCTGAACAAGGGTAGTCTGTTGCAATTATGTATTGCCCTTAGTCATATTCAGGCATGCATCTCAACTGCATGAAGCAGGAAAGTAGGGCTGTGCTTTTTGGCCTCCATCATTTCCCTTCTGTCACTTTCCACCCCTGTCTGATTGGGTTTCATAGTTATGCAAGCCGCCTCTGTGCATAGAACAGGCTCCCTGTCTTATAATTTTCCCATTCGGCAATGAGATAGAGAGGGTAGGAGACCAATGCAGGGCTGCCTGAGCCAGTTCAGGACCCTGGACAGGTACAAGGTGGCTCTGTTGAATGCAGGAGGAAGAGGTTCAGGACCATAAGCAGCAATCCTGCAGATGAGGACCAGAAAAGCAAGATGGTCCTGCAGAGCTTTTAAACTCTGATCGGTACTGAAAATTGAAATTTAACCCAGACAAGACACAGGTGCTCCTGGTCAGCTGAAAGGTAGAAGAAAAGAAAGAAAAAATGGGATTCAGACTGTATTGGATGGGACAACATTCACCCTAAAGAAGCAGGTTCAGAATTTGGGTGTGTTCCTGGATTCAGCGCTGAACCCGTGTGGGCTGGGAGTGCATTTATTTGCACAGTAAAAGCTATGTGCCAGCTACAAGTGTTCAGAGACCTTGAGTCCTCTTAGTCCATGGGAATAACCAGGCTGTCTCACACACGTACAACTGAACATATGCATAAACCTGGACTCCTTTGACAGGAATGATGGGATATAAATTTTATAATAAATAATAATGATAATGATAATAGTTCTCCCAAACATTCACTGTCATATTTGTCAACTTTGTCTACCCCTCATGTATAAGATGAAATCATGGAGTAAATGTGTAACCTGTACTGTTGATAAAGATTGCCATAAATATTGACATATATTGGATCAGTTTTAGTTACTGGCATAGTATAAAGGTAAAGGTAAAGGTAAAGGGACCCCTGACCATTAGGTCCAGTTGTGACCGATTCTGGGGTTGTGGCGCTCATCTCGCTTTATTGGCTGAGGGAGCCGGCGTACAGCTTCCGGGTCATGTGGCCAGCATGACTAAGCCGCTTCTGGTGAACCAGAGCAACGCACAGAAACGCCGTTTACCTTCCCGCCGGAGCGGTACCTATTTATCTACTTGCACTTTGACGTGCTTTCAAACTACTAGGTTGGCAGGAGCAGGGAACGAGCAACGGGATCTCACCCCGTCACGGGGATTCGAACCGCCGACCTTCTGATCGGCAAGTCCTAGGCTCTGTGGTTTAACCCACAGCACCACCCGCGTCCCTACTGGCATGGTATACTTCATGATAAATATGAAACAATGTTATGGAGCTTTGATTAGTATTAATTTAGTGACTGATGCTGATTAACTGTTATTACAATACAATTAATACAACACAACTAAATGAATTGATAGTAGATGGTTCTTAAAGCAATTTGATATGTATTCATTCTTGTCTTTAAGAATTGTTGTAATATAACCTGCTATTAGTTTATAGCCTGAAATTGCTGTAAAACAACCTGTTACTGGTTACTGTTATAGCTGCTGCTGCATTCTTATTTCTTTCATTGTGATCTGCACTGGGCATATGTGTGTGGAAGAGTGCCATATCAGTTATTAATATTATTCATTTTGATAGTAATATTCACACAAGTCCATTATGGTAATGAGTTTTAGCCAGCCCATTTAGTAAAATAGGAAGAAAATTCTAGCGATTTATCCCTACCATTAAAGGCTGTTATTAGAGGTGTCATTACCAGTCCATCGTTAAAGATTTAGTCATTTCCAAGAATGTCTGTCCAAACATCTTAAGGAACATCTTTTCCCTTTCAAGTTTATCACTTTAGATAGCAGCTGGTGCCCTTCTCCACTAGCAAATCTACTCCCGTTGCAAACAATGAGGAGAGTTTCAGTCTTCACCCTTCCTGGTCTCCACCTTTTGCATGCTAGAGAGAAGTTTTTGTCTTTGCAGGGCAAACCTTACTGCCAGTCTGGATAGAGCAGTGTTTCCCAACCTTGTGCCTCCAGCTGTTTTTGGACTACAATTCCCATCATCCCTTGCCACTGGTCTTGCTAGTCAGGGATGATGGGAGTTGTAGTTCAAAAACAGCTGGAGGCACAAGGTTGGGAAACACTGGGATAGAGCATTAGCACTCACAAATTCGAAAAGGACCTGACTGGTGAATAGGCCACACCCTCTTGAAAGGCCAGCCTCCTCTCAGACCCCATACGTAGATGAATCAGCTTTCAGCAATGTAAAACCAAACAATTATACTCTAAAGTTCAGAGGAATCCTAGAGAAAATCCATACCTGCCAGCCAGTAGGTAAAGGGTTAGTAAGACTAGACAGATGTGAGAAGTGCACAGAACAGTGGTTCTGCACTTGGGATACTGGCTTGGGCATCTCAACATAAAAATACCTGGACTAGTTTCACCATCTCTTAAGGTGATCCATCAGATGAGAAGGCTGTGTGCATTATTAGGATGAGTTATCAGACCCCTCTAGAACCCTCAAGTAAAGCCATTATAATACAAGCAACAATTATGGGCTCTTCCCTGCCCCTGCAACCCAGCATTGGTTTTTATCCATCAAGAACGGTGTAGTTACTGTATTTTCTAGCTATTAAATTCTGGCTTCACTATAATATTTTTTGCCATACTTGACAAATTACAGCAACTCTGCAGTTAGACCCATAAATAAAATCAACATAGCCCTCAGCACTGACCAATAAAATACAAGCATGCAATGTCAACATTTGGTAGAAAGGGTTTTGCTACTAGCATACAAAAGCACGATACAGCTTGAGGCCAGTTAACTTGAGAAAATGCCTGTCCCCTAAAAACTCAGTAGGTCACTGCGTTCCACAAGACAGTTTCTCCTTCAAGTTCCTCATATATCAGCTTCATGGCAATTTGAAACAGGGCCTTCAATGTGGTTGCCCTTGTTCAACAGCATATTTGTACTTTCCGGAAACAACTGAATATTTTTTGTTTTTGTTTTGGCAAGCTTTTCCACTTGGGTAGAAAGCTTTCTGCCTTAGCGTTTGTTTTGCATTGTTTTGAACCTATGTATTTTCCTTCAAACTGTTTTTAATGCTGTTTTTACATAAATCACCCTGAGACTCACATGGAAGGCGATTCATGAAAAATATAAATAAAACATATTCAAGCCGAATGAACCTGTTCTGTTCATTCTAAATACATTATCCTCATCTATTTATCAGATACTGGCTGGTATATGCTATTATCCCCTTCATTTCCTTCCCATCAAATGAAAGCTAAACACCTGATACTTTGGGAACAGTAACAACAACAAAAAGTAGGATACACAAATCCACACTCAAGTTTTTACTGCCTTCTGCTTTTATGAGCTTGTCTTGAAGTTGTATATATGAAATCAGAACTGAGATGATGAGTCCTCCACCTCACCCTCCTGTCTATTCCTCATCTCACCCCATGTACCATTTGAGAACTTGTCAGGTGATATCATTTGGGTGCTCCATCTTTGCAATAAATAAGGGCAACAGCAGCTAAAATCAAGACCTTTATGGCAGTGGCTCCTAAACTCTGTAACCTTCTAGCTGAGGAGACACAACAAAAATTCTACAGCTTAGCTGTAATTTAAGAGTGGTTATGAAACTTTTTTTTACCCTCTTTTTTTGCCAAGCTTTCAGTTTATTTTCTTCTGTTCTGTTGTTAGCTCTCTGTATGATATGAATATCCAAAATATTGCTGTCTTGTGTAGTGTGAGTGGGGGATATTCTGAACTGAATCCACAACCCACCTGTAGAATCCATGTTAATGGTGTTTGCGTGGCTATTTCCTCCCCCCCACAGGTGTAATGAATAAAGACACAGGACACAAGAATTTAAGTTAATGGGCGAAAATGGCCACAACTTTATTGATTACAGGAAAGAGAGGTATTGGCTTTAGGCATTGGCCCCTAACCGACTATCCGGTCTAACCGGGAAGGGTTAAACACCAACAGGGGGAGCTACCCGAGATGCGTATCCCTAGGCGCTCCCCGAGGGGTTACCGCTCGGGGGCGCGCTTTAGGCCCTAGCCTCCGTAGGTTTCGGACGAGGCGTCGCCCCTCGGAGTCCTTTAACGAACCACCCTTCAATCTTTGGGGGAGGTGATGGCGCTCCTCCCCCCACCTCATTTGCATGACAATACCCCGGCCAATGCCTACCGCCAACCGGGAAAGTTGTGACGAATTGCTACGAGGTAGGCGAAAAACCAAGTGGCTCCCGAACCAGCCAATTAGCCAAATGGGAAAAATTCCTACCTGGCCCCAAGCGGCGACCAGCCGAAGCCCATAGCAAGGTCGATGGCGGAACCTAAAGGAGTGGGTGGGTGGGAAATCGCGCTCGCAGCCAGGGGGAAAAGGGGCGAGCCGGGGGCTGCCCCGACCTTATGTGGCCTCTGGAAGGCCCGCCCCGGCCGCCAGCCGATTGGCTGGCGCGCGGGGGTGTGACTGGGGAATCCCTTATTCCCGCGAGGCTGACCTCAGCCTCGTGGGAGCGTGGGCGGGGTAACTGGGAACTCCCTGCAATTCCCGCGGGGCTGACCTCAGCCCCGCGAGAGTGTGGGCGGGTCGTGAGCCCGCAACTCCACCCCCTCCTGAAGATCGGTAGTGGCATTGCCAGTCAAGGCAGGGAAACTCACTGCGATGGTTCAGATTGCCACAGCAAGTTGTACAAAGTGATACACATAGGGAGGCAGAGAGGAAGGAAGTCTCACGAGGAATGCCAGTCTACAGCAACATCACCACAACCACCACTTTCCTATTTTAAAACAGTCCAAGCAGCTTACAAAACAATAATCTGAAATATTGATTAATAAATATAGTTAAAACACTAGAAGCCACTGCTTGTGTAGAGGGGTTGCCAATCTTCTCCCTTCCCCACCTACACACCAATTTTAATCTCCTCTTGGCAGATTTGCCCTTCAAAGATAGCCACAGTTCTGTTCAACTCTGCACTGTAAAACCTAGTGAAAAACATGTTATAAGCACACTAAATTGAATCCTAGGGCTTGTGCAAGAGGATGGTATAAGGCCGTTTCCTATATGCGTATGAGGGAAAAATGGAGAGGTACAAGATGTTAAGTACCCTCAACAACTTTTCAGACCCTGATAAAAGTACTTCAGTTTAAAGACATAACACCAACCGTTCTATTGAGCTATGAGGGCTGCAACAAAAATAAACAAACATTTCAGCAGGGATTTTTTTTATTTAAAAAATGAAATTCTCAGTGGTGTACACTTAATTGCAAAGCTTGCAAATAACCTGACATTTAGTTCAATACTAGCTTAGCAGCACACAAATCAACTTGTCAGATGGAAAATAAACAAGGAGATATTTCTTTATTTATGCAGTTAATAAAATTTAAATCTTGCCCTTCATCAACAAGTGATCACATGGGAGGTCACAACAATAAAAAATATACACCATAAAATGCCTCACGAAATCAATCAAAAAGCCCCGAACCAGTATGACAACATACAGTTTACTTCATCTGTTCCTTCTCTAGACAAATCCAGATGGCTACCTGTATCTACATTACCAACCATCCCCAAAGGCCTGGAGGAAGAGGAAAGTATTCGTCAGTGCCAAAAACTAATGAATGTTAGTGTCAGGCACACCTAAGAAAAAAGGATGCTCAACAGACAGATTGTCATCACTGAGAATGTCTGATTTTTAGTCCCATCACCTCAGGTTTCACTCCATGATGGACTGAAAAGAAAATTCTAACCAGTAGATTAAACCATGAGCAAGATAATACAGAGAGAGGTGCTCCTTCAGATAAGTTGTTCTGGAAGTTTTTTGTTTTTTGTTTTCCATTTCTCTACCACAAATTTATATCAGGGTTGGCCCACCCATCAAGGTGAAGCGACTGCTTCAGGTGGTGGAACCCACAGGCGAAGCCAATCCCAATGCAGAGAGATGCCTTCATCTGCCTAGCTGCCACATAAAACATGCCTATCCTGCCACAGCAGGCGCTGTAACTCTCCAACTGTTTGACTTCACACCCAAAGGGTCACTCCTTCATTGTCTCCCGAAAAAGATGGATAACAAAACAGAACATAAGAAAAGCCACAGGTGTACATCTGTCCAGGAAAAGCCAGTTAAAAAATGTCTCCCTTATCGCATACTTACACAGCACCTCTCTCTGCTCTTGACTTTGGCATCTGAGGTGTGTGTTTTCAGGACTGTGACTTGTTTTAACTGTTTTTAACACAGAATTTTAAATTGTTAATATTAAAACAATTTAAATTGCCCTGCTATTGAAGGACAGGTAATAAAACAGCAGAAGCAGCAACAAAACATGAGCTATATAGGATTGGGTGACCTTTTTGTATCTGTCAATAGGGAAGACCATTTCGTTCTTTGGTCTTCTGCCACACAATACTCTAAATTTGGTAGGTCCTCTTCCAATTCTGCATCACTAAACTTAAGCAGATCTGTTTCTGGATACGGCATGACAGCCCATTTCTCCTAGCAGGCTGGCATTACTGTGATGTGGCTCTGTCCCTTACTACACAAAGCAGGTATATATTTGTCTTTCCCCTTGTGTCAGATCCTAACCTTCTGAATGTTCACAGGAAAAGGAAGGCATATTCTTCACAGCCATCTTTTGCAAACATGAATGGCAATTCACCACATATATCTGCTAAAATGTTGGACTTCATTGTGTAAAGTACTTCCTGAAACCAGTTTCTCGCCTACAAAAGAGCTCTTCGCATATAATTCTGCTGACAGAAAGGGCTGTTAATGTGTGGGAATTTCCACCTACTGGATACATCCTAAGGTACAGAATGAGAAATCAGTCCTGTGTCCAAGAGAATATCTATAAATAAGCTTGTGAATGTATCAGAATAAAAATACAACCTGATCATACTGAGATTAGCCTGGGATGCACATATTGGTGCCAGTTTTTCCAACAATGCAAGAACATTTGGTTACAAAAATACTATTGTTATTTGGCAAGAGATCATTCCACTCCACTTTTTTCCCCCTTTGGGATTCAATCTAACTTTTCAGAATCTGCATATTAATGTGCAACAAAAATAGTGGTTTGTGCATGTGAAACTGCTGTGTTTCTACTTAAGACACCTCCACTTCCTCCTACTGAACAGCTGCCTTCAATAATATGCTTCAAGCACTTCTTCTCATGAAATCATGAGGCGGCTTGCTCACACCTCCAAACTTTTGGTTAGCTGAAAGGTGGGGGGATTAGGGATTTTACTTGTCACCAATCACAACCATGGTCAAAGCTGGCTTGAGTATTTATCTTAGATGGCATGAAATAAAAAATGAAACGGCTACTTTGCTTGAAAGTGTTTGAGGAAAGAAAGGGGTGCAGTCCAGGGTGCCCCACTGAAATCAGTACAAAGGCATGTTTGCAACTGGGGTGGCATTTCCCATTTCATTGCTTGAGATGAAACAGAAGTGCTGCCCTGTTGCTGCTGCACAGCCTCCAAAGCATCCCTTACCAAGGCATGGAAGGTAAGATTTCTGTCAGTACGTTTCTGAGCACAATTCAAAGTGTTGGTGCTGACCTTTAAAGCCCTAAACGGCCTCGGCCCAGTATATCTGAAGGAGCGTCTCCACCCCCATCATTCTGCCTGGACGCTGAGGTCCAGTGCCGAGGGCCTTCTGGCGGTTCCCTCATTGCGAGAAGCAAAGCTACAGGGAACCAGGCAGAGGGCCTTCTCTGTAGTGGCGCCCGCCCTGTGGAACGCCCTTCCAGCAGATGTCAAAGCGATAAACTACCTGACATTCAGAAGACATCTTAAGGCAGCCCTGTTCAGGGAAGTTTTTAACGTGTGATATTTTACTGTATTTTTGGTTTCTATGGAAACCGCCCAGAGTGGCTGGGGAGGCCCAGCCAGATGGGCGGGGTATAAATAAATTATTATTATTATTATTATTATTATTATTATTATTATTATTATTATTATTATTATATTGTAAGATTTTGGTGGGACGGTGCTGTAAATCAGCACCAATGCTGGTGCAGCTTTTCCAACAGTGGTGGAGGTGGCAGGACAGGCAGGGAGCCTTGGGGGCTTATGCTGCCCAAAGCGGCTGCTTCACTCTGCCTCATGGTTGAGCTGGTCCTGGTTTCCAATGACAACTGTCTAAAGTACTGGACGAGGTTTTTTTGACACAAAAATCATGTCAAAAAACCGGGGTCATCCAATACATGGATAGTGGCATGGGGGGGGTGCCGCCGCATGCAGGGAGCGATCTGGGGGTGCTGGCTAGTGGCGCACAGCTTCTCTCGACGCTGCAGTGAGTGGGGAGCGATCTGGGGGTGCTGGCTGACAGCATGCAACTTCCCCCAATGCCACTGCACGCAGGAAGCACTCCCTGGTCTATTTCCCATGTGCAGTGGCATGGGGAAGGTGCCCTCCAGCCAATCAGCTGACTGGCTGGAGCACAACTTCCCTCAATGTTGCTGCGCAAGGGAAACACTTCCTACCTGTGCGCGGGAAATGATCTAGGGAGTGTTTCCGTCCCACGGCTGCATGGGGGGAGAGGCTCAACCACTTTGGGCCATCTCCCCTCATTTTATTAAAATTTAGTCCCCCAAAATTATACACGGGGGCGTCTAACAGAAGGAAAAGTATGGTACTGAAATGTGCATCCCCTTTTACTTCTATGCCATTGAGGTGATGATGGCAGCCATTAACATTCATTGCTTGATTCTTGCCTGCCTCTACTTTGTTTCTGTTATTTAATTAAAAACAACAACTCTCTAGCAGTCAAACTCATAGCAGTCATTCATACAGAGTGACCATTAGTGTAATACCAATATACAGCTCACCCATTTGCTTCCCAATGAATGTTGTTCTTTACTAGTCTGTTGCCTCAAGCAAAAAGCATCTCTTCCATGCAATATGCACTGCTGTGCCTTTATAAAACTTTGAAGTTTGTAATTTTATCAGAAAGGCACCAAAAAGCATGTCCTCAGTGTCATTCATCTTCTGCTGGTTTCCATGAGCTCCTTGCCTCATCAGGACACTCAAGGGAATTTCAGCAGGTGCAGTAGCACCACAATTCATTATTCTCCTGGCCTGGGAAGTCAGGTGACATATGAGGACCAGTAAGAAGCCATTGGCCCATATAAATCCACCAGGTCTTCCCTTTGCACCACACTAGTAGCCTTCAGCTGCTGTATTCTTTGCTTTTCACCCAGTCAGCCTGCTCTCTTCCTGCTCAAGGTACTCACCCATTCTTGGGCCTGAGCATATTTCATAGAATTATATTATGTGAGCTCCCCAAGTCTCAGTTTTTATGCTTCTCCACTGCCACTGCTTCAAATTTACAGACTTCAGCGCTTTAACTCAAATTTACAAATAGTCCTGATATTGTGTAGGATGTCACTGGACCCCCAAAAATCATTTCAGAACACGCTTACTCACTTTTCCCAAAATGGATTTTCCTATTGATCATTACAGCATCAGCAACTTCAATGGGTTTCATAAATCCAAATTAGAATGTAATTACTACAGTGCTTAAAAAGTCAAAGACAGTCAATATTTTCATTCGATATTTGAAAAGATTTCTATGCTGCCAAGCTGATGCTGGCAATTAAGAAAATATCCTTCTGTAATAGTTAGCTGATCTCAAATTTTAAATTTTTGATATGGTTTTATGTATGACTGTTGTAAACCACCCTGCTTTTTATGAAGAGAGGTACCTGCATATTTTTTTATAAACCAAATGAAATAAATACATATTATTGAATTTTCTGGTGTGAAAATAGTTGGGGGCGGTGAAATATAGCACCAGACTTTTCATTTATTACTTTTTTGTTGTTGCTGCAGCAGCAGCTGTTTTTATAATTTGTTTTCTGCCTAACTGACAGCTGTTTCTTTCTAACTACATGGCTGTAGTTGGCAACTTGGCTGTACAGAATGGCAACATATCACCATGAAGACCGATGAGGCTGTAGGGTGAAACTATGAACCCAAAATCACCTCTCAAAATTGTGGGATGCAAAATTTGAATGGAGGGTATGCTGCCAAATATTCTTCAGTCATTGACAGGGGCAAGAAAAAAAGAAATCAGAACTGGAAGTCAAGCCCATTGCAACTTTCAACAGCATTAAAACAATATTAAATAATATTAGAATTGGATCCACAATTGCACTTATAATTCACCTCCTAGTCACAGATAGTGAATGTCATCGAATATTCTTCAGAAGAGGAGTGTGATTCTCAAACAGCTTTGGAGGAGCTCAAAAAAGAAAATTCTCAAAACTTTATCAGATAATTCTTTCCCGAGAAATTTCAACACAGCCCTGAAGAGTGCTTTTTATAGCTGATAAATTTAAACACAACTTTAATAGAAATATTTTTTTTAAGACCTCACGAGAAAGAGCATACATACCAAGTCAGATTTAAAGGTAAAGGTAAAGGTACCCCTGCCCGTACGGGCCAGTCTTGACAGACTCTGGGGTTGTGCGCCCATCTCACTTAAGAGGCCAGGGGCCAGCGCTGTCCGGAGACACTTCCGGGTCACGTGGCCAGCGTGACATCGCTGCTCTGGTGAGCCAGAGCCGCACACGGAAACGCCATTTACCTTCCCGCTGGTAAGCGGTCCCTATTTATCTACTTGCATCCGGAGGTGCTTTCGAACTGCTAGGTTGGCAGGCGCTGGGACCAAGCAGCAGGAGCGCACCCCGCCGCAGGGATTCGAACCGCCGACCTTTCGATCGGCAAGTCCTAGGCGCTGAGGCTTTAACCCACAGCGCCACCTGCGTCCCTAAGTCAGATTTAAGCACTGTCTAAAGACCAATTTCACGTATTTAAAGGATAGAAATTGACATGCTTTTACACATTTCTTAATTTCACATTTGATTCAATAAGATGTTGCTTGGGGGCATATCATGTTCCGTTTCATTTTTAATGCGCAAAATGAATGAGTCACGCTTTAAGCGCAGTGTTAGGCATCATGATAAATGCTCAGACAAGACTCAAGCTTCTGCTATAAGATGAAACACACGTACAATGTGATCCGTAGCTGAGGAATTCCTACTGCTAACTTTGAATCATCTTATTCCATAAGAACATATGAAGAGCCGGCTGGGTTAGGCCAATGGTCCATCCAAGTCCAGCATCCTGTTCCCACAGTGACCAAACAGGTGTCTGTAGGGTGAATAATAATAATAATAATAATAATAATAATAATAATAATAATAATAAATTTTATTTATATCCCGCCCTCCCCAGCCGAGGCCGGGCTCAGGGCGGCTAACAACACCAAAATAGTGCGACATTATAAAAACATTATAAAAATTAATTAAAATCAAGATTGATGGCAGCCATAAAGTTTTGTAAAGGTTGCCAGAGGAGGGAGTCAGGCTGCGCCCTAACCAAAGGCCTGGCGGAACAGCTCTGTCTTGCAGGCCCTACGGAAAGATGTCAAGTCCTGCAGGGCCCTTGTCTCTTGTGACAGAGCATTCCACCAGGTTGGAGCCGCAGCCGAAAAGGCCTTGGCTCTAGTTGAGGCCAGCCTAACCTCTCTGTGGCCTGGGACCTTCAAGGTGTTTTTGTTTGAAGACCGTAGGTTCCTCTGTGGGGCATACCAGGAGAGGCGGTCCCGTAGGTACGAGGGTCCTAGGCCGTATAGGGCTTTGAAGGTTAAAACCAGCACCTTAAACCTGATCCTGTACTCCACCGGGAGCCAGTGCCTAAGCTCAGCAACACTCTTCATCCCTGAGGCTTCAAGCAACTGGTGTTTAGCAGGATACTGTGTAGGTAGAGTGGGATTTGCCTTTTTCATAGCTACTGTACACTGAGTCAATGTCTTCATCAAGCTATCCACTACAACCTCAAGGTCCATACTTCACCTAGCTAACATGATGGATCCCCAGGCAGAACATATTCAAGTTTCCCCAAGCAATCTTCCATCCAGGCACTTGACTCAGACCATGCCCAAGGTAATAAGATAATAGCCTCACACAAGTCCAACCATGTATGCTTGCCCAGTAGATACTTGGCAGGTTGGGGATGCTGCCTTTGGCTCGGTTGGTCATCCCCTACTGTTTTTCACCCGAGTGACCTGAGCAATAGGAAGTTACACCAGTGCCCTCTTTACTAGGTCTGTTTTCAAGGTCTAAAAATATCAATACATATCATTTAACACAGTTAAAACATCAACTATAAAACTGGGGGACGCAGGTGGCGCTGTGGGTTAAAGCCTCAGCGCCTAGGACTTGCCGATCGAAAGGTTGGCGGTTCGAATCCCTGCGGCGGGGTGCGCTCCCGCTGCTCGGTCCCAGCGCCTGCCAACCTAGCAGTTCGAAAGCACCTCCGGATGCAAGTAGATAAATAGGGACCGCTTACCAGCGGGAAGGTAAACGGCGTTTCCGTGTGCGGCTCTGGCTCGCCAGAGCAGCGATGTCACGCTGGCCACATGACCCGGAAGTGTCTCCGGACAGCGCTGGCCCCTGGCCTCTTAAGTGAGATGGGCGCACAACCCCAGAGTCTGTCAAGACTGGCCCGTACGGGCAGGGGTACCTTTACCTTTACCTTTTATAAAACTGTTATCAATGGTGATGGGAAGCTTTAATGCAAGAACTGCATCAAAAGGTTTGTGAAAACATACTCCTCGGGTACCTGCCTTCCTGAAACAGTAGAAACTGGACTGCATCAAGCTAGAATACATGGCTGTTGGGCTGCAGCTAGCTTATTAGGTGTCATATTGTGCAAGTCTGATTAAAAGGAGCTCCTCTCTCTGGCTTTTTCCATACTTAGTATCATAGAGGTTTGACAATACAGCAAATGTCTTTCCCTTGCAAATGTAGGAAATCCACTACTACAGCAAATGGGGGGAACGTGTTTCCTTACAGCAAAGCGTAAGGTGTGGAAGAAATACATATACCTGCACAGGTGTTCAAAGATGCACATATACTGATGTATGCCATCCACACTTTGGGTGTTTAATAAGGGAACCATCAGTGAAAACAGTAGCATATACATAGGAAAAATTTTCAATGATAGAACAAATCAAAAACGTTTTAGAAATGTGGAGTTTAAAGGGTGGGGGAATCCAGAAATCTAAACAGTATATAGGCAGTGCTAGAAAAAGAGGTGCTGGAACTCACCATGAACACCTCCCTCGTTCTCCTGGAATGCCAACCTGAGAGGTGCCGCAACTCAGTTTGTGCAATCTTTGAGAAAGCTTTGTAAAAGTGTTAATTTATTAAAATAAGCAAAATTATTCCAGATGAATGTGGAATAATAACCGCCCTTTACTTATGTAATCACAATCTGAACACTGTTCAGAACCATTTCCTAGTGTAGGAGGAAATTACGGTGAGGGCTACCACCTCTTACCCCCAGATGCTGCACACACTGCCAGAACCATGAGGACACCACCACACCAACTACACTGATTAAGAATAGTCAAAGAAGCTTAATGAGTGAGCAACTAATCCATGCTAATACAGCTTCATTATCCTACCTGACTCACCAATAAATGAGTGTAGAAAGTGGTTAAGTGGCTGGATGGTCATGGCAACACACTGGAAACATTAAAGAAAGGGATTTTTTGTGGGACATTGCTAATAACAACCTCTAATGCTTTTTGGATGCTTTTCATCTTTTGAAATAGCTGAACAAATATAAATCTTTCGTGCTCTCCTGTGAAACAGAGAAGCATTAGCATAACATACCCCAGTAGATCGCTGTGGCTGTTATCTACTAATGGTTTGCAAGGGTGAAACCTGCAATGGCAAAGTATAAGCTATTAAAATATTTCAATGCCCATAATTTTTTGGGGGGAGGGGAGGGGGAAGGGGAAGTTTCAAAACGGTGCTCAAATGGCAACATATGACACTTAGTATCAACACACTTTGGAGATTAATAAAATGCATAACCCAGCAGATAGAGGCACATAAAATACAGTGCATCCGATTAATGTATCTTCTTGCTATTGTAGTTTCTATAGCAACAAGTTGGAATGTTATAAAATTTTACCACTGGGAAACAAATTGAAAAGATTTTTCCTTCCCCCAAGACCTATTATAAACTCAGCAGACACACACACACACACACACACACAATCGTGTGTCACCATACCATTAAAACTGTGCTATATATTTATTCCTGAAATAAAAGTGATTTGCTCATCATCATTTTGAGGCTGGAAAAAGATGGAATAAAATCAAGGTGTATATGTAAAATAAAAAAATAAATAAAAAGGCATCAGCAGTTAACACTTTATTCCAAGCACAGAATTATGCTTGATTTGTTTTTGAAGCTTGTGTTTTGAGAGAAATTCTTTATAGCAGTTAGAACTGTCACTGCCATTTCTAGAAAGTTATATAAGACGAATAAGAAACTGGCATCAAGACACAATGGCCAATTTTCCAAATCTGTCTCTTTCTGAGAAGCAGGTTTTCATCCTTCTTATGTTTGTCACCTACAGTGCAACTTCAATACTTTTTCTTGTGCACTGTAACTTAATTCCAGTGAGTCACAAATTCCAAGCACATAAACGAAGATGAAGTCACCAAATACAATTCAATAGAGTGTTCCAAACTGTTCTAATTGCTTGGACACAGGAGATTGCAGAATTCCATATGAAGTTCTAATGGAAGCATATTTTAAAGTAGGATATACGATTTAAAAATGTCTGCCAAGATGGACTCAACTGTTAATACTGTATATCAAAGTGCTCCATATTTATGTGCATGCATATATGAACCTCTGCCTTTCGTACCATTGCTACAATCAATATGCATCTGAGTCACGCACCGATACTTTCCATTTCACCATTTATATCATTGCAAACTACCGTATTTTTCATTCTATAAGACGCACCAGACCACAAGAGGACCACAAGAGTTTTTGGAGAAGGAAAATAAGAAAAAAAATATTCTGAATCTCAGAAACCAGAACAGCAAGAGGGATTGCTGTGCAGTGAAAGCAGCAATCCCTCTTGCTGTTCTGGCTTCTGGATAGCTGCGCAGCCTGCATTCACTCCATAAGACGCACACACATTTCCCCTTACTTTTTAGGAGGGAAAAAGTGAGTCTTATAGAGCAAAAAATACAGTATGTCAGAGTGACACAATTTTCTTTCCGATTTCAAAAAAATCAGTTTCAGGACTTGCTTTGGAACTGCAGTTAGTTAACCAAGTTATTTTCCTTAAAAGTCTGAAAGCAGCCTAGTTGTTTCTGAGCCTTCCTTGGGTTGGGCTGCATTTTCATGGCATCATCACAAGCACAACAGAGTGTCCAGATCCCTTCTCCATTCCCCAATTATAACCTATCCCTTCCCCTAATCCACCTGTCTGCCCTATTCCTCCCCCAGCCCCTCTCCTAACTTCCTTACCTGCCTGCTGAAGCAACAACGTCTCTGCCAGTTCTCTCACCTGGAACCTAGTTTGGAACTTCTTACCAGATAAAATATCAGCAACTCTATGGGGTTTTACTTTAGTATCCACCATTGCTGTAGCATGACAGTTTAGGCAATGTCCCATCATTCAGCCTTAAACCCCCACATCCTAAATTAAAAAGATTATACTGCCCTAAACTGCTGTTGTAAAAAAATCACTGAGATAATGTAAAACACCTTGAGTTTTTGAACTTGACTTATATAAATACCTAGTACGAGTCTGTATACTTTAGTCATATTAAACTTCAAACTAGTCTGCCCCTGATCCTTTTATCTTTTTTGTAATAACCTGAATAATTCTCAAACACAGACAGGGAACCCCATCTCATTTTCACCATAATACATTTTAAACAGCCCACATGTCAAGGAGAGTAATTTATCACTATCCCATTCAGATGTGACCATTATTCCAACTCTTTTGTTTCCTAGGCTTTAGCTATTAGCAGCTCTTTCTACCATATGTAGTTTGCTTGGAATTGAGCCTAAAGAATAATTCTGAGTGATTGGTAAGCTAATCAACAGCATTGTGTATATACCTGTTTGTATTATTTTACTGTGAATTTTGCAGTAATTGCCTATCATGGCTACCTGGTTTTGATTTATTTTAAATCAGTATTTCTGGAGGAGATTGGGGTTTCAATGTTTTCTCCCGTATAGCTTTTCTTCTTCTTCCACCAACTTAGGATTTGTATTCTACCGCCATTTAAGTATTCCACCATTTAAGTATCTACCACTATGGAGTTATTCTACCAAGAAAAAGGTTTTCAAAAGATGCATTTGCCACTGAATGTATTGCCAGGCTGTGAAAATGAACAATGTACACCCCTCTAAACATTCACATATGGCCTTTTTCATGAACTTAATTCTTGATAGTTCTCTATAAATATTATCTATCTATATATATTTAATATCTGAAGACATATTTGGGATAAATGAAGATACGAACAGAAAGGTGATGGACAGAAGAGGGAGGGACATTTGTGAGAGGCAGGCTAGAGTGGTTTTCCTTAGCATGTGAGGCTGGGGAAGGGAAAGCCATTCCAGGTGGGAGCTGGAAGGACTCAATTCTCTGTATGTGAATTGAAGATTGAGATAAAATGGTGATAAAGGGCTATATATATATAACTATGTAATTCTGAATTTTATTAGGCTCATTATGATTGTTGTTGGTATTTTATTTCTCTTTCTTATTCTCTTTCTCTTTTTTGTTTCCTTCCCTTTTTTTGTTCTAGTATTCCTACTTATTTATACAGTGGTACCTCGCAAGACGAATGCCTCGTAAGACGAAAAACTCGCAAGACGAAAGAGTTTTTCGTTTTTTGAGTTACTTCGCAAGACGAATTTCCCTATGGGCTTGCTTCGCAAGACGAAACATCTTGAGAGTTTGTTTCCTTTTTCTTAAAACCGTTAATACCAGGGTGCATCTGTGCTTCGCAAGACGAAAAATTCGCAAGAAGAAGAAACTCACAGAACGAATTAATTTCGTCTTGTGAGGTACCACTGTACTGTGTTATAGTGTGAATTTGAACATTGTGTCAGGTTTATCGGTAATCTCCTGGGATGCTAGGGTAAGGGGAGAAGTAAACCCTCTCTCAAGGACATCAGAGATGTCATACTGGGCCTGGTTTTGCAGCTAGCACTTTCTCACTTTCACACACCCAAAGTCTATTATTACTGAACTTGGCACATTGTGTTTTAAGCTAAGCACTTCGACGCTATGTTCCTCACAACTGGCTGTCAAAAAGCCCATCCGTACAAAGTAGATGCTTCAGTATGATTTATATACTGCCTTAGCACCTATTTGCGAATTAAATTGAACCACTAAATAAACAAACTGTGCCTTTTAAATAAAACATCAATCATTCCTGCCATTTCCCATCTTCATTTCGCTTCGTAGTTAATCAGCATCAACACAGGCTATAAAACTTTAATTGATGCAACTTGTGTTGCTGACAGTGTATATTAGTTTTCTTTTAAAAACACACACACATAAAAACCCCACCAGTAATACTTCAGAGGCCTAGAGCTACAGATTAATCTGTTTTAGGGCATTCTCGGTCTTTCCAAAGTGATCTAATGCAAGTTAAGACAAAATTGCCTTCATTAACCTTGAGGTTCAAAAGAAAATATAAGATGACACAGAGCTTCCTATCATCCCAGTTCTGAGAACAGGCAAATATGACCATTTCAGCTAAGGGTGTCACTATAATTAGCCCACGCTGATTTCTGCTTGTATCATAAGCAAGTGCAGGAATTATTCTGGGTATATGCCATCACTACAGATGTTGGTCCTTGTTATGAGTTGCCACAGCTGGAAATCTACATCTGCTACAAGCAGAGATGGTTGTGAGGAAAGCATAATCTGCACAGTAAAATGATCCATTTTGCGGGCATTTAGCATCAAAAGCCAAAATAGGAGTAAAATGATGTGGCATGGAAGAACACTGAATTTACCCTTCCTGTTCTCATGCCAAGGGGGATGCAGGTTTTTGGCGGAGCTTTTAGAACATCCTAAACTCCGCGGGTGGCGCTGTGTGTTAAACCACAGAAACTAGGACTTGCCAATCAGAAGGTCGGCAGTTCGAATGCCCGCCACGGGGTGAGCTGCCGTTGCTCGGTCCCAGCTCCTCCCAACCTAGCAGTTCGAAAGCACATCAAAGTGCAAGTAGATAAATAGGTACCGCTCTGGCATGAAGGTAAACAGCGTTTCCGTGTGCTGCTCTGGTTCACCAGAAGAGGCTTAGTCATGTTGGCCACATGACCTGGAAGCTGTACGCCGGCTGCCTCGGCCAGTAAAGCAAGATGAGTGCCACAACCCCAGAGTCGGCCACGACTGGACCTAATGGTCAGGGGTCCCTTTACCTAAACTCTGCTGTAATTAACCCTGAATGCATGTCACTGGGGCAGGGACTTATATATCCTTCCTCCTGTTTTCTTAAAATAAAATAAAAAGCTTAAAGCTTAAAAAAGGCTTCCATCTCATCATGGTGGTTCTGGAGGGGTAGAGTGACAATCTAATAAGATACAGTAGTAAAATAAGCAGATGACACAGATAAATGGGACAGCGAGAAAAGAAAGAAAGAGAGCAGGAAAGCTTAAAAGTGAATTGATTGTAGGGCTAAATATTGTTCCAATAACTAATGAAGAAAATCCAGAATTCTATGGACTGATCCTCTTGTTGGTATCTAAGTTCTCGTCCTAAATGTGTCATTTTAATGAACTTGTCATGTCTTCTCCAACCAGTGTTTTAGTTGAGAAGTTGCTACAGTCTTCCAGTATTTAGCAATGCAGATTCTCATAGTTGCTCTCACCTCAGGCTTCAAATAACAAAGAAGTGTAGCCTTCAGGATGCATGGCAATTTGTTTTATACATTTTGGTTAATATCATTGATAGATTGTTTTGAAGAAACTGAAAGAACACCAAGGACTGGGAAGTGTTTTTGTAAACAACCAGGTCTGTTCCTCTTTATATTAGGGTGTATAGCTCAAAGTTTTCATCATAATCTAAGAGCCCTGCCCCAAGAAATAGCCTGAGAAAATAGTGGGTTGGTTTCAAAAACTAGCAATGAAGCCAATAAATGAAAGAGACATACAATTCACGCACCTGACATTTTCGTGCCTAATCCAGGTAGACATGCACACAAAACAGTAGGTGGAGAAGACTTTAAGGAGCATTTTGTGCTTCCTCTTACAACTACCTGGAGGTCTGCCAAAAGTTATATCTAAACAGATTTCTCCAAGTAAGTCATAATATCACATCTCTTTTAATATCCTTTCCTTCTGGGAAATGTGAAACAAGCACATACAAAAATAAAAATCCTACCATAACTTCCTACAAGATTGACAGTGGCTAATACGATTGAAAGGGCTTGGCGATTCAATAAGAGATTACTGCGGGGAAACAGTGCCAAAAACTCTTTTCTTACATTGAAATCCCAAGATAAGGCGCTTAACCGATGTATGTGACATATGTACTTCTTGCTTGAGCAAATTCCACAGTTGGGCATCAGTTGCTCGAGGTTGCAAGGCCTATGTTGAAAAGCCATCCCCATATGGTAACGAATCAATGTCAAACATTTTCAGAGATCCAACGAAGCATGGATATTCTGGGAGGTCATGGTCCCAAAAGATGACCAAGACAAGCAGGGTCAGTAACGTGGAAGACTTTGAATACTAGATAAGATGCCCTGAAGTTGACTCTTTGTACAACGGAAACAAGGCAAAGCATACAGCAAAGTGATATTGTGGCATATGTCTTTCTTAACCAGCTGTCCAAAAACTCTCCTATTTACCCCTAACAAAGCCAGGAACTAATGAGTTGCTTCACCTTAAACCTTCTCTGTGGTTAAACTAATGACAGTCAGTATTGGGTCAAGGAATTGTAGGATTTGGGGGGCAATATGTACAGGTTATCTAGAACCTTTCTGCACAATATCTAAACAATGGTTGGCTCCAATTATTCTGAGCAAAGAGTAACAGATGGTGCAGTAAGTGGCCCAAGGTCACTCAGACTTCCTTGGCCTAAAACAGGATCAGGTCGGGCATGTCACAAACTGCCCTGTGATCTTCAGATGAATGGCGAGATATAAAGATAATAATAAATAATAATAACAGAAGGAGCAAATGGGAGCTGCAACAAAATGCTGCAATGGGGAATTCAGAGTTTCGGCCAAGCAGTCATGCCCTCTTGCAGGATAATCAGTTCCATACACTTCACACACAAAAACGAAAGTAAACAGTTGGTTTTCTGTGGCCATGGAGAGCGCTCAGTTTTTGGTGGGATGTTTTGGTCTTTCTCTTTCTCTTGAGATGTTTTGTACTTCTGCAAATCTCAGGGTTCCCCCAAGCCTGCTGCTATCTTCCCCTTGTGTGTAGGCGGCACTGGTTTTGGCTACATAAGGAGACTTGAGTTCACGTTTAGTATATAAGATGATAGTGCCAATGGGATATATGTAACATTGCTGCCAGAAGTTGTTTGCAGGGTGTACATTTTATGAGCTGTTTCAGTCCTGTGACTCAAGATACGATTTTCCTTCTGCAAAACACCTCCTTCAAAGCCCTTTGCCCCAGTTTACCTTTTGCATCCTCATTCTTAACCAATCCTTGCATGTAAAACCATTCACCCACATTCTTCCTCTCTCCCTACCTCTGCCTCTTCCTTTTACCCTGGGAGGAAGATCCTGTGAGAGTTTGTAAGGTCACGGGTGATGAAGATGAAAATGTTGTTATAATTTTCAGGAGGAGAGAAGACTAGATAAGAAATCTAACACCGGGTAAATTAGTCAGCTGTGGATTAGATGGAGATTAAGATACTACTTGCCATCACTTCTGTCAGCAAAAAACCTCCTGGTCCCATTTCCATAGAAACAGGGCTGAAAGCCATGAATGGCTATGCATCTTCTTGGTAACATTCTGTAAGGTCTGAGCAAGCAGCAGCTGAAGACTACAAAATCGGCATTGCAAGAGAGCTGTATTGCTAAAATAAATGGCTGGAATATAAATACTGGTGCTGCCCCTAAACCTTTCTTAAAACTTCTTATTTATTAGTAGGGAATTATATTTATTAGATTGGGATTCCCACTCCCCACCCCCACCCCTATAACTAAACCGTATCCCTCCAAAGAGCTAGTTATAGGAGAAAAGGCATCCCGAGACACTACCATGTCAGAATGCTAGAGAAGATATGTATTTGGATGCTCGGGCACAAAACTCACCCCCTGCACATAGAAATAGTCCAGAAGCACAATTAAATCACCACCATTTTCTAAGATGTGTTTCCTTTTCCTTTTCAGGCAGCTTCAGACAGAGGTGTGTATAATCGTTACTTAAGCAGCTTGCTTCAGCTGGACCTTTGTACATGCCCCAGGAATTTGGCTTTGCTCTGTGAGGTGAAAGTGATTGTAGTAAGCGAAGGAATGCCCCCACAGAGCAATCCCATGCAGGCCCAAGCAAATCGGAAGCAGGAGGTTGTAGTTGCCCAGTTGTTCCCCAGCACCTATTCACCTATTGCCATATCTCAGGCACGTCCAACAGGTAGATCGTGATCTACCGGTAGATCACTGGATGTCCGTGGTAGATCACTGGAAGATCAGTGGCTCCCCCCAAAGAAGCTGAACAACTTTGGCTCCCCTAAAAGAAGCTCAACGTTTTTGCCCTGCACCCCCCCCCCAAAAAAACCCGGGACTTCCCTCCTCCCTTAAAGAAAGCTCAGCAACTGTGACCTGAACTCCAAAAAACAGGGCTTTCCTTCCTACAAAATGCTCAACAACTTTGACCTGAAGCCCCCAAAAGGGGGTAGATCACTGCCAGTTTTTAACTCTGTGAGAAGATTGCAGTCTCTTGGGAGTTGGCCACCCCTGCCACATCTAATGCAAGCAAAACATGGACTTGAATCATTAATCGTCCCTTGAGAGTGACTAGATACCACTCAAAAAGCATGTCCTGCTTCGAGTAGACCAAGCATTATTTTTGCATTTTCTGAAGAGGTGCAAGCTTGTCCCCTTCAGCAAGGTCAAAAAAACAACCTACTAAGGCTGTGTACCCACTCCTGTTTACTCTGCACTCAGGGTATTCCTACCACTGGTTTGTCCACATTTATCCTATGGTTTATTGAGAAATACTGTGATTTGACGCATTTCTCCCTAACCAGCTTCCATCCAATTTGAAAATGGAAGTCATATGGCGAAATCCATGCCCACTCTCCACTCTCTGCTATGGACAAACTGCCTAGAAACATACCCACCGAGCTGATATGTACAAGGATGTGCAACTGCAATATGAAATGCAGTGGGGTACAGGTGGAATGACCCCGCCTGCATCTTTTGTTATGTAATGACATTCAAGTCCAGCTTGGACCTTTGTGAAAAGCCCGCTTCACATTCAGGCTGAGGTTCACTCTTTAAGTTTTTTCTATAACTGGTAGCATAGAACATCCCTATTCAGTTCCACTTTTGGTGACACATCCAGAAAGCTGCTCAACGCTGCCCTTTTTCACACACCTTACCCCCAGGAATAGCTGTGGGAACTGGCAGCTCTTTCTCTCTTTAATGTTTGCCAGATGCTTTCTTTGTCTCCTTCCCCCCTCCCCCATTATCTTAAAAATCTAAGGCAATATCCTAAGTGTCTGCTCGGTTGTGGCAGCATTTACTAGGTTATTAACCGATTAAAGTTTACTATTCAGCAGAATTAATAAATCACCCACCACTGTATTTTGAGAGCCATTGATTAAGGTGGCGGGGGGGGGGGCAACATGCCACATATATGGTGTGAAAATTCCACCCATAATTGTATATGGAAGTGAGGAGCTCAGAATCCAATGGAATTCTGATGAAGATCTACTAGTTTCATTTCAGTCACTTAAAGGTATGTACCGTATTTTCCGCTCCATAAGACACACTTTTTTCTTCCTAAAAAGTAAGGGGAAATGTCTGTGCGTCTTATGGAGCGAATGCGTGGTCCCTGGAGCCAAATTGCCGAAAGATTGAGGGCACAAGGAGAAGGCGATGACAGAGGATGAGATGGTTGGACAGTGTTCTCGAAGCTACTAACATGAGTTTGAACAAGTGCCTGGCGTGGTCTGGTCCATGGGGTCATGAAGAGTCGGACACGACTAAATGACTAAACAGCAACAACAAAGTCTATGGGATCAGGTGCATTTTTCCAAGACATGACAAATGTGATGCTTCGGTTAATCTCAACTCTGTACAAATTTAGCCAATAGAATTTTCAGATCCAATCCTTTTTCCACTTGATGAGCTGTATCCACAACCCTCTGCGGCCCCATCACCATTATTTGCTGCCCACCACACAGTAGATTGAACACATGAGCAATGCTTCCTAGTCAGCAGTTTTATTAAAAAAGCAATAAATATCTAAGGATTTTCTTTCCCAGAACATGGCCAATAACCTTTTTATTTACAAAAGTGGTGCTGGATGCTTAATTTATAGGTAAGAACAGACGAAAGGAAAGGGGGGGGGGAAACAGGTCAATTAACCTTCAAGTTATGTAACAGATAACACAGTAGGCATTGGGGCAATTTAAGAACTCACTGCATTCCACAGCTTCCTGATTGTGTAAGAAAACAGTAAATACACATACTGACAAATAATATTAGTCTGCTTATAAATTATCAAGTAGAAATAACATGCTGAGTTAATTATCTGTCATTGTATAACATGTACTCATAAGCAACTGTCAGCTAATCAGTGCAGACAAGTACCAGCTCATTTATTCTTGGTTGAAACTAGGATATATAGGTGCAATGGGTATCTGTTGGCATATGGGCTTAGTTCAATGTACTGGTTATGATCTTAGACTTAAGCATAGCAGTATGTTATGGAGCATTTCTTCCTATACCTGGAAACACCGGGCAGTGAAAGTGGGACCTCCATTACAGAGTTTTCCTCTTTTTCATATCTTGGATATAAGTGCACTCCATCTTCAAACTCTAATTCCCCCAAGTTTAACATTCCTTCCTCAAACGCAGGAGTGGTAAGATCACTTCTTTTCAGTGAACAAGCAGCAGTAAACACATTATATAACCCTACTTAGATCTACATATTAAGTCAAGATTCAAAATAAATTCAGCCACATGACTTGATAGGCTATCAATACATACCAGACTTGGGGGGGGGGATACATTATTATTAATGTACAACTTCAGTCATTTAATATTCTGAAAGCTAAACTTTCAAAATCCTGCCAATTCAAGTGACTCCTTTCCATACAGCAATAGGAAATACCTCCTTTTCATCTTCAACTCCTCATCGAGAAATGGAGATTAAGGCTAATGAGAATATAAAGCCACATGAGCTACACTGCCTATCTATGCTAATTTTGTAGATATTCTGAAACTAATAACTAGGAATATATTTTATGAAATTAACAAACAAACAAAAAATAGTTCAGGAATGCATATGTGCAACTTCAAGTAGCAGAAGCTAAAAGCAATTTCCTAGAAATGTAATGGCCCCGAATGGCATATTTTGTAAGCATGCTTTTCCACAGAGAACAGGTAATTTAAATTCAAGGATCAGTTTATATTAAGTAACCCATTTCTCACTACTTCATTTATTTTGAAGTCCCTCATGAGGAGCACCAGGAGAATCCTCTGGCTTTTATACAATTTTCATAACTTCTTTCCCCCAAAACAAAGGGCTATATTAACAGAAAACAATAGGAAAATCTCAGTGGTTACCTGTGTTCCTGTCTGGTAAAATACAGCAATGCTTCTGCAGAATGCCAGGCAAAACCTGTTATAGGAAGAACAAAACAAAAATAATTTCTGTTAGTGTTTGAGAGCAAAAGGAATGTGTAATTAAATTAAATGGCTGGCACCCCTTTTTTTGTGCATAATATCAAACATCATTATTACTTCTTGTTTCACGGGGTACTTATCCTTATTCAGTTCTCTGGCGCTGTGGGTTAAGCCACAGAGCCTAGGACTTGCCAATCAGAAGGTCGGCAGTTCGAATCCCTGCGACGGGGAGAGCTCCCGTTGCTCGGTCCCTGCTCCGGCCAACCTAGCAGTTCGAAAGCACGTCAAAGTGCAAGTGGATAAATAGGTACCGCTCCAGCAGTAAGGTAAACGGCGTTTCCGTGCACTGCTCTGGTTTGCCAGAAGCAGCTTAGTCATGCTGGCCACATGACCCGGAAGCTGTACGCCGGCTCTCTCGGCCAATAAAGCGAGATGAGCGCCGCAACCCCAGAGTCGGCCACGACTGGACCTAATGGTCAGAAGAGTTTGGATTTGATATCCCGCTTTATCACTACCCGAAGGAGACTCAAAGCGGCTAACATTCTCCTTTCCCTTCCTCCCCCACAACAAATACTCTGTGAGGTAAGTGGGGCTGAGAGACTTCAGAGAAGTGTGACTAGCCCAAGGTTACTCAGCAGATGCATGTGGAGGAGCAGGGACGCGAACCCGGTTCCCCAGATTACGAGTCCACCGCTCTTAACCACTACACCACACTGGCTGGGGTCCCTTTACCTTTACTCATTATCCCTATGCTGCCTGGAGCTGATAGGAATTAGGTCACTGGCTGCCCTAACTAACCTAGTAGAAGCCTTACTTGTTAACAGGCAAAACACACTGCAGATATTAATATTGTGCAGTTTGAAGCAACTGGATACATAACAACTGACTCCTTTTGGAATAAATCAATGTCCAGACCCATAAAAATATTGTTTAAACTTTTACTTGCAGAACTCTTCAAAAACAGAACATAAGTATTGAAGACACATCCAAAAATCTCCACACAATATCTTGTGCTGTGCAGCACAGGCTCAGCATTTTAGAAAATACGAAATAATTCAAACAGACCTAGAATCAGAGGTCTGTCTCTCCCCACAGCCTGCTTCCCAGGCTCCATTGGCCTTAGGCTGTTTACTCTCCCTTCAGGAGAGCTTCATTTATATCCTCACTCCCTCCATAAAGTTTCGGAGACAAAAACTCAAAGGCAACTCCCTTCCAAATGGAGATTTGCAACCAAATATCTTTTGTCACCTGATCTAAGGTTACAACACTCGCATGTTAGCTAGCAGAAAACAACAATTAGATAATTATCAACTCAGAAAGAGCTTAGAGTCCACTTAGAAAACTACTGTGAAAAAACACTGGGAGATTTTTTTGAGGAGCAACATTAAACCTTGCAGTCATTCCTATCAGTCCTAGACAAAGCAATGATAACCCATTCAGTCCTCCAAATTAAGAAGTGACAATGGAGTTAGAGGCAGAGTTGGGCCAAGACACTGTCGCTTCCTGAGGTGAAGGTTGAGAGGTAAACACACCTCAATCCACGTACAAGAAACTGAACAGACTGGCCATCAAATTTTACTTCAACTGTGGCATTTGAGGGCAGTAGCCTCACACAAAGGGTACAGAGCAGGCTGTGTGGCATGGCTAACACCTCACCACCATCATCCACTCATCACTCTGCCTAGTGCTTGCTCACTATCTGTTCAAATAAATGCTGCAGTGTTTCAGCAGCAGCAGCACCACTAGGTGTTTCTTCAGCAGAGCAATATTTGCACAATGCCTGCTGGTGTTCTTGACTTCCTGCCTGCTTTTGTTATGGGGTTTCTCCCCCAACCACTGTTTGTGATGTGCTGAGGGAAAGTAAACAGGCAAATGAGTGACCAGCCCAGGCCACAAACAGCTGGCATGGTCACCAATGGGGTACCTGCTTAGGAGGATGGGAATGGGCAGGGCAAGGGGAGCTGGGAGTCTGCAATTGCTGTCCAACATCTGCCACTTGAAGCAGCCACCTGACATTTCCCAATGGATCTCATGTTTAGCTTTAATGCAATGGTCACAATGAAGTATAGGCAAGGGACTTTCAAATCCATTGTTTGCTTTCTTCAGAGACTACATTCCCTATGATCTTATGTCAAAACTCAAACGTTTAACAAACAGGGCACTTGGATATAATGTTTTGGTTTTGAATTTTTCATATATTTCTGTATTTCCAAGTAAAGCAATGACACAAGACTTGGGTAGCCTTCATCTACCTTGTGTTCTTTAAATGTTTTGGTCTAGAGTTTACATCAACACCAGATTGGCAAAGGCTGGCCAGTAGCATTTCAAATACCTGATCCCTGCACTCATGAGTAGAGAATCACTTATTTAAAATGAAAACGAATGGTGTGGATTTATAATCAGCTTAGCTGATTTATATTCAACTTAGTGAACACATTTCAGAAATAAAAGAAATCATTGGAGTTTCAAGCAGGCATAATTTCTCAGCTAAGTGATTTCTGAATTTAAAAGTATTTCGTCTGATAACAACAAAAAATGTAGCAGGAAATTTTTCCTTAATGATTCAACAAACTCTGAGAGTCAACCAGACACCAAAGATATAACATCAAACTCAGAAATACCAAAATATATGTTCACTGTTCATGAGTAACGGCGTGACGCACACCTTTGCAAATTACGGTTGCATTTTTATGACACAGTTCTCCTATCACAGGATGATTCCCACAATTAACCAAGACAGGAAACGTGTAATGTGTCACTCAGCGAATAATATGTTGCTTCAGCCCTCGATATGATGAGCGCTACTAGTTCCGTTATGACAGATACAGAACCCGTTTCTAAAGGATCAGAGCTTCCCCAGCTGTTGCAAAGCAGGGGAGGACTAAGGAGTGGTGGGAAGGGAAAATACCAGCTATGATTCCTGTCCTGTTGCAACATATCTTGATCAGGAAGTTCACATGTGTCGCATGCAGGTGGACTTTAAATACCTGCAAATGCAATAAGCTCAAAGCCTCTCTGCTTTGAATGGCCAAGGGATTTCTTGCTGAAAATGAGGTATCCTTTATTTAGTAGTGAATCAACAAGTATTTTTAAATAAAAAAGTATAGGTTTTTCCAAAAGAGTAGTAAAATGTATCTGTTTTGCATTTAGGAACATCAGCAACATGGGGCCTCTAAACAGGATTGGGTCCACAAATAGTGCTTGGGTTGCCTCTCCCAGGCTCCAGCTCTTCCAAATGGGACATTTCAAAGCACCTGAAAACTGGAGGAGTGTGGTTTTCCCCCAGGACAAGGTCTCCAGACATGCAGACATTCTGGATGAAACAGAGCAATTGAAGGACATCTCATCTGCCAACGTACAAGGCAATTTCGAAAGCTGCATTCCCTTTCTACTGCTGTGTAATGAGACTGGGCAGGGGAGTAGGAAAAGCAGTGCAATAAAGACATCTCAGCCAAGATCTCTAGCAATTCTGACAAGAGATTAAATATCTAGCTGGATAAAAATAGTGCCCAAATCTAATATATTGAGTAGGAGGTGAACCAATGAATATGGTCTATTTAGCTTCATTTTTCACTTTTGTCATTGCCAAAAAAAAACCACCTCCACTCTTCTGGCACGTTTTACAGAACCCCATGGATTTGCCAGCTCCCGCTTGCATCTGACAGGATTTTTACTCCACTGTTAGAGCAGATGAATCTTGAGAGGTGACCAGAGCACTGTCTAGTCCTGTTATGTTGGATGAGTTTCAATTAGTAGAGCTCAAAGACGTGGACAAGGTTTTTGGATCAGTTAGAGTCACCACTTGTATTCTGGATCCTAGTCCCTCTTGGCTGTTAAAAACTAGGAGGGTGGGGACAGCTGGCTAGGCCAGGGAGGTGATAAAAACCTCCTTATGAGAGGGGGTGGTCCCTGCAAGGTTCCTGAGTGGGTGGTCCAGGCACTCATGGAGGAAACTGGTTTTCTAGATCCATTTCAATCAAGGTTTAGGCCCAGTTTGGGCACAGAAACCGCTTTGGTCACCCTGTATGATGACCTCCATTGGGAGACAGGAGAAATGTGTCCCTGTTAATTCTCCTTGTCTTCTCAGTGGCTTTTGATACAATCAACCATGTTATACTTCTGGAGAGGTTGTCTGAGATAGGGGTGGGTGACACTGCTTTGTGGTGGTTCTGGTCCTACTCAGATTGTCATTTCCAGAGGGTGATGCTTAAGCAGTGCTGTTCAGCCCCATGGAACATTCAATGTTACAGCGAACCAGTCAGAGGGCCTTCTCGGTAGTGGCACCTGCCCTGTGGAACGCCCTCCCACCAGATGTCGAAGAGAAGAATAACTACCAAACTTTTAGAAGACATCTGAAGGCAGCCCTGTTTAGGGAAACTTTTAATGTTTAATAGGTTATTGTATTTTAGTGTTTTGTTGGAAGCCGCCCAGAGTGGCTGGGGAAACCCAGCCAGATGGGCGAGGTATAAATAATAAATTATTATAATGTGGGGTTCGTCAGGGTTTGATTCCCCTCCTTCTGTTTCCCTGTATAGGGAAGTTTTTTAATATTTAATATTTTATTATTATTATTATTTTATATGTTGGAACTCTGAATAGATTAAAGATAATTGTTGGTATTTAACTTGCACTAAAGTAGATTGACTACAGGGTAGGCTTTTAAGGAAATTTATAGCAAAGCTGTGAGTGGCATAAAAATATTCCACTTGCCTTTTTTGCCTTTGTGGTCATACTAGTTCTGAAAGAGCTATACGGCTATATAAGGCCCAAGATGCCAGCTTTCAAAGGGAAAATCAGTGTTTCCAAAACTCTGTGAAATTAGCCACAGTGAGGAATCCCTTTGGTCCAAGTTACCCATTCCAGGCTGAATAAAGAGAACTAATCCAGAATCTACCAGACCATTTACTAACCAAACTTATTATCCAACACAACTCTTTGCCCACTATTTCATCTGGACACTTGTCTTTGAGCTTCTCCATCAGTAGGGCCATTTCCGAAGTCCCATTCCAGCTTCCCCATATCCTCACATACCTGCCTGTCTTTCTTGCCGCCTTCTTATCAAACAGCCTTCCTTGTATCTAAGCATTTTGTGACAGCCACACTGTCTTTTCATTTCTCTCCCAGAAGTTTATCAATGCTCTTATCACTGAGCTTCTCTGTGCATCAGTTACAATTATCACAGGCATTCCATGCTATCACTGCAGCCTAGCCAGTTACTATTGTGCAGTGAGGAAAAAGAAAGGAACATTGAGTTTTTGGCATATTACTTTAAGAGTCTTCTTTATTCATCGCAATATTTTTAGCACTGATGAGCCATTTTTAGTAGATGGCGCATGTTCAGAGAACAAGTTTTGAATTCATTTCATCAGATGTCCTGTAATAAATGTGCGTGTTCAGAACTAAACTGCCTTGCTCTACTTGCTGGGAAAGCCAGCTGCTAAAATGTACAGTGCCGTAACTTAAAATGTTTAGCAAACTAAAGTGTTTAGCAGACCTGAAGTTTAAAAAAAGGGGCCACCAATTTGGTTCAGCTAGTCAGTGGAGTCAAGTTGACAGCTGCCATCAGACTAGCACAGAAGTTATCTGTCACTATGAATCATTACATTACATAATGGTGACATGCTTTATTTTTAAATCACATCAATATCCCCACCACCACCACGATTTCTTGTCTGCCTATTCTAGAAACGTATTGATGCACTTCAGTGACAGAAGACTCTTTACGGTTGCCATTTTTCCTTTTAAAAGGTGACTATGGAAACGACAAATAGAAACCGCAGCTGTCATTTTGCAAACAAGTTGGGATCTCAGAGGTTAGTGCTTAATTATAGCACTAGCTATCAATAGCCTTCCTATTCTTGCCAACATCTTGCATAATTGCAGTGTTCCTACCCAATTCAAAAATGCTCAGTGCTGTTAATGATAAACACCTGAAATAGAAACATAAATTAAAAGACAAAGGGCTGCATCCAGTGGAGGCTTTGTCCTAGTGGAAAGTGGTTATGCAAGTCAGGGCGTCAAGTTTTCACCAATCCCCCTTATTTACTTTGCTGATTAAGGAGGAGAGAGAGAGGACTGTCAAGGAAAAGAGCAACTCCCTCTTGCCAGAGACTTGAACTGATAGCTTATAGAGGGCTTTTGAAATTAGGATGAAAGCCACATGAGGTTCTAGGGGCGCAGGTTGCCCAAACCTAATATGCAGTGATATCCCAATATGTTTTAAATGGGTGCCCATACAGGCCCTGTTACACAAGCATAGTGCTAAGGAAAAGTGAGCATGAGATGGGAAGTGCTGGTTGAAGACATTTTGTTGTATGGAGCTTAAAAAGAGGCACAGACACATAGCTCATAACAACACTTGAAATGGGGCAGCTAGACAATATCTGCCTTCATCTATTCCACCGTCCTCTCCCATACTACCACCTAAAACAGAGCTTTCCAAACTGTGTGTCGTGACACGTTAGTGTGTCAGCTGCAGTGTGTAGGTGTGTTGCGCGAATGCTCCTCCCAGGGCTGGAAAGGGGTTAGTTTAACTTCCGGTGTGCTAATAAAAATTGAATTGCTGTGTGGTGAAATGATGCATGTCTAAAAAGTATGTCGCCAAAATGAAAAGTTTGGAAAGCAAGTCACTTCACTCAACTGAAGTGCAAAGCCATCCGGGGGGGGGGGGGATGATATCCCATAAATTTCCCGGGTTTCAAAGGAAGCAGCTTCTCTCCCTCCCTCCTTGCCAGCCAGGGAGAAGGGAGGCTCCAACTGTGTTGCTTGGCTGCATTGCTCACCCAATAAGGAGTCTAAGAATGACTGGGTGGTGGAGCTCGCATGCATTGTGCCGATCAAATCAGCCGTGTTGCCTGCTCAGCGCTTCCCAGCGGAGAGGTGACGGTGGTTTTCCTTGCTGCACCCCCTTTGCCGGGTTGCTGCGCTGTGGGAACCACCGCTTGAAGCTTCATTTGGCTGCTGGCTGGGCTTTCTGCCTTTAGCTTGGAGGGGCTCAGAAGTTGAACATACCTGTGCTCGGAATCAGATGGATACGTCATCAACCGCCCACTCACCTTGCAGGGGGAAAAGGTCTGTCTGGAGTGGGGGCACATGGTGGGGGGGGAAAGAAATCCCTTATTTTTGAGGCTGCTGGTTCCTTATTTTCAAATCTGTAAGTTGACAGCTATGGTATAATGTTCTCCATGCCTTCATGTGAATATACAATTGCTGGTACTTAGTATGGTCAACTCACCTTAATCTCAGCATATATACTAGATATATCCTATAATGCATATATTATGGGTTAGAACCAGATTTAGCCATGCTTAGAGAAGCTTCACTGAAATCAATTAAATCCTACATCTTGATTCTTTTTTTAACCCTCGCTTCTGTCAGACCTTGCAGTTCCTGAGCACAAACATCTCCCCACAATTTTCATAGGAAATCTGCCAAACTCTGCTCTACAAAGCTGGCAATTTATCACATTTTTGTTTCATTTTGTACTACCAGATATTTAATGTCCTTTTTATTTCCTCCTTTCTATTTCAGTTAATGGATAGAAGCAACTATGGCTTTTGCTAATATTTCTCAAGAGCATTGCTGAATGAACTGCAGAAGCAGCTTATGCAAGACACGCAGGTGGCAGATTGGAGGAGAGATGTGGGGGGACGGGACGAAAAGTGGTTGATATAGAAACACAGGATTGATGGGAGTGCAGAGGTGGCAGCAGAAAAGAGTCAAGAGATGGCATTGTTAAGATGTTTTGTCTTTTTAGAGAGAAATTTCAGCTATGTTTTATGTTTATGTAATGGATTATAGGGACGCGGGTGGCGCTGTGGGTTAAACCACAGAGCCTAGGACTTGCCGATCAGAAGGTTGGCGGTTCGAATCCCCACGATGGGGTGAGCTCCCATTGCTCGGTCCCTGCTCCTGCCAACCTAGCAGTTCAAAAGCACGTCAAAGTGCAAGTAGATAAATAGGTACCGTTCCAGCGGGAAGGTAAATGGTGTTTCTGTGTGCTGCTCTGGTTCGCCAGAAGCGGCTTAGTCATGCTGGCCACATGTCCTGGAAGCTGTACGCCGGCTCCCTCGGCCAATAAATTGAGATGAGCGCCGCAACCCCAGAGTCGGTCACGACTGGACCTAATGGTCAGGGGTCCCTTTACCTTTACCTAATGGATTATAGTTTATGTCATGTGGAAGCCTTAAGAGATTATCCTCTTCTCCACCTACAGGGTGCATGCAGAAGGTGCTAGCAGGTAGGGCTAGGAGGGATTCCTACCTGAACCCCTATAAATTGTTGCATCATTCACTGCCGACAGCACTTAGCTTGATGGACCAAAGGTCTGATTCAGCAGAAGGAGGCTTCCAGTATTCCAATGTAAGGTTTCCAGTCAGAATCAGGCATGCGATACAATTTAGGATTCAGTAACTGGAATTAAACCTTCTCAGTGCACTGCTATATTATGTGCATAGTATATTATGTGTGCTGTGATGTAGCTATGGGAAGAGAGGTAAAGCTTTCCCATGCTTCATCTAGGAGGAGTCAGCCTATTTTTCCCCATGCCCTCAGCATGCAAACATCTCTCAGGAGAAGTGGAATAACACAGGAGGAGCTGGGTAAAATAGCAAGGTAAGTCCTATGATGAAGTGCAAGAAGCCCTGTCTGGTATAGATGCAGTTTGACTGGTTACTTTGGAGCGTGCCCCTTGCAGTAACTTAGCAACAGGAAAGGTGCTCTACAGCTTATTTTTGGTACATCAGTTCTGCAGAATGGTGGCCTCAGGGGACACATTCCAGACCAGGACCTAAGTCCATTGATTTAAGTGTGTGTTTCTGAGCATTCATCTCCATCCCAACAAGAATGCTCTGTGCTGGGATTGGCCATGGTAAGTCTCATTCTACCATAAAAGCAACTCCCATGCTAGAATTCAAATAATTTAAAGGATGTAGCAGAAATGATGGATACACAAAATGGTTTCATAGGTAGGTAGGTAGGTAGGTAGGTAGGTAGACAAATAGACACAGAGAGAGAAAGAGAGAGTTTAAAGCCTATCATTGCTGATTATGAGCTAAAGCAACCCAGACGTTCAGTCCATGATTGAGAGGACTATAATAAAGTGTGCATTAATCCATAAACCATTCACTCAAAGCAACCTTTCACCCCTGGTGTAGCAAGGGGAACACTTTCTCTGTTTGCAGCCCCACAACAACTGCATAATTAAACATTTGATATAGCAAGCATAAGGTCACTGGCTGCTGAATGTTGTAGACAAATAAATGCCCCGGGCTTGGAAACAAAGCTCTTCACTTAGATGTTTGCTTTCCAATAAATGTCTCAGCATAAGGATGGTGAGAGGCGAGGGAGAAAGCACTCCAGTGACAGCTTTCTTTTCCTTTGACCTTATCTGCTAATTAACTGCGAATATAAGTAATATACACAACAGGGGCCTGCCAAGGGTAGAATGTGGGAAGGGGAATAAGTGATTGGAAATCATAATCATAAGAGGGAGGGAAATATAGCTAAAACTCCGGCAAAATTTCAAAAAGGAAGGAAGGTAGCAGCCAATCCCCATCAGTTCCTGCTGAAGTGTATGGGGGGCTACAGTTTTCTGCACTTCCCAATCCAATGTACAGAACACATATATTTTTGTTACTATCAATATTTATTATTATTTTTTTGAGTTTTATTCATTTATTAACATTCTTATGTTACATCAGTAAACATTATCATATTACATCACAAGGCTTATTATAATATAATTTTCAGCATGTATACAAAGTTTATATACAAAGTTTATACACCTAAAGGGAAAAAATAACAAGGGCAAAAAACTATTCCAAGATCATATATGTACCAACACTTTGGACTTCCTGTCAATCCTGTTGTATATTCCTTTTTTTACAAATGAATGTACTCTTATTATTGTATATTTCTTTACATTTTAGCTAATACATTCCTATATCAATATGTACCCTTGGTCTTATTTCTCAACTCAGTCTCTCTCCAATGTCAATCAAATGTTAGCATAGATAGCGAACCTTTACTGTATTTTTGAACATATATCTTATATCTATTCCACTTTTCCATAATTTTTTGTTTTGAATTGTCTCTCAGGCTATTTGTCAACTGCACCATTTCAGCAAATTCTTGTAGCTTGTTATGCCAATCTGTTATTGTCGGGACGTCTTCTTCCTTCCACCCCTTTGCCACAAAGGTCCAAGCTGCAGCCGTTGCATGTATAAAAATACCTCCCTATTTATTATTTTTAAAAACACTCTTTGGGAAAGGATGGGGTTACAAAAACCAAGGCTACTACAATTGCAAAGCGAGAGAAATCCCAGCTATAGCTCATTTGTTTTACTCGCACACAATTTAGATAAGCCTCAACAGAAAAATTAAATTAAGATACCTTGGTGTCTGGCATATTTAAACTACTCAGGTGTTTTCCCAAGGTCAATAAAGTATCTGGTTCTATCTTTATTAATGTGCCTTTGGCTAAAGTTAGCTTTATGGTCAGGAAACAGGTAGGTAACCTTGCTTATGTGGGAAGAATGCAACTTTCGATGCTTGAGAAATCTAAAAGTACAACCAAGTGTGCTTGACTCAGTATTGCTGTCACTTACAGAAGCTACTGAGGCATGTCAGTCCTCAGTCACTCCTTTTTCCCTTTCCATATATTTTAAAGAATGAGCAAGCGAAGTTGAGCCATGACAAATATCCCTGCCTACCACAGATTTGTTCTATTCTGAGTTTAGAATGCTGTAGAGTTTAGAAACTATAGAAGTCTGTGAAGTGCCACTCGACTCATTCCAGCCCACTATGGCTTCCATGCACACTGTGTACATTTAGACTACATTTAAAACCCATGACTTCCTCCAGAGAATACTGTGGACTGCAGTTTACCCCTCGCAGAGCTACAATTTCCAGCAACAGTTCCTAGGAATCTTTGGGGGAACGCCACATGATTCAAACATACATGGTGTGCATGCACCCTCTCAGGATCATATCATGGGGAGAATAAACGCATCTGAGTTCAAAAGTCTGCTGCACCTGCAAAAGATTACAAATCGGAGACTAACGGTGCAATTCCATGCATCTTTACTCAGGAGTTGTCCTGCTTTTTCCAGTGATGCTACCTTCCTTATGTGTTTAAGACTGCAGACAGACTGCACAGTTATAAATATGTAGGGGGGCCATGTGTCCTATTTTGCAAACCTCGATTTGAGATGTTCTCAGAGGGTTGCCCTCTATTTGAAAGGCAGCCAGGTTAAAGATAAAGAGCCACCAGAGATGGGAGAAAAGGGGCTCTGCAGTTTCCCATTAACAGCGAGCATCTGAACAGCTGAGTTTGCAAGCTCACAGCTCACCTGGTCACCATTTCCCCCACTATTCAAATTATAGTAATTATTTCTAAGTTTGTATCTACACATATGAATTAGCACATTATGCAACCTTATACAAAACAGTGTCCTATTTTGGCCTCTGTTTCGTTCACCAACAAAAGAGAGGACAAAATAGGACACAGTTTTGTATGAAGGTTGTGTGATATGCTAATTCATATGTGTAGATACACACTTAGAAATAATTTCCTTTGGGGGAGTTGTTATGTACCGAAGTTCTCACCCTGGGCCAGCAGGGGGATCCTTTGATAGTTTTCACTCAGGTCCACATATGCAAATAAGGAATTGAAAGTGACGTTCAGTGATTGGATAGTTACAGAAAGTTGTTACTGTTGTTTTGTAGTTGAGCTCTATATAAGCAGGTTGGCTGAACCTTTCAGCCCAGTTCTATTCTGGCCTGTGAATAAACAAGAGCTGTTTGAAGAATCGCTGTGGCATCTGATATGTTCACCCACATGATAGCCATGTTCAAATATATAAAAGGATGTCACATAGAGGAGGGAGAAAGGTTGTTTTCTGCTGCTCCAGAGAAGCGGACACGGAGCAATGGATCCAAACTACAAGAAAGAAGATTCCACCTAAACATTAGGAAGAACTTCCTGACAGTAAGAGCTGTTCGACAGTGGAATTTGCTGCCAAGGAGTGTGGTGGAGTCTCCTTCTTTGGAGGTCTTTAAGCAGAGGCTTGACAACCATATGTCAGGAGTGCTCTGATGGTGTTTCCTGCTTGGCAGGGGGTTGGACTCGATGGCCCTTGTGGTCTCTTCCAACTCTATGATTCTATGAGTGTGCCTCCACGTATTTTGTCTATGTTTACCCTGGCTCCATTTTCCTTCCCTTCCACTGTTGGGTCCCTCGGGCTGAATTAGAAATTGCAAGCCTATTGGGGTAGAGACATGCCCTGTTTATAAAGCCCTGGGTATACTGCTATAACTACATCAACCACCCAGTTTTGAAGAGGAAGAGGAGCCAAGTCCCTTCCACAAAGCAATTCAAGAATTGTTTTAGATAACTGGACAAAATACAAGCATGCCTAAATCAAAATCTTTAGATTAGAATTATTATTGATCCTATCTTATAAAACTTAACAAGGAGTAGATTCAGTGTTTGCTTAGCATACAAAATAGTTTATGATCACACTGTTGCTTACAATCAGCAAAATTTGACCTGTGTGGCGTTAGTATAGAAAGCAACTGGACTTGGCAATAGATAATGTCAGATATGCTTGTCTCTGCTAGCCTGTCAGAGTTAAAGAAAAAGGGTTGAACAAAAGTCCTCCAGCCCATTATTAGGAAAGGCAGACTTTAACCACCGCCAGTCTCACAAAAACAACTTGGGAAATGTTCTAAAATCCCATGTTTTGACAGCCACAACTTCAGTTACAATAGTAAGCATGCTAAAGCACTTGGGACTGCCCCCCAAAATTATTATTTCCAGTATCTAATTGGCTACACGTTTTAGAAGACCTTGGCAACTTTTAACTCAACCAGCATGTATGACAACCCACCAGAGGCTCAATATTCTTCCTAGGTTTGCTGGTTGCCTAAGGCCACAAAGACAAAGGGCTTGCCAAATCTCTGACACACCACAATAAATGGCCAAGAGGCTGTGATCTGCTTGGCATCTCAGTAGTTGCATGTTCCTGTAATGCAGGTGACTGTCAAGAAACAGTTTTGGAGCCTTTGAAAGTTACACATTCTAGGAGAGCAGGAGTTTGCGCTGATGGGATCTGAGATGACTGAGTGACTAATTAGTAGAAGGATCTTGACATTGTGGTGAACAACTCAATGCAGCTGCTGACCTGGTCTGTGGAGGCTGGGAAAAAGGCAAATTCCATGTTGGGAATAATTCAAAAACCTCCACAAAACTGACAATACCACACAATGCAACTGGGAATATTGTGCACCATTCTGCTCACTGCACTTCAAAAAGGACATTGTAGAGAAGGAAAAGTTAGAGGAAATGTTAGAGCATCTCCACCCCCATCATTCTGCCCAGATACTGAAGTCCAGTGCCGAGGGCCTTCTGGCGGTTCCCTCGCTGTGAGAAGCCAAGTTACAGGGAACCAGGCAGAGGGCCTTCTTGGTAGTGGCACCCGCCCTGTGGAACGCCCTCCCACCAAATGTCAAAGAGAAAAACAACTACCAGACTTTTCAAAGACATCTGAAGGCAGCCCTGTTTAGGGAAGCTTTTAATGTTTAATAGACTATTGCATTTTAATCTTCTGTTGGAAGCTGCCCAGAGTGGCTGGGGAAATCCAGCCAGATGGGCGGGGTATAAATTATTATTATTATTATTATTATTATTATTATTATTATTATTATTATTGGCAATTAGTGTGGAGTGGCTGGAGGAAAGATTACAAAGTTGGGGACATGATAAGAGATGCATCCAATTTTTCTTCCTCTCACTTAATACTAGAATCTGGGGTCATCCAGTGATTTTCTTTACTTTGCTGCACTTATATCCTGTTCTTCCTCCCAAAGGAAACCAAACAGAGGGAGGTTCAGGACAGGCAAGAGCAAGTATTCACACAACACGTATTCAAAATATGCAATCTGCTATTGCAAGACATAGTAATGGACAGCTATAGAAGGGGATTAGATGAATTCCTGGAGAATAAAGACTACCCATGGCTACTAGGCAAGAGGCCTATATGTTACCGCCAGTGCGGGAGGAAGTATGGCCTCAGCCAGTTGCTCAGCAACAGCAAGAGAGCTATTGTGCTTGTGTCCTGCTTTTGGGCCTCCCAAAGGCATCTGAGTGGTCACTGTGGGAAAGAGGACGTTGGATTAGAAAGGCCTTTGGCTCTTCTTATTCGTAAGTGGAAATGAGCAATTAAGAACCATTGGTTAGTGCCAGTTATTATCTTATTAAAAAAGGTTGAAACAGTTTTACACTCTTTGTCAGCTGATAGATAACTTAATGGAGTACATTCCATTATACCTACATTTTCACACATATTAATCAACTCCAAAGCCATCTTTAGAGCTATTTAACACAGGACTCTCTTTTTTTAGTCCATACAAGCAGTCCTGATCAACTATGGGAATGGAGTCAGCAGCAATTATCATTACTAGACTGGGAAATGTGGGTTTTTTTGGGGGGGTTCTATTCATGAGAAGAGCAAAAGCTTTGGAAGACGATATTTCTCAGTTCTTCTAGGGAAGTATATTTTGATCGGGAGCTTCTGCGATCCTGTGGTTCTTGTTGTTCGGTCTTTGTGAATATTTCTATAATCTTCTAAAGGCATTTAATGCTGAGGATTAAACTGACACACTCATTTACTGCTGATTACAATCTCTGTGGTAGCTTTAGAATACGGTCAGTCTCCCAACAGAGAAAAATACATAGTAATGTAGCATTAAAGGCTTTATAAATGGGTAACTGATAAACAACTGCGGGAGGGAATAGACATGTGTTGGTTTAAATCAGATATGGGAATAACTTCCTCCTTGGGGTAAGCCCTCCAGGAGGCCTCTCTCTCTCTCTCTCTCTCTCTCTCTCTCTCTCTCTCTCTCTGGTCACACACATGTTATTTCCCCCAAGACACACCCATCACCAGTCCTGCTTTCGACCCTCCTTGTGTGTTTCTGCTTTGATAATGGTCCTTATTTGTCTTGAAGGTGGATAGACAGGTCTGAGAATAAACTAACCTTTGTTGCACAAAGGTAAAACACGCACAAGTTGCTCTGCCTACTTTTGCCTTTGGCACCACACATCACTAGAATGTGGTCCCTAGAAGGTTGCCTCAGCCCTCAGGCTGCAAAAAAAGTTCCCTATTCCTTCGCTATGGTAACATTGTGAAGCATACAACTGCATGGGTGGAGAAATGGCTGCAAGGATTTTCTCGCCAGGTCATGGCCTTCTCTCCTTAGAAGGTAACAATCAGATGGGAAGGATCCACACGACTGGCTCTGCCCACATGGTTCTAGAGGTTGAAATATTACCACAGTGGCACAGGAAGGAGCTGCAGGGACAGGGCGAGCACACTGCTGCATGTTAGCCTGGCACATTGATACCTTCACTAGAGGAAAGAACCATCACTGATAAGCAAAAGCAAAGAAAACAAAAATGGTTTAGAGCTTATTTGGTGTTGAGAACTGAAATACGGTGCAAATGAATTTTGGGGAACTTAGTTCAGAGATAAGTAAGACGACAACACATACTACCCCATGGCATGGCAGTCTAAAACAGTGCTGAAATATATATTTCGGTTTACACCTGTTTAGAGCTGTTGCAGGGGAGTGTTGGGCAAATCTGAAGGAGCGTCTCCCCCCCCATCATTCTACCTGGACACTGAGGTTCAGCACCGAGGGCCTTCTGGTGGTTCCCTCACTGTGAAAAGCAAAGCTACAGGGAGCCAGGCAGAGGGCCTTCTCAGTAGTGGCACCTGCCCTGTGGAACGCCCTCCCACCAGATGTCAAAGAGAACAACAACTACCAGACTTTTAGAAGACATCTGAAGGCAGCCCTGTTCAGGGAAGCTTTTAATGTTTGATGCATTACTGTATTTTAATATTTTGTTGGAAGCCGCCCAGAGTGGCTGGGGAAGCCCAGCCAGATGGGCGGGGTATAAATAATAAATTATTATTATTAAGATGATGGTTATAAAGGGAATTGCAAAACCAGGTCATGTGGCAACTTCCTGAAGCTAATCTATCTGGTCAAATGTGATGGACTCCATGGAAAGGTTCCAGCTGGTGGGAAATGGTAACATAATTGTTGCATAAATAAATTGCAAATTAGTCGGGTAACTAAACTACAATATCTAACAGAGTAGTGGTTGGAATGTTGGGCTGGAACTGGGGGAGACTTGGATTCAAAAGCCCACTCAGACGTGGAACTCATTGTGTCACCACAGGCTAGCCACTTTCTAGGCCTAATCTACCTCACAGGGTTGTTGTGAGGATAAAAGAAGGGAGAAAGAGGCATGTAACACCTGAGCTCCTTGGAAGAAGATCAGGAATAAAAAATACAGTGGCATCTCGGGTTTTGAACGTCTCCATTGACAAACGTTTCAGAACTTGAACGCCGAAAACCCGGAAGTAAACGCTTCCGTTTTCGAACGTGCCTCAGAAGTCAAATGGCTTCCGCTGAGGTACTACGGTATTTTTCTCGATTTCCTCTGTAAATTTGCAGGCTGCCCTTTGCGCCTCAGTTTTCAAATGTTTCGCAAGTCCAATGGTCTTCCGGAACGGATTATGTTCGAAAACTGAGGTTCCACTGTACAGTATATAGTAACAGTACGTGTTCATGGGGGGTGGGTAAACTTTCCTCCACCCTGAATCAACAGTATAATATGCAATGTGGAGTAAAATCAAGACTTGTTCTGCTAATAAAATTTAGGGGCTCTTCCTGTAAACGAATCCTTAGCAGCAATGAACTTTAATTGCAGATGATGGGAGGAATTCAACGTAGCGCTGTGGCAATCATTCTGTCCCTGCAAGCATTTCAGCCTGCCAGATGGAACGAACCTCCCCCTCCCACTGTGTGCTCTTCTTTGGTTCTCCCAACAAAAAACCCAAACTGATGGGCACATGGGAGGGAAAGGGGGGAAACCTCTGTTAGATTTCCATAAGTCCTTCCACTAGCGGAACACATTACTTGAATCCAGCCCTATGATGAATTGTTATCCGTTAGCATACAGGCTCTGTCTTTCAAGATGACTTTGTATATTCAAAGTATAAAGCTACATTCACAGTCAGTTGCTCTGAAATATAAAAGACAGTTCATTGCATTTGTGTGCACAGTGCAAAGATTTTTGTGTGAGCTGCTATATTGCTTTTGTGAGTTTGGGGAGCGGCAGGTAGGTTGCATGATGTCTGAGTCCCTTCTGGTTCCTGGATCATCCAAGGGCTGAAATCAATTGCTGAATGAGCCAAGCAAGGGACAGAATGGAAGTCGCTCTGTGACAAAAGGACAAATGAGGGGGCCCTCCCTCATCAAACTGGTGCTGAGAGAGAACTGAGCTAGAAGCAGCCAGAAGCCAAGGCTGTGGCTATGGGAGAAGCATGACCTCCTAGGGTGCTAATGCCATGAGCCCCTCCATCTTAAGACTTAGCTTGCATACATGTGTCAATAAACCATATGTCCTAAAGACAGCACAGTTACTGTCCCTCATTCCAAGGAAACTGAACCTAGGGTAAGCACCCAGAACTCTTGGAATCTGGCACCGCTGGAAGATTGCGGGTGGCGTGCAACACTACGTTGACATCATTCTAATGAAAGAAAGCTAGTAACAGAAATACAATGAATTCAACCACCACCGTAACAAGAATCAAAATCCTGCTAATCAATTACCCCTCATAATATGCTGTCTCCAAGAGATTTTTTTTTTTTTTTTTTACAAATCTGATTTTTGTTTTGGCAAGAAGTTTTGTGTAGGTAAAACACAAGCATAAAAGAAAGCAGCTTTGAAAACATTCTTAAGCTAAAAGCCTAAAACAAAGCAAACCCTGTAATCAGGATAGGCTGCTCCTTTGCTCACGTGAATGAATGATGTTGTGGCTTATAAACACACACATGCTTTGCAAAAAGGAATTTATTAACAATATCATGATCATTTTTGTTAAGCACACACTAGGGGGTGCTGCTGTAATATTATTTATATGACTTTTTAAAAACGTGAGCTTCAGAGCACTTGTTTCTGAGTTTTTGCAATGCATTAAAGTCTTCAGCAGCACCAAAATGTTAAGGGTGAGGGAATTATGATAAAAGCATGAGATAGATTAATTACTTAAGTCATTACTACATCAGAAACAATCAGCCCAACTAAATTAAAGTAACGCACCATCAGCCAGCTAATTTGAGAACAATCTTTTCCCCATAAATGTTGAACTGTGTTGGGAAGAGAGATAGGGCAGTCAGGATAAATGTTGTTTTGGGACGTTCTGGGACCTGGCAGTCTGCTTAGCAGGGGTGCCATGCGATAGCTCAGTTGGTTAGAGCATGGTGTTGATAACACCAAGGTTGCAGGTTCGATCCCCATATGGGACAGCTGCATATTCCTGCATTGCAGGGGGTAGGATTAGAATAGATGACCCCCCTCAGGGTCCCTTCCAACTCTACAATTCTATGGTTCTATGGTGCAACTCCAAGTTTGGACCAGTGGAGATGCAGATAGGTATTTTACGGTAGCCTTTCCCAACCTGATGTCCTCCAAATGTTGTAGACTATAGCTCTCATCAACACTGGCCATAGGCTATGTTGGCTTCGGCAGTCGAAAATTGAAGCTCAACGCTAATAAAAATAAAAATAATTATTTATATCCCGTCCTCCCCAGCCGAAGCCGGGCTCAGAGCATTCTAAAATCATTTCATTATAAAATTAATTCAAATCAGATTAATGGCAACCATTGGGCTAGAGTTCTGTGAGGAGTGCCAGAGGAGGGAGTCAGGCTTTGCCCTGGCCAAAGGCCTGGTGAACAGCTCTGTCTTGCAGGCCCTGCAGGGCCTTAGTCTCTTGTGACAGAGAGTTCCACCAGATCGGAGCCACAGCCGAAAAATCCCTGGCTCTGGTTGAGGCCAGCCTAACCTCTATGTGGCCTGGGACCTTCAAGATGTTTTTGTCTGAAGACCGTAAGTTCTTCTGTGGGACATACCAGGAGAGGTGGTCCCGTAGGTACGAGGGTCCTAGGCCATATAGGGCTTTGAAGGTTAAAACCAGCACCTTAAACCTGATCCTGTACTCCACCGGGAGCCAGTGCAGCTGGTATAGCGCCGGGTGAATGTGATCCCGCAGCAAGGACCCCTTAAGGAGTCTCGCCGCGGCATTCTGCACCCGCTGGAGTTTCTGGGTCAGTCTCAAAGGCAGCCCCACGTAGAGCGAGTTACAATAATCCAGTCTGGAGGTGACCGTCGCGTGGATCACAGTGGCTAGGTCAGGGTGAGAGAGGTAAGGAGCCAACTGCTTAGCTTGGCAGAAATGAAAAAAATGGCGCCTTTGTTATAGCTGCAATCTGTGCCTCCATGGAAGGGGAGGTGTTGAAGATTACACCCAAACTCTTAATGGACGGTGCTGGCACTAATTGTGCCCACAATACTGGGATACTGGCTGCTCTCAAGTGTGTGAGGATAAGCTGCCTGCATTCTGGTCCACTTGTTTAGTTTATTCACTATTACATTTATATCCTCCAAGGAACTCAAAGTTGCATACATGGTTCTTCCCTGCCCATCCCATTTTATCCTTACAACAAATAATCCTATGAGATAGCTTGGGCTGAGGAGTAGTGCTGGCCCAAGGTCACCGAGTGAGCTTCATGGCTGACGAAGTATTTGAACGTTGGTCTCCCAGGTCTAGTCCAACATGGACCCATTGCTCTTGGAACACATCTCTCTGTATCATTAGATAACTTTCCCCTGGACTACGTCAGCTGAAGTTGAGGACCTGAATAATGACTTCTCCATCCTCTACAGCTGGGACCAAGCCAGGCATGACATGGAGATCAGGTACTAGGAACACCCAAAATTGTTGGTTTGATAACTAGAAGCTACATTGGGTTGTTCTGAAGATCGGAGAAGGGAGGAAAGAGGGCACATAATCCTTTCCTCTTATGGCTTTTCACTGATATAAACTCCCCCTCTTTATAAGATATTATTAGCCCAGGGGAGGAGGAATCAGATAAGTCTTATTTGACCTTTACTGGCTGACCTTTTCAGGCTGACTTTGTTACCCTGCATGAGCTCCTTAAGATGCTTCTCCCCACTCCCACCCCTTGCTTTGCTTTAAAAGCCATGATTCTTGGCTTGCTGGTGGATTTAGCTCTGGGGAGTCATGGCAGAGCAGTGGTTCAAATTCCCACTTGGCTTTGAAGCTCACTGGTTAACCTTAGTCAAATCTTGACCCAGCCTGCCTCACACTGCTGTATGGCCACTTGGGAGATCGTTGGGTGAGGTGGGAGGGCTTAATATGTCCCAGATTAAGTATAAATGCTTTTTTATATATCTTTTGTTTATCTTTTTTTGCTATTTTTCAGGGAAATTGGGGGGAAAAATGAGAATGCCAACATGGGTTGCATACGTCCGGATTTTCCTGGACATTTCCTGATTTCTTCCTGGACACTGCTTCCGACCACAGTATTCCATGTATATCCAGGGAATTCTGAACATATGGCAACCCTAACTAAAGGTGCTTGAGTCGCCAGGAGATACTGGATGGCCTCGGTCCGGTATACCTGAAGGAGCGTCTCCATCCCCATCGTTCTGCCCGCACACTGAGGTCCACTGCCGAGGGCCTTCTGGCAGTTCCCTCGCTGCGAGAAGCCAAGTTACAGGGAACCAGGTAGAGGGCCTTCTCGGTAGTGGCACCCACCCTGTGGAATGCTCTCCTACCAGATGTCAAAGAGAAAAACAACTACCAGACTTTTAGAAGACACCTGAAGGCAGCCCTGTTTAGGGAAGCTTTTAATGTTTAATAGGTTATTGTATTTTATTATTTTGTTGGAAGCCGCCCAGAGTGTTTGGGGAAACCCAGCCAGATGGGCGGGGTATAAATAATGAATTTTTTTATTATTATTATTATTATTATTATTATTATTATTATTATTATTATTATTCCTCTCGCCCACTGCAGCTCCCATATGGCACTTCTCCCTCTCCTTTCTCACCATTCCACCAGCGCAGCAGTAGGGAACCTAGGGCCCCTCCAAATGTTGCTGGACCAGAACTCCCATCATCCCATGCTAGCTGGGGCAGATGAGAGTCCAGCATCATAAGGAAGAGCCCAAGGTTGCCCAACCCTGCTCTAATAAACAGAGCTTACTGTTCTATAGGTGTTGAGCTGCGTTGAGCACATCTGCCCAGCTTACTGTTCTATAGGTGTTGAGCTGCGTTGAGCACATCTGCCCAGCAGCAGCAGCAGCAGTTGTGCTACATGAGCAATCTTGAGAACAAATGAACATGCTATTTGCACAAGGACTTCCCACCTCACAGTCACTGGAGAAATGCTAGCACAGTTCTGAACCAGTAGTCTAACCAGTATACACATTCGCTTTTAACTACCTTTCCAACAGCCTCAGCCCATCCATTTTTAGGCTACTCGACATAAACCAAGAGCAGCCGAGTTAAACCAGTGCAAGTGACCATTCCCCAAGTACTTATTCTGGGCAACTGCACGACTTCAGTGCAAAAAGAAGCATTTGTCCCGGGAGGTTAACAGTACCTGAGTTGTCCCCATAATGTCTGAGCCTTGTGTGCGTTGCAGGCATTCACAAGAAGATGCAGTGGGTGAACTTGTGGCAGTTACATTCGCACGTCAGAGGATGAGAAACCCTAAGATGAGGAATGAATAGAAATGGGGGAAAACGATTTCATAGCAAAAGGCAAGAAGCCCCAGCCACCCACCCATACCCCTATGCAAAAAAAGGAGAAAGAGAGAGAAAAGTGCGTAAGTGCATGTGGTGTTCACATAAAACAAGAGGGTAAAAAAATGAAGGTCCCATATAACACTTATTTCAGCTGAATGCAGCAATGGAGCATGAAAGAAGCAAGCAGAGCCAAAAGTCAAACAAATGACCTGTACAGGATTTATAAGATTTGACTCTGAATGTGTGTAAACATTATATTGTTTAAGGCCGCTTTTATGCAAAAGAAACTCAAAGCATGCTTGGTTGTTGTTGTTGTTGTTGTTTTCCCCATTTGGTAGAACGGGGTGATCCAAATTTTGCTTGGACTGGATAGTATCAGATTAAGAATATTTTCAGATGCCATGGAATGATCTCAGGTGGAGGGGAGGAGATTTGTGTTAGGAGGCAACACTCCAAACCTACTTATGTTCACTGACGAGCCCGAAGGCAGCCTGAAAAAGCAGAGTTCCAGATCTCATGGGAGACCACCACCACCCCAACCTAAATACAGTTTTACATATGTGGCCCGCAAACAGGTTTTCAAACGAACATAAACAGGTGAGGATGAGGCCTTCTGCCCCATGCTTGCACATCATCTGAAAAGGGCAGCAGGGAGGGAGAATTTAGGCCTGAGGGCCAAATGCAGTTCTCCAAGCCCTTGGGACTCTCCTTAGACCACCTGTCAAGTACGTTTGCATGGCTTGAACTATGGCAATGCTTTTTTGCTCCATCTTGTGAGTGGAGAGCAGGGCTCTGACTTTTGTGTGGCTGGGACGAGGGAACAAGCCACAGTTCAAAGGGAAGCACAGCTCAATGTCAATGGCTCCGCCCACTTTTTAGCCCCCGGCCCCGCCCACCACTTGCATGCAGGGCCCAGAAAGTTGCCTGCAAGGGAATGCAGTCCTCTGCCAGGAAAAGGTCCCCCATCTATTAAGTACAAAGAACCAAATGAAACGCAACCGTGTTATCTATATATTTATTTAGATGTCCCGGAAGCACCAAAATAAACTCCGGTGTGCAAATAAGTACCAGGCGTGTTCTGAGACGCCGGGTTCCAAAAACTCTCCTGCCCGCTATTCAGCAGCTGCCCTTTCAGCTATAGCCACCTTGTGCCATTGCTGCCAATGCATCAGGTAATTCAAAGGAAGGAGGGGAAAGGGGATCAGGCAAGCACAGAGAGGCAATGCTAGCATTAATGCAGCACCAACACCCCCCTCTGCCCCAAAGCAATATCCTTGCAGCTCCACACAGTTGCTCCTTGTCAGTCAGTTTCAAGAGCTCAAGCTGTCTTTTCCCCATCTCTCTCACCCAATCCAGCTTACAGCTTTTTCCACGCTGTTTAGCTCCCACCCTGGCAGGAAGGTATATACCATGACCTACCTACCAGGTTGTGGGAACATCAACCAAGGATCGGTACCCATTAAGCAAATAACCTCGCCTTTATCAAGCCTTTAAACATATGGGGAGATGGATTTGTCCTTTTGCTTCGCTCAACAGAACAGCGCTGCCGTGGTTCCACATAGGCTAATGAGATTGACACAGAAGCCTATTAAACTGGGGAAGGCAATATTTTAAAGGCACATTGCATATACATGAGGCCGAAGCATGGGCTGTTGCTGTTTGTATGAAAGCACAGCTTTTGCGGTAAGTGTGCTGTGAATGATGGGAGGCCGAGAAGGCAGCGCTTCAGCTGGGTCCTACGCATAACTCTCAGGCCGTATCTGATTGAAGACTCATTGGAATGTTATTTTCCTTATTTTCTTTGCTGTGATAACAACAATAGCAATCTGCATGCAAAAAATCAGGTTTCCCCATACAGATCACCTATTTGCAGGCACTCAGAAGATTGTTACACAGTGAAGAAAATATCCTGTCTGGTAAAGGATGAATGCTTGACTGCAGGGAAAACACACACACACACAAAACTGGTACTGAATTTCTAAACCATTTTTTTGCAATATAAAGATAGGGGTTTTTTTTGTTTTAACTCTTTTGACACCACTCCTCTTGCCCTCTGGCAATTTTAAGGTGTTAGTTTTGAAAATAAATAATTATAAATGCCATTATGGATATCTTTGGTAAGGAAAATGCCTATTTTATAGCTTTGATATTTGTATACCTATGTATGTTAGCATTTTAAAGAAACCTGTTTAGTCAAACATCTTATAATTGTGTGGGTGGGGGTGTTAATCTATCTTTATTCTGCAAAGTAAAAATAAAAAATACCTTAGCAATTCAGTATCAGTTTGCTTCTCTTTAGGTGCATGTTTTCTGTAGCTCATTTGTGTGTGTGTGTGTGTGTGTGTGTGTCTGCGCGCGCGCTGCTTTTCTAGTGTCAGCATGAAGCTTCCCTTACTTCTCACTATTTTCTGGTACTGCCTCTCCTTTCCCCCTGCATCAGGATGAATAGCTTTGGACTGGAACTCACAAGTCTCCTCCATGCATTAATCGTTTAATCACTCCATGCAGGTGATTAAAGAGGCTGGGCTCCCTGAACCTGGACTTATGCTCAACTTTCCAGCTCTGCCCCACCAACCTCCACACACTGAGCGAATGTCTGAAGTGGGAGCTGACTCTACCCACTAATGAGCCAGCTGATTTTCCAAAGGCAAGTGTTAACCCATCATACATGTTCAATTATTATCCCCTAGAGTAGCTCAATTATTTCAGCCTCATCTACTTAGTCATGTAACAAGGATGCTGGAAATGTAGAATTTTAACTTTAAAATTGCAATTTGTCTAACTAAATTAGAAAAAGGTTAGATTCAAGGTAAGATAAGATTTTGCCTTAAAGTTTTATATTATAATTAAATTGATTAACCTCCAATATCCACTTGGCTGGATATTTTTTGTTTGTTTGGATTTGGCGGGGGGCAGGGGACGACTTTGTGTGAAATTCAAAGATTCCTGACTCCTGCTTTTATTCCATAAAATACTAGTCAGGAATATTTTGTGCAGCACACAGAGTGAGCATTTTGGATTTCCAAAGCATCTGAAAATCAATTTCTAATAATTCAGCAAACCTAACTCCAAAGGAAACAAACGAGTTAAGCAAAAACAGCACGATAACTTAAAGAACTTCCAGTGGCTTATATTTCTTGTGAAGCTGCAACTTAGAGGATTAAAACAGAGAAATACAAGTGCAGAGGGTTTTAATTTCATTTTTAACTGAAGTAATCACTAGTAGCATTATTTTAGTTTAAATGCTTCTCACCCAACTTTATGAACTACACTGCAGGGCTAGAACTATAAATATTTATGAATTAACCAGCTCAGCCAAAGCACATATTGAATGACTCATAAAGACCTTGTCCTGGTAACGCAGCTTTGCCAAATAATCTGACATGAAGACAGAGTGTGGCTACACACACACACACACACACACACACACACATAAAAGAGAGCAAGAAAAAAATCCTCAGAGGAATATTAAATGCTTAAGTGACTGTGTGCTAGCATATAATGCGTTACTCATTCTGAGCGGTCTTTAAAATAAGAACGGGATTTCTTGTAGAGCCTGTGTGATTTAGTGGATGGAGTGCTGGGTTTAGTCTGGGTTCCAGTTCCTGCTCAGGCATGACGCCTGCCAGGTTGCCTTAAGGAATTTATTATCTTTCAGCCTAATTCACTTCACAGGTCCATCATGAGGACGAAGCTGAATATCTCCAACCACCCATACCCCCCAAATCTGTGCACAGCCTGAGCTTGAAGTAAGTGATGTGAATGTAATAAACTTCTCTGTTTCAACATTGTGGCTTTTCTCTATGATCTAAAAGTGTTTCCCTCATAGATTCAGTAATTTGGAAGCAAACAGTTTGATTACTGTCACCCAACACTTCTGTACCCCTTGCTTGATTCTAGGGTAGCCACTTAGGATACACACCAACAAGGGCATACCTACGGGTTGTCAAGGTTACCTACCACCAACAGCACAGCACAGAAAGGGACCAGAGTGGCTAGGAGCCCGTCTGCACACTCTCCTTATCAGGGGTGCAAGGGAGGGGAGGGCACAGATATAGTTCCCTGCCGATGGTGCAAAGAAGCCTAGGTATCAAAACAGGGGAAATGCATTTGTGAATGACCACCCTACTGCTCCCAAGGATTTACTCCCGCATGGATGCAGCAGCAAGGTTCCAGTCAACAGGGCATGTTGGCAGAAGATGTCTGGGAGGCAACCCTACAGCTGGATAAGACACATCATTTCTCCTCCCTGCAGTACAGCATGCTAAGACAGATGAGGAACAGCTGGGGAGAGACATGGCTGTCCTTATAACTGAGGAGGAGGGTAAAGAGGGCCTGACTGGAGTCCCAGCCAAGTCCAGGCCTAGCAGGGAGAAGGTGCTAGGGGGCAGGGGAGTCCAAGGGGCTGGCCAGTTACAGGGCAAGGCCTCAGACCACACCAAACAGATGCTCCAATAAGGAAGTGCCAGATTGTATTCAGTGGGGAAACAGAACACAACAGAGCTCTGTGCCTTATAAACAACTGAACTGAACAAGCCAGTGGCTGCTGTTATTTATAAAAAAAAAATCCTTTCAGTAGCACCTTAGAGACCAACTAAGTTTGTTATTGGTATGAGGTTTTGTGTGCATGCACACTTCTTCAGATACTGTTATTTATGTGAGGGAAGAGGAGGATTTATGTGTACAGATGCAATAGAAGAAGAAGAAGAAGAAGAAGAGTTTGGATTTGATATCCTGCCTTTCACTCCCCTTCAGGAGTCTCAAAGCGGCTAACATTCTCCTTTCCCTTCCTCCCCCACAACAAACACTCTGTGAGGTGAGTGGGGCTGAGAGACTTCACAGAAGTGTGACTGGCCCAAGGTCACCCAGCAGCTGCATGTGGAGGAGCGGAGACGCGAACCCGGTTCCCCAGATTACGAGACTACCGCTCTTAACCACTACACCGCGTTAAATCTCACAATAGTGAGGAAGACTGTGAAGAGGTGGCCTGTATGCTTGCCGAGTATCTGTGCAGGAGCTGCTACTCCGGGTGTGCAGGTTCTATTAACAGCTGATAGTCAATTTCAAGGCACCTGCTCTGATTTTCTAATCTTTAAGCAACATTTAGACTGGACAGCCATTCAATCAGATGGCTGTCCTCTGTAAAACAGGGCACATAGCCATCCTAGCAATTGCCGCAATTTTGTAAACATCCAATGCAAATTCAATATTGGGTGTGCATGAGCTAAACGAGCAACAGAATGCACAACCAACATGTCAGCATTCCCTAAAGGTTCAGGATAAAAGCACCTTCCTTGCTTGCTGCCTTCTTTCTTTCCTTTCTTTCTTCCTTCCTTTCTTAAACCAAGTCGAATCATGGGTTTATTTAGGGGAACAGCCAGGTTCATTCTCCAGCATTTCCAAGTAGGGCTAAATAAGATTCCCTGTCTGAATCCCTGGAGAGCCACTATCAGCCAGAGATGATAATGCAAAGATGGACCAGTGGTCTAATTCTATAAAAGGCAGTTTCCTATGTTCCAGCAGAATCTACTAGGAGCAGAAGGAGCTCTCCAAGGTCTGAAGCAGAACAACCCAATCTCATATTTCAGTGAGTTACACCAAAGTATGTAAATCACGGGCAAACCATAGTTCATATATGAAAGTATCCTTAGGCCTAACTTTCTCTCCCTCTCTCAACTCCCCAATCCTATGAGCATTTATCTTAGTAGGACACTAGGCCTTGTGTAATGGCAAAGTTGGTCTTTTTTGTCCCTGCACTGTTATCAGCAGTTATGGCTGATGGTGGAACCATAAGCATGGAGGAGGGCAGGCCAACCAATCGTCTTTAGTGCAACTCTTGTGTTCCTTTCAGGTACAAACTTAACACTTGAACTTTATGTCAATGAAGGTGCATCAATAAAGGTCTTTGTAGATACACAGAATGAGCAGGGACTCAGTTTTAGTGCCCAGGAACAAGGTCTCACTAGAAAACAGAGTTGCATGCAAGTCCCTAAAAAAACCCAAGATTCTACAGCCAGTGTTAGTGCCTGGTGTCAATGAGAGTAGCCATTTGAGAACACCAACCTGAGCTAACTGCAGGAAAACACAGCACATTGCTGTAGCCACTGTGTGAGCATTAGCTGAAAAGCAGAGGGCGGAGAAATTAAATTGGTTAAAAAATAAATACAGCACAAAACAAAAACCACCTATGCAAGTCCAGTCCAGCAACTTCCTGGAGCAACATAAGAATGGCAGGAAAGACTGTTCTTCTTTCCCAACTAGAAGCACAATTGCTTTTTGTGCAACAAAATATTGTGTGTGGCTAATTACTTATCAGAAACCTGCCAGGGTTTTTGTTTATGTTTTCAAATGCACAAACATGTGCATAATTTTTAGATCTCTCAGGATTCCTCCTTAAATGTGGAGTGCATGTTCTTCTTTAACACAAATGTGCCATGCTCCATAATATATATCAAAGTGTAATTACACCCGTAAATCTAAACGGGACATAGAAAGGGCAGATGACCCTGGGGTTTATTTCATAAAGACACAAAATAAAGTTTTATTCCAGAATACACTGGGGAGCTAGGAGTGTAATGTGCGCTACAAATTGTGGAATCGATTTCTAGTAGGCTCCTGAGAAAAGAGATAAACCTCTGGGCCTCATGATGAAGCACTGAGAAAGAACAGAAGCTGATACAGGATGTATACCGAACAGGAACACAGGAACACAAATCTGTGGACAAAAAGAATGAGTCCTAACCTTTCAGCTCAAGATAGAATGTGTTCTGAGTAGGAGGAGGAGAGGTTGTAAAATAATGATAATGGTTTTGAAAATATAATTAGGAAACAACTATTGTCATGGACCGGTTAGATAATAATAATAATAATAATAATAATAATAATAATAATAATAATAATAATAATATTTATTGTCATTGCCCCCTCTCAGGGACAACGAAATTACTTGGCTGCTCCATCCACCCAGATAGGGCACTCCACTCAAAATCAGAACAACTATAAAAACACTAATTAAAACAACATAATATAATACAGCAAGGAAGATTAGATGACTTTCAAAGTCCAGGTTTCCCATTCAGGTCTGAGATCGCTCTGGAGAAGAAGCTGTTCTTGAGACGGCTCGTTCTTGTCATCATCGTCCTGTATCTCCGTCCCGACGGCAGGAGCTCAAAGAGACAGTGACCAGGATGCGATGGATCTTTTACTATGTCCAGTGCCTTCCTATGGCACCTTGTGGCATAAATCTGCTCTAAGGTGGAGAGTGGGCAGCCAACAATGCTCTCTGCTGCCTTAACAACTCTGCACAACGCCATCCTGTCCTGGGTAGTACAGCTTCCGTACCACACACATAAGCCATAAGTGAGCACGCTCTCAATGGCACAGTGATAGAAGGCAAGCAGCAGTTTCTGTGGAAGATGGTTTTTCCTTAGGATTCTTAAAAAGTACAGTCTCTGCTGTGCCTTCTTCACAAGCCCCCTTGTGTTGACACTCCAGGACAGATCCTCTTGTAATTCAATACCCAAAAATCTGAACGTTGTTACCCTCTCCACACAGACCCCATCAATCAAAAGTGGCTGGACATTGCTCTTCTGTCCCCTGAAGTCCACCACAAGCTCCTTTGTCTTCCTTGTATTTATGAGCAAGTTGTTAGCTCTGCACCACTCTGTCAACCGCTCCACCTCATCTCTATAGTCCGTTTCACCCTCCCTTTCAGAGATGAGCCCAATCACAGTTGTGTCATCTGCAAATTTGACAACCCTATTACTAGGGTGAGCAGCGGCACAATCGTATGCAGATGCAGAGGAATGGTGGGAGGAACCAGCTAAGGATCCCCCAAGGGAAGAAGGCTCAGAGTCAGGGGATTGGTGGGACGATAATGAGTGGTCAGAGGGAGAAGACTGGGAAGAGGATGTGTCAGAAGCTGAAGAGATAACAGGGCTTAGTGAGCGGGGGCAGCCTGTGGCAGAGAGCAGTCCAGAATCAGAGCTAGAAGGTGTAGCAAGAGACTGGGATGAAGGAGGCCAAGAGTCAGAGATGAGTCAAGTTGGTGAAGAGGCCCAGGTATCTCCTTCTCCTGTTATGACAAGCTCCTCTCCCCCCTGGTCTCCCAGAACCAGGAGAGGCATGAAGTGGGAAGAGCAAAGAGAAGCATGCAGGCGCGGTCTCAGATTGCTTGGGTTAAAACCCTGGGGAGGAAGGGGCTTAGGCAGCTTTGGGGAAGCAAGGAGCTTCAGCCTACACAACTGCTTCATAAAGGCAAGACCTACCAAAGAAGAGCTGCTGTGCTCATTAGGTCTGACACTCCTGTACAGATTCTGTTTTTTTCCCCCTAATGAAGAATTAACTCCACTTGCTTCATGTGATTTATTCCCCCACCCTGGTGGACCTTTGGTATCTGGAGATGACCCGGATGGCTAACATGATAGCTCCCAAGCAGCTCATTCACTTTCTTGGCACAATGAGGAATTAAAAGCAATTTAGCAGGTGGAATAGCAGTTTGAATGCAAGTTAAAGAAAAAATGAGTACAACCTCTCACAGGATGAGAGATGGGAAGGCCTGGGGGAAAACCAGAAAAAATGGTTTTGGGAAAAAACTCCCCTTTTTTTCCAAAATTCTTTTTTTCTGGAAAAAAGGGGGGGAAACCCAGTTTGATATAGTTTATATATTCCACACACTCCCCCCCCCCCCAATTTTTCAGTTAAAAAACAGCTTGGGGGGGAAATGAGGAAAATCCTGGTTTTTTTCCCCAATTTTTCCAGGTTTTTTCCAGGACAGAGCTCATTTCAGGTGCTATGCTATGAAAGTGATTGTGGTGAAGGGTGAATACTTCCTACTGCCATTGCTTCTGCATCCAGCAGAGCTATTCTAAACTAGTGAAGAATTGGCAGCTTCGCTTGTGCAGTAGAATGGAATGAATAGGGGTAGATTTAAGATGCTTCAGAGGCTTGGGCTATACTGAACCTTTCAAAATGCTGACATTTTGAACAATTTAAACATACTAGTTTGAATATTGAAGGATGTGTCATCACAAACCATCCTCTGCTTGAGTCCACAAAGGCCTGAACTCAAGCCAGGATTTGTTCCCAGGCAGAACTTGTTTTCAGTGCTAGAAACCAATAGTGAAATTACTGTGGGAGCTTAACGCAAAAAAATAGTTCATTTCCAGTTACCAACCTGCCTCTATTGCATGGAGATATTGGATGTTTATGGAAGCTTGAAAACCACCCAGGAGAATTCATTGCACAGACTTGATGGATTTTTTTTGGGGGGGGGGACACCTAGATGGTGCATATGGGACATTTTCCAAATTTGACCATACAATGGAGTACAGATATTCTTCAGAGAACTGCGGTGGTTGGAGCTTGTAGCCCAAAACATCTGGCAGGCACCAGGTTGACAAAGCCTGCTGTAGAGCCTTAACACTGCTCTGCAAGACACATCAACCTGTTCCCCAGTAATAACCAATCTGTTCCATCCAGTAATGCATCACATAGAATTCTCAGTGCTGTTTATTGGCCAAAACAAACAAACAAACAAATGAAAACCATTCCAAGTCATACCTCCTGAGCTATGTATCAATTCCTCTCTAAACCTACTACCAGCCATCCAAATTACAATATTAGCATATGTGTTAGAATCATTGGATGCCTTCCTTACAATGGTATACATGATTTTACATAATAAAGTGGATAAAAATGAGATACTGCAAGCAATTTATTATTTGCAACACCGTCATTTATCCATTTCACTTGTATGCATTCCTGCCATTTAAGTGAATGATGTTCCCCTACTATCTATCTACTTCTAAAAATATATTCTAAATATCCATTCTAAAAATATATTCTAAAAATATTATTTATAGTTACAGACAAGAAGAGGGACACAAGAAGAGGGGTGTTGTCACTCACTGTAGGCAATTCTGAGCAATTTGAACAATGGCCCAAATCAGTACAAGGTAACTTACTTATGTTCCTGCGTTGGGTATGAGATAATACAAGGTAGGATCAGGGAAGTTGAAGCAGGAAAGTTAGGCACCTCTTCTGAAGCCGTTTTCCTCAACAAACAATACCTAAAGCGTTGGATCTATTTCATGTGCATTTTCTGTTTTTATTTACATTCCCACTATTTATATTTTAACCTGCCAATCTGTAGTAACCTGTTGCTTCCATGGAACATATTTTGGACACCTATTGTTTTTATTGCTATGTATGTTCCTTCTATTGTGTTTTTATTGAGTTGAATCTGTGAGCCGCTTTTGGTTTGTCTCTGGTTAATAAGTAGCATGCAGTGCGCTGTAGTGACTAGGACCTGGGTGACCTTGGGCCAATTGCAGTGTCCCAGCCAGGCCTACATCAAGGGTTGCTATGAAAATAAAACAAGGAGAGGAAGAGTGTGCATGTGACCTTACATTCCTTAGATGAAAGTTAGGGTAGAAATGTAAAAATAAAATTTAAAAGTAGATAAATAAAAGCGCCCATCCTGTGTTGGCTAGGGTGAACAGAACCTCTTATGAGTAGGCCCCTAGTCCTGCTTGCGGGCTTAATAACCTAGGATGCTTACATGTTTAGACTAGGACTGAGGATACCTAAGTTCCAACCCCATTCAGGCACAAAGCTCAGTGGCTACCTTGGGACACTCACAGTCTCTCAGCTTAACCTTTTGTAAGAATAAAATGTGAGGGAGCATTTTACACTGTTCTCTTGTTTCTTCCCTAACAGTTTATTTCTGCATTTCATTTTGGCTTTCACACAATGAGAAAGCCACTTCCAGAAACATAGCCTTCATTTCGGTGCTATTTTCAAACAGGTGCTTTTATGGAAGCAAATGTCATGTAAATGAGTGGGAAACCTATGCTATACTCTGCTATATTTCCAAAGTGAATTTTACATCATGTGGAAGCTCAAATATAATGCAGAAATTAAGAGTTAAGGAAACAGAATAAACTGCTGTATGACTGCAGCCCATGCATGCTGAGCTCCTTATAGGAAGGAATATAACTGTAAAACATGGGCTACTTATAAACGCCATCTCCAACTCCTCAAAAGATTCCATCAATGGTGTATCCAAAAAAACTGTACACATCACTTGGGAAGAAAGGGGAACGAATGCCAGTGTACTGGAAGAAGCAAAGATCACCAGTGTCGAAGCAATGATTCTTCAACATCAACTTCATTGGACTGCTCATGTTGTACAGATGCCTGATTGTCGTCTGCCAAAGCAACTACTCTATTCCCAATTCAAGAATGGAAAATAAAATACCGGTGGACAACAAAAGAGGTTTAAAGACGTTCTCAAGGCAAATCTTAAAAAAAAAAAGTAACATAAGTACTGATAATTGGGAACCACTGGCCTGCGAGTGCTCCAATTGGAGAATAGCCATTTCCAAAGGTGTCATGGACTTTGAAGAAGCACAAACTCAGGACGAAATGGAGAAGCAAGCTAAGAGGAAGGCAAACCATCACTGTGATCAACTCCCACTTGGAAACCTATGTCCCCACTGTGGAAGGACGTGGGGATCCAGAATTGGCCTTCTCAGTGACTTATGGACTCACTGTTAAGACCGTGTTCATGGAAGACGATCTTACTCGGCTACAAGTGATTGCCAAAGAAGAAGAAGAAGAAATGTAATCATATATCTATCTAATCCTTCTGACACATTGCTTGCGGGTCATGCACTGTCGGCTCCACAGTCAACAGATGTTCCTAGCTGAAGCAGAATAGTTCAAGTAGATCACTGACACAAAATTCTAGGAATTCAGTCCTGTTTAGGTTGAGATCGACACTACCAGTTTTTGTAAAACTGAATTCTATAATACCTTTGGGAGGGGGGTCATAGGCATCTATATGTGTTTGTGGGAGAGGTTACCGGTTTGTTTCTGGGTGTGTGTTTTTTACGTACTTTGTGTTCTCATTTTGTATTTTTATGTTGCCCACTTCCCTGTGATTTTTCAGGTGAAGGGTGGTATACAAATTTATTAAATAATAATAGAATCATTGAACCCAGCTCACCTCTCAGCCTCCACCTGCAATTCCACCAAGCCGTATTCACATTTGGCAGATTGCAAATTCATTCTGTTGTGCTTCAAGGTCCAGCCTTGACAACCATGTGGACTCTCATGTGCATGCGACCTTTTATTACCTTCTCATGGTACCAAACTGAATGAGATAAGTTTCACTAGTTCTTTTGTATCCTGGCCCCTGGCCCCCAGCCCCCCGCTCTCTTCTCCTTTGACATTATAAAAGCCTGGAGCTATAGGTCATCCATCTTTATCTACTGAAGGGCTTCAATGTGAAAATGAATGCAATTTACCTCGGCAGACAATGCCGGAGTTCCTATATATACTGCTGTCAAGTGTTGCTTAGCAATCTCTATGGGGGAATATTCCGCTAGCTAATTCTCATGCCATGCATCTGCCTCTGCTATCCAAAATGTAGCAACAGTATTTGGGGGGGGGGGGGTTCTCTATGGCCAGATGCTGTTGCTGCAAGCATGCAAAGTAGGTTTCTGCGTAACTTTATTTATGACATTTATACTTAAACCATCAGAATGTTTGTCAATAATAGACCCTGGGTTTAACTGTCTCAGCAGTTGTGAAGTGGCCAGGTGACTTTATGCAAGCTCCCATAGTTTCAAAGGTGCAAGGTGAGGTTGGTGACCACAGCAGTGTCACACCCTGGCAGGCAGGGGAAAATGACACTGGGTTCAGAGGAGTGTCCCAAGAAAGACATTGAATGGGCTTCTGTCTTTGTAAGCCACTTTGGTGTTTCAACAGGAAAATGGCAGGTATGGTGTGAATGGACAGAAGAGGGAAAGGATCAGCAAAGCATATATTAGGGGTGAGCAGAAAGTAGACTGGGGTCTACTGAGAGTGGAAGCAACTTGCACTGCATACCTTGGTGGAATGTAGAAACATGTTTTTTAAAACACACACACTGTGAAACTGTTTTTTTTAAAAAAAAAGTTTTGAAAAAAAATATTGAATTTGCCATAGCTCACCATCGCCATCTAGTGTCACATTTGTATAACACACTTTACAACACTCTTAAAACGTTTTATTTGCAGCTGTACAACTGAGTCCCTGTTCTCCCAGAAGTCGCATTGCCAGGAAGTAGAGGCAGAGGGGCAAGACAGTGGGACACAATTGTTCGAGAATTTGATTGGCTTTGCTAGCTCTAACACACAGCTCCAGCATCCCTGCTGCCTCTGCCCTCCCCCTGCAGTTAAGCAGCAGGTGTGTGACTATGGCTCTGCCCATCAGCTGCCTCTGACAAATACAGTGGTACCTCGGGTTACATACGCTTCAGGTTACAGACTCCGTTAACCCAGAAATAGAACCTCAGGTTAAGAACATTGCTTCAGGATGAGAACAGAAATCGTGCTCTGGCGGCGCGGCGGCAGCAGGAGGCCCCATTAGCTAAAGTGGTGCTTCAGGTTAAGAACAGTTTCAGGTTATCAGCAGACAGACTGACGGACATTGGGGATTGAAACCGGGAAAGGGGGGGGGAGTTTGGGAATCCAAAGGGTGTATAATTATATTTTGATTTTTTTCGTTTTCTTATTTTGTTTTGTTAGGAGTATAAAAATGGGGAAATCGGGGAAGGGAACAGGGGTCGATCTTAGAAAAAGATTCTAATGTATAAAGATTGAGGTTTATAAGGTAAAATTGGTTGTATAATATGAACTAATTATAATAATGAGCAAAATACAATAAGGTCAAAAACTGGGGATAAGAACTTGTTGAACCAAATAAATGGAAATGTAATACAAGAAGGGGAGGTGTGGGGAAGTCTTGGAAATAAGTTATTGAAAATAAGGTTCGAAATTATACTTGTTATTTGTTTTGTATGTATGTTTATCTTATTATCTTTTTTTTCTTTTTCTTTTTTTTCCTTTTTGTTTCTATGTTATATAATTTCTTGAAAACTTTAATAAATATTCTTAAAAAAAAAAAAAAGAAGAACAGTTTCAGGTTAAGAACGGACCTCCAGAACGAATTAAGTACTTAAGCTGAGGTACCACTGTAAACATTTGGACTACCAAAGAAATGCCAGGGAAAGGGAGCAAAACACTCCAAAAGCAGCAGGATGTGAGCATTGAAAAGGAGGAGATTGAGAAGCGGGGTGGGTAGGGGATGGGAATTGGAGAGCCTTGGTGGAAATGAACAAGCCTTGACAGAATGAGTCTACAATTCCTCAGCAGACTTGACTTTGGCTAAAACGCCAGACATCCACTGCAGATATTACACAAGGATAATTCAAACCATTCTGTCCAGCTTTAGCAGCTCTCCTTGTGAGCAAAGTTGCTGTACAATTTAGAAACAGTTGTGTAATGATTATATATAATGATAATAATACAGAAGGTGCCACACAAAGCGCTTCTGCAGATCTAACTATTTATAAAAAAATACACCCCTCTTTAACATTTTATACTCTGAAAGGGATTATTATGTTCTATGGAATTAGATAGATAGTCATAAAAAAAATTTAAACGATGGGCAAAATGTCTCAGAAATGTCTTGTCTCAATAATGGACTGGATGAAAGCCGGATGAAATGGACTGGACAAACCGAAGCCTTAATCCGGACAAAACTGAGGCATTGCTAGAGGATGGTTTCCTAGACCGGAGGGATGGGAGGTTGTCTGCTCTTAATGGGGCTACATTCCCTCCAAATGAGCACAAGGAGGACCTTCTGGGTTCATCATTGCTGCTTGAGGCTTAAGTGGCCTTGGTGATGCAAAGTGCCTTCCATCCGCTTCAGCTGTTGGTCCAGCTATGCCCCTATCTGGGCAGGGGTAGCCTAAACTTCTGTTGTCTACACTCTGGTAACACCTAGGCTAGACTCCTTGCAATGAACTGTATCATTGGGCTGCCTTTGAAGACGGTTCAGAAACTGCAGACGGTGAAGAATTTGGTGGCTAGATTGCTCGCTGCAGGCACGACAGTATGAGCATATAGCACCAATCCTGGCTACCAATTAGTTTCCAGGCTCAATTCAAAGCGCTGGTTTTAGGCATAAAGCAGGCATAGGCAAACTCGGCCCTCCAGATGTTTTGGGACTACAACTCCCATCACCCCTAGCTAACAGAACCAGTGGTCAGGGATGGTGGGAGTTGAAGTCCCAAAACGTCTGGAGGGCTGAGTTTGCCTATGCCTGCCAAAAAGGTCTTGACGCGTCAGGGCCCCAATACCTCAAGAACTGCCTCTCCAGATATGAACAAACCAAACCCTACATTTGTCATCTGTGGCCCTTTTCCATGCGCCTCCTCCATAGGACTTCTGGTGGGCAGCAACAAGCAAACAGAGTTTTTTAATGGAGGCTCCCTACCTGTGGAATGCTCTCCCCAGGGAGGCTCTCCTGACACCCTCTTTGTCTAGCTTTAGACACCAGGCAAAAACGTTTCCCTTTTATACCAGCTTTTGGCTACTAGTTTGAAGGATTTCTATGTATATGTGGCCCCTTTTGGTGGAGCAGAAGAACCTTTATTTATCTAGATGTGTTTGGCTGTTTTTGAAGTTGCTATTAACTGTGTTTATTGTAACTGGTTTTAGTATTTCTTTTGCCTTTGTAAGCCATTTAGAGTCATTTTTTGAAAGGCAACTAAATAATAACAGGTAGATGTATTGTGGGATGTTGGAAAAGGAACAGCATTCTATATTTGCACTTACAACTATATAGATGGCAGGTAATGGTGGGGTATAAATAGCTCTCCAGATGCTGTTAGGCTCCATCTCCCATCAGCTACAGCCAGCAATGGTTAGGAATGATAGACGTTGTAGTTTCGCAACATCTGGAGGGCTACCCCTGGTGCAAATAATTATTAAATAGTATATATAACCAACATCTTAGCAGCTTCATAAAAGCATTTGGATTTATTGATTATTATTTTTTTATCTTCAGAACTCCCATCCAGAATTAAAAACAGAACTTTCCGGCCCCAAAATTTACTGTTGAAATTACACTTCCTTTGGTAGATGTTTTGACACTAACAGAAAAACACCGTAGTCAGCAACACCGGCAGAATCTGCTATTTGTAGTTTTTCCTAGAGCAAAGAAAAGCTTTATGGAAAGACAGGAGATTAATTTTTAAGAAATGTAGTAGCCAACAACAGTAAACATTATCTTCAGAATAGTCAACTGTAGACAGCAGAGGGCACCAAAGGTCTTTCGTTCTTGAACATCCTTACTTAAATGTGAAAGTAGGGTCTCCTGCAAAACACCACAGGCACAGTTTTGCTGGCCTTAATAGGAAAATGCATGACCACTTACATACAGCCAGGAGCCATGATAATGATAAACATTACTCGGAATTCCTCTACACAGTAAAGCAGAGCTAGGACGAAGAATTCTCTCTAAAACCCTTGGAAGCAAGGTTCTCGTTGCCTACTTACTTATTCCATTTATATCTCAACTTTTCTCCAAGGAGCTCAACAACCCTGTGAGGTAGCTGAGGCTAAGAGGCAGTGGCCGGCTCAAGGTCAAAGCTGAACCAAAATAAGTCCGACATTTTCACCACAGCTACACTGGCTCAAAGCTATGATCCTACACACAGTTACCTGACAGCAAGGGGTTATGAAATATATTGGGATTTACTTCTGAGTAGGATCACACTGTCAGGGGCCAGGGGTCCCTTTACCTTTAGGATCACATTGTGAGAAAGCTTTTTTTTTTTTAAAGGAAGGATTTGTTTGTGTAATCGATTTCTACACCGCTTCTCGGGAGAATTTCCTCTGAAAGCAGCAAACACAGCAGTAAAAACAAACACACACACAATCTAAAACATCCCAAATCCTTAAAAGGAGCTGGTTCATAAAAACAGTCCACCCAGCAGAGTCTTAAAAACAAAAAATAAGCAGAATAAGCAACATAACCACCTCCGCAGCCCACTTAAAATCAGAGTACAGGTGTGCCATCTGAAAACTTGTAGGGATGGGACTTGCTTGTTCTCACTGTAAAACAAACTCCATGTGTGGGCATCACCCAAAGTGCCCTGCCCTGCATGGCTGCCAATTTGGATTGCTTTGGCACATGAGCAAATTAAAAGTAAGAACGCTGCATTTTGTATGATCTCACCGCAACATGTCATATGTGAAATGAGCCTTTGATACTCTTTCTAATTGGTACTTTTCCCACTCCAAATCTTTAAAAGCAAAAGGGCAATCGTGGCAAGAACAGGGCGTTGTTGTTTCGTGCCCCTCATTTACCCCATAAAGGCTGGTTCCTGGGAGCGCTCTGCATGCAGCTGACAATTAGCTACATATAAGAAATAAATTAAAAGCCCACACTGCATTCTGCACATAGAAAACAGTGGTTCGTTACAAGCACATACTGTAGTTTGTGAATTGCAGCATCCTGCCAAATCATTGTGCCTGACAAGCAGTTCGAATGACCTTCTCACCACACCCACAGTACATTTTTATTTATATCCTGCTTTTCAGTTTAAAGAAGAAGAAGAATCCAGACTGCATACGCTCAGATAATATCGTTACATTCTATTGAGATAATATAATGTAAAATAAAATACTGCTAAAACTACACAGAAACAAAAGCAGTATATAACGAAGCACAAAGCCGATTCAAATTCAGGATTAAAGGGTTTAAAAGAGAGAAAGAAACCACCTAGAAAAAATAAAAGTATTCATCCAGCTCTTAAAAAATAACATCGTAAAAGTAAACGTCCCTGGGGACAGCCTTCTATAGGTTGGGCACCACCATGGAGAACTCTCCATCCCTTAGCACCACCCTCTGTGTCCCACTTGGTGCACACCTGGAGAGTGGCAACCAACAATAATCTTTCTGTATATGCAGTCAGGTATGGGGTTGTGTGATTTTTCAGGTACCATGTCTAGGATATGCATGGTTTTTTGTTTTCGTTTCAAGTACTCATGTGAATAAGTTCTGAGCACAGTAAAACTCTCTCCTTCATGTGTGTAACACAATCCTATGCATGTTTACTTGGAAGTAAGCCACACTCTGTTCAGCGGTGGAGCATATGCCCGCGCTGCTCAGGGCGGGCACGCTCCCGAGGGGGGCGGGTCAGAGGGTGCCCTCCCAGATATGGGATAACCGCTCGGATGTGTGGAGCAGCGTGCGCACCCCACAGCCGGGGGTGGAGCGAGCCACCAATGGTGGACATTCGGCATGGCGCCCACCTGCGAAATGTCACCACCCCCTCAGCAAAGGCACCCGGGGCGTCCACCCCCACTACACCCCCCTTCCTCCGCCCCTGACTCAGTTCTGTGGGGCTATACACAGATACATAACGTAGTAACAAACAAACAAAATTCCTTTCCCCAAAAAAACACAAAGATAATTTTAAAGGTCATAGACTGCTTAATTAACCAAAGAACTGGAGAAGAGGGATCTTCTTGCCTGGTGCCTAAAGATATGGAACCAAGGCACCATGCAAGCCTCCCTGTGTAGAGAATTCCCCCACAAGGAGGGAGCCACTACAGCAAAGGCCCGTTGCTTTGTTGCTGCCTTCCAGACCTCCTATGAAGAAGCACACAAAGGGCCTCGGATGATGACTGCATGGTACGGGTTGATTCATGTGCGGGGAGGCAGTACGTGAGGTATTGCAGTCCTGAGATTATGAGGTGCTTGTTTAATTTCTAGGTCTGTGCAGTGTTGTACATTAAGCTTGCTGCAGAGTTTACACATAACTCCAAGCTCAGTGTTGAATTCCCTGCATTCCATGCTGCAGAATTCAAACTCTCTCTCTCTCTCTCTCTCTCTCTCTCTCTCTCTCACACACACACACACACACAGTGTGACATTTCGATTGAGACATAAACTTTGAAATTGTTTTCCTGATGAGAAAGATATGCCTATACGACAACCAACTGCTATCAATCTGAAGAACCAAAACCAGGCTACTACTTGTTAATGAAGAGGTGGGCTTTATTTCTGCAACCTCTGCAGTCTAAGAAGAAGAAGAAAAATCCAGTCCCTACTTAACAGCTGAGAAGCAATTGGTCCACATTATCCCCCAGGAGGACTATGATAGAGAAAGTGGAGTCGGATATAGCTGTACAAAATATCAGAGGCTAAACGAAATAGGTTCAGAAACATCTCTGTTATTAATTTTATTTTCTGCCTTTCAGGGTCGCCTCCCAGCATGTTAACTATCTATAACATTACAGTCATAAAATAAAAGCGCAACACATCTAAAAATTGTCATAGCAGCAGATAAAAACAGTATCAGCAGACCAAAATAATATAAGTGTAAAAGCAGATAGCAAAAATACCATATTAAAAGGCCATCAGCAAAAAAAAAAAAAAAAGTACCAACATTTTCTTTAAAAGTCTTCAAGGAGCGGTTTAAAACTATTCATGAAATAAATTTATGGAGGTAGCTCCATAGTCACGGGGCCAACCTCAAAAAGGCCTCCTTCCCAACAACCTAATAGTGGAAGGCTTGTCAGAAGGATTTTTTAAAAACTGGTCTTAGGAGCAAGAAGGACGGCAGACAATCCTCCAGATTGCTTGGTCTCACATTGTTCAGCACAGAGCTTTCCAAACTATGTCACGACACATTACTGTGTCGGCTGCAGTGTGTAGCTGTGTCACGCAAACACTTTCAGTCCCCATGCTCCTTCTGGGGCTGGAAAAGGGTCCGTTTAACCTCTGGTTTGCTAGTAAAGCTAAATAACTGTGTGATGAAATGATGCATGTCTGAAAAGCTTATCACCCCAACATGAAAATTTGGAAAGCCCTGGTTTGGCACTTTAAAAGTAGCCACCCGCACTTTAAATAGGGCCTGAAAAAGGAATTACTTCCCTGCTTTTGGGAGGGACAACAAAGGCAGAATTGAACCAATGGGTGAATATTCATAAAGGACCTCTCATGTTACCAAAGCCTTCGGTTTTAGAAAGTCACCTGTTGTTAAGCAATGCCCAGCAGTTATGTTCAGCCACCCTGTAAATTTGGTGTTAGAATCAGCTGTTAAGGGAGTCTGCTATACCAAGACTTTGCTGAAACGAAACACCTGCATTTAGAGTTTCCTGCACTAATAGATATGCCTCTTTCAGACGATATAAGAATGGAACATTTTCACTTTAACCTCTTCCATTCTCCAACAGGAAAGCGCCATTTATCCTTTTCCCCCATGATGCTAGTACTGAACAATAAACATACACTGTCTAGCATTAAATACCACAGAAACACTTGTTTGACAACCACTTCTCAGAATTCTCCTAACCAGGCCACCTTTTGAGCTAAATATTCTCATATATCTCTGGCCAAAGGAAAATATATATATATATATATGTTAAGAATGCCGTGGGTGGATGAACAGAATAGAATCTACCTCTTTGTGCTAATATTACCGTGGCGATCAGTTTTTGAGTGTTTTATCCACAAACAAATTCCAGATGAAATCTTAAAGGGTTCGTTTTGAAATCAAGACAGTCATGATCTTAACAGCACAATCCACCAAGGAATTACACTTAGCAGGCCACAATGAGATGTATGGGACCTATATAAGCATGTCCTCTTGCAGAAACCCCATTAATTTCAAGGCAGGGTTGTGCTGGGAATTGTGCTTTGTTTTATTGTTTGTTTAAAATATTTCTACCCCCATTTACCAAAATTAGTCCCAATGCCAATGTCAGGACAATAAAATACAAATCAAACACCTGGCAGATGAAAGAGAACCATCACCAAAATTTTAAGCTGGCTAAAACCTGAGCAAACTAAAAATAGTTTTTGCCTGGTGTCTGTAAGAACCTGGTGCTGGCATCAAGTGTGCCTTCTTTGGAACACCATGGCCTAAGATGTTTTTCTCCAACCTCTAGATGTTTGGGACTATAATTTCCATCAGCTCAAGCCAGCCTGACCAGTGAGTCTGGATGATGGGAGCTGTTATCCAAAACATCTGGTGATCAGATCAGATTCGGGAAGGCTGCTCTGAAATCATGGTTTCATTTATATCACGTCTTTCCTCCATCATGGAACTCAAGAGTATGTAAGATGTGGTTCTCACACACCCCACACGTGTGTGAGACATCCCATTTTTTCTTGCGAGAGAATGGTGGCCATTTTGGACACCGTGATCTTGTGCCACAATTTCTCCTTTAAAAAGGTGTTGGGGGGGCTGTGATCTCATGCAGTGCCCCAAAACATGTGCTTTAGGGTACCATGCTCCAAAAAGCATTGGGGAGGTACGGCATGAAAACATGGGAAATCACAGTGTCCCAAATGGCCGCTGTTCTCTTGCACACACAAAAACAGGAAAATGGTATCTTGGAAGATGATGTCCCAGATTTTGCCAATGAGGTGTTAGAGGGTATGTTCTCAGGCAGTCACCCCAACCAGGCATTGACAACGCAGACCGCCTTAAGTACAGAAATTTGGTCACTGCATAAAGAACTGGCAATAGTTAGGACTATTGTGGAAGGCAATGTTTTATTAAAAACTTAGATAATTCATCATGCTTACAATGAGAATGCAAGGATATTTCCCAGAATAAATAAATATTTCCAGATAAATTTTGCTGTGCTAACATGAGCATTCCCCCAACAATTTTGCACCAAACAGGTATTTTTATATATAGTTTTATATATACTGTATATCTGTTCCAACTTGGACTCCACTCTGATTACAGTGTCTGAGACTTCAGCTTGTTCAGCCTGAGGACGTAAATGGTATTAATGGAGGTAAGAGGCTGACCACTTGCACTCGCAGCTTTCTCAATCCTTGCTGATAAAAGCAGGTCAAATGTTCTGGACAAGTGGGAGCAAGGTATTATAAATACCTTCAACAGCAAAGCATCCCAACCATTTATGGAAAGCAGAGGTAAGGCTGTAGAAGATGTCTTCTTTAGACACTTAACACCTTGTTTTGAATGTTCATTTTGGGGACAAGATGCTCAAGCATATGGTAGTCCTGCTCTAGGTATTCCAATTCAATCTGGCTTCAAATCTGATTTTGTAACCAAGGCAGCCTTGGTTGCTCCAGATGCCAGTTTATACTGAAGATTGTATCCCTTTTGACTTTGCTTGATCTCCTGACGACTTCTGGTGCTATCAACAACAATATCAGGATAGGTTGAGATGGCATTATTTAGTGCTAGTTCCAGCATGGAGCAATTCCCAGCAGATGGTGCTGAGCATTACTATTCCTTGGCAATTGGTTTATGGGATCCTACAGGGCACAGCTTATTTTCCCATGATGTTTACCACTGATAAGCAGCTGCTGGAGGAAGGGTACACCAATTAGGAACATAAGGGTGTGTGTGTGTGTGTGTGAGAGAGAGAGAGAGAGAGAGAGAGAGAGAGAGAGAGAGAGAGAGAGAGAGAGAGAGATTCTTATATATGCTAACACATATATGATCATTAATAGCCTACTATATTCTGTATAAACTCATTCCAAATATCAATATATTTATCCAAACATAGTTTGCATCTGTAAGCAATCTGTTCACAAGCTGTGAGTGCCGTCATGTCTTCAATCCATTGATCAAAGGGGACCATGAATTAATACATCTTCTTAACCCACCGGAGATCTGCTGAGATGTTAAAAATGTTTTACGTGGCTGTACCTTCAATTTGTTACACAAAATGCATAAATGCACAGGACGCAAAACTTCAGAACCTTCTCCGAAATCGTGCTGTTCCATAGCATTAGAACAAAAGGCTGACGGAAACCCAGATTGCAAGACTGTGTTTTACTGCCTAACTTAATGACTAACGTCAAGATATCTAACAGATAGAACCCATCTGAATGCCCAGATAGAGCTTTTGCCAGAGGGTATTGCTGCAAAAAAAAGAAATGGCGGGGGGGGGGGGGCGGTGACAGAGTACTTGTTCCAGTCTTAGCAGCTTCCTCTATGGGAAACCTTCTTTTTTACCAGATTAATGAGGGAAAATTCTATCTTCAAATTTGCACAGTAGTTAGTCCCAAAGGAGTTATTTTATGGCTCTTGCTTCATTCAGTGGGATCACATGAACATAAATACTATTAATTCTGTTGCAAAAGAAAGGAGGACAAAACAGAATTATTTGGCAATGTGGAATGGATCATCAAAGGAAACCAATTTATTTAATTGAATACTTATATTGTAAATATAGAGGGGTGGGTGGAAGAGAAAATTGCCCTGAAACTCAAATAACGTTACAGCATTTTCCAGCAGAATTCCGCATCCAAAAGTGGGTAAGAACAGATATTAGTCATCCTGGTCAAACTAGTATACAATATAGTGTTGTAATGCAGGAGAAGATGAGTTCAGGCTTTCATGACAACACCTTTGAAGTAAATCTCAAAAATCTGTAATAGAAAAAGTCATGTCAGATTAGCCTTTACAAATACCTGGTCTGAAAGACTGATACATTTCCAGAACTGTTTAACACATAAATGGGGTTTTTATTTATTTATAAAACATGTCCCCTTTATAAACAAACCTTTACATTTGTCAGCATTTCCAAGACGTCCTTTTAGAACAGGGTAGCCTATTAGAAAATGCATACAAAATAAATTTGTTGAGTGTGATTTTGGTCATTTCCCCATTGATTTCCATGAAGGGGCTGCAATCATTAGGTGATGGGCGCAGCAATTCTATACTCATACCAAAATGGGAGATGGATCACAACTATGCTAGTAGTACAGGGAATGTTATCCTATACCTGCTCAGTTTGGAAGGGGGGATGACAAATACAACCTGGGGGGAAACAAAAAATGGGATTCCTGTGGAGCACCACACAGAGACTGTGACAGTGGCGGTCATAGAAGGAGTCGATAGGAAACTAATTTCTTGTGTTACGTCTGAGGCAATTTGTGCCACTAACAGGAATATAGCAAGAGCACTGAAGTGCCACCCATATCCTCACCTTGACTCTGCCTCATTCCAGACTCTCCACCGCCATAGACACACTGACAGAATGGCTGCACCAGTGGAATGTTCTAACAACTGATCTGGAGAGTTCTACTGGGATGTCTTTAACGCCAGCAGCACATAATTGAGTTCTGCAGGAATGGCAGTGCTTCCAACAAACTTTATGGTCCCTCAGCCAGCGTAGGCTCAGGGACCGTTATCTGTAGGAGAAATGAGCATCTTGTTTTAGGGAAACGAGAATTCTATCATTACATTGCTTGCTAAGTTTTACCAATGATTTTTTTTTCCTGCAATACAAAAACAGTGTTTTTATTTTCTCACTTTGGCTAGAAATAATTAGGATGTGTCCCATTATGCTTTGTAGCAGAAGGAATGCTGACTGCATGCCTAGAATCATAGACTTACAGTACTAGCGATAGAAACAGCATGCAATCAAATTAATAAACCCAATGGATAGTAAGTAAAATTAAACTCTATTATGTTTGAGTGTGCAGTACGAATCTACTTCCCTTGGGGGGAAAGTGGGGATGACAACAAGAACACACTTCTGTTCCTGTATCATTTCTAGCATGAAAACTCTTCATCCCATGCAGACCTGAAATAAAAGCTAGGTTAGATATAAAAGGAGATTGGGACATGCCTATGTTTCATTCCACTTAGATTCTGTCCCAGCTGTTCTGCACTGCACATATATTTTTTTTTTTTCTAACGGCAAAAGGAAAATATATTAGCGCTTCCACCAACGGGCTGCATCAATATGGAATGTGCTTCCAATGTGGACGGAAGACAAAAAGATTGGAATAAATGAGAAAAAATCTAGATTCCAGATTGAAATAATGGAAAGTAAAACAAAATTATTATCAAAAATGTATAACCAGTTGCTTGAGTGGGACACCAAGGATGAGGAAGTAAAGGAGGTGATGGTGAGGTGGGCGGTAGATCTAGGGTATAATATAGAGTTTGATAAATGGAAGGCTTTATGGTGTAAAGATATGAACTTTTCGGCATGCATGACACTTAAGGAAAATATGTACAAGATGATGTACAGATGGTACATAACGCCGATAAAATTGTATAAAATTTATAGAACAGGCGACAAACTGTGTTGGAAATGTAAGAGTAAAGAGGGCGAATTTATTCACATGTGGTGGACGTGCGAGATTCTCAAAAAATTCTGGGAATCTATCTATAATGAATTTAAAAAAATTCTCAAATATACGTTTCTTAAAAAACCTGAAACCTTCCTGCTGGGGATAATTGGCAAAGATATTAAAGAAGAAGATAGAACCCTTCTTCAATACGCAACAGCGGCCGCTAGAACCCTCATAGCACAGTACTGGAAAACAGCAAAAACCCCAACATTAAAGGAGTGGCAATTTAAATTAATGGATTATTTAGAATTGGCAAAATTGACTCAGAAAATAAGAAATATGGAATGTGCTTCACAGATGTGGTCTGGTGTTCTTGTTCACCTGCATCTCATGAAGTGATGGTGGAACCCATGTTCTGCAGGCTTTGTGGCTTCCATAAGGCCACAGGCTCCTTTTGAAGGTTTGGAAGTAACAGGTTATAGAACGACCTGCCTGAGACCTAGGAAGAACTGCTGCCAGACAGAGTAAACAGGTGGTCCAATAGTATAAAGGCAGCTCCTTATACAGTTATCTGGTTCAACAAATATCCATAGAGTATTGTGGAATGAAAACCAGGGGTCTGCTATGACTAGCTTTAAAATTGAATTCTGTTTGCCAAATTCTGGGTTGTTCTAAAGTGTGAATATGTATTGAATCATCCATAAAACCACGATGCACATATAGATAGTACAAGCCAAGAGGGTTTCAACAAAGTTGTTTCATGGGGGAGAAAGTTATCTTAAGCAACAAAAATCTAAACATTCAAGGGAGAGTGTCTCTCCCTGCCAACACCACCCCAAAAGATTCCTAAAACAGTACACATCGATTATATTACTCATGCTGACAAGAAAGATTTGATTATACTGGGCAAAAATGCATTCTCTGTAAGAAAGAAGCTTCTAATATAATCTGCCCTGAAAAATTAAGGGGGAAACAAAGGAGTACAAACAGATCTACCCAATGCTGATAGACTATATCAGGCATGGCCAAACTTGGCCCTCCAGATGTTTTGGGACTACAACCTCCCATCATCCATAGCTAACAGGACCAGTGGTAAGGGATGATGGGAACTGTAGTCCCAAAACATCTGGAAGGCCAAGTTTGGCCATGCCTTGACTACATGATAGCCAATTTAAATTATAACTTCAAGGACAATGCTATTTGACAAGGTGGAGTTAGCAATAGGGTCTAGTGGCCTCTGTTTCAACATGCCTGTTGAAATAAAATAAGTTCACTGTTGATCACCCGACAAGCTAGCAAGGTCTGTCCTGTTAATAAGATTGAATTGCAGCAGCTGTTCTCCTTTGACTCATGTAGTTGGAAAAGCCCCCAATGACATATACTAAGATCAAAAAAGCCATTTCAGTATTCTACTGCCAACACTGTCTAGAGGATTATAAGAGTTGTAAAAGAAAATTGATTTTACTTGATGTAACTGCATTTTTAATTGTTCCTGGCTATTAAAAATAGGCGTACCATCAGTTTTATCCCTCACTTTAAATTTGCAAAATTATTGCATTGATTCTTCAAGTTATGTAATTGTCCAATAAAGTTACCCAAATTTAAAGCTTTGTAAATGTAAAGTTTGTTTATCATTCTGTTATACACATAACACACACATCAATTGCCAAAAGAAAATATTCAAAGTGGAAAAGGAGGTGGGTGAGGACCATCGGCAAAACAGAAGGAATACCTTCTAGGTGAGTGGTCGTTATATGTCACATGTATACACAATTCCCTCCACGGGAAATAATAAAAGAAATTTCCATACCAGGAGGGGTGAAAGCTTATTTAATTGTTTTGATTACTGCAAATAGTTACAAAATTATTTGCCCCAATCTAAAGCTTTTACGTGGAAGTAAATCACACTGATTTCAGCCTAATTCATATGCTCACTAATTGTATTGGGACAACTTTTACGTGGTGAAAAAGGGTTTCTTCAAGATTTAAATAAAGCAGATTACAATGGTGATGTGCACTTATTTAGCGGTTTAAAGTATCCCTTGCATTTTCCACAAACTTAAAGGTAAAGCTAAAGGTAAAGGGATCCCAGACCATTAGGTCCAGTCGCAGACGACTCTGGGGTTGCGGTGCTCATCTCGCTTTACTGGCCGAGGGAGCCGGAGTACAGCTTCCGGGTCATGTGGCCAGCATGACTAAGCCACTTCTGGCGAACCAGAGCAGCGCACGGAAATGCTGTTTACCTTCCCGCTGGAGTGGTACCTATTTATCTACTTGCACTTTGATGTGTTTTCAAACTGCTAGGTTGGCAGGAGCTGGGACCGAACAACAGGAGCTCAACCCGCCGCGGGTATTCGAACCACCGACCTTCTGATCGGCAAGCCCTAGGCTCTGTGGTTTAACGCACAGTGCCACCCGTCTCCCTAGTAATTCTTAAAACCATTCAGGATGGTGGGTCAGTATTCTTATCTCACTATTGAAAGTCAGGTGGAGATACAGAGGTTTGCCTAAGTCACCAAGTGATGTCACAGCTATGGTGAGATTTGAACTTGGGAACAACATCTACACACACACACACAGAGAGAGAGAGAGAGAGAGAGAGAGAGAGAGAGAGAGAGAGAGAGAGAGAGAGGCCTTATAAACAAATATATACCCAAACATATATTATTTATTTGACATCTTAAAACTTCTAAACTTCTAAAAAACATTTAGAAATAAGTATAACATGGTTGTTGGCTGGGAGAAGACTCAATTTAAAAGGCTTATTGAAACCAGGTCCTCAGCAGGTGCTGAAAAGACAGAGGAGACTATGCATGTCATAATATTTAGCAGGAAGGAAATCCAAAAGGAATGTGTGCCGCAGTACTAAATGCCCGATTCCTGTATTGTGCAGAACACATCTCCTGATAAGATGGTATTGCTTGCAGAGCACAGTGATCAACTGGGTATGTAAGGGATGAGGTGATCTTTCAGGTGTCCTGGTCCTTAAGAATGATCACATATGGGTCTTGAAAGCATATTCCTTCACTTCCACCACCATAATTAGTGTCCCTCACAACTTACACCAGGAGTGGAGAGACTTTTGCAGACTTGAGGGCCACATGCAAGAGGCTAAAGTTGTCCAAGGAATTAATGCAAAGTCCAAGGTTCGCACTTAAGCCAGCCAAAAGTATTCAAGAGATTTTTGATGGGTATGTCCTGGTAGAGAAGCCTTAGAGAATCACAGTCAGCTCCTGGGGCTGAGGTTCCTTACTTACATAGACAATACATCAACTCAGATGGTGGTTCTCAAACTGTAGTAATCCATGCTAACTCACTTCACAAAAAGACATGTTGAGCTCCACAGGTGTCAGTCCTAAGCTCGCATACCATGAACTAAGTCACAGACTGCATGCAAACTATACATTTAAGGCACATCCAAAGCATATTTCCCCACCCCACCCCAAATAATTCTGGGCATTATTGTTTGTTAAGGGTTTCTGGGAATTGTAACCCTGTGAGGCAGAAACTACAGTGCCCAGAATTCACTGAGAGGAAGAATGTGCTTCAAATGTACTTTAAATGTGTAGTGAGTAGACAACCACAGTGAACTTATTGGGACTTACTTCCAAATACAGTGGTACCTCAGGTTAAGTACTTAATTCATTTCGGAGGTCCGTTCTTAACCTGAAGCACCACTTTAGCTAATGGGGCCTCCGGAGCACAATTTCTGTTCTCATCCTGAAACAAAGTTCTTAACCCGAGGTACTATTTCTGGGTTAGCGGAGTCTGTAACCTGAAGCGTATGTAACCCGAGGTACCACTGTACAATGGTACCTCAGTTTTTGAGCATCTTGGAAGCTGAACGTTTTGGAACCAGAACACCAAAAACCCAAAGTAATTGCTTCCATTTTCAAATGTGCCTCATAAGTTGAAAGACTTCCGCTGCGTTTGTTTCTTTTTTCTTCATTGACTTTGCCAACCACCCTTTGTGCCTTGGTTGTCCAATGTTTTCGAAGCTGAACGGTCTTCCGGAACGGATTACATTCGACAACCGAGGTACCACCATAGAGTAGACTATAAAGGAAAGCAGATTGCTCATTTATCAATGCTCACCCATTTCCGTGTTAGTGACCTCGCTGCATTTTAAACTGGTAATGCGTACACAGCCATGGTTAGCATTGCACTGTAAAACTAATGCAAGCACTGATCATATGTATGCATACCTTTATGAGCTGAGCTTCTAGAAAGCAAAAGTAGTGCTAAGTAAATTAGTGCCAGAATTAGATCTTTGATAAATAACTGTATATGTCTCCAAATCACTACATACGAGCTAGTTCAATGCTGAACAATGCATTGGAATAAATGAGTCATAAATCATGATATACTTGCAAACTCCAACCTTAAAGACAGAGAAATCTGGAAGTCTTAAAATGTTGCTGAATGTGAGTGGGAGACTTCTTTCCCAAGATGAATATTTAGTGCAATTCAAATGTCATTATAACATTTGTTACATATAGCAGCAGCTACAGGACTATTGAAAACACACCAGTTGTGATCTTTCCTGAACACAAGAGCTATACATTCACTTGCAATCCAATAGAAGATGGTTGTTCCCGTTGAAATTGCTTTAGTCGGGAAGTAACAGCTCACATGGGGAGTGAAACAGACAACTGCTGAGTGAAAAAAGTGAATTCTGTGGAACTTCTCAGTGAAAATGCATAGTATTTGTCTGCACATCTATCATGCATGAAGTAACTAGGGCCCTGAACAATGAAGAACTAAGGAATTTCTTACAGTTTAGAATTCTATAGCTGGAATGAGAATAATGTGAGAATCAGAGGTAGATAATGGAGAATGTCAGAAATGGGGTTACACACATTTAGTTCCATTTCTTCTATCTAGGTTACATTAACTCCATCTGTCTCAGAAAGTGACTTATGGAGTCTACTGTACTTATGAAGGTGTTTGTGGTTAGCTGGGGAAGTCATAACAAAGCCAGGGAACATAGGCGTGAAAATTGTTTTTTTAAAAAAAAAAAATCAACAGAAACAAATATAAAACTGATGAAAATTGTAACGCCCCCTTAGTATGAAGTAGGCATTTCATAACTTGTGACCTATCAATGTGAACACAACCCAGCTGCTATGTACGGTGGCCCACTAGGACCATGATTAACCTGCCAGTCTCAGGCAGGAAACAGGAAGCTGTCTAACAATTGGCGTCTAGACCTTAATATATTAAAAGCATTCCATTCAGAGCCAGTTTAAACTCTGAACTTTGGAGTGTCATGATGCTATGAAAAACCATGCAGTCTTCCATGAGTAGCCATCATAGTGAAGCTAAAACCTCACTGTTTCACGATCAAAAAATGTCTGCACTCTCTCTTTCTATGGGCATTTTGAAATGTGAGATGCAACCAATGCTTTGTTCATCAATTTTGCCAGTTTTGTATCTCTTAACACTGAAAATGTTACACGGTGTAGAATGCTACTCTGACTCCTAACAATGCCGGACTGTGAGTCACCAGAAATCACCAAAGGACAATTTCAGGGCTGCATCAACAACACCCACTACCCCATTAACAACTTCTTCCTGAACTGCCAACACTCTTGGTTCTTCGATACACGTGCTATGTGACCCACTCAATCCCAAGAAGTCCTATATGGAAAAAAGTACTCCTCCAATAAGTAGTGTGAGAAAAGAGAGGCTCCTCATTGTTCTGACTTTCCCCCATGGAGCAAAGGGGGAAGAGGGCTGTCCCTGCTGGGAGAGCAAGATGTATATTGTCTTATAACTTGCAAACCAAGTTAGCCACGCCACTTTACTGCAAGTGATTTGATTCCCACGTGCGGGTAGAATCACAAGCGCTTGATTATTTCTGTCTCCGAACTCCGTAAAGAAACCGACAACAAGCGAGAGTTTTTGGTCCTGCTCTTTCGCTTTGGGGGAAGAGGCGCGCAAAGTTCGCGGCAGGATTGCGAGCCTTGCTCTGCCAAGGATGGAGGCGCCGGGGCCTCACCTTCGCCCTGAATCACAGACGTGCGCGCCGTGTGAACCCGCTTGCCTTGGCGCGGAGCTGCTTTCCGCACACTGGACGCAAACGCCCGCGCAGGAACCAAAGGAACTCCTCGCCACCGAGAGACTCTTCCCCGCAGCTCGGCTACTGCAAAGCGTGAGGGTGGGTGGGGGACCAAGCGGCGCGGTTCTTGGGCAATGCCTCGGGGAAAGAACGCGCGTGGGATTGGCTCCTTGCCTTGGAGAGCGAGCGCGGGTTTGAAGGCTGCAAGCCGAGATGAAGGGATCTCTATCTGGAAACCCTTCAAGCCCAGGCTCTGACATCCCTCACCCCATTTCAAGCCCTCCTGAAGGATTCATTCTTGCTTGCATTGCTAAGGGAACAACAGGAGGAGAAGACGATGCATTTTGTGTGTAGAGAGATAGAGAGAGCAGTGAAGGAGGAGGGAGGAGGCGGTTAATAGCACACAGTCCCCCCCCCCTCCGCTCCACAATAGTTTGCCAGCTTTTTTTTCTGGCAAAGCAACCCTTCCAACGCCCTCCGAAATCAGCCTTAAAAAAAAAGAAAAAAAAAAGAGAGGAGTCTCCGGTTGCCTCTTCTGCCTGCGGGAGGTGAGCGTGCAATTTGTCCCGGCGCTGTCTCAAGGCCCCACGAATCTAGCTGACACACACGTGCATGTACGCGTGTCCCCATTGCGCTGGGTTTCTCACGAGGTAACGCTCCTTTCCCTGAGCTTCAGCTGGGTTCCATCGAGCTGCACCGTTCTCAATTTGTACTTAAGCGCGTCCAGAAAAAGCAAAAAATTATAAAAAAGCACCCTGTCATGCCTTGCGAAGCACGGAGTTTCTCGAGTTCTTTCTTCTGCATTGAAGCTGGTCGGGCAGACCCCTCCGCTTCTTCAACCAGAGCCCCTCGCCCAAGGAAGAGCGAGGCAATCGGAGCTAGCTCGGGCCAGCAGCAGCAGCAGAGGACGGCGCTCGGCGCTGCCTGGAGCAACGAGGCGCACAGCTTCTTCCAGCAAGGGCGCATTGGACCGCAGCAGCAGGAGGAACACAGAGCGCGCGCGCCCGCGCACACGTCCCTCTCGGCCCGACACCTTCCTGGTGCGATCCCCGGTTTTGCGCTTGGGGGGCCAGAAGCAGCCTCACACATGAACTCGACCTTCTCCGCCCCAGCACCCCCACCCCTCTTATTTATTTCCCCCTACTTTGTCCGGGGAGAAGAGAACACTCCATAGATGCACAGGCACCTCGGTCCCAATAATTCCCCCTCCCTCGATTATAACCACCACCCCACAAGCATCTCCACATCCTCTCCCAGCCCCCCCCCATTATTTTGGATAGAGAGACACACACACACCCTAATCAGGGGCCCACAATGTCGCTTCAAGACCCTCATTTTCCCCCAACTGATCCTGGGTGGCGAGATACCTCATTTCCACCCTTCCAGGTACCTCTGCAAACCCCCAGAAGTTACCTCCGCATCCTCCATCTTTCCCTCGTTTAAGAAACTCCACATACACCTTAGCAGCTGCTTAAAAGCCCACCATTTCTTGGAGGTCACATACACACACCCCGTGTACCCAGACTGTCACTGCAACACTAATCCCCCCCCCCCACAAGCAACGAATCAGTTTTGGGTGACGAGAGATGCCCCTAACTCACAAAATGTCACACCAGACTGTTAAGTATTGTTGTGCTTGGAGGGGCCTCCCTTCCGACCCATCACCCAAGTTTCCTCAACCCCCCCCCCAAAAAAAAACCCGTCCCTCGGCATTAATTTCGGGGCCTCTCTCTTCCCACAATCCAATATTACTTTCACCCCCCAAACCCTCGAACTGTCTTCTTCCATTCATTACTCCTGCCCCACTGCTGCTGCCTCTTTTGTAGTTGCCCCTCCAACAGCCCCCCCCCAAAAAACGAAAGCTGCTCCTTCCACAACCACAGATGGGTTACACGAGGATATACCTAAAATGTGCACCCATCACCTCCCCCCCCCAAAAAAGCCGCTTGCAGGAGTTGTGCCCACACAGTCCCACCCCCAGCAACCCCCCCAAAAAACCCAGGAGTGGCTCTTCCCCCCCCACCCGAAATAACCGCAGCCCCCGCTAAAGCGACCGTCCCCGCTGCCACCTCCTCCTCCCCCCCCCAAAAAAAAACCCGGGAGAGGAGCAGCCCCCGCAGCAGCTGCGTCTCCAGCCCACGGCAACCCTCGCACGGCAGGCTGCCGCGTGGAGGGGAGAAAAGCGAGGCAAAGCCGGGGCAACATCTCTCCCCTCTCCCCCCCCCCGCACCAATACACCGTTTCACTGAAACAGCCCCAAGCGGACAGCACCGAGGGAATAATGCACGCCGAGCCAAAGCCCAGCGGCAGCGACGGCACAGCGCCGGCTCCTCTCACAGCTCCGCACTCTCCCCCCCCGCGTGACTCAATCCTCGCACCCCCCCCCCCCGCAGCTGGAACCCCACCAGCTGTTTCCCTCGCCTCCCGCTCCCACGGAGTTTTGCAGCGCCGTCCGGGATGGTTGCCGGCTCGCAGTCGCACCCTCAGCCCAGGTTGGGCGCTCGGGGGGCTGCCCGCTTTCCCGCACCTCCACTTTTCCCATACCCCCCGCCACCCCGTTTTCTCCCGGGACTCCACCATTACCTGCTGTCTCTCCCCCCCCCCCCTGCGCGCCCCACCGCCCGACCCTCGACGCCCTTACCTTTTTCAGCGCTGACATTCTAGGGCACTATTCGCTTAGCAGAGCGCGGGGTGCATGCTGGGCTCGGCGAGCCGGGCGGAGGAGAAGCCGGGGCAGCAGCGGGACGAGGTGGCCGGGAGATGTTGGCGGGAGAGAGGCGGCGGCGTGAGGTAGGACATTATATCTCCCGCGTTGGCTCTGGGCTTCTTCCCCTCAGGCACACAAACCCGCGCGCGCTAAAGTAGCTGCTGCTGCAGCGGCTTGCTTCATACTGTTCATTCCCCTTCCTTTCCCTCCCTCTCTCTCCCGCTGTCCATGCGGTGGTGCTGCTATTTGCTGCCGCTGCTTTAAGCGACTGGTGCGCTGAGCTTCGCTCGCCGCCGCCGCCGCCGCCGCTGTCCAAGCCGCCCTCGAGGCGGAATTCTCACGCTCCGCGCAGGCGCGCGCGCGCTCTCTCCCGCCCCTCCCAGAAGGCGCGGCATGGCTCCGTCCCAGGCGCGGGCGGGTCAGACGGAGCGGGGCAGGAGCCTGTTCCGCGATTCGAACGCCGGCTGCGTGGAGACCGCCCCGCTCCATGCGCCCCGGACCAATAGGGAGCCGGCTCTCCGATAGTGGCCACGCCCCTCAGCCAAAGAAGGAGGAAGCCGGAGGGCGGGGACGGGTTGTTCAAGGAAGCGGAGCGCGCTGAGCAGCTGCTGCTTCTTGCAAGGAGACTGTTTTGCACGGGATTCTCCGCGCGCGCTCTCCGTGCAGGATGGCTCTCAGCAGGAGGACGGAAGGTGAGGGCCAGAGCACGGGAGGTGAAATGGCTGCATGTGCATGCAAGATGGGGAACAGGTTGTGGCCTCGGCTGCTAGGCAAGGGAGGTCTCTGGCTGGGTTATTGCTCCAATGAGGGCGGTGAAGTCTAGTTTAAGTGGGACCACCTTTGGGTGCGATTCCAGAGGTGGGGGTGATGGTGGTTAGAGCTGCCGGTAGGCACGGGCTTCTAAAAGCTTGCCAGGGACTAAGGACGTTTGGGGGCGGGGGGGGGGAGTCCCAGGAAGTCTCCAAGAAGCGATAGTGCGCGCGAGTGAGTGAGAGAGAATTCAAGCGGCTTGCAGGGACTCCGAACCTGCGATCGGCTGCCAAAGGAAACCGGCCGGGGGCTGCGACGGCTGACAGGTGAAAACCGGGCTTCCGTTGTGCGAAGCTCCTGGGATTCCCAGGCAACCACGAGGCCCACCACCCACCCGTCTCTGTCGATGTTGGACTTGAGGAATTGGTTGGAAAATGGCTCGTGCAGATAGATATTAGATGCTGGTATCTAACCCCTGTCAAACTAGCAAAAATGTATAGGATGAGTAGTAAAATCTGTTGGAAATGTAAAGAAAAGGATGGTGGTTTTTACCGCATGTGGTGGACATGCGATAAAATGAAAGAGTTTGGGGAATTGATCTATAATGAATTTAAAAAGATGTTTAAATATACTTTCCCCAAAAAAGCCTGAAGAACTATTGCTAGGTTTGATAGGAGACGGACCAAAGATTATATATGTATGCTACGACAGCTGCCAGAGTTTTGATAGCCCCAAAGTGGAAAACACAAGGAGATACCAACTGTAAAGGAGCGGCAGACAAAGTTGGACTAGTACGCAGAATTAGCAAAACTGACACAGAGGATTCGCAGTCAGGAGGAAACAAAGTACCAACAAGAATGGAGTAAATTTATGGTCTATATCAGTGAGAACTGTAGAAATTTGAAGACGTTGGCAGGACTGAAATAAATCTTATGTCATGGTTTAGTTTTTTATTAAGGAACTGTGAATTAAGGATTGGAATAAGAAAACCTGCGGAAGGGAAGGAGGGAAGTCAACAGCTCTACAGAGCATAAAGACAGACAGGTGTAAAAAGACTTGAAATATTTGTTTGTTGGTGTATTTGAAATGAAAACTTAATAAAAAGCATATTTTTTTAAAAAAAAAGAAAATGGCTCGTGCAGTTGTTCGAGGGAAAGAACCTGAAAGAGTTCTGGGAAGCCTTTAAGCAAAAGGTAGACGTTGAGTGCTGAGAAAATGCTGTGCGTTGGTGGTCTTGGATGGAAGTCACATAGAATCAAGTTGGAAGAGACCCTGAGGATCATCTAGTCTAGCTCCCTGCAATGCAGGAATGTGCAGCCGGTGTCCCTTATGGGGAAGTCTGTCTGTTGTTTCCTCATTTTCCAAATAATGCATCAAATGTTTTCAAAGTACCTGTCAAAGCAGAACTGGCATTCCAGCCACAGGTGGGAAACACCTTGGCGTGAACTAGCCTGCGTCACCTGGACATGGCAGCAAACCAGGATTCCATTAATAAAAGTCTGTTTACTAAACTGAGAGGACCGTTCCCAGAGTACTGTTGTTCTAACTTCTGTATTCATAATATGGAAGTATATAAAGAGTTGTGGTCCAGGAAGACAACCTGTGGACAGCCTGGGGAGACTGGGAGCGCTCCAGATGTAATTGACTCAGGAGCGCAAGTTGAAGTAGTTATATATTTGGGAAATGCATTCCTATAATTTGACAAAATTGGAGCATCAGTAATGCATATGAGGGCATTGCAGCCTGAAGTGTAACCATTTTTTCTTGGTGGAGGTATTTATTTCCGGCAGGTATGGGAGAGAAGCAAAACGCAGAGCATCATAGAACTGTGTGTATACGTGAGTGCTTGGCCATTATGGTGTTACGGTTGTCTGAACCATTGTGATTGCTAAGGATGGCCTACTTAGGGCCACACTATATATTATGTTAAATGTGCAGCATGCAACTCCCAATGTCTTTTATTTACTCCTGGTATGCCCTGCAGAGGACCTTAAGGTCCATGAATAACCATAGTTTAGAGGTCCCGGGCCCTAAGGAAATCAGAGTATCCTCCACCAGGGCCAGGGCCTTTTCAATGATGCTTCCGACCTGGTGGAATGCTCTGTCCCATGAGACTAGGGCCCTGCAGGATTTAACCTCCTTCCACGGGGCCTGTAAGACAGAGCTATTCCGCCTGGCCTTTAATTTGAATTCAGCCTGATCTCTTCCCCCCTTCTCTTCCCTCCCCCTCCCCTTTTATGAAGATTATGCACTCTGAGACCCCACAGCTAATTCTCCCCTGGCCTCCTTGCTGGGCCAAGTAGGACTAATTCAGCCAGCTAGCCCTGGTGATTATCTAATGTTTATTGGGTGGATTTCCCCCAAATTGACGTTTGAACTTTGAATTTTATTGTTATTCATGCTTTTATACTGTATTTTATGCTGCTTCTATGTTGTATTACAATTAAATGTTTTAAATTTGTTGTTAGCCGCCCTGAGCCCGGTTTTCTGAACCAGGAAGGGCGGGGTATAAATAAAAAATTATTATTATTATTAAATTACAGGTACTGTACAGGTAGCAGACTGTTCTTTGGGAATCATAGTATGAGGGGAAGGGAGATCTAACACACACACACACACATACACACACACACACACTACAATCCTGGTGCACATACACACGTTTGTTTGAAAAAGATATATATTTATTTTAAATTTTATGCAGAACACAGCTACAACAGCAACAATAATAACAACAACAACAGCAAAAAAACAAAACAAAATCACTTCCATCACAAATAGAGTCCAGCTTCTAAACACATACATCTATAAGGCATTGGGGGAGATGGGAACATTGGTGCCAGTAGGAGCTTTGGTTGTTGTTGTTGAGCATCATAGGGTTTTTTTTTGGGGGGGGGGTGTCATTAAACTCACAGCTGAGGGCACTAAGGTTGAAATTCCCTTCCCCTCATACTGCAGTTCCAGAGAACAAAAGTCATCCTCCCATACCTGTAATTAAATAAGCGAAGGAAGAACCCACACACATAATTGCATGCTGTGCATTTAGAATAATGTGTGGCTTGGATCAGGGTCTGCATTTTAAAACAAGGCTGGGGAAGTTTCTCCCAATTGTGTGGAGATGAAACTCAGAAGAAAAATGGGAACACTGCACGATGGGAGATCAAAGATCTCATGGTGGCATTACAAATGGATGAAACTCAATGGTTAATCATAGCTGGAGTAGACCCATTGAAATCAATAGACTGGACATGAGTAGGACTTAGGGGGCTATTGCCCGTAGCTTTTTGGCTGGGAGGGGAGATACATTTTGGCTACACAGAAGTGTGTGCTTGTGATGGCTGTGTGCAAAAGAAACTGTTCGTAGAGTAATGTATTTACATATATCTGAAATTATTATCTTTTGTAGGCAATGAAAATAAACCAATTCTGGTAGATTACAAGGCTAGGTTTCCTGCAGTGTCCAAGTACTTCCATATCAACACGTCCCATCACACCTGGGGCAGTCCTAACCTTCATTGTGTCTTTCTGACAGTCAGATTCTTTCCTAGGCCACCAATGCTGCAGTCCAGTATCCCACCCCAAATGAGCTGGGTGGTGTGGAAGACTGACCTGACTATAGGGTCTCCTTTCAATGGTGCACCAGTAAAATAAAAATGGAGACCTGGCCCCAGATGAACCCCACCCAAGCTTGCCCAAATCCTCTGCCTGCTTTCAGTATCTAGAACTGAAAGGAGATGGGCTGTCTTGACTCCTTAGCAGCTGCCAGCATCTCTGCCACAAATGCTTCTGACCCCAATATAGTATAGCTGCACTGTGCGTAAGGCTCAGAGGTACTTGGGTAAGAAGAAAGATGACAGCCTGTTGGACTGAGGCTTTCCTTTTTAGCACTAGTCTTACATTTGAGTTTATATATATTTAAAAAGAAAATCCTGGCGTGTGGACCAGTTGCCCACCTATGCCAGGGGCTAATTCCGGGCCTGGTTTGAAGTATCTCTCCTTAAAAATAAAAATAATCATGTTTTATTAAAAGTTTTTGACATAAAATACAATAAAAGCCAAACTAACCTAGAGAAAAATAAAGGGGGGGGGGAGCAAGAATAAGAAAAGGAAGTAAAGAAAGAAGAGAGAGAAAAGAACAGAACGTAAATACTATCCCCTCTGTCACAATTATGTCTTAACCCTTATTCCCCCCCCCCCACACACACACAATGAACCCTTCCAGCAATCACCTGGCAGCTTCCCCCAGCCTCCCACCCTGGGAGATTCCCTCTCCCTTGGCCCTCAGACATGGCCCTTCATCTTCCGTCCATCTTCTTTCTGTGTATAAAAGGTAAAGGGACCCCTGACCATTAGGTCCAGTCGTGACAGACTCTGGGGTTGCGGCGCTCATCTCGCTTTACTGGCCAAGGGAGCCGGCGTACAGCTTCCGAGTCATGTGGCCAGTATGACTAAGCCGCTTCTGGTGAACCAGAGCAGTGCACGGAAACGCCGTTTACCTTCCCGCCGGAGTGGTACCTATTTATCTACTTGCACTTTGACGTGCTTTCGAACTGCTAGGTTGGCAGGAGCAGGGACCGAGCAACGGGAGCTCACCCCTGTGTATATATCTTCATTAATCCAAAACGCTGAACTGTTTGAAGTCTGTCTCAAGTCTTTCCAGAAATTGAAGTGCAATGGGTTACTGCTCCAAGAGTTGCCTTTTCTGACCTTCAGAGAGCACTCTTACTGTGGCTCCAGTGAGAAAGGAACTGAAGTCATAATCTCCCAGAGGTGCTTGGAGGGTGACAGAGTAATAGCTGATTATGCCAACGTAATACTTTCTGAACAGGAGCATAAATATCCTGCAGCGCACACATGAAATCATTGGCTGTAGTAAGTTTTTCTCCTGTTTACTTGCCAGAATATTTATCCTGTGGACAGCTAATAAGTCATTTAAATATGGCCACATATCTCTCCTGGTGACTTGAAGCAATCTAGGTGGTTGGAATGCTTGGGACACCTCTTATTTCAAGATTACTTATGCACAGGCCAGAAAAGTGGCATAGGAATCGTGTTTTATATACGGTAGTCCTGAGCCAATGGAAGAGGTGACTTCAACAGTAGGAGCTACAGAATGTGACTGTTGTAACTTTAGCTTCTCTGGAAGGAGTGGGGGCAGAGCTGATGTGCAGCCAGAATGTGCTGAGAATTAAGGAGCATAGCAAGAATGAGCCCTGCAGGTAGGACAAAATGAAGATGTTAATTCTAGTGCATAGCAAAATGATTAAGGATGGGAAAGCAGCTGTTGAGCTTCAGTCTGCCACAAGAATCCAGTTAGGCTGCAAGGTTATGCATCGGTATGTACTGGCTCCTGGGTCCGGTTCAACTTTTCCACTGAAATTGGTGGAACAAGGCTAAAGTGCATGTTGCGTTGGAGATTAATGATTCGTATTTCTTAGTGTCTTTTCTTTCAGAAATGCAGTTGTCAAACTGGCTTCTGTTGGCAGGCAGGGGATTAAGCCTTCTATCCCTACACAATTTTCCTGGTCAAAATCGCCCTTCTCAGCTGCTGTTTGCCCCATAAGGAAAATAAATACTGGCGCCTGCTGTTGGTCTCCTTTTGCCATTGCTCCTTTTCTGCCTCCAATGTTGCTTTCCAAATTTTGCACAGCCTTCAAACTTGTCTTGCAGTCAACAACACTGCTCCTCCTCCTCCTCATCACTTTTTCCCAAATCCTTTTCTTTGCAGAACCTTCCTGTATCTTGATTGCTTTCAATTAAATTACATCCTTGATGCTGCATATTGTCAGAATGTCAGAATTGTTGTCTTGTTCTCTCCCCCTGCTGTCCCTTTATCTGAAAAAAGATTCCAGTGCCTTTTGTGTCTGTAAGAGAAGAAAGCTTGGAAGGTTGATGCTTGTTTTCCTAGCCCGGCTTTTCTTTTAAGCACCATGTAATTTTGTAGAGGGACGCGGGTGGTGCTGTGGGTTAAACCACAGAGCCTAGGGCTTGCTGATCAGAAGGTCGGGAGTTTGAATCCCCGCGACAGGGTGAGCTCCTGTTGCTTGGTCCTTGCTCCTGCCAACCTAGCAGTCCGAAAGCACATCAAAGTGCAAGTAGATAAATAGGTACTTCTCCAGCGGGAAGGTAAATGGCGTTTCCGTGCGCTGCTCTGGTTTGCCAGAAGCGGTTTAGTCATGCTGACCACATGACGCGGAAGCTGTACGCCAGCTCCCTCAGCCAATAAAGCGAGATGAGAGCCACAACCCCAGAGTCATCTGCGACTGGACCTAATGGTCAGGGGTCCCTTTACCTAATTTTGTAGAGCACTGTTGATGTTGCTTTCTGTTTGCATATGAATAGGAAGTGGACAAATATTTGAGTGATGCTTATAGGAAGTTCAGTACTAATATTTGTATGTCTCATGTAAAAGCACTTCATGGGAGGAAAACCTTGTCCTGCATAATAGTAAATAAGCTATCCTATCTTGAGTTGCAGCTCCTACAATTTATGCGGTTGCACATCTTGCTCAATAAGTGTAAGAACTTTATTAAGGCTAGGAAAACCTTTACTTTGGAGATTAGATGTTGACGCAACTTGGGGGTTTTTTTTGAGATCTAGAGTTGTCTTGCATAACCTGTTGCCCTGTTGATGTGTCCTTCCTTCTTCCTTACAATATTTCTGCTTCTTACCAGGGACCTCTCCACACCCCATTGTAGGCTTTGTGTTGGAGAACTTGCACTTCCATCCTTGTAAAAAGCAAAACCCATGTTGCACAGCTTCCACCGAGCCGTTGGAAAACTTGGCCTCGTTTCCTGAGAGCCTCCTGTTTTGTGTGCGTTCTTCCTTGCCCAAATGGCTCCCTTTCTTTTCCCCTTGCAAAATGCTTGTTGCCCTCACCAGGGCACCACTGTTGCTCATACATCGGGTACGTTGTGCGTTGGCGAGGCATTGTTCCCAGGGAAAGGCCTTGAACCTTTGCCTAGGGGAGGCGTTGGCACTATATGCAGGCTTCCTCCTTTCCAATGCCTATGGAGTTGGCGGACTGTGAATAGAACAGCAAGCCTTGTCTCTGTGTCTTGACCTGGCATAAGAGTGGCTTTCTGTGGGTTGCTGCTGCTACTTGGGGTTCAAACTTCTCTGTGTGAGGGGAGCCCTGCAGTTTCTGGCTTTATAAGTTTGGCTGCCTCCTTATCCGACTGGGACCTTGCTTGCGTGTTGCTTGGGTGAATGGTAGGGTGATGTCATTGCAGTGTTCCTGCTGTCAGCTGCGTGCTGATTAGCACATTTGGTGTATGGTTTGTATGGGTTATTAGCATAAGACGGAGAATTGATGGTGTAGTTGCCAGGGGTGCAGTAACTTGTGGTGCGACTTGTTTTCACAGCTATTGTTTTGCATTCTAGATTGCTGCTGAGAGTCCATAGGATTGCAACTAAAAGTACATTCAGATGCGGGGAATGCTGCATTAGTTTTCCTGTTTATAATGCTAGTTCCTCTGTTTCCCCAGTTTCCAAGGTCCCTTTTATATACTGCATTACCAGCTGCATTAGGGAACTGCAGCTTTTTCATCGGCACCCCACCATGTCATGCTAAATTGCATCCGCATCACTCCTAGATGTGGTGTGACACAACAGCAGGCATGTCATCCCCGTTGTTGTTGTTTTACTAATGAACAATTCCGTTTCCCCCATGATTCACTCATGAAAACAGAACTTTACTGCTCTAAATTTCATCATGGGGGTGACTTGGGAAGTGGGGGGGGTGATCAATGAAAACCAAGGGGAAAATACAGCATAAAACTCCTGTGAATTTGTGGGTTAATGGATTTTTACTGGAAGCATATAGCACACAAATGAGTGCTAAGCTTCTATTAGATTCCACAAGATTTCCAAAAGTGGATTTTTTACCTTGTATGCTATAATGTTATTGTTTTAGATAAATAAATTGTTATTAAGGAAATGATTATTTTTCTCTTTCCAATAAAGTACAGCAGAAAACGTTATCCGTGCTGTCTTAATCCGGCCTACATTACACTGATGTTGGCCATGATGCAGGCTGTAAGAGTAGCCTTCAGGTGGTTCAATGTAAAAAGTCCAGAATTCCTCAGCAGTTTTTAATTTACATACTACAATACTTCTGCTGACCTTCCAAAGAAAATGGCCGCGTTCTCTCTCATTTGCCCATCTTGCTTTTAATATGGAGAAGTCTCTGCCCCATTTATTTTTATTTTACAAAATTCCAATTTGAGAAAGGTTGCAGTGGCATTCATCCAGATATCAGTTCAGAGAATGCAAGCTGACTTGAGTTTCCAATTGAAATGTAATCTTCTCTCCTTTCAACCCTGCGTGTCCCAGGGTAGGTGTAACTATGTGTTCAGAATGGCCAAGTCTGCTTTCATTGTTGGCATTTTGCCCCTTTCCATGCTTGCAAATGCACACCCAGAGTGTATACATTTCTAGCTCCTCCTGGCAGTGTGCTGAAGAATAATACACCGCTGAAAAGCAGACGGGGGGGGGGGGTCCTTGTTTCTTAGAAGCTGACATCTGATTCTGAAGCTGCCCTTTGGGTGTGGGTGTGTGAGCAGGGATAGTTTTTCCATGGTCATTAAAAGGCCATTGATTTCTTTGCCATCTGATTTGATTAATGCAATGAACATTCGCAAGCTATCAAGTGGTTTGATACTCGGGTCACAACTCTGCACAAGCAGTCGTAAGTGTATGCATTGGTGAAAATGGGTTTCCTTGACTCTGCAAGAGTGCCCATGAAACACAAGCACAACTGATCTCATAAAAAACGGTTCTAATAGGGAATCTCCAAATGAAGTAATTTTCATTTCCACCTTGTGGTTCCCTGCTGCAGCCTCCAGACATGAGATAGTATGCCAACTTCATAGCATGTAAGAGAAGTAACTGAAGATCAGTTGTCAACAGGGTGGATAAAAATCAATGATAAAAAAATTGATTTTTAAAAATTTAAATCGGATTTTTTAAATTTAAATTGTATTTTTTTAAAATAAAATGCTTTTGGAGGAAAAATAACTACCATATCTTTCTAAAGATAGTTTTCTATTTAAGTTACATTATAGTCCAAAGACTATTCATCAGGAAATAAGGATTTGTTTTAAGTTTTTCATGTGTGCTAAAACTCAGTCTGAGTTCTTTTTTTAAAAAAAAAATATGTTTAACCACACCAGTTAACAAACATGGATACATATGCTGTAATGTTATTGTTTTAGTTAAATAAATTGTTTAAATTGTTAAATTGTCCAATAAAGTACAGCAGAAAAGTTGTCCAAATATAACTTATTAATCCCCACAATAATTTCATAATTATTGGTCTATGTATATCTAATAGTATAGCCAAATCAGTAATTTTTATATGACTGTAAAAAAAACTACTCAGATAATTTATTATTCCAAAACTGAAACTTTCATCTGGTTGTAAATATTAAGATTATACCAGCAAGAATGAGTCTGTAAAAAAAAAAAAGATTTAAATCAAGTCTTACTGACAAGTGATTTAAATTGTTATTTAAATTGTTTTGATTTAAATCAAATCCACCCTGGTTGTCAACAATGATTTCGTATACATTTGATGTAAACGTAGATGTGCCACTTTTCCACCTTGCTATTAGATCACAAAGGAGTTTGGAAGGTAAACATTGCTTTTCCTGTAACCACCAAAACTAATTTCTTTCAATGTTTCCTTTTTCTAACAACATAAATTGGGTCTTCTTTACATTGTTTCTTGTAAGTGTAAAATTGTTTTGCTTTGATAGTTGTTGAGAACCAAGACTCTAGTGAATATGCACTGGACAGATTTAGACTCTGATTCCGTTGTGTCGCCTCCTACCTTTTTATTAGACATTGGATTTCAGCTGGGATGAACTTCAAGCCGCAAATGATCATACCTTGACATTTAATGAAACCAAAATGACCCACAAAGGCATATACTAAGTGCACAGGAATTTTGCAGGAACAGCTGTAATAATAATAATAATAATAATAAATTTATTATTTATACCCCGCCCATCTGGCTGGGTTTCCCCAGCCACTCTGGGCAGCTTCCAACAAAATATTAAAATACAATAACCTGCATGTAGGTTGAAACAAAAACTGAGATGTAGTGACTTTAAAAAAAATAAATCCTGAAGGACACCTGGAACTTTGTGAGCAACACGTATGTAGACTCCAATCATGGGATGAGTTAAGTGCTACCATGGTTGGAAGTACCGGTAGTTGCTCAGTGGCTTTCTATTTCCATACTTCAGGGTTGTTGTTTTTTAATGAAATAAAATAAAGGTAAAGTCCAGCCGAAATCAATGAAGCACTTTAAATGAGCAGAGCACGAACTATTTATTGAGCACTGTAAAGGTCATCCCTAAATTTTCTCCCTAGCCAGAGCTTCTTGAATAGAGAGTGGAAAGAAGCAAGCAGATGTGGCTTCATTCTTCACTTAGTCTGCAATTTAATGCACTTATGTAATTGCTTCTTGTGAAAATGGAAAAGCAGGGGTCTAATTTTCTCCATATGCGTTCTGCACTTCCTACGATCATGTCATATTGTTTGGGAACAGATTCCGGTGATAGCTTCGGCTGGAACATCGGGCAGCTGCGCTCCAATTTCACCTCAAAGCGTAACCTCAATTTTTGCCATGGTATCTCCCAACCCCCATTATTAATTTTTATTGAAGTTTGTGACATGGTTTTAGTGCAAGAAGTTCAGGCCTTCTATCTGAAATTCCAACTGTAATGGATAAACTTTATTTCTTATTTCTTTTAGTGTTCAGAAAGAAGGTATTGGAGAGGCTCTTTCCTACTCCTGTTCCACCTGGTGTGGCTTCTTCAAGTGCAGAGAGCAGCACTGCTCCCAGAAGTCCAGTTTTGGAGCAGGGAGCTCCTGAGAGTACCACAATTTTGCAGCGACAGTCCAGTTTACCAGGTATAATATAGCTTGCAGATCGGGAGAACCTGTGACTTAACATTGGGAAATCTCACCTTGAGGGAGGTGTTGCACGAAGTGAAATAAAATGATGTGCATTGTGCTTAGTTGCACAACAACAGCAATAACAACAACAACAGCATATTATTATTATTATTATTATTATTATTATTATTATTATTATTATTTATTTATACCCTGCGCATCTGATTAGGTTTCCCCAGCCACTCGGGGCAATATTAAGAATATTATAAAACATCAAACATTAACAACTTCCCTAAACAGGGCTGCCTTCAGATGTTTTCTAAAGCTCAGGTAGTTGCTTATTTCCTTGACATCTGATAGGAGGGCGTTCCACAGGGCGGGTGCCACCCCCGAGAAGGCCCTCTGCATCCTTGCAATAAAGAGATGCTGCTAAAAAAGCCATTTCTTGGCTGGGGAGGGCTGGGTATAAATAAAATTTATTATTATTATTATTATTATTATTATTATTATTATTATTATTATTATTATCTGAGGTAGTGTATACAGTATACAGACCATGTTTAAGCACGGCTGTTGGGTTCAGACATAATGCCAAAACATAAAAGAGCAAGCCACTACTAGTAATCCAACAGCAAATGATGGATTCACATCATGGTTTGCTGCTGGAAAATAAACCATAGTTGGTCTGCTAGGCTGAGATCAGGCATTACTCCAAACCATACTCTGGGTAAACACAACATACCTTAATATTACATGTGAGCTAAGACAATGTGGTAGGCATTGGTACAACCATTTGAACCCATTATTTAACACAAACCCTTCAAATGTGTATTTTAAATACAGTGATATATTATATATACACACTTTCTGTTCCCTAACCCTTCCCAAGGAGATGAAACCACAGAATTCATGTGCTTACTGAGCATCTCCAATATCTAAGGATGTAGTTTTTAATAAAGAGAGAACATACTTCCTATTCTCTCTAATTGCATTCTTGGTGAACTCTTTATGAAACAGAATACCATTTAGTGGCTTTTTACGTAACACTTTATTAGAGTTGTACATCAAGTAAACTGAACATAGACACCCCTGAGTTCAGTGGGTTGCACCACATTTAACCCCTTGACTCATCCAGTGCAGAGTTAAATTTCCGATTAACTTAGTTCCAGCTAAATTTTTAGCTTTAATGTGGAAACATGATCCATGTTAATGTTGCAGTAACTTAGCATGAATTCTGTTCATATTTCCAAAAGCTCATGGCAGAAGATGCACATTTGGACAGGAGGACGCTGGTCTTGACTGAAAAGGTCCTAGCAACATGCTCTAAGAAGCTTGGGAAAGAGGGTACTTCAAAACACTCTTTTCTGATGAGAGCAGCTTTTGCATCTCATTTGGAAACCAAGGACCCAGAGTCTGGAGGAAGAATGGGGAGGCGTACCATGCCAGATGCTTGAAGTCCAGTGTGAAGTTCCCACAGTCTGTGTTGATTTGGGTAGCCATTTCATCAGCTGGTGTTGGTCCACTGTGCTTCATTAAGTCCAGGGTCAACGCAGCTGTCTACCAGGAGATTTTGAGCACTTCATATTTCTTTCCACAGACGAGCTTTATGGGGATGCTGACTGGTTGGCCAGCAAACTCGCCTGACCTGAACCCCATAGAGAATCTATTTGCTGATTTCATTTAATATTCTAATTTTCTGAGATTGTTAATTTGGGGTTTTCATCAGCTGTATGCCATGATCATCACAATTATAACAAATAAAGGCTTGACATATCTTGCTTTGCATGTCATGAGTCTATCTCATATATTAGTTTCACCTTTTAAGTTGAATTACTGAAATAAATGAACTTTTCCACGATATTCTAATTTTTCTAGTTTCACCCGTACATTTGACAATTGTAGGGAAGAATCCAGTTGGCAAACTAGGGAAGCTTTTGATTCCCCCCCCCCATGTCAACTGATTCTCCCCTGCAAATGATCTCTGCACCTTCATTCATGTGGCCACGCAAATTCCAATTTCAAAGCACAAGACTGTAAACGTATACAAAGACTATAAACGTATATGTCACACTGGTAGTGAAGGCGGTACTCTCCTTTTCCGTACAATTTGGGAGTATTTTTCATGATAAACCTCTAGCAGGAAGAAATGTAATTTTTTATTATTGGATATCCTGTCATTCAAAATTACCAGGAAACAGAAATCTCTTGTTACACAAATAATAAGAAATGGTATATGTCTCGCAAGAGTGGCATATTTATTGCTGGAACCAATAACCCAATGCCGCAATAAATCTTGATTTTAGCATGACCTTTCTGATTCAATGTAGGTGCATCTTCCTAAGTTACGTTTACATGAATTGATTATGTAAGTGCATAAATACCTTTCTCTTTTTACTACTTCAGCAGTACTGTTGTCTTAGACCTGGATAATGTTTGCATGCATTTTAGCATGCCTCTAGTAGAAGCGTCCAAAGTTTCCCTGATTCCAAAGACTTGAGTATCAGTGATATATTGGCATACAAGGCAAACCTCCTCTATACATATTCATAAGGAATTTTGGCAGCACAATAATGGAATAAACAACTTTTCAGACTGATTAAAACAATTCGTTTTAGCGGTTAATTACTGTGGCAAGAAAGAGCAACGGACTGTAATTACTACATTGCAGAGCAGACTATGACATTTTAAATACCTTTCAATCAAGAATTTGTTTACTGGTGACTGATTTTATGATAACTATCAATGTGATTGTTGATTATTCATAATATTCTGAGGCCATTTTTTTCCCCATCTGGATCCACGAACTGCTGTTTTTAATTCAGTCTCTGTTTGGACATCTTATCTCTTCCCCGATGCCTTCAGAAGGTTTTCTCTAGAAACCCAAAATGACCATTACAGTTGGGCTTTCTCTTCATTTGGCATCTACAATGGGGTGGAATTAATTATTGCCTGCCTCCCCACTTCAGATCTTCAGAAACTAGATAACAATAATATAGTATTCTGGGTTGTTGTTGTTCTTGTATTATGAAGACCCATATCAAATTGTTCCTATGAAGGTATGTTTGGCTTGTGACTTATCCAAAGAAGTTCAGATAAAGTCAGCATGCCCTTACTTACTGGGATAATGCGATACTAACAACAGTCTGTGAATGTAAGTGTAGACAGTTGGATAAAATGTGAAGGGGAGGGAGGGCTTGCCTGCAATAACTTCTTTGACAGCCTGTTCAATGCTCTACCTTAAGCTTAACATATAATCATTAGAAGTTTAGAGTTGGAAGATACCTCCGAGGGTATCTCATGCAGTGCAGGAATCCTGCCAAGCAGTTGTTGACCTTTTTTTGGCAAATTCACACACACACAAAATGAAGTTTTTGAGCTACTTTTAAGCCAAATCACCATTTTAGTGATTGCCGTCCAGAAACTGCTTCTGAATGCAGTATTCCGGATATGTCTGGGAAATTACGGACTTATGGCAACCCTAATATATGTGCTGGTGGGACGCGGGTGGCGCTGTGGGTAAAACCTCAGTGCCTAGGACTTGCTGATCGCATGGTCGGCGGTTCGAATCCCCACGGTGGGGTGCGCTCCTGTCGTTCGGTCCCAGCGCCTGCCAACCTAGCAGTTCGAAAGCACCCCCGGGTGCAAGTAGATAAATAGGGACCGCTTACCAGCGGGAAGGTAAACGGCGTTCCGTGTGCTACGCTGGCTCGCCAGATGCAGCTTGTCACACTGGCCACGTGACCTGGAAGTGTCTGCGGACAGCGCTGGCTACCAACCTATAGAGTGAGATGAGTGCACAACCCTAGAGTCTGGCAAGACTGGCCCGTACGGGCAGGGGTACCTTTCCCTTTAATATATGTGCTAGAAATCTTGTTTCTGAAAATAAATAAATGACATTCTCTGATATCCCTTGAGTACCGTGAGAGAAGCAAGAGCCACCTTAAGCCTTCATTAATAGTTTAGGAGAGTATTAAATGTGTGCCCATGAGAAACAAGTTAAAAAAGTAGAATCCTATGTATGTTTTACTTGGAAGGAAGTCTTTCTCTTCAGAAGGAGTTACTGACAGCATCCCTCTCATCCTTCTAGAGGCTGCCCACTGTTTCTCTGCATGTTTCATTGCTCTGGCTGTTTCTAACAGGGCCAGAACAGGCATCTGGTCAGGTGACTTTTGTCTTGTAGCCTCAGGCCAGAGAGAGGAGGAACCAACACAGAGAGCGGATTGAAATGTAGCAGGCCAGAGCCTTATCGGGGATGGCTTCACAGACAGGTTGGCATGGCAAGGATCCAGCTTCTGACAACCCACCTAGCAAGAGACACAGCGATAATGCCTTCCCTCTGGAAAGGTCCGTCCAGAACAGTGAACCCTACGGAAACATGGAGAACGGGACCCTTTGAGAGCGGGGAATGTTTATACATCAACATTTTCTTGTACAAGAGCTTCAGTAAGGGTATACCTAGGTTACTGGAAAACTTGCAAATGCAGAACTTGTATCTCCCCAAAACCTTTTGCAGTTCTGTTTTTGAACGAACTTTCTGCAGGGAAAGGAGCCTGCCTAAAAAAACGCCTCCAGCAGAGTCTAACACCCTTTAACTTTTGCATTTGCTTCTCATTAATTCCAGCGCTTGATTTAACACCTCATTATTAATCAACAGTGATAGGAGAAATTGGATGCAAGACTTGGCAGTTTGAGGGATTTAGCATGAATTTAGGGAAATGAATTTACTTGAATAGTTTCAATTAATTTTGCCTTGATGTCTTGTCTTTTTCAGACTGCATGATTAATCAGTATTGTATATCTTGGGCTGCATTTATTTCTGTTTTCCATTCGCGACCTCTAAAATAGTTGGGTTTAGACAATGCGAGGCGCAGGGCGGGGCTGGTATTTTGATGCTGTCAGAAACAAATAGGCAGCGGTGATGAGATGAGCACAAGGAATTCAGTCTCCTGAACCCTGTGAAATGTCCTAATTTCTTCTGCTGAACAAAAGAAATTAAGATGTCTCGTCAAGATCTATGGGAGGCCCTGCTCCTTGAAGTGTTCAGTGTGCACAGCAAGCTGACATGACCTCATGAAAGCAATCGTTGTGGGAGCAAGCGTTCTTTTAGCTCTGTTCGGTTTCTCAATAGCTATAGATTTAATGGCACAACTGAATTTTGGTGAGTGTGGCCAAATTCTATTAAAGCTGTCTCATTAAGATGCTTTTCAGAAGTGTACTGTAACTTCTTTGGAGTGGGGTTCCTTATGTTCTTTTCATCCACTCTGCAAGGTGATTTGTGAGAGAATTGCTGTCTTTATTGATGCGCACCATAGATCAGAGCAGCATTTAAGCGTAATTATTTTTTGCAGTAGCATTCCCAGCAGCGTTTATCAAATTTCATGGAAAACCAGAGACACACTGGGCTGCAGATCAGGTGCTGCAGTTGATAAGATGTAGCTTTTGGCTGTATCCGCACTGATGCAGCCTTGGTGACCGTATCCATGTGTTCATGTAGGTCCCCTCCTCCCTTTTCCTTTCTTTTAATTTTTATTCAAGCTTGAAAGAACAGAGAAAAAGCATATACAGAAATAAACATAAAAATTCAAGCATTTTAAAACATTTTAAAAAAAACTACGTAAAGAAGAGAAGAAGAAAAAGGGAAGATAAAAATTCACCTATCAGCTTAAAAAAACTGATGTAAAATTCTTACTTCATAATAACATCCAACTTTTCTACTTAGCATAAACCAACCTTTTTCACAGTCTTCGAACCCTGTTTATGTAGTTCTGACAAGGTAAGTGGGAAAGTTCATGACAGTTCTGCGAAATTGTTCACATGAAAAAGCACAGCAATAATCAATTGGTGTACATTTCATTAGTCAGGTACCTCAACATTTCTTAAAGATGATAAACTGATACCGTGAGTCGCTCCCACCCTGCTCCCAGGATTCTTTTAAATGGGCACCACTGGTAAAGTAGATTTGTTGTTTTTATTCACATGGAACAATTTGTCAGTCCACCTGCTTCAGTCTGTGTAGCTTCTTCCCGTGGATGAGGGCAGCCAAACCAATTTTCCCTTATTTTTGTCTCTGCCAGAGCAGTGCAGCCAACTTGAATAAACAGTTTTGTTGTTATCTTCTAGGTGAAAAGCGTGTGAGTCTGTCTCCAAGGAAAATGTACACAGTGAATCCACCCCCTGGAGATTATGTACCAGCTGCTAATAACGAACCCAGCAATGGCAGCTCTGAGAGTGATGACAGCGATGCCAATACTCCAGGTGAGACATTTTTCTTGACCGGTGCGCCCCTCCCCACCCCCGAGGTCATTGTTTAAAGCTGAAAGTTACAGGCGAATGGTAAATTTATTCCCAAAAGTCCCTTTACCTTGTTTTATGCATTTCTTTGTTGCTCTTTGGCATAATAAGGTGGCGCTGCCTTAATTCTTCTCCAGTCCTAATGCTTCGGTTGAGTAAATCCCATTATTAATGTTATACTCAGAGTCTTTATTCATGTTAATCGGTGCTGTTTTTCTAGAAAAAGAGGTGCTGGATGACTCACCATGAACGCCTCCTTTGTTCTCTTATAATGGCAATGGTGCCCACCTGAAAGGTACCAGAACTGAGTTCCGGCTGGGAAAAAAATGCCCTGATGTTAACTAAGGTGGGAAGCATACCTACCATTGACCTTACTAAACTGTGGATCAGGCTTCAAATATATATTTATATATGGAGGAACGGGGTTTCAGGGTCTGTGAATGGGGCACACTTTGGTATTTCAGATTTCAGCAGTGCCCTGTACAAGGCCAAAATTTGGTGTCCCACACCTTGGCGCTGTGGGTTAAACCACAGAGCCTAGGACTTGCTGATCAGAAGGTCGGCGGTTCGAATCCCCACGACAGGGTGAGCTCCCGTTGCTCGGTCCCTGCTCCTGCCCACCTAGCAGTTCAAAAGCATGTCAAAGTGCAAGTAGATAAATAGGTACCGCTCCAGCGGGAAGGTAAACAGTGTTTCTGTGTGCTGCTCTGGTTCGCCAGAAGTGGCTTAGTCATGCTGGCCACATGACCTGGAAGCTGTCTGTGGACAAATGCCGGCTCCCTCAGCCTATAGAGCGAGATGAGCGTGCAACCCCAGAGTCGTCCACAACTGGACCTATCTGTCAGGGGGTACCTTCCAGCAGGAAGGTAAACGGTGTTAGTCATGCTGGCCACATGACCCAGAAGCTGTACGCCGGCTCCCTTGGCCAATAAAGCGAGATGAGCGCCGCAACCCCAGAGTCGGCCACGACTGGACCTAATGGTCAGGGGTCCCTTTACCTTTACCTACCTTCTTCCATCCTGCTCAATTCTCTATGTCACATGCGGCAATCCCCTAGGCTCCTCCTCTGCTCCAAAGTACTAGAGAGCTTGAATGTGGTATATGATTTAACTCCATAGGTGCCTTCTGCTGAGCCAGGGGGCTTGAACATTAAGGGGATTGAACCTTAGTCCTACTACACACAGAACAGATACTTTGGAGTGACATATGCCATATCTTTATGTGAACAATGCTGCTGTCACATAGAAAGGATTTCCTAGTAATACTAAGCAGTTTAAGTTGTGGGCATTTGTATTAAGTGGGCTGATTTAAAGAGCAGCAATAGGAGAATGCAATAGGTTATTTCCCACTCCTTGTCAGATAGTTGTTCATTTTATGAATTTCTCGGTGCATGAGAAATTCATAAAACGAATAGCTTGCATGAAAGAACAGCTGGATGCACTCGGAACACCCACTTATTTTCCATTGAAACCAATGAATTTTATATTTTATATATATATATTTTAAAATGTGCATAGCAGCCACTTCCTCCAATTCAGGAATTGTTTGTGGACGGCAAGTGAATTTGCATGGAGTTCTTCTGTCCATAAGAATAGCTTTGTTTATTCAAAGGAAGGGAAACAGCATGAGATTGCGTGCATTGGCGAGGCCTGTCAGTTGAAATGAACTGGGGCTGCCAATACTTCACTACAGTGGAGCTGGGGAAATGTAACATGGCATTGGGACTGCCACATGGGGAAGATCGTAAGTGACACACCTTTGAGGCAAGTGCATTTTCAGTCCGTAAATCTAAGCTACGTTGGCAAAAGTGTGGCGTCCAAATTTTTTTTGGCGTATTTAAGAATTACAGGTACAGACAAATTTGTCAGTAGCAAAATATGGCAGGATCAGGCTGAGAATGCCAAACATTTCTGTATCCCATTATTCCTTTCCCCTGTTACTTGGGCAGGTGTTTTATAGCCTAGGCAGAATGAAAAGTGATTCATGGCAAGCTTGTCTAGCCGGAGACGGAAGAAGAAAAGGACCAATAAAGTATAGCTAGGTGACTGTATTTCAGTATAGATCTTCATTCGTCTGTGCATTTTTTCTATATGCTTTCAAGCTTCCCCGCTTTATTTAGGATAAATATTGCACTTCTCTACTCCGTTTGGCTCTAGCTTTATTAGCCATGCATCCTTGTGAGTGGACAAGGTTATAATTAAGGGTACTTACAGCTAAAAAGCCTTGGTTTAATTTATTTCTATTTCAGTTTTGGCATGGAGCCTGTGTTTGGTACAGCTTTTAGTTCATAACCTATAGCTGCTCCTCTTTCTGTGGTCTTTCTTTTTCTGCCAAGCTGAAGTCTAGCGTCCCAAAACTCTCTGCCCCACTTTTGCCATTGCAAGCTATCCATGATCTGCCCCATTTGGCCCTGCATAGTATCCATGATGGGACGCAGGTGGCGCTGTGGGTTAAACCACAGAGCCTAGGACTTGCCAATCAGAAGGTCGGCGGTTCCAATCCCCGCGACGGGGTGAGCTCCCATTGTTTGGTCCCTGCTCCTGCCCACCTAGCAGTTCAAAAGCATGTCAAAGTGCAAGTAGATAAATAGGTACCGCTCCGGCGGGAAGGTAAATGGTGTTTCCGTGTGCTGCTCTGGTTCGCCAGAAGTGGCTTAGTCATGCTGGCCACATGACCTGGAAGCTGTCTGTGGACAAATGCCGGCTCCCTCGGCCTATAGAGCGAGATGAGCATGCAACCCCAGAGTCGTCCACGACTGGACCTATCTGTCAGGGGGTACCTTTACCTTAGCATCCATGATCCAGATGAGATTTCCTGTCAGTGACATGCAGTTGTCATTTATCAGGTTTATTGCTCTTAACTGGGTGGTATATTTCTGACTAGTGTTGTTGCACTGGGTTCTAATTTGCATGGTTGACAGAAGCATGAGGTGTTTGCACTTCATCTCCTGTTCCTCTTCTCTGTTTCCCATCATCAGTTTGTCCAAAGGCACTCCTCCATTGCATCGTACATTTTGCAGAATGTCATTTATTACAGCAGGATTACACAATTTAATCAGTATAATTAGGGATACCATGCACAAGATGTTAGGTTGACCTTATTGGCAGGTCACTTTTGAACCATTGTTTGAAACAGACGGTAGTTTAATGCGAACAAGCAGAGTGCTCTTGCACGTTCTTCAAAGTTTGCCGCAGTGTTCCTCCCTTGCTTGCAGACAAAAGAAGCCACAGTCTGGCTTGCTATGTCATCAAGACCTGGGCTCATTTGTTTCTTCCAAACAAGGCACAAGCAGTAACCAAGGTTTTTTCTTGGCTTATCTCCTGGGGGTGGGGGGGACCAAGCCCAGGTCTGGATGACACAACAACTCTTGCTTGCTTAGTCCACCAAGGTAGGAGTGCTGCAGGAACTTTTGAGCAGCTTCCTGCTGCTCTCTCACATGAAACCAATGTTCATTAAAAACAATGTTTTATGTTTCAATGTGACTTGCAAACTGGGCTACTATGAAGCTAGAATATTTATTTGTGAAAGCTGCCTTTTGCTAAATTTTCAGACGCTAAAGTGAAAAATTCAGCGATAGCTTCTTTAAAAAGAAACCTTGTGAAGTGCTCGGCTCGACTGCAGGAAATGATACCATTTAAGGAACTTGGAAAGAATTTTGTTTAGTCATGTTTAGTCTTCATAACCCCCTGGACCAGAGCACGCCAGGCACTCCTGTCTTCCACTGCCTCCTGCAGTTTGGTCAAAGTCATGCTGGTAGCTTTGAGAACACTGTCCAACTATCTCGTCCTCTGTCGTCCCCTTCTCCTTGTGCCCTCAATCTTTCCCAACATCAGGGTCTTTTCCAGGGAGTCTTCTCTTCTCATGAGGTGGCCAAAGTATTGGAGCCTCAGCTTCACAATCTGTCCTTCCAGTGAGTACTCAGGGCTGATTTCCTTAAGAATGGAGAGGTTTGATCTTCTTGCAGTCCATGGGACTCTCAAGAGTCTCCTCCAGCACCCTAATTCAAAAGCATCAATTCTTCAGCAATCAGCCTTCTTTATGGTCCAGCTCTCACTTCCATACATCACTACTGAGAAAACCATAGCTTTAACTATACAGACCTTTGTCGACAAGGTGATGTCTCTGCTTTTTAAGATGCTGTCTAGGTTTGTCATCGCTTTTCTCCCAAGAAGCAGGCGTCTTTTAATTTCGCGACTGCTGCCACCATCTGCAGTGATCATGGAGCCCAAGAAAGTAAAATCTCTCACTGCTTCCATTTCTTCCCCTTCTATCTGCCAGGATGTGATGGGACCAGTGGCCATGATGTTATTTTTTTTGGAAAAAAATAGAGGGTTCTAAATGACATGGATTCAACAAGCATGAAGTTGGAAGAAACCTTGTAAGAACTTTTTCAATGAATTTTTTGCTTTGAAAGCATCCTTCCCGTTCCCCCACCCCAAACATTTTGAATAAGTAAGTTGATGCTTTTGACAAGGACATAAATGTAGTGCTAATTTTGAGCCACAGATAAGCTATCATCCATCAAATGCTGGTACCTAAATCAATAACGTGGTTGCTTCAAGCTGTTTAAACTTGAACTCTGGCTGTTCCCAAAGTATTTTTGTGGTTATCTATTTACTTAAGAACACTTCTGTAGGATAAGCTCCTTAAGGCACACCATCTGGCTTATAAAGGAACAAAGAGTGAAAGCTTTTGACAGGGAAGTAGCATTAATCATGTTTGTTCTTTGTTGTGATGTCACAACACAGCACTTCTTATTAGTAATAATAACACTTTTGAGACTAGGAATTCATGCTGCAAGTTGTAATCTGAAGCTGCATTTGTGCTTAATTGTTAGACTAATATATAATTGTCACTACTGTATGATGGGGAGGGGGGGAAGGCTTACTTGGATTTTAACCTTGTGTTCCTATTGCAAAACGTTGGTGTTTGTGCTGTCTCTTAATGCTGCTCCTTCACAGTCAGAGACAATATTATTTCTGAATACCGGTTGCTGAAAACCACAGGAGGGAGAGTGTCCTTGTTCTTGGGTCTTGCTTGCAGATTCCCCATTGATATCTGATTGGCTGCTGTGAGAACATGATGCTGGACTAGATGGACCACTGGTCAGATCAAGCAGGCTCTTATGTTCTTGTGTCTAACTGATGCCTTCAGTAGCAACATTGATTTGCTAGATTCTTTATTCTGCAGGACAAAGGCCTCTGAACCTAAATCCATAACATGCAAAGACAATGGGTGATAGTCCAACTAAGTCATACTTGGAGTTAGTTTGGCATCCATCTGTCTGGTGATGTTTGGCACCAGCTTGGCTACAGGGGTTGTACAGGGATATGTTGGGTACCTCCCAACAGGTGATGGTGATAATTGGTTGTGTATTGAAGTGGTGCTTACATTCTTAAACTAGTTTTTTTTAAAAATCAACAAACTTGAATCTCTCTTGCAGAGACCAGAAAACCCTCAGGTATTTGATGCAAGAGTGATGTCCGCATGTTGCAATATGAGGGCAAGGCCATGTTGGCTCACTTCTTGATATTTCATAACTCTGCATATTTATGCACCAAGATACTTAAATCTATATCATGTTCTTAATCCACATCTACGTTTGACAATGATAAAGTCATTGCATACATTTTTCTTTCTTCGCAATTTAAGGGTGTTTCTCCCCTCCCTCCCAGGCAAGGGGGGTGGTATTGTTGCCGCAACCTCCATATTTCTGGAATGTCACCTTTAGCCTCATACAAGGTGGACTTCACTTGCAGATTTGCTTCTATTTTCACTTGCAGTTTATAACACTGTCATACCTAATATCATTTTGGGGCAATGCATACAAGCACTTCCAACCCAAACATGGAAGAGCTTGCATGTGTGGTGGTTGGTTGCGTGTGTTGTGTTTTTTCCCCCCAGCACACTAGGGTTTAGCTGAATCATACAAAGTAAGGGAAAATAAAATGCTTCTGAACTTGGAATACCTTTTCATGTACCACAGAGTAACCATGGTAACCACATATCTAGCATCTCTTGTCAATACCTTTGCCTATTAGCTGGGCATGAAAACTTCCACTGTTAAACATCCTTAGATGACTGAGACTGGTTTTCAGATTTGTTCAGAATAGACACACTGAAGTTAATGCACATGATTTAAGTTAGGTCCAATAGTTACAGCGTGGGTCTTCTCAGAGTAAAACCCGGTTAGTTTCCATCAAATCCTTCCTGTGCTTCAGAGCAATTCCTGCAGAAATAAGTTTTTGCTCTGTATTTCCAGTAGGATGGTCATGACTGGTGATAGAATCATAGAGTTGGAAGAGACCACAAGGGCCATCGAGTCCAACCCCCTGCCAAGCAAGAACACCATCAGAGCACTCCTGACATATGGTTGTCAAGCCTCTGCTTAAAGACCTCCAAAGAAGGAGACTCCACCACACTCCTTGGCAGCAAATTCCACTGTCAAACAGCTCTTACTGTCAGGAAGTTCTTCCTAATGCTTAGGTGGAATCTTCTTTCTTGTAGTTTGGATCCATTGCTCCGTGTCCACTTCTCTGGAGCAGCAGAAAACAACCTTTCTCCCTCCTCTATGTGACATCCTTTTATATATTTGAACATGGCTATCCTATCACCCCTTAACCACCTCTTCTCCAGGCTAAACATGCCCAGCTCCCTTAGCCGTTCCTCATAAGGCATTGTTTCCAGGCCTTTGGCCATTTGGTTGCTAGATCATCATAACATATTTATGTGTTGTCAGGGAACTGACATCTAAAGCGCCAGAGGCGCAAAGGCTCACTGAGGGTGAGAGAGCAGTAGCAGCGGAAGAGGGAACCAGTAGAGGGCGAGCAAGAACTCCAAGGGAAAGTGAGTCGGAGGGATGGCTCAGAGACGCTTCAAGCGAAACCAGTGGGGAGGTCTCAGGACCTCCTATAGGGACACCCACACCTCGACGGAAACTGTCACGCCGAGAGGCCAGACGACGTGTTTCCGTTAAGGAGCTTTTATGTTGGAAACGTTTCCGAAAGCAGCCACTTTCGGATTCTACTAGTGATTGACGCAGCCATGCTGGAGGGGCTCCGTCACAGGCAGAGGTTTGAAAGCCTGATCAAACTCTGAGGGACTTGCATTTTACGCACAAGCAGCTCATCGTCCCATCACAGCAATCCGAAAGTCCCCGAAAGCCAGCTTGTGCAGGGAGAAGCATCATGAGCAATCCAGCCGGAACCGGGGAAGCAGGAGCAGCTGGAGGAGGTCCAAGCCTGGAAGAAAGGTACAGGGCGTTGGAGATCCAGTTGGCGCTGCAAACGGCGAGGCTTGAGGAGAGGAGGGCTCAGGATGCAGAAAAGGGAAAGGAGAAAACCACCCCGCTCGCCAGAAAGGTGCCAGGATTGGTGCAGAAATTCGGGGGGGATCCCAGGAACTATCATGCCTTTAGAACAGAGATGCAATACGCTCTAAACTTGCAGTTTGATGACTTCCCCGATGAGGAATCGCGAGTGGCGTATGTGATTGGCCATCTCGAATCCGGGGCGAAAGATTGGGTTAGACCCCTGATGGCAGCGAATAATGAGATCTTAAAGGACACGAGGAAGTTTTTTCGTGCCATGGACCTGATGTTTTCCAGCGATATTGAGCAGGGGGTGGTGCGAAGGCAGTTAATGGCTTGCCAGCAAGGAAGCAGATCTGTCCGTGAGTACTGGACTGAATTTACCATGTTGATTCACAAATTGGGGTGGGACCTATCGGCGGAGCCCATCCAAATGCTTTTCGAAGAGGGGCTTTCTTCAACCGTCAAAGATGAGCTTTCCCGGGGCCCCAGGGCGGAGTCTATGGACCAGTTAACCAAATCTGCGCTGGCCATAGGAGCGCGCCAGGAGGCGAGGGCTATGGAAAAGCGGGAAGGGAAAGGAGACCGTTGGAGGGAGTTCCGCATTCCAGACATTCCAGAGCCACCTTTCCCGCCGGCAGAGCCGATGGAAGTTGGAACAGCGCGGGCGCGCGCAGTTTCAAATCCCAGTGAAGGGCGGAAAAAGGAGGGAAAGAGCGCCAAGAGATGTTATCTCTGCCAACAGCCAGGGCACTTTGCCAGAGTTTGCCCACAAAGAAAGGAATGGCAAGGGATGGCAGGAGCTGTTGGGGGAAAGGAAGAGGAAGGCAAGGAGCAAGTAAAAGCCAACGCCTGGCTGCCACCGTTGGGGCACAGCAGCCAGGCCAAAGAGCAATGAAAGTGCCCATGCCAGAACCCCCCAGACCCGCTTTAGTGATAGAGGTGTTACTAGAACTGCCAAACGGACACCCACTAAAGGTCAAGGCGCTTTTGGATTCAGGCAGCTCCTGTAATTTCATGAGTAAGGAGTTTGCAGCTGAGCACCAGATACAGACTATCCCTTTAAGTAACCCCTTGCAGGTGACTACGATTGACGGCAGAGAGCTGTTGGGGGGAGAAGTTAGCCAACAGACTGTCCCGATGATAATGAGAGTGGCAAGGCACACCGAACAGATAGCGTTTAATGTGGCCATCCTGGGAGGAGCGCCCATCATTTTGGGGATGAGCTGGCTGGCGCTACACGATCCGCTAGTGGGCTGGCATCAGAGGGTGGTCTCCTTTGGGTCAGCGCATTGCCTAGAACACTGCAAGGAGGGGAAGGTTTCGGGAGGAGACAGAGTCACCCTAGCGGGGATGGAAGTGATGGACAAAGGGAAGGTGCCCCCGCAATACGCAGATCTGAGCAACGTATTCAGCGAAAGGGAAGCAGACAAACTGCCACCGCATAGACCCTTTGACTGTCAAATCAACCTACTCCCAGGGGCCCAACTCCCAGTAGGCAAGCTGTACGCCATGTCAGACAGGGAGATGCAGGAGCTGAGGGAGTTCATTGACAAAAACTTGAAGCGAGGTTTCATCAGAGAGTCCCGAGCGGTGGGGGGCAGCCCAGTGTTCTTTGTGGACAAAAAGAACACAGACAAACCGAGACTGGTGTGTGACTTCAGGGCCCTCAATGCAGTGTCGGAGCCCCTGGCTTTCCCTATGCCCCGAATTGATGACATTTTGACCAGAGTAAGGAAGGGAAAGATTTTTACAAAACTGGACCTGCGGGGGGCGTACAATCTGATACGCATAAGGAAGGGAGATGAATGGAAGACCACCATGTTTACCCCGTTGGGAGCCTTTGAATACCTCGTTATGCCCTTCGGTCTACAAGGGGGCTCCGCGTGTTTTCAAGCTTTTATAAACCACGTTCTGGGACCTTTGCTCTACAAGAATTGTGTGGCCTTTTTAGACGACGTGTTGGTGTATTCGGAAAATGAGGAACAGCATGTGAGGGACGTTCGAGAAGTGTTGGGCAGGCTGCAAGCCAACCAGCTGTGGGTGAAACTGGAGAAGTGCCAGTTTCATACCAAGGAGGTGGAATTCCTGGGGTACCGCTTGTCAGACAAGGGATTGGCCATGGATCCAGGCAAGGTCCAAGCGGTACTGGAATGGAAGACACCGAAGACCAAGAAGGACGTGCAAAGATTCTTGGGATTTGGGAACTTTTATCGGAAGTTCATCAAGAACTTTGCCCACTTGACGGCGCCCATCACCGACTGTCTCAGCAGCAAGAAGAAATTTGTTTGGACGGCAGAGGCGGATCGAGCCTTTGAAGAACTGAAAAGGGCTTTCGCCTCGGAAGAACAACTTCTGCATGTGGATTTACGAAAACCCATGAGAGTGGAAACAGATGCATCCGACCGGGCGGTAGGGGCGGTCCTTCTTCAACCGGGGAGGAGTGCGTCGGAGTGGAGACCGTGTGCCTTCTTCTCGCGGAAGCTGAATAAGTCCGAGAGGAATTACACGGTGTACGACAGGGAACTACTTGCCATTCACGAAGCATTCCGGAGGTGGAGACATTTATTAATTGGGGCACAACACAAGGTGCAAGTGTGCACCGACCACAAAAATTTAGAGTATTGGAGAACAGCTCGAGTGCTCAACCAACGACAAGTGAGATGGGCACAGGAATTCTCCAAATTTAACTTTGAGATTTGTTATGTGCCAGGCCCAGAAAACGTCAGGGCGGACACGCTCTCACGCAAACCAGAATATTGGGAAGGGGAGGGGGTGATCGAAGAGAGACATGTCATCCCGGAGGACCGCTGGGTGTGTGGGGCGGCGATGGTGGGGCAACGAGAACTGGTGGAGGAAACGGAAAATGATGAATATGCCCAGGATAAGCTCAGAGGTCTCAGGGGGGAGGGCGAGAGCCCCGGAGGTTTTGAGGAAAGAAATGGGGCATTGTATTACAAAGGGGCACTGTATATACCCGAAGGTGAATTGAGGGGGAGAGTACTCAAGCAGTTGCATGATAGCCCCACGGCGGGACATTTTGGGCAACACAAGACCATGTGGTTGGTTACCAGGGAATTTTGGTGGCCTAAGGTGAGGGAAGATGTAAGGGAGTATGTAAGAGGGTGTGACCAATGTCAGCGAGCCAAAGGGGAAAGAAGGGCGCCGGCAGGGTTATTAGAACCTTTACCCACACCAGAACGGCCTTGGGAAGCGATATCAATAGATTTTATGACGGATCTGCCAAGGTCCAAGGGGAAAACAGCCATCATGGTAGTAGTAGACCTGTTAACTAAGATGTGCCACTTTGTAGCATGCTCACATGCAGTCACAGCGGAAGAAACGGCGAAGTTGTTTGTGGAACATATCTTTAGGTTGCACGGGGCTCCCTCGAGGGTGATCTCAGATCGAGGCAAACAATTTACTTCCAGGTTCTGGAGGAAGCTCATGAGCTTGTTACACGTGGAAGTCAATTTTTCAACTGCCCGGCACCCTGAAACCAACGGGCAGGCGGAAAGGGCAAATGGCATTCTTCAACAATATCTTAGGTGTTATGTCAATGACAGAGAGAACGATTGGGTCGAAAAGTTGGCGTTGGCAGAATTTGCCTACAATAATGCGGAGAATGTGTCCACAGGGATGAGTCCCTTTTTGGCTAATTACGGGTGTCACCCCAGGGCATTTCCAGGGGAAGGAGGGGAGAGATGGAGCGTCCCAGCGGCTGAACATTTTGTAGAAGAGATGGAAGCCATCCATCAGCAGCTCCAGCTCGACTTAGAAAGGGCTAAGGCACAATATAAGAAGCAGGCAGACAAGAACAGAAGGGAAGGTGAAACCATAAGGGTGGGGGATCAAGTGTGGTTGTCAACCCAAGGGTTGCCGTTCAAAGGGGGTTGTAAGAAACTGAGGCCCAGAAGATTGGGACCCTTTGAGGTGATTCAGCAGGTCAACCCGGTAGCTTTCAAACTCCGATTACCCAATCACATGAAATTGCACCCAGTGTTCCACAGGTCGTTACTGTCACCATACAGGGGAGGAGGTGAAGGGGAGCACGTCAGGGGACCAGCCTTGGAAGAGAGGGAACGCCGCAACCATGTAGCGGAAATCCTCGATTCCAGGTGGAAGGGAAATCAGGTGGAGTATTTAGTGGCGTGGGAAGGGGAACCGGAGTCAGAAAACACCTGGGTAAGTGCGCAGGAAGTCAATGACGAGGTTTTAACAGAAACGTTCCATCAAAGGTTCCCGAGGAAACCTCAGCCGATAGCAAGGTTTAGGAGGGAGTATTTCGGCACCACCGATGAGGAAGAGGAAATGGAAGGGTTCGCGGAGTCGGAGTTGGAAGAGGGAGTGGACTCTGATGACGAAGAGTACCTAGAGAGTAGGAACAGCAACAAGTGGAAGGAAGTGTTCGCGACGTCGGAAGATGAGGGAGGTTCTTTCAAGGGTTTTACCTCCTCACCGCCAGTAGGAGAGGAGACGGGAGGGGGTGAAGGGGGCCCTGGAGGGGAGGTGGATGTCAGGGAACTGACATCTAAAGCGCCGGAGGCGCAAAGGCTCACTGAGGGTGAGAGAGCAGTAGCAGCGGAAGAGGGAACCAGTAGAGGGCGAGCAAGAACTCCAAGGGAAAGTGAGTCGGAGGGATGGCTCAGAGACGCTTCAAGCGAAACCAGTGGGGAGGTCTCAGGACCTCCTATAGGGACACCCACACCTCGACGGAAACTGTCACGCCGAGAGGCCAGACGACGTGTTTCCGTTAAGGAGCTTTTATGTTGGAAACGTTTCCGAAAGCAGCCACTTTCGGATTCTACTAGTGATTGACGCAGCCATGCTGGAGGGGCTCCGTCACAGGCAGAGGTTTGAAAGCCTGATCAAACTCTGAGGGACTTGCATTTTACGCACAAGCAGCTCATCGTCCCATCACATGTGTTGTGCAGGATGAGGCAGCAACAAATATGCCACTGATACAGACCTTACCTTGGTGTTGTTGATAGACCCTGGTTTAAAACTCTCAGAGATACAGGAGTTTCAGGGGGTTTTGCTGCATTTGTAAGAGAACTGACCTAATTCAGAACTCCCAGACCAATACATGGATCAGAATGTAATTATCTTTTGTGCTTCTTCAAAAATTTCTGATAAAGTATGTAAAAATAAAATAAAAAATATGATAGAATATACAATTCAATATATATTTTAAATATATTTTTTTCATATACTGTATACAAATGCACACAATTGACATATGACTGAACACCTGCAAAAATGAGAAGAGACCAGAAATACTCTTCCATCCCTAACACCTGCGCACTAGCTCTTTGCTTCGCAAGAAGTGTGCCTGGCATTTTTGAGCTACTGTGCTGAAATAACCTATAAGTGTCCAAGAAGAATCCAACATCAGCTACTTCATCTTGAGGGAGAAGTGGAGAGGAATATTTCTGAGATTCTCCCCACCCCTGTGCTTTAAACAACCTTTTGCAATGGTTTAAGATGCTTGCCTGTGTCTCCTCTTTACAAAAATTATTTGTCTTTTCAAATAATACTATTCTTGTGATGAGTGTTGCAAAGTACCACTCCTGATACTCATTGTGTGAGACACAGATTGACCTTGGACCTGGGATGGGGTGTGTGAAGATGGCTACAAAGGCAGAGAGGAACTGTGGGAGCAGCGCCGGATTTACATATAAGCTAAACAAGCTATAGTTTAGGGCCCCACTCTCTTGGCCCCCCCAAAAAATTTCACTATTAATATTTTTCTTCTTAATTGTATTTCAGTTCAACAATTACTTTGATAAAATACATATTTTGTTATGTGCAAATGGCTTTAGATACCTATTAGGTCCATAAATTACCATATATTCAACACAAAAAACAGCTGCAATTTGTCGTTGACAAAGGACAGCTGGACATATAAAGGGCCCCATTACCTTCAGGAGCTTAGGGCCTCATCAAACCTAAATCTGGTCCTGTGTGGGAGAGGCATGACTGGCTCAGTGCCATTATTAAAAAAAAACCAAAACCATCCTGCATGGATGCCAAAGAAACAGAATCCATTGTAGAGCTTCACAGAATTAAGAGAAGCCCAGTATACTTGCCTCATGAAGTTGCCAGCAGGCTAGCATATCTGGGAGTTGTGTATGAACAAGGTGGCACGCATTTTGTTTGTTTAAGGCATTTTTTACCGTAAAAAAACCCTGATTTTTTTTAAGCTACAGGCACGACCCATGAGGTGGGGTGAAGAGCCTGCCTCAGGCAGCGTAAGTACAGAAGGCAATGTTCTATGACGTTGCCACTCAACTTCCCTGCCTCGGGGAGGGGGGGAGCTGAACAGCAACACTTGGGGAAGCGCCTGGCTCCCACTGAGTTCGGCGAGAACCGGGGGGGGGGGGTGATGGTGGGACTGGAGGCGCCAATTCCCATTTTGCCTCAGGCGGCAAAACAGGACAGGCCGCCCCTGGATTCAGATGAGGCCATGGAAACGGATGCAAATGATGATTGACCCTGAATAATACACATTTACACGTAAGTCAGCCAACATGTGTGCTGTTCTACAGTGACCTGCACCCTTCATATTTAAACCACTCTTTCCATTTCTCCTTCCCATTATTAAGACATATGCCACTTCAGGTCTGTTCTATGCATAAGGATAGGGAAATGCACAATATTTATTGGGAATGTTATTTTTAAAGGAATCTATGAGTAATTGATGCTTTTGAATTATGGTGCTGGAGGAGACTCTTGAGAGTCCCATGGACTGCAAGAAGATCAAACCTATCCATTCTTAAGGAAATCAGCCCTGAGTGCTCACTGGAAGGACAGATCCTGAAGCTGAGGCTCCAATACTTTGGCCACCTCATGAGAAGAGAGGACTCCCTGGAAAAGACCCTGATGTTGGGAAAGATGGAGGGCACAAGGAGAAGGGGACGACAGAGGACGAGATGGTTGGATAGTGTTCTTGAAGCTATCAGCATGAGTTTGACCAAACTGCGGGAGGCAGTGGAAGACAGGAGTGCCTGGCGTGCACTGGTCCATGGGGTCACGAAGAGTCGGACACGACTAAATGACTAAACAACAACAACAACATGAGTAACAGTCCTCACCCCTCATCAAGTTTCAATCAGTTAAAATGTTGGGTTGTATTCATCTAACTCAGGCTTCCTCAACCTCAGCCCTCCAGATGTTTTGAGTTCCCATCATCCCTGACCACTGGTCCTGCTAGCTAGGGATCATGGGAGTTGTCGGCCAAAAGCATCTGGAGGACTGAGGTTGAGGAAGCCTGAACTAACGTTTACCTAGAATAAACCCATTAAAATTAATGGGACTAAGTTAATCATGGCCACTCCTTTCACTGAGTCTCTTCTTGAATAAAAGTTAGCTGAATGCAACCCCTCTCCCCCCAAAAAAAACTCCTCTTAGGAACAAGTGAGCAGTAGCACTGTAGAATCCACAGTATATTTCTCCTAACTGTACCATAAACCTAAAGGTTTATCTAGGGAGGAGATTCATTGGCTGCTACCTTCTGTATAGATCTGCTAAAATAGTAGGCATTTTTTATTTTATTTTTTGTTCGTCCTTCACATAAAAGAAAAAAGCCCACTGGAAGCGTGCAATAAATTCATTCCTAACAGCTAATCAATATTACTGCCTGAAAGTTTCAACACAAATTACTTCCACTCTGGGTTTCTTATCTTAGTGCAAGATTCCTGATTGTTGTGAGTTTGGTTTCTGGTTTGGCCACCTGCTACACCCGCTATTGTTGGAGGCGTATTTTGTCAGTGTGCCTTTTTATCATCAATAGACGTTCCTATTTTTATCATTTTCTGCATACAATTGTTTTATGATTCCTAACAGATTATGTTCCATGTTTTGAAATTAACTCCAGTACGTTTGTTCATTGATCTCCATTGAATTCTTTAGTAGCATTTGATGTGATTATAGGTACAGGAATTTAAGGATTTTGTTGTGGTTGTGTGTTTTTTGACTTTTTTGTCCCCTCCTCACCCTTTCCTCTTCAGCCCTTCTGTGATTTCCCACTCAGTCGCCATCTTCCTCCATTCTATCCCATATTCTTTATCAGGCAAAAGAATATTTGTTTGCTGATGCCCAAGTCGGGCTCCAGTGCTGTTCAGGGTGGATTTGATTTAAATCAAATTTATTTAAATCATAATTTAAATTACTAGTCAGTAAGACTTCATTTAAAACATTTTTAAAAAAATTTTTTACAGAAAGATTGATTCTTGCTGGTATAATCTTAACATTTACAACCAGGTAAAGGTTTAATTTTTGGAATACTTGTAATAAATTTTCAGAGCAGTTTTTACAGTTATATCAAAAATTACTGATTTGGTTATACTATTAGAAATACATAGATAATTATGAAATTTTAGTGAGGTTTAATAAGTTAAGTGTTTATATTTGGACAACTTTTCTGCTGTACTTTATTGGAAGGAGAAAAATAATCATTTCCTTAATAACAATTTATTTAACTAAAACAATAACATTGTAGCGTATGTATCCATGTTTGTTAACTGATGTGGTTAAACAATTAAAAACCTTAGACTGAGTTTTAGCACACATGAAAAACTTAAAACAAATCCTTATTTCCTGATGGATAGCCTTTGGACTATAATGTAACTTAAATGGAAAACTATCCTTAGAAAGTTTTTTCCTCCAAAAGCATTTTATTTTAAAAATCTAATTTTAATTTAAAAAATCCGATTTAAGTAAAAAAATAAAAATCAGATTTTTATTTTTATTTTAAATCGTTGATTTTTATCCACCCTGTTGCTGTTAGATGCTTGAATGTCACTCCTGAAGGTCTTTCCTTTACATCTTCCTTATCCAGTGGAATCCAAGGTGTTGGACAAGCCTTGGGCTCATCTGGTGAGAGAAGGCGGCTACTCTTCTTCCAAGACAATAACTGATGGAGATAGAGGTTATTACTTGAGCTGAAGATAGGCCTTCTCTCAAGGGAACCAGCTGACAGAAGTTAGTGACTTTCCACTGTCACCTCAGCAGAGCATCTCCCTTCTCCTCTCAAACTCTCTCTATCCCATATGGTTTTGGATCCTTCTCCTACATATACTATATGTAGAGCCAGTGTGGTGTAGTGGTTAAGAGCGGTTGTCTCGTAATCTGGTGAACTGGGTTCGCATCTCCGCTCCTCCATATACAGCTGCTAGGTGACCTTGGGCTAGTCACACTTCTCTCTGAAGTCTCTCAGCCTCACTCACCTCACAGAGTGTTTGTTGTGGGGGAGGAAGGGAAAGGAGAATGTTAGCAGCTTTGAGACTCCTTAGGGTAGTGATAAAGCGGGATATCAAATCCAAACTCCTCTTCTTCTTCTCTTCTCAGACCTCTCAGTTCCATATGGTCATGGAACCTTCTCCTACATATACTGTAGACTTGGGTCAGGAAGGAGGTGCCTGCTGAGCCCCACAGTAGTTGATTACCTATGAAAGCTTATATTGTTTCTGTATTTTGCTTCATTTTTATTGGTGTTGTTGACTTCAGACCTTTAAAAAAAAAGGTGCACAAGAAATTCTACTTTTATTATAGAATGATTCAAAAACTGCCTTGCTTGAGCCTGTGTTGTATAATGCTTAAGGCAATGGAGTGAATGGAAGTCAAGAAATCAGATTACCGGTAGTTTTGACAATTCCTTCCATGCCACAGAATTGAAGCAAGGATACTTATTTACCGTATTTTTCACTCTATAGGACGCACTTTTTCCGCTCCAAAAATGAAGGGGAAATCACGGCTGGAGAGGTTGCGCGCAGCTAAAGAGGAAGCCAAGGCAGCCAGTGGGATGGATCCCGCTGGCTGTCTTGGCTTCTTTGCTCTTCGGGGCTGGGGGGGGAGGATAAAAAACTAGGTGTGCCCTATGGTCCAGTGCGCCCTATGGAGCGAAAAATATGGTACTCTAGTAAAATGTTGAAAGAGGTGAACAATTGCCTTTTGTTTTCTGCCCATACTGTTTAAGTCGGAAAGCTTGGCTGGAAGCAAACTATATTTTTCATTTATTTATTTACTTGGAAGCATTTCTAAACCACTTAATATTTCAAAAAAAATCCAACCAGTCTGCACCATAAAAGCAATATTCGTTAAGATTATCCAAATCAATAAAACAACTGTATAAAAACATGTAAAAGTATTCTATTCTAGAATGTTTTTGCCAACCCAGTGGGAGGCGGTATGCATAGATATCACCAATATGCAGATAATCTCAAATCGCATTTTGGTGACCTGAAAGGCTTTGACAAGAAGGCTACAAACCTATCAAGCTTAGCAAAATTACTAGGTAGATGAACCGTTTTAATTTTGTGGTGTTTTCAATTTCCACACATCAGAGGCAAAAATTACAAAGTACTGCCTGAATGGAAAGATTGCAAGGCAGCAAATTGCCACACCCGACTAAGCCTATCTTGTGAAATCCCTGTATATAATTTTAAAAAAACAACAACCATGAATTTATAATTAACTGGAAGGCAGCCACAGACATTACCTTGGTATGTATACACAGAGGAATGAGTAGGTAGAATCCTGGGGCTGTGGAAAGGAGGATGCATGTGGGACAATATTTGAATGCTCCCTCCTGTCAAAAACTCCACAAAAAGAGCAATAGAAAACCCAACAAGAAGTCTAGCACATTCTTTCCGGCTCTCATTTTCACTTGCAGATTATTATTTTCATATTTTGGTGTGGGGCGACAGCACAATGGTGCTGTCTTTTTGCCACTTTAGGCTTCTGCCATCTCGTTCCTAATTCATCTTGCTGCATTAGTCACATTAGAAAGACAAAGCATTAGTTTGTTGTGCACATCTTGCAGATGTGTGTATTAGACTTGACTTTCATCTTCGGGAAGTGGCAAAGATTTGTACATTTGACCCCTTGGGCCGACTTGTCTTCAGCAGTGTGTCTTTATCCAATTGCACATTCTTGCCAAGATAACGCGATTGCGCTCCCCAAAGCATATTACAAAGAGCAATAAGTATTTCTTTTGCATCTGTCTCTCTCTCTCTCCCATTCTCCAGCTGGTAAACAACTTGGTTAACTGCCCCATGCCCACTGGTATCGAATAGGATGACACTATTCATCTTTATCAAATGAAATTGTACACTGCTTAACAGCAATTTATTAACTTCTATTTGCAAATGCATTGGTGTCGACGAGATGAATTTGGATGTGTTAAGAGGACTGGTGGAATGCAATCATTGAAAGCGTTTGGTAAGCCCTCTCATTGGCTGGTAAGCTCAGATCTGCAGTTCTGGGGAAGAGGCAACCAGTTTGAAGCCACACTGACGAGCTCTTCTCTACCAGTTGATCTGCTTCCAAGGCCTCATGCTGAGTTTTTGCAACCGTTCCTGCTTCTTTCATTGCAGCATAGCCATAGAGCAAAAGTTCCCAAACTTATTTGGCCTATCGACCCCTTTTCCAAAATAAAAGAATAAAAAAAAATTACTTGGTGCCCCTGGAAAAATTCTACATTCTTTAAACAAGCAAACAGAAAGCTGCAATGACAAATTCGTGTTCTTTTAGGTATCTGTATATCTAACCTATGTCCAACAACCTAGGAAAGAAATATGCTGCTGTCAGTAAGACACCTTGAAGCTTGGAAATTACAAAATCATTTATTAAAATCAACCATAGTAACATTCGCATTACAGGCAGGAAATTAAGATGACAAAGGATAATATTAAAATAAAAAATATGAATAACTTTTAAAAAATAACCCTAATGAGAAGGATGAGCTATCAATTTATTTATTTATTTATTTAGGGGGGGGGAATTAATCACTACAACTTTAACTCTGTTACATTGGTAAGCATTGTTACACAACAGATGAAACATGTACGAACGGTGTTTCAAAATTTTCTTCTTTATGCTTCCATTGCCCCCTTAATTTTATTCAATGCTCCCCAATTGTAACCGAGGCTACTACCACCCGCACCACCCCAGTACAGTGGTACCTCGGGTTACATACGCTTCAGGTTATATACGCTTTAGTTACAGACTCCGCTAACCCACAAATAGTACCTCGGGTTAAGAACTTTGCTTCAGGATGAGGACAGAAATCGTGCTCCAGCGGCGCGGCGGCAGCAGGAGGCCCCATTAGCTAAAGTGGTGCTTCAGGTTAAGAACAGTTTCATGTTAAGAACGGACCTCCAGAACGAATTAAATAAGTAACCAGAGGTACCACTGTACTACCTCCTGTGCCACAACAATGCTAACTCCCTAAGGATGAAATATGCATGCTACTTCTACTATGGCAGAAGTCTTGCTGTATGTCAAGGTGTAGAATATTAATGTATACAATATAACACAGAGAAATATTTCTAAAACTTTAATTTATTACCACAAGAGCTGAGTGTGTGTGTTTTAAAGGAATTAAATTTACCAGGCACCAGTAATTTTCTTTTATTAGCTTGTATCAATGTCATAGCTGCACTTGAAACAGGAATTGCCTTGCCTTTCTGAAGACTTTCAGGTTCTTCCTACAAATTATCTTTTGATGGTTTTAAAACACATTGAGATAAATGTGAATGATATAGGATGTCTTATTGCCTTCAAGTCCAGAAATTGTACATCACCTTGGCTGACTTCCAGAAAGGCAAGTGAATGATAAATAAATATTGGGTCCTTTAACATCCCGATGTGCTCAGAATATCTTTTTAAATGAGAAACCTTACGAAATTGTTTTGGAGTGCGGTGAGAGTTAATGACCTGCAGCCCAATCATATCCATTTTTATTTGGAAGCTAGTCGGATTGATTTTTGTGTGTGCTTTCAAGTAAGCTATATGCTTAGAACTGCAGTTATTTCCCTTTACCTGATTCTAGACCACCTTGTCCCAGGGACTTAAAGGAGAGAGAGAGAGAGAGAGAGAGAGCGCGCAAGTAGCAGATACTTGCTTATTCTGAAGGCTTGCAGTTTAATATGATACAGTGAAGAGTAGGTTATTAGCTTGCTTTGTTAATGCTGAGTTTCTTTAAAAATGGGACGCTTGGGAGTCAATTAGAGCTGAACCAAAATAATCTTGCGTTTAATTTTTTTGCTTTTGTTGTCAAAAAGGCCCTTCTGTTTTTCTGTGTGCTTTCAGCCGCCCCCTTGAAACTTTAGATTTGTCAAAGCCCAGGGACTGCACATTCCTTCTTGAGCCTTTAAAATTTTAGCATATGGCAGTGTGATTTACCGTACTTTTTGCTCTATAAGACTCACTTTTTCCCTCCTAAAAAGTAAGGGGAAATGTGTGTGCGTCTTATGGAGCGGATGCAGGCTGCGCTGCTATCACAGAAGCCAGAAGAGAAAGAGGGATTGCTGCTTTCACTGCGCAGCGATCCCTCTTGCTGTTCTGGCTTCTGAGACTCAGAATATTTTTTTTCTTGTTTTCCTCCTCCAAAAACTAGGTGCGTCCTGTGGTCTGGTGTGTCTTATAGAGCAAAAAATACGGTAAATCCCCTTTGCACTGGACTGGTGGGGTGGGGGAATAGATCGTTGGATTGGGGAAAGGTTCTTTCTTTTTCTTTTTTTAAAGGATATTTATTAAGATTTTTTTAAGTATTACAATAAAAATAATAAAAATACAAAAATACAAAATAAAAATAGTTAAAAACACACAGATTTTCCATTAATTATTTTCCTTTAGCTTGTTTCCCGGACCTCCTCATACCTCCCTTTTTTGTATTCCACTTCAAACTGTTGGTTCAGCAAATCCTTAACTGCCAGCTCCGGGCCTCAGCCGGGGCCATTAGATTTTTACCTGTTTATAACCCTTTCGTCAGAAAGGTATATTTAAATACCTTTTTCATTTCATTATAGATCATTTCCCAGAAAGCCTTGATCCTTGGGCATGTCCACCAAAGGTGAAAGAATGTACCTTCAGTTTGTTTACATTTCCAAAATTTATTATCGGGCAAATGATAGATTTTTGCAAGCTTGGCTGGGGTCATGTACCACCTGTATATCATCTTCATAATATTCTCTCTTAGGGCATTGCATGCCGTAAATTTAATCCCGGTGGTCCACAACTTCTCCCAGTCAGCAAACATAATGTTATGTCCAACATCTTGTGCCCATTTAATCATAGCAGATTTCACCGTTTCATCCTGAGTATTCCATTTCAACAGCAAGTTATACATGGGGAAAGGTTCTTTCAACCTGACCCTGCCAACCTCTTCCAGCTTCGCCCTACCAGTTCTCCATTCCACGTCATGACTGTGTAGGTGGGCAGAACAAAGAGCTGACCCCCACTGTTGCTACATTGTTTGGCATTGGGCTCAGTCCAAGCCTAATCTAGCATTTGCCTGCCTTCCACCATGGTGTAAGCAATGGGGCTGTGGGTGGGGTGGTGGCCCCACTGCTCAGTTAAACCCCTACTGTTCAGGGTTTGGATTGCACAGAAAGAGTGGCTGCGCTGCAAACTGGAAGAAACTACTCTCATTCGTAGAGCACTGGCAAAGTTATGTGGCATAGAATGCTAATGCTGTATATAAAATGTTTTATAAGATCCTGTCTGTGGGATCTGCCAAAAAAGAAAAAGAATTTTATTGAATGTTGGGGAAAAGATCTTGAAAGCCTTTTCAACAAACAGGAAGATAAGATTTTTAGGAAGTTTACTGTTAAAGCTATCGAAAGTAAATTTGTAGTTATGCTTTTCCTTAATACCTGTCTGTGAAAGTTGCCTTAAATTAAATTAAACAGATATTCCTTAATACCTGTCTGTGAAAATTATCTTTCATTAAATTAAATTATAAGTTATACAGCTACTCTTTTTAATTATTTTAAATATTGATCATCTTGCTGTTCAGACAAATTCACTACGTATTTTGTGACTGCAGTGTATTATGAAACAATGAAACATAAGCACTTAACAACCGATTCTAAAATCCAACTAAACAGAGAGCCATCAGACAATTAAGATAAATTGAAATTAGCAACAGAATCAGTCAGTCCCATTGAAGTCTCCCAAAATAGCAAAGTTTTTGCTTGGTGTTTTAAGTATCACAAAGTAAATGCTGATGGAGTGGCCAGGTGAGAGAGACCTATGACGAAGGAGCCACTGCTAAGAAGGCCCTATCCCTGGTTGCCTCCCACCTTACCTCAAACATGACTGGGCTTTTTGTCCTTATTTTGCCAGTCTCCATGGTCACTTTGTGCATGTATGGACTCTCAGCACCCTGCCCACTCTCATCCATGCACTTGCAAGGATCCATCTGAATTGCATTTCCCCCGTAAAATAGAAACTCTGCCAGTCAAGAACGTGCGGTGTACTCCCAGAGGGAAGAAACCAGACTTGGACAAACAAAATGCAATTTCATATCTTGTGTGGTTGTCAGTTAGAGGCAGAGGTCATCCCCTTTGGGGCCTCTTGGCCATTTTGGTTCTCCCTTAACAGAGGAGCATGGCAACTACACAGGTACACCGAGACTCCTTAGTCTCTCGCAGGACGTTCAAGGCTTCTGGAGCCATGGATGATGATCTTGTAGCAACCTTGCTGCTGTAAACTGGTGGTGATGCTTGGATGTCCACAACAGCCCAGGCAAAGCTACCTTTTGTGGCCAGGCTTGGAACCGTCCCTGCATCCCTCTTTCCTACAGCCTGAGGGAGTCTGGAAAATGTATATTGCATGGATCTTGTTTGCTCAGAGAACTATTTTAAAACACCAATCCCCAGAGAGGGGCATATAATATTAGGATTCTCATTCACTCTTTTTCCTGTTTGCTCTGCTATATAATGAGGAAAACCTGTAATCTAGTAGATGATTCAGCAGAGGACAGTCTTGTTCCTTCCTTTCCCCCCTCTTTCTTCATTTTGGGGAACAAGACACCTTAAATCATGCTGCTGTTTGTTTATTGACTCCAAGACATTTGCACAGCTAGACTTCAAGCATTTATGCTTTAGTGTAGCAGCTATATGAAAATAATGTTTATTTAATCAAAGCTTTACTACAGTACAGTCTTGTTGTTACTGCAGTGTGTTTTCCTCAGTTTGTATACCACAAAGCAGCCTCCTGTTTGAATTGTTCCCGTTCTTGTTCCCATAAGCACTTTTGCAGCCATCAAATAATTTTATTTATTTAAGATATGTGTATGCCTCACAACTCAGTCCCTAAATGGTATTCGGTAAGGTTAAAAACATAAAATAAAATCAGCTAAAGCAAGCCATGTAATCAGAAAACATAGCTAAAATGCCTGCTTAAAGAAGAAAGAAAGTCTTCAATAGTATAGCTCAGTCAGTAGAGCGTGAGACTCTCTAACCTCAGGATTGTGGGTTCAAGCCTCACATTGGGCAAAAAGATTCCTGCATTGTAGGGGGTTGGACTAAATGACCCCCAGGGTCCCTTCCAAATCTATGATTCTATAAGGCAGCAGAAGTTTAGGATGGGAGCCCACAGTACTGGATGTGTGGTGCCTGGTGGGCAAAAGGAGGCAAAAGAGTTTGTAGTTTACCTGTAAGGTATCTGTATCCCCCCCCCCACCATAGTAAGTTGGGGAAGTGAATAATGTACACTAAAGGTACACTAAAGTGCAGCTATTTCCCTTATCCACAAGATGGCAGTAATCTTCAATTTTGTTCCTGCAGAGGGCAGTGCTGGCAGGTGCAGGCTCACACTGCCCACAGCCATCTCCCTGTTGTCATCAGTGTTAAACTGTTCTACGCTGCGAATGCATGATCTTCTCCTCAGAGACAGGGATCACATTAGCAGCCTGTGGAATGTACTGATTTAGGCTGAAGGTTCTGCAGAAGCCAGGCTGACTCTGATGTGTGTGATCATGTGGCAGTGTGAAAACCCTGGGGTAGAAGCTAGCTGGAAGCCTACGGCAGATAACATTTACAAAAAGAAGTTGTTCTTCGAGAAGAAAAACCTTCAGCAGTTCTGAGAGTGTTGGTTTTTAAGGGGATATTCCTCCTGCCTTGTTTAATTCCAGGGGGAAAGGTAATTTTGTACTGTATTTCATTCGCTTTTTAGGGTGATCGTGAAACATTCACAAAATAAGACATTTAGGGACGTTCACCATAAATGTCTGCATTTGCTTTTTACTGATTTGACACCCCCTTCAGTTTGTTTCACCTTGCAATGCATTTGTGTTGCCGTTCCAGATTCTGTGTGTGTTATTGCTACTAAAAGCTTCCCATTGCTATTTTGAGATGTGTCCCCTTCACTACTCAAGCCTGTCAATCTCAGCCAGTTCTAGAATTTGAAATAAATGGGGGGAGATAGAAAACTGAACATTTTAATACCTGCTCATGCTTTTATTCACATTACCAGTAGAACTTACCTTACTTCAGATTTAGCTTTCTAAAGTATCATCCTCTGAATTCGTGGTGTGTTTTTCAAATGACCTCAAAAACTGCATAGTTCAAACACGATGTCCCCGTTCCCTCCGATTTGTAGTTTCGTTTGATTGTTGAGCTGAGTTTCTATTAATCTGTGTATAAGCAGAACGCATTTAAGCTTTCATCCTGGTTTCACACTGGTGCTTTCCAAATGCAATCTGAGGAACTAGATGCACCATTCGTCTGGTGCCAGTTTTTAAAAGCTTGTTATAAAATCAAGTGAATTTTGCTGAAGCTACTATTCATGGAAGATTATACTTCCAAGTACGTACAAGAATACCACTCAGGTGTAACAAGTGGAACCTGGAAAACAAATTAGATTTTTAAAATGTTTAAAGATATATTTAACAAAGAAATTAAATCGAGAGAAACACACGAAGGGAGGGAAAATGAGGAAACAAAGAAGGCTGCGGAAGGGTTCTTGGACCCGTCAGAGCAGCGCTCCTCTCTCCCTAAGCCAGACAGAAGCTTCCTGGGCTTTGGGAAGGAGGTGCCAGGGGAACATTTAGAGGACAAGCCTCGTCGCCCCAGCCCACTGACCACACGCAAGACTAGCATCGTGTGTTTGGACTACAGTATTGTATTTAAAGGGAGTTTCTTATTTGCTGCCTGGCTTTCAAAACAAACAGATCTCTGCGTGAGATGTCAAAAGTGAACTTGCATCTTTAAACGCCATGCGGATAAAAGGTAGCCTCGGCAATAGGTGCCGCCCGCATCAGAAAAGTGATAAGGGTGCAGATGAGACTCAGGGCAGAGAAGTATGGGAGCCCCTGCTCTGGAGGCTTTTAGATTAATAGCCTGGCAGCAATCCAGCCCAGATAACACAGTACATCAATAAGGCGATTTGTAACCCCAGCACCGGTCAGAACATGTGCAACTTCACTTGAGAATTAAGTTAAGAGGAGACTTGCTCATCTGTAATGAAGCCCTGACATACACACCTTGTGATGTTGCTTCCCTGGAGGGGAGGGGAGCTGAGGTCTGAAGAATACGTTTATTTTATTTTAGTTCCAGTGTTCAAGTGCCGATGCTGGACTATCAACCTTTAAGTGTGCGTGTGTGTGTGTGTGTGTGTGTGTGTGTAGCTTGCAAAGCACTTCACTGTGGGAAGGGGGGGAGACATACAGACACACATGGTGACCATTTTGTGAGAATCCAATTGATGCACAGGTTCTTTTGGACTTCCTGGAAGAGGCTGTAATGGTGATGTAACAGGGCAGAGTGGGCGTGTTGAGGGCCAGGAACGGAACCCCCATGTAAAATTGTCGCCACCAATATGAATGAATCATCCATGTTGTAAGGTCCTCAGGGGTCATCTATTTCAACCCCCTGCAATGCAGGAACCCACAACCCTGAGATTAAAAATCTCCTGTTTTAGTGACTGAACCACCTCAGACTGTGTGTGAGGTACTGCCTTCCTTCCTCAATTGTGCCTATTTGACGGGTGATCTGGAATCTCGAACCTAACCATGTTCTCTCGCCATGCCGTATAATATTTTTCCGGTTGTTCCTGTTATTCGCCGTCTGGCAGTGTCGTTAATAGGACCAACCAAGATGCCAAAAAATAGTGAGCAAGTTGTTGAGTTCACAGAACCCTGCATCAGAGGAAGTGAAGGGTGGAGGAGATGAAGAGAGAGAGAATTTTCCCGCTCCCATTTTGGTGGATGCTAATAAAAGTATTGATGAAGCGATATGGCTTCCTCTGCTTTTATACTTGTTTTTTTTGTGAGCTTTGAAAGTGGGACTGCAACTGACTGTTGATGTGCCATAGGCAAAATGGTTAAAGACTGGAATATAAATGATTTAAATAAATAAAATAAATGAGAGCTCTTTAAGGGGCAAGATTTAAGCGGAATGTGTGCTATACCACCTATAGCACTGTTGTTGTTTTTCCATAGGAGAACCCACAAAAAAACCACTTCTGGTTTAGTAGCATCCTTTTATATTTATTATTTTTATTATTATTACTACTTTTTTTTCTTTTGAAATTTTGTAAAGAATTTTGCGCCCAGGACAACCACCTCTGTGGTCTCACCCACATTGCTCCTTGTTCTCCTTCTGCTAGCAGATGAAGACTGTTTTATTCCAGCAGGCTTCTGAGATCTGACTGATTTAAGGAAATGTCTTTTCATCGTGTTATGTTGTTGCTGTTTTTTCTAGACACATTAGATTTTATAGAGTTGTTTTAGATCATGTTAATTCTATTATAGCTTAATTACTTTTTAACTACTATCTTTTACATGTTTCCAGCTTTATGTGTTTTATCCATGCTTGTTTTAATTTTTGCAAGCTACCTTGAGTCCCTTTTCTGAGGAAAAGGCAAGAGGATCATCATCATCATCATCATCAGAAAGGTGGTCATTTAGGTGTTGGGGTCCGCAAGTTGTACAATGTTGTTTTGTTAATATATACTCTCTTGAGCGAATGATATACTTGATAAACTTCTACAGTCTATAATATAGAAGTCTAGGTGAATTTTTAAATGCATATTGGAGGAAGGCATGGATTGCCTAGTTCTAGACGTACAGTGGTACCTCGGGTTACATACGCTTCAGGTTACAGACACTTCAGGTTACAGACTCCGCTAACCCAGAAATAGTACCTCGCATTAAGAACTTTGCTTCAGAATGAGAACAGAAATCGTGCTACGGCAGCGCAGCAGCAGCAGGAGGCCCCATTAGCTAAAGTGGTGCCTCAGGTTAAGAACAGTTTCAGGTTAAGAACTGACCTCCGAAACGAATTAAGTACTTAACCCGAGGTACTGCTGTACAGTTAATACCCTGGGAAAGTGTGTCCGTATTTTGCTTTCTGACTTCCTTCTTTTTCGGTATGACCTTGCACTGTATAAACAGGTTTTCCACTGGATACTGGAAACAAAAGCTTTATTTGTTCAAAATAATGGACTTTGGCAATCTTGTTGCTGGCCAATGAGACTCTCTAATCCACCACCGTAATCCGAAAGGATTGATGGGTGTAACTACTTGAAGAAACACTCCAGCCTGCTGTCTTAACAGATCAAGATCATCATCATTCAATTATATATGTTCGAAGCTATCGCTGACCGTTTCTTCCTTTTTCTTTTTAAGAGTTTTTTAAAAAGCCGACCTAAAAATAAAACAGAATTGGTGTTCTCTCTTCTCCCATCACGCTCCTCCTGCTTGCTTCTCTAACCAATGTCAGTTTCACTAAGTGCACACAGGAAGTGAGTGGCACACAGGACGACAAAATCTGATTTGGCTCAAGGTGCCCTTTGCCAAGCCGTGGCCTGGCTTCCAAAGCATATCATTTCTAGGCTGCCCACGTATGAAAAATCCGGCGACCAAAATGTTCTTACAACATTACAGGTCGCTAGCTCTGCATCTGCCCTGGCAACAGGAAAGATCACTTGGCAGATGGTTGTGTGAGACGGGTTGCCTCTTCTCCAGGGCATGGCTGTGTGCTTTGCCACTGAACCTGACATTCTAGAGAAGTGGTGACAGTGAATGGCTGCTTCCCCAATATTGGGGTGAGCAGCAGTTACAGCCTGTCATGCCAGGCCCCCACTAACACAGAAGAAAAGATCAAAATACTGTTTCTTGCTGCAGCTTTCTTAAGGACGGCTGTTAGCCATCTAGAGGGAAATCCTTGCCTTTAGTAAAAAGAGACCAGAAGACATAGCTAGGAAAACATGACCGTGTCCCTATGGTCCATTGCATGCTAAAGCTTTGGGGTGGCTTTCAATTAGCCATTTCCTTTAGAGAAGGTTTCCTGCCAACCTAGCAGTTCGAAAGCACGTCAAAAGTGCAAGTAGATAAATAGGTACCGCTCTGCGGGAAGGTAAACGGCGTTTCCGTGCGCTGCTCTGGTTCACCAGAAGCGGCTTAGTCATGCTGTACGCCAGCTCCCTCGGCCAATAAAGCGAGATGAGCATCGCAACCCCAGAGTTGGTCATGACTGGACCTAATGGTCAGGGGTCCCTTTACCTTTTACCTTCAGAGAAGATTAATCTGATGCAAATACCGGGGGGGGGGGGATACTGGATTTACAGAACTTTTGGTGTATTTTTTTCTATCCTGATTTCACTGTCATGGATGTTGAAAAACAGTGTTTTTCTACTGAAAGGCAGGCAAGGGAGATTGTTTTGTTTTATTGAAAATAATTGGCAGACAGAATTCAGCAAAGAGAGGAATCTATCCACTATTAGCTCACTGGAGGAATTGGGAAAATGTGCTCAGAAAGTGAATTTTGTCCCCATCATCTGGAAACTACTATTTCTCGTGGGGTTTAGATTGCCAATAGCGGTATTGGCTTGGGGTAGAAATTCTCGGCTGTAAATTGGCTGTCACACAGAAGTGAGCCGAAACACTAATTGTTTTCAGTAGCTGAAGGTTTGAACTGTGAGTAACGCTTTACAATACAGGCTGGTAATTTTATAACATATTTTCCCACCAATAACTCCTCTATGTACTACCAAGTTTCTTTTCTGGCAGACCAGTCCTTTTCATACATTCATATACATGTTGAATATCAGATTACATTAGAAAGCTAGTTCAGTTTTCTCTCTCTCTCTCTCTCTCTCTCTCTCTCTCTCTCTCTCTGTGTGTGTGTGTGTGTGTGTGTGCAGGCTCCAATTCTGAGGTGAATGCATCAAATTGCCTTTTATGGAAGGAAAAAATACTCGGTGTGTGCATTCGTTCTGTGTGTACCCCAAATGAAACGAAATCAAGGTGATTTGAGGCAGACTCTCAGATTTGCAAGTCAGGTTGTGCTGTTAACCATGTTGCCCGATACGTACATCCAAGTAGGTCTGTTGCCTCTGTTTCCCCCCAAAAAAGTTAAATGTGCTACCTTCCCCATCTCCCCCCCCCCCCATGAATTGAAACCATTTCTCTGGGGAAACCCCCCACAACTTGAGAGAAGGGGAGGATAGAGAGGCTGGTGGGAGTTCTTTCATTTTGATGGACAATTCTAGCTTTTAATCCCAGTGGGTGGTTTTCCAAGGCCACTCCAATCACAGTGCTTTGTGGGGAAGCATGTTGATGCAAATAGGTAGCGATGTTTTGCACACTGGTCATAATTATGTACGTTTTGGTTGTGAGTGCTGGGTATTAGTGGAATTGGATTGTTGGGCATGCAGGCCTGCTTCTATCCCAGCCATCCTGTTCCTCCCAAAAAAACCAGTTAAGAAGTTCAGGCTCAATGACCTGGGTCTGTACTAAGAGACACCCAAGATTCCTTCTCCATCTAATATCTGTAATAACCAGATTCCTTTGGTCCATCAAAATTTATGTCCACTGAAACCGCAGATGTTAATGACTCTTACATTGTTTAATAAACACAATTTTATTGTCTGTGGAGCTTTTGTCTCTGCGGCAGCTGGAGTTGTATGTTCCCAGCCCGAATTCTTTGAAGCCTTCTGGAATGAAACAGTTTTTTTCTACTTCGAAGTGCAATTCTGAAACCTGCAAAAGTTGAATGAAAAAGAGAAGGCTGCTGTTATGGTACATCAAAAAGTTTTTTGATTAAAAAAAATATATCCTCAGGTTATGAATATAACTGTTTCAGTAAACCCACCTGGCAGTTCTTTGAGTTGCAAGGTAAAGAGGATAATCTTACTAACCACAGAGCTGTTTTCTTAATAGCAGTTAGTTGTTGCAGGTGCTAAACTGAAGAAGCTCTGAGCCTATTGAGTTGCACACTTCCTCCCCACCCACCCAAGCAACAGTCTAAGTTATATTTTGCCTCCTCTGCCTTCCTTACACTTCCTTACGCTGAGTACATGCATAATAGTGAATGCTGTGGTGTGCAAATTTCAGTTAGCTGTATTTGTGAATGGTTGCATTTATCATCCTCTGTCCAAAGAATATCATGGTGAGCCGGGCCATTTTATCAGCATCTCTGTGATGTAGGTAACTAGTCCAAGGTAATCGTAGTTACCAAATTTCTAATCCAATATCTTCCTGATACATGTCCAACGGCCTGTCAGAGGCTCCATGCTAGTTCTCCATTATGCTATAATTTCTTAAAAAGAAGTGAAGTGAAAAATTATTTTAAATAATTTTTGATATTACAAGTGTAACGTTGTAACAATACCAGGTACATATCCGTATATAGAAATTTATCTGAATCTCGAGACTTCCCACCATCCCCTCCAATGGTCCTATTGCCAACATTTTCAACTGCATATTATTTCATAATCTATATTTTGTATCTGTCCATATTGTCAATAGTGTTTGATACATTACAAGTGATATTAGAATCCTGCTAATGTTTTCATCTGCTTACAGTGGTCTCCTAAGTAAATTATAATTTCCCCCCATTCTTATAGTTTTTGTCTTCTTGGTTTCTGAGCTTTCTGGTCAGTTTTGCCATGTTGGCATAGTCCAACAGCTTGATTTGCCACCCTTCTCTGGTGGGGACTCTTTCTTCTTTCCATCATTTTCAGTATTATTTTTATTTTATTTTATTTTCTACTTATTTTGTTGCCGTTTACATTGCTGACATTTTACAGGAATTTGTTCTACTTCTCATCTGCCTGCAAAAGATGGCTATTTCAAATGTCACGCAGGTGAAGCACTCTTAAATGTAGGCACCCAGTGCAAATCATTTTGGTCTTTGCTCTGCCAGGATGTTGAATGGCAAATGTATTTTTATTCCCAGCTGCCGCCTCCTTTGTAGAAAGTACCACAGACTACTCTGTAGTGAGTCACACATTTGTCAGCTCAGAAGAAACTGACGGTCTGATGCCTGGTATTGAAAGACAGGAAGCGTATCATCGATAACAAAGCTCAAGAAAGGAGAGGCAGCAAAAATAAAACCGCAGCTCCTCATCTTTAGAGCAAATTTATTATTACAAAGACTGGAGATGAGTTACGGGGAAGCTGCCAGACAAATATTGGATGCTAAAGGCCATGCTAGTGGAAATAAAGCATTTTAAAGGCAGTCAACTCTCATACATTACTCTCTTTCGTCAGGGTTGCCTTGGCAGGTTCCTGGGACAGCCTTATCAGAGCCATTGGCATGGCTACAAATAAGGTTCCATTATGTGATCATATATGGAGAGGGAGAGAGGGTTATAGAATGATGTCCTAAGAGTGTTTGTTCTCATTACAGTTTATTTCCTGCTCTTCACTGAATTCAGGGTGGAAGGCATTTTAGCTCTCTCTCTCCTTTTTTATCCTTACAACCTATCATGTAGAGTGGGAGATAACAATTAGCCCAAGGTCCACCAAGTGAGTTTCATGACTAAGTGGCGATTTGAACCCAGGATCTACTAGTCCTATCTCTCCACTGTAAGCACTATACTGTCCTTAGTCTAGTATGATGTGTTTTGTCAAATTGGTGGTAGAGGCTGTTCTAATTCTTGGTGGGTCTCCCTTCCAAGCTTTGCAAGTGAAGACAAATTAATGCAAATCAGCTTTAAACAAAGACCCCTAAATGAGTTGTCCAGTTCTAGTCTATAGATTGGTCCTATGGAATTAAATTGTAAGCACATTTAGAAAAGAAGTGCGAAGTTTGCTTTGTTTATTTTTTGGTATGAGCTTTCGTGTGCAAGCACACTTCTTCAGATACACCTGAAGAAGTGTGCTTGCACATGAAAGCTCGTACCAAGAACTAACTTAGTTGGTCTTTAAGGTGCTACTGGAAGGAATTTTGTTTTGTTTTGACTATGGCAGACCAACACGGCTACCTATCTGTAACTTGTTTATTTTGTTCAGCATATCTTGATTGTTTCTTCAAACTTGGAACTCAAGGCAGAAAACATGGGGTTTGCAGGCCGTCTCTCAGTGAGGTACTGACTGTGACGTTAACATATGAGAGTGCTGGAGGTGAATTAGTTAAACAAATTACCCAATCAGAACCCAGGGGGTGGAGTCAGAGGGACTATAAAACCAGCTCTGGGAGGGGTAAAAGGAGAGTTCGTTGGGTGGTTGGTTTGAGTGGGAGTGAATTGGGAAAGAGTCTGTGGGTAGGTTGAGTTAGTGTAGCGAAATAAGTTGAGTCAGGAACAGTTAGGAGCTAGGAAGACAAGTAAATATCTGAGAGGTGGTTTAGTGAGTGAGAGCAGGTAGCGGAAGTTATAGGTCTGGATAGGCAACCATATGATTGTAATTGACCAATACCATTTATGAAACCACACGCTTGTTAAACTGCAATAAATAAACAGAAGTTTATGTTCCAATTTAAACCTGACTGGATTCAGTATTATACCAGGTAGGGCCTGGGTGGTGGCAGCAAGAAATAAAGTGGTGGCACAGGGATCAATAGACAGTGAAATGTCCAGGGACCCTGTGTGATCGCCACACTGACCCAGACCAGCTTAGTTTCTGCAAGGTTTGCTGAATCCTGCAACTTCAGGCCATGTCCCTGGAAAATGCATTGCTTCATCTGCCTGCCAATGATTCCAGTGTCCTTGCCTTCATTAGCCGAGAATGCTGGGTGCCAGTTTACTGTTTAAAGCGGTTAAGAAGAAAAGTTCCTAAATGGTAGTGGGGTTGTGTTTTCTTCACTCTACTTTTAAAATCTACTTCATGAGATTTATGAGAGGTAGTATTTTAGTTAGGCCACATAAAGGATTGTTATTAGCTGGGACGGGAGGTAGTTCAAGGCATCTGGCAGAAGTTCAATGGCTTTGACAGGCAGATGTGCTCTCTGGAGCAGTGTATCTGAGGCAGAGTTAAGGGTCGGGGATTACTTCAGGCTTCAGGAGCAAAGATTGGTTCTGAGCCAAACTGGCTGAACCCTGAGTCAGGGCTGGATTACGTGGTCTCGGATCTATCCGGATAATTAGGCAGATAAGAAAGCTATGATAGAGAGAGGAGGATAGTGAGAGTCTAAATGAGCAGCCAGATGCCATTTTGTTTGTTTTTAAAGAAAATGCAAGTACAGGAAGCCCACAACTTACACACATTTATTTGCGCACAATGAATGAATGAATGGGTGAGCATCCAAGAAAAGATCCCTAGAACGTAACCCCCATGTAAGTTGTGGGCTTACTGCAACAGTTTTATGGATAAATACCAAGGTTAAGGTATGTGAATGACTATGGCAGCTATAATGGAGAATAACTGGGTTCAGAAGAGCAGCGAGAAGGCATCTATACTAGAAAACCTTCCAGTGAGGATGATTTCAACACCACTCACTTCTTCTCACTTCTATTCTTCATTAGTGATCAGGCAGGCACAGGGCGCCCTGCTTTTGTCTTGCAGCATGGAGAGTTGAATCCTGTGCAGGTCTGAAATTTGGTGTATAATAGCGTGCAAGAGTAAGCCACCAAAAATGACTGAGGTGTACGGACATAGGAAGATGCTATATACAAGATCAAACCATTGGCCCATCTAGCCCCATATTGTCCACCTGGCAATGGCTATCAAGGGTCTCTGGCAGGGATCTTTCCCATCACCTTTTGAACTGGAGGTAGCACAGGTTGTGCTGGGACTTCTGCATGGGGAGCATGTGCTGCGTGACGGTCCTTCCCCTGAACCTGGGAGTCCCCTCTGCTGGTTTATTAAGATGTAGGTGCGCATAGCAATGTTGGTCCTCTATGATGCCACCTTCCTCCCTTTAAATCCTTCTCCTGTGAAGCCTTGTAGCTGTAGTCTATAACTTATCCCTGACTAAACTAAATCCTAAGGATGTGAACTGGCACTGGTTCACACCTCTCATTTCCTCTGCCGTCCTTTCGACCCTCTTTTTGTGTTTGTGTCTCCCTACTGTTAAAATATGGGACGCAGATGGCGCTGTGGGTCAAACCACAGAGCCTAGGACTTGCTGATCAGAAGGTTGGTGGTTTGAATCCCTGCGACGGGGTGAGCTCCCGTTGCTCGGTCCCAGCTCCTGCCAACCTAGCAGTTCGAAAGCATGTCAAAGGGCAAGTAGATAAATAGCTACCACTCCAGCGAGAAGGTAAACGGCATTTCTGTGTGCTGCTCTGGTTCACCAGAAGCGGCTTAGTCATGCTGGCCACATGACCTGGAAGCTGTACGCCGGCTCCCTCGGCCAATAAAGTGAGATGAGCGCCGCAACCCCAGAGTCATCCACAACTGGACCTAATGGTCAGGGGTCCCTTTACCTTTACTGTTGAAATACAGGCTTTCAGCTCCTTGTTACTGGTGCATGCCTTTTTTTCCCCTTTCTCTTATATTGCCCTGTAAAGCACCATGTACATTTGAATGTGCTGAATGAATCATCACAGCCACTGTAGCCGAACCAAATCCTCTGCAACGTATCAGAGATGTGGAAACATTGCAGAAACAGGAGAAAAAGGGGCATCCGTACGAATCACGGCCAAGAGTCGCTTCCTGCCTCTCACTTTTATTTGTAATGTTTCTTTTGAACCTGCAGAAGAGAATGATCAAGGACAGCCCCAGAGAAAGCGCACCCGAAGGAGGAAACGGAAGAATGTTTTGCAAAACCCGGATAATTTACACGGAGGCCAAACAAAGTGTGGGAAGCATGAAAATCTGATTGAAGATAATTTACAGCTGCGGCACACAGAAGGCGCAAATCTAAGTCGAAACAAAAAAAGGAAAATTAAAAAGAAGCGGCAAAAGGAAAAGATGAGAGCAGCTGGTTTGCTGACAAAGCCAACTGGTATAGATTTCACATATAAGCCCGAGAGGAAGGAAAGAACCGACTTTGAAGAGGCAGATAGCAATGTAGATGACATTTTGGATTTTTTGCAAGCAGCACAAGAAATCTATTTCTCTGACAGTAGGTACATTTCCTCCATATCACCAGTAACTTTGAGTTGGAGAAATAAATGTATGTTGACTCTTTCTCTATCTTGTGCCCCAGAACCCAAAGTGTAGATCTCTTCTGTGGAATGAATTTTTAACTTGCTGTCCTGAGGCAACAGGAATATGAAAAAAATGTGGGCACGGTGACAGCCCGTTATACAGAACCCTCATCATAATAGCCAATAATGCTGCCCAACAGGGAACCAGGCAGAGGGCCTTCTTGGTAGTGGCACCCGCCCTGTGGAACACCCTCCCACTAGATGTCAAAGAGAAAAATAACTACCAAACTTTTAGAAGACATCTAAAAGCAGCCCTGTTTAGGGAAGCTTTTATTTGTTTAATAGGCTATTGTATTTTAGTGTTTTGTTGGAAGCTGCCCAGAGTGGCTGGGGGTACCCAGCCAGATGGGCGGGGTATAAATAATAAATTATTATTATTATTATTTATTTATAACTATTGGTAATAATGTCTTCATAATAGCAAATGGAAAAATATCTTTATAGCACTTTTCCTTCTGTTGGAGCAAAAAGTGTTTCGGTGGAAGGGCAACTATTTTCAAAGCATTTTCTCTACAAAAAACCCTGTCTTTACAACCCAGTGCATGTTTACTCTGAAGTAAACCCACTGGATTCAGTGGTTCTTGTTCCCAGGTGAGTATGCATAGGATTGCAATCTTAGTCTGCAGTCCTAACCCCACTTACCCTGGGAGTAAACCCCATTGAATTCAGTATAACATATTTCTGAGTAGAGATGGCTAGGATTGCACTGCAAGTGGATCACACAACCCGAATTATATCCTAAGTCTGGGTAGCCAATGTGGTGCCATCCAGCTGTTACTGAACTAAAACGTCCATCTTTCTTGACCATTGGGCCATGCTGGTAAGAGATGATAGGAGTTAAACTAACAATATTTGAAGGCCATCGTGTTGGCTAAGCATACTTAAAATAAGTTTCATTGATGTCAGTGGAATTTATTTCTACGGGCATGAATTAAACACTGACATTGCTCATTTTTCTGTATAACCCAGTGGCAAGAAATGCTTGACTTGAAACTTGAAGCCACTGGGCAATGTCACAGAATATGATTTCAGACAGACATGTTGACAAACTTCCAAGGCCCTGTGCTCAGAACCTGTGATACAGTGACCACTTCAACTCCAAACTACATAGAGGCCACCACTCATGGCTAACTGTTTATGGCTTAGTGGTTCTGCAGACAGATCTACATATTTTCCTGCACCATTGCAAACTACAAGTTTAAAACGGCACAGCTTGAACGACTAAGGGTGGTAACGGTAGATGATTGAAAGACTGGGGTGAAAGAGAGCAACAAGTGACAGGACGTAATGCTGGAAGGAATTTGCTGTTTGCCTTTCATCCCTGCTACAACAGATAACTCTAAAGCTACAAATAGCTGTAGTTGGTTATCTTGTTCCTAAGTCACGGTGAGTCTCTCCTCTGGTTTTGCTTCAGTATACAATGCCACTAGAAATTTTCAGCTTGCCATATTGCCAACATTAGCATAGCTATTATCTCATTCGTTTTAACAAGTGGTAAATGGCTTGTCCCAGTGGTCACTTGCACATTTAACAAATATTTAAGGCACTTGTCTTCATCCAAAGAATCCTTGGAACTTTGTTAAAGCTGCTGCAAACTACAGTTCCCAGGATTCTTGGCGGGGGGAGCCATGTTTGTTAAGTGTGCTTTTAAGTACCTGCTGTGGATGTGACATGCATCTGTTTTAAGAGTTGCTAATCAAAATAATCAAGTGATGTTGAAAAGTAAGGGTAGTTAATCAATAACTATATAAATAAGGAGGAGACTTTGTAAATGAACTTTTCTCTCTTGTTCTGCTTTTTTTCTTCCATTCCCCCCCTCCCAGACCGATCTAAATGTGCAGAGTCAGCTGTGAATTCAGAAAGCGTTCAGGAGATTTTACAGAGTCTTGAATCTCGCAGCATGCCTTTGTCAGACGTCACTCTTTTGCGTGAGATGACATCTCCTGTGTTTCTGCAGGATGTAGAGAAACTCAAGGAGGCCGTGGAAGAGTTCCACACTAAGTCAGTGATGCCACCCGGTAAGTTCAGTGCACACAAACGAGCTGTTATTGTTCCTTTCCTTGAAAACTAGGATGCAGAATTTTATAATAATAATAATAGTATTTATTATTTATACCCTGCCCATCTGGCTGAGTTTCCCCAGCCACTCTGGGCGGCTTCCAATCAAGTGTTAAAAACAATACATCATTAAATATTAAAAACTTCCCTAAACAGGGCTGCCTTCAGATGTCTTTTAAAAAGAAGATAGCTGCTTATTTCCTTCACATCTGAAGGGAGGGCATTCCACAGGGCAGGCGCCACTACTGAGAAGGCCCCCTGTCTGTAACCTCACTTCTCACAGTGAGGGAACCGCCAGAAGGCCCTCGGTGCTGGATCTCAGTGTCCGGGCGGAATGATGGGGGTGGAGACACTCCTTCAGGTATACTGGGCCGAGGCCATTTAGGGCTTTAAAGGTCAGCACCAACACTTGGAATTGTGCTCGGAAACGTACTGGGAGCCAATGCAAATCTCTCAGGACCGTTGTTACGTGTTCCCAGCGGCCACTCCCAGTCACCAGTCTAGCTGCTGCATTCTGGATTAATTGCAGTTTCCAGATCACCTTCAAAGGTAGCCCCACGTAGAGCGCATTGCAGTAGTCCAAGCGGGAGATAACTTGAGCATGCACCACTCTGGCGAGACAGTCCACAGGCAGGTAGGGTCTCAGCCTGCGTACCAGGTGGAGTTGGTAAACAGCCCCCCTGGACACAGAATTAACCTGTGCCTCCATGGACAGCTGTGAGTCCAAAATGACTCCCAGGTTGCGCACCTGGTCCTTCAGGGGCACAGTTACCCCATTCAGGACCAGGGAGTCCCCCACACCTGCCTGCCCCCTGTCCCCCAAAAACAGTACTTCAGTCTTGTCAGGATTCAACCTCAATCTGTTAGCCGCCATCCATCCTCCAACCGCCTCCAGGCACTTTTCCATGCGCAGGGAAAATATATATTTCAAAGGCAGTCTACTTTTTTGTTTCTCTGTCTGTGTGTAAAGGTAGTCTCAAGGGTGTCCAATATAGAGGGCTCAGTGGTGGCCCTGTTTTGGCTGTTACCCTTTCCTCTGTCCATGACACAGTAATACACAGTTCCAATTAGAAAACTAAATATCACTGGCTGTGCAAATGTAAGCATACTCAGAGGTGAGGCCTGTTGAGTTTAGTGGGACTTGCTCCGAGGTAGTATAGGGTTGTAGCTTGAGCCTTTCACTCGTGATGTAGAAGTTTTGCAGCAAAACATTTTAATCTGCCAAATAATTTTCTTTTCTAGTTGTACATTTGCTGTCTTCTAACTTAATGCAAGTTAGTTACCTTTTGGTGGAGGAGAAGACTAGGACTTAAGAGATAGCAATCTGTGCATTTTATTTTCAATTAAGAAAACAGAAGAGAATAGCTGCAAGGCATGGTTCACAACCCCCGTTCTTTTCCGTTCTCATAAGGTGCACTGTTCTCCATAAATCCGACTGTGGCATAAACACTCCTCACTCCTTACAGTGGTTTAAAGCATCCATTTAGAATTCTCTTCACACCTCACCTTACCTCACTCTGAAAATGGTTTACTGGTGTGTGTGCAGTACGTGTGAGGGAGAGAAGCAGATAGAATGAGGAAACAAGACTCCTTCAGCCCCGAATTCCAGATTTTTAAATACTATTTAGGAAGTCTCCAGTAAAAGAGAAGCATGAAAAAACTTTGGTCAGGATCCAAAGTACTGCATATGGTGTCCTGCACTCCGAAACTGACTTGGGTTTGTTCACATCAAATTAACAGCCTTCTGCATTAATATGGCAGACCTGTTTTTAGACTGTGGCCCTGCCTGTAATATACATTAAAAGCATCATTATGCTGATTTAAACAACCATGGCTTCCCAGAAAGACACCTGGGGACAATAGTTTGTTGAGGGTTTTAAGAGTTGTTAGGAGACCCACTATTTCCTTCATCAAACTACACTTCCAGATTTTCCTTGGAAGTCATTGTTTAACCACCGTAATTAAGAACTACCGTATTTTTTGCTCTATAGGACGCACCTTGTTTTAGAGGGGGAGAACAAGAAAAAACAAAATTCTCCCCCTCTCTGCACAGCGCCCCTTCAGCGAAGCGGCAGGAGAAACGGAGCCCCTTCCATTTCTCCTCCTGCTTAGCTGAAGGGCAACTGCGCCTTAGCTGAAGGGGCACCTACCCTTGTAGAAGGGGAATCTGGGACAAGCCACAAATAAAATGATTGCTTAATAGCTACGGTATTAAGTCTTGCATTCAGTAGGGCTCAGGTTCAGTCCCCGCCATCTCCAGGTAGAGTGGTACCTCGGGTTAAGAACTGAATTCGTTCTGGAGGTCTCTTCTTAACCTGAAACTGTTCTTAGCCTGAAGCACCACTTTAGCTAACGGGGCCTCCTGCTGCGCCGCCGCTGCACAATTTCTGTTCTCATCCTGAAGCAAAGTTCATAACCCGAGGTAATATTTCTGGGTTAGCGGAGTTTGTAACCTGAAATGTCTGTAACCTGAAGCGTCTGTAACCCGAGGTACCACTGTATATGTTTGAGAGACACCCCCTGCCTCAAACTGTAGATCAGAGTGGTCCAGCACATAGCCCAAGGGCTGCATGAAGCCCTTGAGACCATTTTTGGCAGCCCTTGGCAACATTTGGTGCCCCTCCCCTCAGCCCTCATGCTGCAAAGCTGGCTAAGCGAGGCTCTGGGCTTTGGGAATGAGGAATGAGGGTTCTGACAAGGTCCTATAGTCCTCCTCTCTCCTTCCCAAAGCCTAGTTAGCTCTTCCCCGGCTTTAGGAAGAGGGTGAGAGGGCTCTAGGACCCTGCCTCAGCCTCACACCATGCTGAGCTGATTTTGCGAAGGCAGCATGAGGGTTGGAGGGGCATGGAGGGTCTGACAAATGGCCTTCTCAGTCGTGGCGCTGCCCTGTGGAATGCCCTCCCATCAGATGTCAAGGAAATAAGCAGCTATCCTATTTTTAAAAGCCATCTGAAGGCAGCCCTGTTTAGGGAAGTTTTTAATATTCAGTGCTGCGTTGTTTTTAACACTCATTTGGGAGCCGCCCAGAGTGGCTGGGGAAACTCAGCCAGATGGGTGGGGTATAAATAATAAATTATTATTATTATTATTATTATTATTATTATTATTATTATTATTATTATCATCATCATCAAATTTTGGCCTCACTCCCCCCTCATGCAACAAGGCAGTGTGTGGCCTGTGGGTTCCCTGTTGAAGTACACTTGCGGCCCACTTGGTGTGAAAAGTTGGACTGCCCTGGTGCAGATAATACTGAACTCGGTGGACCTGTGGTCTGACTCCTATGTCCCTATGGTAGGCCAATAAGAAGCGTACAGAGGTATGAAAGTCAGCCACATGTTATATACTTACGAAGGTTCAATATTTCACTAGAGCTGATGTCAAAGAGAACTTGAGTTGCTTTTTGGAATCGTCATAAATATAAAGGCTCGAAAGTGTAATAGCTACTGCTTCAATTCAAACCACGTTAAAGGCCTAGGAGCAGGGAGGGCAGCTGTGGCACTGCATTAATACAAAAGCTGAATAAAGCGAAACCTTCCATCACAAATATATTCCATTGGGAAATGATCCCTTTTCAAAAAGGAAATCGGATTTTCCTTGCTTTTGTTGTCAAGGGTTTTCTTCTTGTTGTTGATTAAAACAATATTTCAAACAGCTGCTTCCATTCATATTCTAATAAACCGAAGCAGACTAGCCTGGACTCAGGGGTTATGGGCCAACTGAAAAGGAGTCCCTTCTGGCAGCTACTTCATGTATTTCAGAACATCTGGGAAATGCAATGCCACTGTGGAGAACAGAATATCCCATGCCGCTTTGTAGGGAGCTAAGCAGAAAAGCAGTAGAATTACATATAAAGGTAAAGGTAAAGGGACCCCTGACCGTTTGGTCCAGTCGTGACTGACTCTGGGGTTGCGGCGCTCATCTCGCTTTATTGGCCGAGGGAGCCGACGTTTGTCCACAGACAGCTTCCGGGTCATGTTGCCAGCATGACTAAGCTGCTTCTGCTGAACCAGAGCAGTGCACAGAAACACCGTTTACCTTCCCGCCGGAACGGTACCTATTTATCTACTTGCACTTTGATGTGCTTTTGAACTGCTAGGTTGGCAGGAGCAGGGACCAAGCAACTGGAGCTCACCCCGTCGCGGGGATTCGAACCACCAGCCTTCTGATCGGCAAGTCCTAGGCTCTGTGGTTTAACCCACAGCGCCACCCGCGTCCCAGAATCACATATACTGAGGAGCAATAGGAACTCTTGGAACTGGATATCTTCAGAGCTTTTGAAAGTTTATTTTAAAAAAGCAACTAATTCACTTTAACATGTCCAAAAAGGAACTACGTAATCCCATTCCACATTCATACCTTTACAAAATTCATACCTTTAGTTCCTGCTCAGTTTGTTCCTCAACGCAGGTGCATGCAGTGATCCTCAGCCATTTTTTTAAGCATTCAGAATGTCACAAGCTGCTGTGCTGAGGTATAAAATACACTTCATTTTTGAAAAATTTAAAACATACACACAGTGGAATGTGAATTGTTTTATTTATTTTTCCCAACAATTGTGGTCTCAAAGCTTAAAGGCCCAAATAATCTAAAGATTTTAAAAACAATAGCAACAACCCATGTAATCAAATGAACTTGAAGATGATCTAGAAATTGTTCAAGGTTCTACCCCAAAATGAACTGAATTCCCATCCAGTTCATCCAGCAATTATGGGAAACTACTTTGGAGGAAGTTTGGAGATTTTTGAAGTAATTGAACTTCGATTCATTCGATTCATTGAACTTCGATAAACTAAAGTAGTTCATTCCAAACACTGGATATCTATAGTCTCAAGAGCAAAGAGGATTTTGTTTAGTTTTGTTGTAAAGACATTCCTTTTTCTAGTCTATGGACTCCTTCAGCCACCACCATCTTAGGGTGCCCTCTTTTCTAAAGTCTGCCTGTTAACATTTGGGGGGGGGGTTGTTATTGTTGGCAAACATCAAGTAAAAAATAGCTTTCTCTCTTGTTGCCTAGGAAATTATCACCCACTAAAGAGCTAAAAATGTCTTCTGTCAAGATCTTTTTTGAAAGAGCAACAACTGCAGAACTGTCCTCTAATTCTTTCCCCTCCATGTACCTATTCTTTCTCTCGGTCAGCATACAGTATTCTTACCTTCCACCTGTGATGCACAATCTAGATTCTTCACATGCACTGCAATCAAGAAAAGAAAGCAATGTTCAAAGATGAAGAAATCAAAGAGGAGGCAGCTTAAAAATAATTATACTGCAGTAGTTAGCACTGTGGAAAACGCCTAGCCACATTGTGGCTATAGTCTTGTTAAATATTTGTCCAAGATGGGCAAATACCGTAAGAAGAGCATGATGAATCAGGCCAGTGGTCCATATAGGTTTGCCATCTTTTTCTCACAGTGGCAACCAGAAGGCTATGAGAAGCCCTCAAGCAAGACCTGAGCTCAACAGCACCCACCCATCCTGCGGAAGGCAGCAACTGATAGGCTTTACTTTCATGAATTTGTCCAGTTTTGAAAGCCATCCACGTTGGTGGCCATCACTGTCACCTATGGAAATGAATTCCATAGTTTAGCTATGCGCTGTGTGAAAAAGTGCTTTATTTTACCTGTCCTGAATCTTCCAATCTTCATTTTCATTGGATGATTATGAGTTGTGGTTCGAGGACCCAACCCCCGCTTGGTGGAATAAAGACACGTTGACACAGAATACAAGGTTAATGGGCAAGAAAAGGCCACAACTTTATTGATTACAGCAAGTGAGAAGGTATTGGCTTAGGCATTGGACCACGGAAAATTTGACTCCACCCACTCGAAGAGGGGTGAGTCTGAAGAGGGGGTTAACCACCAGGAGGGGGAGCCTGTTGATTCTAATACAACTATAAGGTCTCCTCTGATGTCACCGAGGGTCGTGCCATGGTCCCCCGCCACACAGGCATCAGACAGGATCCACGACCGCCGGATTCCTTTAACGGAATACCCAAATTTGAAGGGGTAGGCGATGGCCACACCTTGCCCTTCCACACACCAACAACACATTCCAATGCCTAACCGCCACCCGAGCCTAAGGTGAGCAAATGGGCTGAATGGCTGGCACGGCTGCGTCTTGAACAGCAAACCACGCCCCCACCAAGCCGCCCGATTGGGTGCTTAACCGGGAGGCGTGGCGCGCCAGCCATGTGGATGCGTGACGTGGGAGTCGTCTCCCACCCACAACACCTCCCCTCTGGAAGGAGGAGAGGTCTTCCAATGTTAGGGGAGAAGGAGAAAAACTTTTCTCCATCCACATGTGAAATTGAGAACTTTTGCCACACCGTGCACTTGTTTACATTGAATTGCATTTGCCATTTTATAACCCATTCACTCAGTTTGGAGGGCCCTTTTGGAACGCTTTGCAAACCTTTTGTTTTGCTTTGATGACCCTGAACAATTTAGCACCATCAGCAAACTTGGCACCTCACTCCTCAACCCAAAGTCTAGATTAAGGTAAAGGGACCTCTGACCATTAGGTCCAGTCATGACCGACTCTGGGGTTGCGGCCTCATCTCGCTTTACTGGCCAAGGGAGCCGGTGTACAGCTTCCGGGTCATGTGGCCAGCATGACTAAGCCGCTTCTGGTGAACCAGAGCAGCGCACAGAAACACCGTTTACCTTCCCGCCAGAGTGGTACCTATTTATCTACTTGCACTTTGACGTGCTTTCGAACTGCTAGGTTGGCAAGAGCAGGGACCAAGCAACGGGAGCTCACCCCGTTGCGGGGATTCGAACCACCGGCCTTCTGATTGGCAAGTCCTAGGCTCTGTGGTTTAACCCACAGCACCACCCGCGTCCCGAACTCTAGATTATGAAGAAGTTAAAAAGCACAGGTCCCTGTACTAATCCTTAGAGGACTTCACTCCCTACATCCCTCCAATGGGAGAACTGTCCATAAATTCCTGCTCTTTGCTTCCTACAACTTAATCAATTCCTGATCTACAAGAAGCCCTCTCTTCTTATTACTTGACTCAAGAGTCTTGGGTTTGGCAGGTACTTTGTTAAGAGGTTTTTGGAAGGCCAAGTACACAGAGCTAATGAAAAGAGAACGGGAGAGACTGTTGTTAAGAGACAGAGATTTCCAGGTGTAAGTTTAAGGAGTGCTGAGGACCTGGCCACAAGTTTGGATTGAGCAGGGCATACGGAATGGGGAAGCTCATGAAAGAGAAATCCCCAGCTCTCCAGAGCAGGTCTGGGGAGGGTGTAGGAGGCACACAGGAAGATGAAAGTGAAGGGAAGTTATGTTGCACAAATGGAGATCCTCGTGCTATTGGAACTATTTTGTTGGATACAACCCTAAAATTGTAATAAAGGTCTTATCCAAAGCTGCTCATTTCATTAAGTTCCTATTTGCCTTATATAAAGTAATTACGCTTAACCATTCAAGTCTGGAGTTATCCCTGCTCAAAGCAACTCATGTCACAGCTGCAACTGTTTATTTTAGGAGTTTGAAATCTTGAAGTTTTTGCATGTTTGTAGCTCCCAGGCATAGGTGTCTCCCCCTCTCCCTTCATATTTCTCCAAAATGGAAACAGATGTCTACTTGGGGTTTTTTTATCATTCGGAATTTGTTTACTGAACACCATCTTATTGACATTTCATGAAGAATTTGCTTTCTCCTTTGCAGATCATGCCAAGGCAATCTCTTCTCTGTTTCTCTACTGGATTACAGATATCCTTCCTGGAAAGAACAGGAAATAAGCTAAATGTGCACATCCATCTGTACAGGGTTAAAATGTAATACATAAGACTCTGAACTGTGTCTGAGAATATTCAGAAATGGCAAGGCCATTGAAGAGGATTGCAACTTCACAAAGATGTTGGGTTTTGTTTTTGGTTTTTAACTTTTGTCTCTAGCCCCAAGTTAATATACAATACTGCAAACTTCTTTTATTTTATATATTCTAGTTTGTGAATATATAAGCACCAGTTTCCCCCTTATTGTAGGTCCTTCTTGAGATTTTATTGCAACTGAATTGATTCATGCAAGGAAGACTCTTTCACGAGCTGCTTCATAACTACCAGAATAACTTGGTGGCCAAAGCGAAGTGAAAATGTACAGTGCTATCATTGTTTTTATATGATATTGTTGTTTATAGAATGTCACAATCCATATTTTTATATATAAAATAAAGAGGAAAAAGAGAAGTTTTATATCTTGTATCTCGTTCCTCAAGCAGATCCATCACTTTCATATATTAGGACAATATAGGCTTCAATGATTTTCACAACACTATTCACTCCCCTTTCTACCAGGAAACTTGGAGATGTCACATTATAGGCCAGCAAGATGCTGACTAAGATATTTAGCCTTTGCAAGCTATGGGAAGGAGAGAGAAGTCCAGTGTTCTGCCCTTACCCTCATGCTCCTTGAACAAATGTCAGCTGTTGTGTTGATCAATTGCTCTGTGAAAGAGCCGAGGTATTAAAGCATGTCCATCTTTTGTGAAACAAGTTACAAGCAGTATTTCTTAGGTGTATCGGAGCAGGGGAGAGAGAAAAGCCATAACAGAGTAAACATAATCATTGTTCCAAAGTTACAGTGCTGTGAATTCATGATTTATTATTATTATTATCAAAGGCACTTATTAGTTGCTTTTTTTGAAAAAGGCAGTAAAACAGCAACAAAGAGGAGCATTCCTGTTATTTCTAACTTTGTTCTTATTTAGTGTGGAGCATATAAAAAAAATAGCCCTGCTAATACCACTTCCAAAGTTGATACCAATGTTCATTGTCCCAATATTTCAGGTTGGAAGGGGCTGAGAGAGTTTATGAAAGCTCTGATTGCAGTTTTTTAATGTTCAGAAACAAACAAACAAACAAAAATCAACTATTGCACATGAAGAAGTGTTGTTTTTTCAGCCACAGGTTCAGAGCACTTCAGGAATGCTCGGTAACATTTTGTTGTGCGGCCTCATTTGTACTATATGAAAAAGCTGAAACAAAACAAATACTGTGGCATCTGTGTTTCCTGTACCTCGCATTCAGCTAACATTGCATCAGTTGTTGAATAAGAGAATAGCTTCTATGCGGGAAAAGTTTCATGCATAACTATAATTAAGGGTGACTCAAGCCTTATTGGGACGTGGGTGGCGCTGTGGGTTAAACCACTGAGCCTAGGGCTTGCCGATCAGAAGGTCAGCGGTTCAAATCCCCACGACGGGGTGAGCTCCCATTGCTTGGTCCCTGCTCCTGCCAACCTAGCAGTCCAAAAGCACGTCAAAGTGCAAGTAGATAAATAGGTACAGCTCCGCCGGGAAGGTAAACGGCGTTTCCATGTGCTGCTCTGGTTCGCCAGAAGCGGCTTAGTCATGCTGGCCACATGACAGGGGAAGCTGTATGCCAGCTCCCTCGGCCAGTAAAGCAAGATGAGGTCCGCAACCCCAGAGTCGGTCATGACTGGACCTAATGGTTAGAGGTCCCTTTACCTTTACAAGCCTTATTCTGAGGTTTGTATGTTAGGGAGGAAACTCTAGACACCACCTCTAGCAACAGAAAGGCATGTATACAGAGGCATTAAAACTCTTATGAGCCCCAAAGTTGGAAACTGAAGTGGTATAGTCCAAACAGAACTTTATAGCCTCAAGTCAGAACTGCAGCTGGAAGAAGAAATTGGATTGTGGTGTAAGCATGACTGTTTGGGTGTCCTAACTGCATCATGGAACTGTGAAAGAAAATCCATTTCCTGCACTGTCACTCAGTGTCTTTTGCAGGCATCGTTACCTTCACAGAAACTCAGACAAAGAGAATACTTCATTTCCGCCCGTCAAACTTCGAAAAAGTGTTAAAATTAATCAGGTGGGCAGTGAGCAGAAAAGGGGGCACCCGTGCGCTAAATCTATATTCCACTACCCCACCAATGAGCCAGAGTTTGCCGGTTGCGTTTGCAAACGATTCCATGATCATAATATGCATAGATTGTGCGTCGCTCCAATACATCAGGCAGAGATCTGAAGGTAAGGTGAGAAGATTGGGATATGGGCTGTTTTGTTTTGAGATGGCAGGCCCCAGTGGCTCAGTGCGTCTTGCTGTTGACCAGAAGGTTGGTGGTTTTGAACACCATAGAATGTTAGTCACAGGCCTGGTTATGGAGAATTGTTTTTGTTTGGCACCTAACAATATGCAATGAAGGTGCCAGGCAAACCTCCCTGGGTAGAGCATTCCTCAAAAAGGGAGGCACCACAGAAAAGGCCCGTTCTCATGTTGCCACCCTCTAGACCTCTCACAGAGGTGGTACATGAAGAAGGACTTCAGATGATGGTCAGGGTCAGTTAATATGCGGAGAGGCAGCCATTCTAAGGACTCACAGGGGGTTTGGGGGAGGATAAATGTTTAGCTTCAATCCATCTTATCCCTGTGAGCCGCATATGTTCCAAGCTTCACCTACACTGGTACCCAAGTCAATTTGGATATCAGAAAGCTGCAATGTGATAATTATGCTTTTGAGTCTGCCCCTCCCCTGAGGAGTCCAGAGCAGGGTTTAGCCTTGCAGCAGTACTACTGTAAAGTAGATTGAGCTGGTTCAAGGCTTTGTAGCTGAGCAGATACTTGAACCAGATATTCCCCATCTAAGCTCAGAATGGGATCCATTGTGCCGCACTTGCTCTTAGAATCCAAGACCTACATGCATCCAGATTTCACCCTAATATGCATGTGAAATCAAGTTCCTACCATACGTCATAGAATTGTATAATTGGAAGGGATCGTGCAGGTAATCTACTCCATCCCCTGCAATGCAGGAATCTCAACTAAATCATCCATTACAGTTGGCTGGCCAACCTCTGCTAACAAACCTCCAGTGAAGCAGAGTTCACCAAGGGAGATGGCTCAGCTGTCAAACAGAGATCATATCTCCTCTCAGCGAGAGATGAGGGAGAAATTCAGCTGTGTTTGCATTTAAAGCCGGATAATTTGCATTTCCTGATAACAAATGCAAAACAAAACACAGCCATCCAAATTCACACCATTGTGAATTTTGCAATGCAGCTCTCCAACCAATGTGTACAAAAATGTATGTTCCAATATTTTCCAAAAAAATAAAACCCTTGCAAGAATGCATCGTATTAGGGGTATTTGCTTGTAAAATGTGTATTTGGGGGGAAATTGCATACGAAAAATGTGTATCTTATAAATTTGCACTAAAATGCAAAATTTTCATGAGATATTTTTTAGAGCACGAACTGATTTGGAGACCTGAATTTAAGACTGGAAAAATGAGAAACAGAGAGAAACTGAAATTGACAGATCCGCTCATCCCTGGCTGTAGCTAGATAGGAAGGGCTGAGCAACAGATACTCTGTTGCTCAGTCCTATGAGCTGCTGTATCACCCCCTAGCGCTGGAAGTATGTGACATAAAATGTGGTGCATTCCAGATACAGTAACAGGTGATGAAACCATATCTGTAACTTGATTGCACACTGTTAGGATACTGGCAGAGGCTCCCATGTCAATGGCTGGAAGAAACATAATAAATTCACAAAGAATGCATCTATCAAGACTTAACCAGCCATGGTAGATAAACAGAACATTCATGTCCAGACGATAGTCTACCCCAGAGTACCAAATCCTAGGAACAGAGGAGAGATATTTCAAACACACCTGGCTGGAGGTTTTTTGAAATGGGATGCTAGAGTCAATCAGCCTTTTGTCCTGCTTCTTCTCTATTTGCTGGTTGGTACAAAAATGCTGCAGCAGGAAACCTGTCACTGTAGACAGGCTCAGCATCCCAAAACGTTTGAATTGTGTTTGCCACGGGCTCCTACACAAACAAAAACAAACTTTAGAAACAAAGAGGGGAAGCCAATTGAGGTCAATATTACTTGAAAGCTTTATAAATTACCTGTAACATGAAATAAACTTGTTCACTAATCAAAGTTGGTGCCTCTAGACTGGAAGAAATTGAAAACACGGCACAGAATGAAAATTGCTAACTGTTTGGGGGTTGTTGCTGTTTTGTAAATGGAGTGGCCTTGGTGAGAGGGGGGGATAAAAGGGGGAAAATGCAGAGACTGAAGAGGACAGGCGGCAATGCCAAGCTGCAGTGCAAGATGGATGGAAGCAGAGCAATGCAGAAAAGGCGCCGTCCGTGAAAGGGCACATCAGGACACGGGATTCAAATTAAATGCTAGTTAAGAATATAATAGGGGGCTGATCAGTGTCACTGTGCTTTATTCAGGGTTTCCATTTGAGACTTCCAGCTATCAAATGATTGTTCAGTTGACCCAAATTTCTGTGTTTTTTCATGATGGTTTCTAGCAAGACTGACAAAGCTGTGTCCCTGCACCACCAGCACCCCACCATATAATAATTCATTGGGTGAAAAATCTGGAACTGAGTCCTGGCACCCTTTAGGTGCATTTCAGCACCTCTGCAGCGTTTGTGGAGGTCGGGAACGGTGGGCTTTTTTGAGGGGGGAAGCCCTGCTTCTCACTCTCCCCAATGTTGTTCTTAAATGCCACATTTTGAAAACCATTTCTAAGGTACTATGTCCTAGTTACAGTTCTGAGAAAGGGAACGTATAGCACCTGTCCCCCCCCCCCCAGTTTTCTTGGACTCCAGCTCCCATCTTAGTTGGCCACTGGCTCTGCTGGCTGGGTCTGAAGGGAGTTGGGAGTCCAACAATAGTTGGATATGCTACAGGTTCCCCACCCCTGCTATAAATTCAGAATATGGGGATTAGCAGTCTTCTGGCTGGTTTAGAAAGCATGATTGCAAACCCTACATATGTTGTGATTTGGGGTCACCTTGTCTTGAGGGCAAGGAGAGAGAGATACTGCTTCTTCTTCTTTGGCGATCACTCGTAGCCAAGTAAGATTGTCTTCCATATACACGGTTTTAACAATAAGTCCGTAAGTGACTGTGGAGGCCAATTCTGGATCCATCCTTCCATAGTGGGGTCATTGGTTTCCGGGCCAGAGTTATCATGGTGTGGATTTGCCAAGCATGCCTTCCTCTTAGCACATTTCTCCCTTGCATCCTGAGTTTGAGTGTCTTCAAAGCCCATGACATCTTTGGTAAAGTCTGTTCTCCAACTGGAGTGTTCGCAGGCCAGTGTTTCCCAGTTGTCAGTGTTTATACTACATTTTTTAAGATTTGCCTTGAGACAGTCTTTAAACCTCTTTCGTTGACCACCAGCATTACACTTTCCATTTTTAAGTTTGGAATAGAGAAGTTGCTTTGGAAGATGATCATCAGGCATCCGCACAACATGACCAGTCCAATGAAGTTGATGTTGAAGAATCATTGCTTCAACACTGGTGATCTTTGCTTCTTCCAGTACACTGATATTAGTCTTCCCAAGTGATGTGTAAAATTTTTCAGAGACACCATTGATGGAATCTTTCAAGGAGTTAACCTGCTCACAGCAAGTGCATCATAGAAGCTCTGCAGTAGGGCGTTCTGTTTAAAGTGATTATACCAAACAAACAAACAAACAAACACCTGAAGCTTTCCTTATAGGAATTATGGAGAGAGAAGTCCCCCCAAAATAGGGGACTAAATTAAATTGTTTATGTACGTTACAGCAGCAAGGATTTTATAGAAGAAATTCCCACAGAATGGTTAAGTAAGGTGATGGACTATGCAGAAATGGCAAAGTTAACACCTAAAACAATACAACCCAATGATGACAGTTTTGTGGGAGAATGGAAGCCTTTTTCTGACTATTTAAAGAAATGTTACAGTTTGATGAATTCGCAAGGAGGATTTGAAGTACATACGAGCAACAGAAATACCGGTAATTAGGATTTGCTGTAATATTGTTATGGCATAATACATAGAAGAGGGGGAGAAAACAAAATTGCCATGGAAAATGGGATGGGAAATTGACAAAACAAAACAAAAATATGCGTTGGAGTGTATATGCGGAAGTTGCTCTTTTTTTCTTGAAATTTAATTTTAAAAATGTCTTTTTTAAAAAAATTAAAAGCTGCAGTAGATATGATACATAAACGTGAAAATTGCTTTATTAGATGGGCAGTTCTCAACAACGAAACATATCAGAGGTTTTCTGCTTTAGTCTTCCTGGAGTATTGGGCAAGCAGATTCTGCACACAACCAACCACAAAATTGTTGTCTATACTGAAATATTATGCATGTTTATGCAGAAGTCTCCTTGTGTCAATGTGGCTTGTTCCTTTGTTTACAGCTCCATTCTTAAATTGCTTCTGCTGCTTAGATCCATCTTTTAAAAATTAATAAATCATCACACTAACAAAACTATCAATGGAAATAATGAATTATAACTAGTTTATACACACACACACACACACACACACACACATATATGCATGGATTAGGAAACATAATTGAGGAAAGAGCACACTAGACTCACTTAACAGACACAATGATTGCGTTTTCATTTTATATATAGAAGGGGCTTAAAATGAAGGTCATATCTGAATCCTATTAAAAGTCAGGAAAAGCATTCTTGTTTGTGAGAATTACAAGACTGTGCTATTCCATTTACATTGGTAAACAGATTAAAAACACTTGGCATATTATTCAATTAAATGCAAGATTGCTAACTGACAGACTGAAGTACATTGATTTCCCCCCCCCAATTACATTAAGCTAAGTATGCTGCAAAAAGTTGCATTAGCTTGTTTGCTTAACCCTTTCATACTTCGCTACCATGGCATGCAAAATTAGTAACATAAAGCACATTTAATCATTTATTTTCTAAATGAATCTAACAGTGTAAAATCAGGAACCTCCTGTTTGGAACTTATTGATATATATATATATTCTATCAGTGGAAATCTTACATTTCTGTTTTGAGTCACATGGCCAGATCAAGCTGATATTTTGCAAGAGGGTGGCACAGAAATATTTGTATTTGTAAGCAAACAGACAAACAAACTTTCTCCAAGGGGTTTTAAGAACCAGGATCTACACACATTAATCTCTTAATGCCAGGGATGATAAATCTCAGGTTCAGGGGCCAAACTGGATCCTCCAGATCTTTCTAACTGGCCTTCTGGACTGCTCACTTGGTCACTTTCCCCCCACATTTTACTTACTTCTCATAACACTTTTTGCTTGGGAGAATGATGGTGGGTGTGCTGGGCCTGGGGGTAACCCATGAAACACGGTCCAGGACCAGACCAGAATCCAATGGTTCTGCTAGGAGTCAGTCCGACAGGGCCAAGGCAGGACACGAGGCAGGAAACCAGAAAGGACAGGTACAGGATCTCAGGCAGGATCTAGCATACAGCAATGTTGCTCCCACAACCTGGGGCGGGGTCCGACAGCCTTTTATCTTTGTCAGGGTAGCGGCCAGTCCTGATCCCCCAGCAACTCACCTCCCTGTTTCGCCCAAAGGCGAGCACTCCTCCTGCGAGTACTCAGGTCTCTCCTTCTCTCAGACCTTAGTCTCTGCAGCTCGGGAGACGTCGGTGGGTTACTAGACCCAGGGGCCGCCTCCCTGACCCAACCGGTAGTGGAGCAGCTGAAGGCAACAAGATAATCCCCACATCTGGAGCCAGGGCAGGCTCAGGCCCCTGACTTGGCCCAGCTGGTGTTTGCTGCAGGGGAACCTGTGCAGACTGGGACTCTTCAGGATCAAACCCCAGACTTGGTTCAGATGATGCCTGAGGCAAAGGATCTGGTGCAGACTGAGACTTCTCTGGATCCGAGTCCAAGCCCAAGTTCCAGGCCACCACAGTGTGTGCATACATATCTAATTTTTATTATTAATTCAATTGATCTCCCCTTCTTCCTTCCAAAGGAACCCAGGGTGGCAACTAGCCTACTGTGAAAACAGTAAAATTTGACAGTTTGTCATTGTGTCCACTTTTCCTCTGGCCCTTCCTCCATTGGCATGTGGCCCCCAAAATGTGGCCCAGACTTGACCCTCCCCCAAGCCTTTTATTTTCAAAAGTAAGCACTGAGTACGGTAACTGCAAACCATGGGGCGGGGGGCTCATTCGCCCCTCCAGATTTGCAGAGGAAAGTCACCATGTGGTGTGCTTTTTCAGCCACACACCACAAAAATGGTTATTTGAATTCAGGTGCCTGATCCACCAGCTTCTAAGTTAATGCTCCAATGAATCTGAGAGAAAGCAGAATAATGGTGAGGTGTTTTACATTGAACAGCATTTCCTGAAAGTGTCAGTTGTTTATTATCAACTTTACAGCTCTGCTGGGAGATTGTTTGTGTTACTGCATACTATTTATTCCAAAAGGTTTCATTCACCCCCATCATCAAAGGAATTATCATGTTCGTTTTCTTCCCTTAAAGGTTATGATTCAATTCTATTATTACTGCCAACCATATGTTATGGGATGCTTAGGTTTCTAGCATTCTCCCTTTCTCGACAGAATTTCCAGAGGGATACGTTATGTCACCTCTTGACTCTAAAGTATTTACAGTCATACCTCGAGTTAAATGTGCTTCAGGTTGAGCATTTTCAAGTTACGCTCTGCAACAACCAGGAAGTAATGGAGCACATTACTTCCAGGTTTCGCTACTCGCACATGCGCAGACGCTCAAAATGACATCACGCGCATGCGCGAAAGCGGCAAAACGTGATCCGCGCACAAGCAGACACGCAGTCACGTCTTACGTTCTATTCGGGATGCGAACGGGGCTCTGGAACGGATCCCGTTTGCATCTAAAGGTACCACTGTACTGTTTTCTTTTTTGATGATTGGGGTAGAAAATTTAATTCAAGGACGTGTTAAAGAGAAATGAATGATGAACTCCGGGGAATTATTATTTTCAAAAAATAATTCCGAGGAATTATTATATTCAAAAAAATATAAATCACAATAATAATAGATAGTCCAACAATGTACTGACCATTCTTTGTCATCCTAGCCCACTCAACAAAGGAAAAGATAAAAGAGACATCAGGTTATTAGAACAAGCAGTAAGATATAAGGACATACCGTACTGTAAGAAGAGCCCGTCTGGTCCAACATTCTGTTCTCAAAGTGGTCTCTATAGGAAGTTTGTAAACAGTCCCTTCCAACTCTATGATTGTAGGACTCTAACTGTAGGACAAAAGAACAAGTTTGCTCTCCCTTCTTGTAATTCTCAGCAATTGGTAACCAGGGATACACTATCTTTGGCATTGTAGGTAAAACATAGCTAGAATGGCTATGTTGCCATTATTACCCGGAAATATTGCACATTTGGAAGCGATTGCTTGAATAAAAACGGACTCTTCTTGAAATAAAAATGGTCTAATCCAAAAATATGGTTCAAAAGCTTTACTCGCAGAACTTGTTCCAAAACAGACACTTCAAACAATAGTATTACATCCAAATAGTTGCATAATATCATAGGCTTGTCCAAGCATAGGTTAAGCATCTAAGAAATATTAAATTACTTCACCCAGGGCTGAAAACAAAGCCGGAGGCTGTGTTCCTGGAGAGAATCATTTGCACACCTTTTTCTTCGTCTGCTTTAGAGAGAGAACAAAGACCACCTCACACAAAATGGATATTTGCAACAGAATGCCCCATGTGATCTAAGTCAAATACCTCATGAGAGCTAGCAGTGATACATTCTAAGTTAACTGTCTCTTGTTAGGCTCTTTGCTGATCCTTCAATGGAATTTTCCAATGTTACACCTCTAGCAATACGCACACAGAGTTATTTACCATTCCAGTGTACAATCAAACAACTATACTGTACCTGACAGGCCAGGAGCCACTGATAACCTTAAGGTACCCCTGACCATTAAGTCCAGTTGCAGGCAACTCTGGGGTTGCGGTGCTCATCTCACTTTACTGGCCGAGGGAGCCGGTGTACAGCTTCCGGGTCATGTGGCTAGCATGACTAAGCCGCTTCTGGCGAACCAGAGCAGCGCATGGAAAAACCTTTTACCTTCCCGCTGGAGTGGTACCTATTTATCTACTTGCACTTTGACGTGCTTTCGAACAGCTATGTTGGCAGGAGCTGGGACCGAGCAACGGGAGCTCACCCCGTCACAGGGATTCGAACCGCGACCTTCTGATCGGCAAGTCCTAGGCTCTGTGGTTTAACCCAGAGTGCCACCCACGTCCCTTCTGATAACGTTATCCTCCATTAATTTGTCTAATCTTATCTGAGTTGTTTGCCATCACTACCACCTGTAGGAGCAAATGCCATCATTTAACTATGCACTGTGTAAAGAAGTACTTCTTTTTTTATTTAACCTCTCCTGAATCTTCCAACGTTCAGCATTGTTGCATTTCCCTGAGTTCTAGTGTTATGACAGGAGAAAAACCTTTCTCTATTCACATACCTTGCATAATCCTGTACACCTCTTTGCACCCCTGCAAATGGAAGCACAAAGGGTGGCAACACAAGAATGTTTTACTTGCCTGCATTTTTTATTATCACAGCTACATTTGCAGCTTTGATACACAGTTGAGAAGGAGGAGGAGGAGGAGTGAATGGATGAACCACTCTTAGAAATCTTCCTAGTAATATAGTGACAACAGCTATAACTCTAACCTAGGGGATATCTTGTGGTGAAAAAAATAGATGACTTTCTCTGAAGAATACAGTTCATATTAGTTCATCGCAGCTCTGAAACTAGGTTGTTTTTTTTTCAAAATACTTTCACTTATCTTTCTCTAACAGGTATAGTGAAGCACAAAACAACATATCCATTACTGCGGTTTACTTTTTAATGGGCTCCCCCCTTTTTTTTAGACAATTGGTCACTGTTTAATATAGGAAGAACTTATTCTAGGCATGTTTGTTTTGCTCTTCGGGATGTGGGCACGGGTGTCACAGCAAACACACAAAACCATCGCTTTCAGATGAATTACAGTTTGCCCGGCTACTGTGCTGCATACTGTAGCATGACAAAGCAAACTCTGAAATGTTTAGATAAGCGGGCTGTAAATTGCTTCTGCCTCAGCTCAGCAAACCGAGTTAAATCTGTACGGCAAAGGCTTTTGCACCTCAAACGTTGTTAGAAATAAATAGATATGTACACAATATCCTGAAAGGGCAGAGGAGTGAGAGTGATTTGTTAAAAAAACAACAAGCTCTTCCAGGGTAATGAGAGATGACTACAAGCCCAGCATCCTTGCCGATCTCAGTGCTCGTCTTTTTGCATGGGTTCAGCATGGCCTTGAAAAGCTTTGAGAGCTGTATGGTGAACCTTAAGCTGTATCTTCAATGCCCGCCTTCAGGTGCACTCCTGAAAAGGCACCAGAATGAGGAGGAGAACTAAAGTAAGGGGGCAAATCCCAGGGTATGATCTGAAGGACGTGAGGTCACTACTTTGCCAAGCAGACGTGGGAGACTTCCTGGGAACCACATCCATGTTTCAGAAAAGCAGGTGACATCTAAGAAAGTCAATGTGACTGTCCACAGAGGTCTCCAATAAGCGGAGACTTATAAAGGACATGCAAGGAAGGTCATACAACCAAGGATGAGTACAATGAAGTATCCCACACCTGTAAGGATGCTGTCAACAGCCCTGGAAAAGAGATACAGTGGTACCTTGGGTTAAGTACTTAATTTGTTCCAGAGGTCCTGAAACTGCTCTTAACCTGAAGCACCACTTTAGATAATGGGGCCTCCCGCTGCTGCTGCGCCGCCGGAGCACAATTTCTGTTCTCATCCTGAAGCAAAGTTCTTAACCTGGGGTACTATTTCTGGGTTAGTGGAGTCTGTAACCTGAAGCGTATGTAACCCGAGGTACTACTGTATTAGAGCCACAGCTAAGAGCTGAGTGCAGGGTGGGGAACAAAAGTGAAGAAACTACCCCAGAAGGAGCATGACGTGTTCCCCACTGGAGGTACTACCCCTCCCCTATCACCCCTAACACCCCTAGATCCTGATATTCATTAATTTATTGGGTTTAAGGATTTTTCCCTCCCCCCAAACTTACAACATCATATATTTAAAAGTATCTTTATTTCTTCATGACCTCTGTTTTGTGACTTCTGTTCCTGCAAAGATTAAAGCAAGATCACACTCTCCTTTTTTAAAGATCTTCCAGATAAAAAAGGTTAAAGCCTAGTAAAAAAGGGTGAGAGGACAGCTAAATACAGACAGAAAGAGACACAAAGAGAAAGAGGATTTGTGACAGTTAGGGAAGAAAAATATGAGCTTGTCCGATTTGTCAAATCAGGATGCAAGAAAATAACGTCAGAAGAGGCATCGAAGTGTGGCACAGTTCTTAGTCATGTCCAAATCATGTGACAGTGGTAAATCTTTTCCACCACAACCCATAAAGCAGCTCCTCCCCCCCCAACAGATTTTCTGCTAAAATGCTAAACAGCCCACCATTTCTCAAAATCCCCTACATCTTCATTTTCCTCAGGCACAATCTGAAGTGTAGATTTTAATTATTTCCTTTCTCCTCCACCACCACCACCATGCTATTCTTTTTATATTCTCTCATCATCGGTTCCTCCTGCCCATATCCCAAAAGGTCAATCATAATTGAAGTCTGTCTAAATCAAAACAAAATATTGTGGGAATGCATTTTCCGCTTCACAATTAATGCATTTTCTGCTGCGAAGAATTCTTGAATTAGCCACGGAAAAGAAGAGTTCAGCCAAAGGGCAGCCTAATGTCCCTCTTACTGCAGATCATGTCTAAGAATACCAGCCTGATCCAGTTGTCCCCACCTGGGCTGGCCCAGCAATGCTATTCCACAAATAGGTACCCTTGTTTTAACAGATTAGGATATTTATCCATTCAACAAGAATATACTATTCATTTGGAAAAGAGAAATAAGTCATCAGCGTTGTTGAAAGCAATCCCACTGCGAACACTGGAGAAGAAAATCCATTCCTAAAAGAATAATTCCTTATTCAGTCCATTTAAGCACATTTGCCCCCCCTCCAAACCAGAAATCATAATTCATATTAGCAGCGTGAGGCTGGAAAGCTGAGCAGATACTTCGTAGATGCAGTCCAAGCATTCTTGGCTAGATTAAAATTTTAAGAAGTATTTTAGAATGCACAAAACATTGGCACTGACAGCTGAGTGCAAAGAATGCTGTAATTGTGCATTTGGAAGTCTAATCACTCCTTGGTAATGCTTGTACAAACAGAGCTCCTGAGTGGCCGCCTTCGTGCAGCAGCCAATGGAAGAGGTGGCTCCCACCCCAATTTGTTAATCCATAGCGTGAGCACTCACACTAGGCATCTATCCAGCCAAAGGTAAGCACATTTCGAGTCTCATCGATTTCGGCAGCAGAGATTTAAACACACGCTTAGCTCTTCCCAATCAATGGGACTTCAAAGTGTTCAGCCTTGGCTGGAGCATGCCTAAGATAGGTCAGAACACCTTAAAATACAGAACAAATGCCACTGTTCTAGGCACAGTGCCCAATCTACCCCCGTCCTCTGCACAGCAGCAGCAGCAAGGCGGCCAGAGGTGCAACTATCAGCTCATTAATTTCCAGCCATCCCACCGCAATTGCTGGCAATGCTCATTTCCATTCATATGGACTTGAGACTCCAAAAGGCACTTAACAAATGACCTACATTAATCCACACACCCAGTACCAAAAAATGCAGCTCTCTGGGCTGCAGCCAGATTGCCATTATATATCAAAGGGCATTTAAGGAAAGAAGAATTTTGTACACCTTAAATCTTGCAGGAAAGGAAAGGAAACAAGCCTGGAAACGCAGGTGTTCAAACTGAAGATTAAAGAGTGAAACACTCATGGGGGGCATCTACTGAGGGTCCGCTCCCCAGCAGGGGACCACTGGCAAGAGCCCCACGGACTTGCTGCAGAGAAGTGGATAGGGGGAAGGATGCTAATCGAGGGCACCTTGCTCAAGAACTCTCCGAAATCTGGAGCCAACAGTGCCCTCTCTCCACTTCAGTAATAAATCCTCTTCAGTAATAAATCGATCAGTAATGGTGGGATCCTTAATAATTATTGTTGTTATTCTGTAGGACATGAGACTCTTAATCTCAGGGTTGTGGGTTTGAGCCCTACATTGGGCAAAGGTTCCCCATATTGCAGGGGGTTGGACTAGATGACCCTCGTGGTCCCTTCCAACTCTACAGTTCTACAATTCTGTCGTTTAATTTATATACAGCTTAAGGCAAAATAGGCTCCTGTGAGATTTACAAGCACAAAAATCAATGACACAAACATTAAAATTTAAACATCCGTAATAAAAAGAGGGGTTAAAACAAACCCATTAAAACCACTATTAAAACATGAAACTCAGGTGGGATATCAAGAGAATGCCTTTATGAACAAGGACACATTCAAAAGCCGGTGGAATGCCAATACTGATGGGGCCTCTCATATTTCAGCAGAAAGTGCATTGCATAACACCAGCACCAGCACTGAAAACGCCTGCTTCCACATCACAAGCTGAGGATTTTAGGCCATTGCAAGACTATTGGGGGAAGGGCGCATAATCCCCTTTGTTCTTCTTTAGCACATCTCAGGGCCACTGGTTTCACATGATTGTGTTGAATGACCCTGGACTTTGACAGATAGCTTGGTCAGTGTTTATAATAAAACATCTATTCTGTATATGAATGTTTCAAAGATGTCTTTGCATCCTGCTTGTAAGTTTTCAAGAAGTGTCTGGCAAGCTACTGCTTTGGGAAGGGCAGAAGCACTGAATTCGACTGATCTTAGTTTTGACCCAGCAAAACTCTCCTTATGTTGTTGTTGTTGTTGTTGTTAATTTTATTGTTTATACCCCACCCATCTGGCTGGGTTTCTTCAGCCACTCTGGGCTACTTCCAACAAAATATACAAAATAATAAAATGTCGAACATTAAAAACTTCCCTGAACAGGGCTGCCTTCAGATGTTTTATAGAAGTTGTGTAATTCTTTATCTCCATGACATCTGATGGGAGGGCGTTCCACAGGGAGGACGCCACTTCCAAGAAGGCCCTCTGCCTCTGAATGTTTTATTCTCCATTTTTTTTTGTCTGTTACTGCCTGCATGTGCTGGAGACATACTTACATAGCTATGAAAGCTGACACAAAAGGATATTTCAGAAAACCTGGAGATCACACTGCATTCATTCTTAGAAGATAGAAAGCTTGGCGATCACCCTACTAATGGTACAAACCTCCCTAAGGATGCTGTCCCTAGCATAATTTTTTGGAATCAGCTCCATTAAAAATCAACGGGACTTGCTTCCTAAATAAATACGCTTCTCAGCATCAGGGTGACTTTGCTGAAGACATGCTGTCTGCCCATTTCTTACACTGGACAGCAGCATCTAAGCACTTGAAGTTGGCTCACTTCCTTTTGTGATAATATTCTTGTTTAAGGGATTAATGTCCTAATCCATTAAAACCACAGTGCTTATTCGGGGAACTGCATTGTTGTGCCAGCTCAGTTGGGGACAACTAGATCAGATCCTTATTCTTGGAGATAATCCGCAGGAAGAGGTACATTATGTTGCCTTTTGGTTGAACTCTACTTTTCTGTGGCTAATGCAAGAATGGTCCATGGCAGAAAATGCATTAATTGTAAATTAAACCTTTTGAATAGAGGGAATGGGGGAAATGCTTTTGTATAATGTCTGGCTTTCATTTAGACAAATCTTCACTATGATTGACCTCTGCAGGCGTGGGCAGGAGACTCTATAACATGGGCAGGCAAACTAAGGCCCAGGGGCCAGATCCGGCCCAATTGCCTTCTGAATCCAGTACTTGGATGGTCCGGGAATCAGTGTGTTTTTACATGAATAGAATGTCCTTTTATTTAAAATGCATCTCTGGGTTATTTGTGGGGCATAGGAATTCGTTCATTTCCCCCAAAAAAAATATAGTCCGCCCCCCCCCCCAAGGTCTGATCGACAGTGGACCGGCCCCCTGCTGAAAAGGTTTGCTGATCCCTAATCTATAAAATCAAAATAGCTGCTTGCCAATAGGTTGTAGTTATACAACAGGGTGTTTAAATATATAGGTTGGCACAGAGGATTCAAATCCAAAGGCAGTTTTAGAGTGGAATTAATAAAAATAAATCAAATCTTAGGCTGTTGAGCCGGGATCTTGTACTCAACTAACTTTTAATCAGAGCAGAACCCTTGCAATTAATAGACTTTAGTTAGCCATGGCCATTAATTTAATTGGGTCTACACTGAATAAAAAACTAGCTGAATATAATACATAGAATTATATATTGCTCTCTACCTTTCGGAGTAGGGTCAATGCATATGTTACTTACAGGCTTCTTAAGAGTGGAAGTAGAAGTGACTAGTCTTTTTCGGTTTAGTTTTAGCCATCATGTTAAATCTAGGCTATGTTCATCACACTGCCTATGGATGGACACACCTGGTGTTACTGCTATCACACAGGGCTGGGGGTAATGAAGAGGGGTGGCTATGGACTTCTGCCAATCTCTTGGCCAGCTGCCAGGATGTTTAGAATAAAGCGGAAGTGTTTCATTTTGTTTCATGAAAGCCACCAGCATTATTCTCACCTAGCAACATGCTCACAGATGCATCCCCCCAAAAGCTCAACTCCAGCTCATCATTTCACATGTTGTGGTTTGAGAGTCCACCTGCGACCTTCTTTTGTAGCCACTTTCTGTGAGTTCTGTTGAGTCAAAGGAAGGCGGTTGCCAAGCAAGCGTAGCATAGCAACACAAGAAGATGCCTTATACCAAACCATACCATTGATCCAGATTGTTCAGTATTGTCTCTACACCGACTGGTAGACCTTGACACTACAGGGGCTGGCACTTCTGAGATGTTCTCCACGCAAACCTTGAACTCTACTCCTGAGCTACAGGCCTCCCTCTAATGGCAGTGGCTGCTATCAGGATTACTCTTGTGCCCAGACTCTTCTGCAGCGTCTTCAATCCACACTACAAAGCACTGTTTCAGCTATCATTTGCCACTAGAATAAAAAGGAAATGTTGCCATCGGCTCTGCTCATAATAAGAGTCCACCAAGATTCACCACCACCCTGACTAGTCCCAGGCTCACTCGCTCACTAACAGAATATCTGAAGTTCTAAATAACCTCCAATAGGGATGTTGATTTTGTTACCTGTTTGCCATTTTCCCTATCTTCATTTCTCCACATCTCCATGATTTTCCCATTTCTTTTTCACAAGCCAACATGAATATTCACCAGCCTCTTTGTGCAAATTGCTCCTAAAATATACATTTTTGTGTTACGAAACTATGTGCATGGTCTCTTTTTTCAGGTCACAAAATCTTTAATAAAATTTGTGTGTGTGTGCATGCAACTTGGCCTGATTTGCATAATGTTTTCCTAATGTAATGCATTTTAGTACAGCGTTTTCTTGACTATATGTATATGTTTATGCAAAGTTTGCCCCAGTATGTGCATTTTTATGCACTTTATATGGCTGGAGAAATGCATTGCAAAATTCAGAAAAGATGGCTCTTTTTCATTTCGTTCATTGTTTCAGAAAGTAAAAATAGGGTAGGTACACCTTTAGAGGCAAACTGAATCAAATTTATCCCCCATCCCTAGTCCAGACCCCCCAAAATGACATGGCACTGCTGTAAGAGACAGGGCAATTTGCAATGTTGCAGCTGCTTCCTTTTTTAAAAAGAAGAACTGCGTAAGTGGCCCAGCAGGGCAGTGCTCAGCCTCAAAAGAGTGGCTTAATAACTCAGACCTAGCTGGAAATGAGAACTGGCATTTGCTATAAATGTGACAGAGCAAAATGGAAACAGTTTACCTTTCCACACCTGAACAAGTTTATCAAACACTAATTTTAGTTCATCCTCTTAAAAGCTCCATGTATAATGCACAGACAACAGCGAAGCCCGTAAGTCAGCGCAATCCAATTTGTATTGTTACATCTCTTCAATGACCTTCTTTCTTCTCTCCCCTTCCTTACCTTCTGCAGCACAATCTATAACCTTTCTCTCTATACAGAAGTCAAAGGCTTTAGCCCTTTTGCCCCTAAAGCTCATTAACCCTTTATTTGCTTTCCTAATGAGCTTGGTACATACCAAAAGAGCTTTCCGATATTGTCAACATACCTTGCTCCAGGCAGGAGTGTCAAGGCCTTCTGCCAATACTTAAGCTTTGCAGATGGATGACATGTGACAGCTTATATAATTGGCTTGGGCTTTATATACTAATAGGACACTGGGATGCAGAGGAAGACCTGTTTCCAGGTCTGGGGGGGAAATACATGTTTGTCCAACCTGTACAGATCTCTCTGATAATGCTGAGTGAAGTGTTTTCAGGGGAATAATAATATATACCTGCATTATATACCTATGTGGAATTCTTGATTTCATCTACCAACTAATCCTAAAAAATAATTCTGGTATCTTAGAAACTGAAAGTCCGCCAAAGACTTGGATAAAATGGTTATACTTCTGCGGAGGATCACACCAGGCTATATCAGATTACTGCAGGTAAGACAGTTGTATCTACCTCTCCCTATCCATCTGTTTCTGACTATCTATTTTATTTACGCTTCTGGAATGCCTCTGTGTTGCTCACACAGCTTATCATATGTGCTCCACCTAACAGAATGACTTGGTGAAACTAAATGTCCCATCCATTCATGAATGTCCAATTAAACCTTTTCCGGGAAGTGCATTTGCTATAATGCTTGGTAATTGATATCATTCTAGGTCACACAACGCAAGAAAGTGTATGTTGGCACTTTCTCTGGATTTAAGCAAGGGCTGTATTTTCCTGGAGGCAAACTGCAAAGAAAATGGACATTTAATATGTGAAGAAAATGTTAATAACGTTAGTATGGCAAGACTCCAAACCCATTAACACAGACAAGCGGGGAAATGTTTCAGTCTTTAGCTGATGATGATCTGATCTTTAACAAATACAGATGAATCACAGCCTGGGGGAAACCAAATGATTTAGTAGTGTACACACACACAGAGAGAGAGAAAGAGAGAGAGAGAGAGAGAGAGAGAGAGAGAGAGAGAGAGAGAGAGAGAGAGAGAGAATAATTCCCTTAGGTAAAGAATTGAGAATACAGTAGTAGCAGCATCAAAGATCTGAATTGAGAACTTTGAGGCATTTGCGTGCTGAGGTCCCACAAAACCCCTACCCCAATAACTCAGACATCACACATAATTTTTGTTTGGTTTTTGGCATAATTTTGGCCACAACTTTATTTTATACAAATTGAGAGTGGTTGCTTAGGCATTGGTATGACTACCTGTCCCCCCCCCGCCTTGGGGGACAGCACTGACTCCTTAGCCAGTCCCGGAGGAATCATGGTCAGAGTCAGATGGAGCTGCGTCACAGACTCTCACTGCTCCGCGCATGTTCCTTGAAGCTTACGCGGCCCGCACCCTGCCGTCAGGGTTTGGACGAAGGGGATGGTAAGCTTCAGAATTCCTTTAACGGAATACCCGTCAGCAGCAGCATTGGAGGGGCAGGCACAGCCAATCCATACCCCTCCACCAACCAATTTTTACCAATGCCTAACCGCCAACCTTACAAGTTGTGACGATTTGCTAAGCAGTAGGCAAAACCCAAAGGCACGCACTAATCAGCCAATTGGGCAAATTCCTACTGGGCCCTCGCACCAATGCGAGCGACCCCATGACAGGCAGAGCAAGGTCAAAGCGCAAGCCCAAATCAAGGGAGGGCGGGCGGGAGATCCGATGTCCACAGCAAAAGAGAAAGAGAAAGCTGTGGACCCTGCTTATATATGGAGACTAAACCCACCCCTAAATTGGCAACATCATTTTGCCCCAGTAACAGCTTCAACCAATCTGCTCCAGCCCCATTGCCCTTAATGGGCTGGACACTAGCTGGGTATTTGTTTGGCCCCATCCGCAACACGTGCTCTCTCTTTTATGAGAACACGCTTTGCGTGCTGAGGTCCCACAAAACCCCTACCCCAATAACTCAGACATCACACATAATTTTTGTTTGGTTTTTGGCATAATTTTGGCCACAACTTTATTTTATACAAATTGAGAGTGGTTGCTTAGGCATTGGTATGACTACCTGTCCCCCCCCCGCCTTGGGGGACAGCACTGACTCCTTAGCCAGTCCCGGAGGAATCATGGTCAGAGTCAGATGGAGCTGCGTCACAGACTCTCACTGCTCCGCGCATGTTCCTTGAAGCTTACGCGGCCCGCACCCTGCCGTCAGGGTTTGGACGAAGGGGATGGTAAGCTTCAGAATTCCTTTAACGGAATACCCGTCAGCAGCAGCATTGGAGGGGCAGGCACAGCCAATCCATACCCCTCCACCAACCAATTTTTACCAATGCCTAACCGCCATTCGAGCTCTTACGCTCGCCGCCAACCACTCACAAATTAAACCACACCCTCAGCCTGGATACTAGAGCATCCAACCACACATCATTCCCAACTGGCGAAAGATGAACCCCGTCATCCCTATAAAATTCCATCGCCCTGAACGAAATCAGAGGGTGCGGGATTACAGCCCCGCCCAGATTCGCCACCAGCTTGCTTGCCGCGGAATTAATCCGTTTCCTTACACGTTCGGTGGCAACCGGGCAAGGACTACCTCGCCAAACACGGCGTTGCAATAGCTGTGACCAAATTAGCTTACTTGACGGCACCAATGCCGCCAACTCCCCCAAGTCCTGCAAAATGGTGGCACGCAGCACATAGCAGGAAGAAGAAACCATATCGTTCTCCCCGAGCTGGACCACGATCGCTGAAGGAGGACCGCATTGGAGGACACGCCTTCGCATGAGGGGTAAAAATTCCCTCCACAGCATCCCCCTTCTGGAGATCCAGGACACCTGTACGTGGCGCGGGAAACCCAGGCCGTCACCCAGTCCGGACTGGCGAGCCCTGTCCGCAGCCCAGTGCACAATACTGTGCCCTACTATCCAGATACGGATAGCAGCCCGACCTAGGGTAAAACACAAACATGTAAGTACAAACGCATTACTTCCGCACATATGCTTTGAACGCATCCGAACGCCACCGACCCAAATCCTTTATCCTTTTAACTGACAAGCCCCAGTGTGCAGCAGTTGTAGCCGCACCAATCCTAAAAGAGTGAGGGGCAAACTCAGCAGCCGAAAGGCCGCAAGCCGCTACAGCTTTCCGCAACACTCCAGTAAACTGGTGTCTCACCAGCGGGCGGCCATTTTCGTGCTTGAACAAGGGCCCCTCGCCGCCAGGACGCAATGCTAAATACTTCTTAAGGTCCTTCACTGGGCAAGGGCCACTTTGGCCAGTTGCAGGGAGTGTAATAACAGCGCCCCTGCCTAGTTGGTCCGTTTTTGAATTCCTAACAGTAACTTGCAAGTCCCGTGCAGACACACTAACGTCCTGCATCAGCAAGCCCCTAGACCCACCATCCCGCTTGGGCTCTAGGACCACTTCTCCGATTCTCAGGGCCCCAAAGAAAGTTAACGAAAAGGCTGCAGAGAATAGCCGCGCCTCAAATTTCGACCAACAGATGCTCCGTAACTTAGACCGCATCTGCGTCAGTAATTCAAATGTAATGGGCCGTCTGGAGATGTGCCTGGAAGGAGTGAGACGCCCCCAACCCTCTAGGGCCCTGCGCACTACGAACTTCTTACACGGGTCCTTGTTAAAATATGCCTTACTAAAAAAGGAGATTGCTGCAGAGTGCAGGCGTAGGGTCCTAGCTGCCCGGCGCATCTGAAATAGGTGTGCCAGATACCGGAGCACCTGAGAGGTGGAATGGGGGGCGGCAACCTCCCCTACAGGTTGCCCATTAAATAACAAAAAGTCCGCCCAGGCCTTTTTATAGGACCTCAAGGTAGAAGGTGCAACAGATGCAGCTACTCCCCGTAAGACTAAGTTCTGCCAAGGTTCCAGAGATGATCCGGGAAAATCTCCGGACGGTCTCGAGCCTCTGGCACCAAGGACCTGAAACGCTCCATCTGGAAACGGGACAGAGCATCAGCAATTTCGTTAGAAATTCCTGGGACAAAACGGGCAGAAAACACAATGTTAAAACGTAAACAATGCAAAACGAAGGCCCGAAGAAGGGCAGATACCCGAGGGGATCGTGAAGACTGCTTGGCCAGTACATTCACCACCGCTTGGTTATCAGTCCAGAAACAAACACGGTGATCCCTGAAGCGCTCGACCCATAAGTGCACTGCCACTACAATGGGAAAAAACTCAAGAAAGGTTAGGTCCCGAGTTATAGCCTGCCCCCGCCAAGCCGGAGGCCAATGCTCCGCGCACCACCTGCCGTCCCAGTACAGGCCAAACCCCAAGGACCCCGCAGCATCGGAATGCACTTGGAAGTCGTTGTGGAGGTTCAAGGTGTCCTGCCACAAGGACACCCCATTGAATTCCTCCAAGAATTCCAGCCAAATAGCAAGGTCAGCCCGGACCTGAGAAGGAAGGCGGACCCTGTGATGCGGGGCCCGCAAGCCCGAGGTAAGTCTGGCCAAGCGGGAACAAAATGGACGCCCAGGAGAGACCACTCTGCAAGCAAAATTAAGATGGCCCAGTAATGACTGAAGCTGCCGCAGTGAAACCTTCTCCAAAGGAATCATATCCTCAATAACCTTTCTCAAGGTGGTAATTTTTTCAGGCGGCAAGCTAGAGGTTTGAGCCACAGTATCTAACAAGATACCCAGGTAAGTCAGCTGCGTAGAAGGACCCTCAGTCTTTCCAGCCGCCAACGGGACGCCCAGATCTTCCGTTAAGGAAGCGAAGGCCTGCAATAAGAGTACGCAATCCCCTGTATCGCCAGCTGAGGCGACCAAAAAATCATCGAGGTAATGCGTGACACCGCTTAAACCGGTTTTATCCCGCAAAGCCCATTCCAAAAATGAACTAAAACTCTCAAACGCCGCACAGGCAACAGAGCAGCCCATGGGCATAGCCTTATCGAAGTAAAAACTTCCTTCAAACTGAAATCCCAGCAACCAGAAATCGTCGGGGTGAATAGGAAGCAGCCGAAATGCTGATTCAATGTCACATTTTGCCATTAGGGCGCCCGCTCCAAATTTCCGGATCATCTTGATTGCCTGATCAAGAGAAGCGTACCGCACCGAACAAAGTTCCGGGGGAATCACATCATTCACCGATGTTCCCCTAGGATGTGAGAGATTATGGATCAGGCGAAATTCCCCCGGGGCTTTTTTGGGGACTATGCCCAATGGTGAAATATGTAATTTGGGAAAAGGAGGGACAGCAAATGGACCGGCCATGCGACTTAAGGCTAATTCCTTAGCGATTTTCTTACGCGCCACCTCTGGCATATCCCTAATCGATTTCTGGTTCGCTGGGTTTCTGGCAACCGGGGTAGAGACCACAGGGATTCTAAAACCTAAAGAAAAACCATCACGCAGATAGGACGCCGCCTTGGCGTCGGGGTACAATTCCAGCAGAGAAAGCAGCGGCTGTAGCTTTACCGGGGTGTAAGCTAAGGAGGAGATCATACTACTTTCCTGCTCCCGCGGCAGGGACTTGTGCAGCGGGCTTTGGGGGCTGCTGAGAGCCCCCTCCCTTCCGAAAGGGGCGGCGGCCTGTCTGGCACGTGGACCCGGCATGGTTCCCAGAGCACTTATCACACGCATGTGAGTATTTACAGGATTGTCGTGTACAAGTGCCTTTATTGAAATCCCAGCAAAAGGGCTTACGCCCTAACTTCGCAGGGGCAAACTTAAACTTCTGTGTATCAGGGGCTTTCTTATCTATACGGGGGGCCACATAAGTGGTCCATACATCCAAGTCCTTCCGATCCCAGCGGGCCGTAGGGATCTTTGCCGCCCTGCGCCTAAAATTCTGGTCATAAGCTAGGGCGGCAGTTTCTCCAGCCATTGTGAAGGCAGAACGGACTATGGATAGATACACCCAAAGATGTAAGGATCTCCTGGGATAGGCCGAGGCCACAACTCCGGCAAACACCTGGAAACTATCCAACCAGCGTTCAAAGGTCCTATCGGCCTTAGCTATGAGCGTCCGCTTCTTTGGAGCTAGCAGGCCCTTATCTAAAGGCTCCTGCCCTTCCAACGGGGGGGCTAGGCTAAAAATATCAACATAGCGGCCGTCCAATATCCTTGAACGCAACTTGGCGGGCAGGTGCGCCCCGGGAATGATGTCCCTGGCCGAGTTGGTGGAGACCTTTACGTCCGGCACCAGGGCCCCGTCAAGGCAGTCTAGCACTGCACCGTACCTGGCCCTATGGGAATTCGCCCTCCGTTCCCAAACCCACTTTGGGAGCCCTGAGGTTTCCCCAAAACCCCAGTATAACTTAAGGGGCGCCTCCTCGTCACTGCTAGATGTCTGGGATGACGCACCTGATGAAGAGGAGGAGGTGTCTCTACGCCTCTTCTTGGCACGCCTCCTCGAACTTTTCTTACGGCGGCGGTGACCACCTGAAGACGTCTTCGGAGGAAGAGGAAGGCTATCCTCGACCGACGACTCCGATGCATCGCCCGGCTGCGGAATGGCTGGAAGTAACTGAAAAGACCCAACCTGTGAATTATCAGGATTCAAACTGCCCGCAACTGCGGGTTGCGCAGGTATACCCCGCACAAGAAGGCCCCGAGCCGGTGCCTTCCTCCTAGCCCCCGCCCGGACTGAGACCCGACCCCGTGGCACGGCAACCTGTGACACAGGCGGCTCAGGGGACTGAGCCCGTGGTGCGTCAGGCAAGTAGCCACTAGCTGGCCGTGGTTCTTCCTCTTCTTCACTGGATGAAGACGGAGGAAGCGAAGCATCCACTGGGGGAGCCAGCGTTGCCGAAGAAGTTGACGGGGTCGAGCGGCGCTGCATCAGGCCATCCAGCTCCGCCTCCATCCTTGCCAGAGCCACCGGGTCATCAGCCAAACTAGAGACCATGGATTGAATACGTTGCAACGACTGGCCAGGTTGAGGAGAACGCAAGGCCTGAGATGGTCCTTTTATGGGCCGCTTAGCAGTGAGGACAGGAGCCGACTTCCTTGACGCCTTCTTTGGGGCCATGCCTGCTACTGGCTCAAACAAAAATTCAAGTAAAGGAAAGAACCAAAAGAAATAGAAATAAGGATGAGTAAAATTAAACAATAATAATGATAATACAAATTAACCAAATAATTCGTAAAAGGAAGCAACCAGCAGGCAGCAGGCAGAACCCAACGCCCCCAAATGTATTTGTAAACTCAACCAGAGGCGCAACCAACAGTGATTAACAGGCAACCCGAGCAGGCAAAAGCAGAATTCCCTGCAATACCAGAACGGCCACTAGAGGCCGCTGCAGTGTGAAACCCACCACAAAAGAGCAGACCCTGCAGTTACCAAAGCTGGCCAGCAGAGGCCGCTAATACTAGAAAAATAGGAGGCAAGATGGCGCTCCCGCCAAAACTGCCCTCAAAATGGAGGATCCCCAACCAACCAGGCCGGGCCAGAAACTAGGGCTTGCCTCACAGCGCCGAAGGAGAAGGCCCAGCGGCGCAGGTAAAACGCCCCGCGGCCTGCGCTGCCTCTCCCGGCACCCCCAGGGGAGGGGGGGGCCAAGGGAACGGGAGGGGTGAAAAGGAGAGGGGAAGAAGGGGTTAACCACCCCCGCGCCGGATCCAAGAGGGCCCACACGCCCTGCTGGCAAAAAGCGGCCCAGGCCACGCAGGCCCCGGCCGCGGAAAAAACCCCCCGCGCCGCCGGAGCAACCCACGGCGTGGCGCGGCACCCGACCAGGCCCGACCCCGGCGCGGCGCTCAAGGCGCCCCCGGCGGGCCGCGCACCGGTGCCGCGGCGGCAGCGAGCTCCCCGGACCCCCGGGCCCGCCCTATAGGACGGCCTAGGCCGAGCAGGCCCCAGCCGCGCCAAGCGGACCGCGCTGCGATCGCCGCGCCGCCTGTATGCCAACGGCGCCGCGCGGAAGGCCCCGCCGGGCCCAATCCAGCCGGGGCAAGCCAGGCGCACCCCCCCCCCCGCCGAGAGGCCGCGCTACGGCAGCGGCCGAAAGGGAGGCCCGGGAACAGCCACCCGGACTGGGCCGGGGGCCGCCCGATTCAATGGGGGGGGTGAGGGGGGGTGAGGGGGGCGACGGACAAACCGCCGCCAGGCCTCGCGCAGCCGCCGGATGGGGGCGGGGGTCCGCCGCGCCGCCGAGGGCCGACAGCAGTAGACCTCCTCGGCCGGTGGGAGGGGGCAGGATCACCGGGGCACCCAGGCCCAGCTGGGCCGATTAGAACCTTCCCGGCCCGGACAGTGGCTCGGCCGTGGGCGGGCCGCAGCCGACCCGGACCGGGGAATCGCCCCCCCCCAATGAAAAGGCAAGGGACAAAATTAAAGAAAGAATTAAAGTTAAATAAGGCTAAAAACAAATTCAGGAGCAACTTAACCGAGCAATAAGGGAATATAAAGGGGAAGGAAAGGAAACAGAATCAGACCAAATACGACCAAAGTTTCTCTTTGCTGTTTCGCTCCGAAAATCCGATGTCAGATCCGATGTCCACAGCAAAAGAGAAAGAGAAAGCTGTGGACCCTGCTTATATATGGAGACTAAACCCACCCCTAAATTGGCAACATCATTTTGCCCCAGTAACAGCTTCAACCAATCTGCTCCAGCCCCATTGCCCTTAATGGGCTGGACACTAGCTGGGTATTTGTTTGGCCCCATCCGCAACACGTGCTCTCTCTTTTATGAGAACACGCTTTCCCACGATTCAATTTCATTGCATTTACAAGCACCCAGTATTCATTGATCGGGATGTTCCACAAATGTTGGCAGAATAGTTTATTATGCCAGCAGTTAGGGTTTCTATAACAATTAATATAGAATGACTTTCTCGTCACCTTGTATGTCTCTGTCTCTTATTAACTAGAACTCTCACTCTGTAGCCTGTGCTCTGCATGTCCTTATGAATCCTTGTTTATAATGCATTAAAGCATCAGGAGCATTCACCAAGGCTAAAGCCATAAACTCTCGTTCTTTAAACTGGCGAAGAATGGTGATGAACCAGGCCTATTGGGCGGGGGCAGCGAAAAAAACTAAAAAGCTCTCCCTGGCACTCTGCCTCTTTAAAACAGAGTTCAGCAACACACTGGTAGTGTTTGTGTGATGATGGTGATTCACACAAAGTTTCTGCTTAGGAAACCGGGGCAAACTTGACATTCCATAATGCACACACTCCTGTTTACTTCCACTGTACTCATAGTGTACACACACAGACCATATCTATCCTGTACCTAGCCTGTCTTTCGTTATGGAATACTGTGTTTTGATATGTTTCACCCAGTGCTTTTTTCTGGGGGGACGTATACCCCTAAACTTTTTGTGAATCTAAGTTTGGCCTCATTGAGGGGCAGTATTTCAATACGAGTAGGAAAGTGAGAGTACCCATAGACATTTTTTTAAAAGAAAAAAACGCTGGTTTCACCCCAAACCAATTTCAATCCAAATTGAGAAAAAGAATGACCTAGCTGGGTTTTAAGCCTGTAGTATGTAAACAGCCAAAGTCAAAGAGTGAGGAAAATAAGCAGAGGCTAGATACTTTTTTCAATTTTCTTTTAGTAAAGAGGAGACTGAAGCGTATTCAGTAAACTGGACATACTGTACAACTTTTCATGTTTTTGATGGATGATGTTAGGTCGAAGTAGAAGCCAGTGAAAGGAGATGGGGTGGTGGAAATCAACTTTCCCTGTATTAGGGAACTCAGATGGTGAGAGCCAACATGATGGAGCATAAACATGGCCACTGAGAAACAAGAGGAGGGGTGTATCAGAATGCATGGGGAAACAGTGAGGGGGGCAACTGCGAAACAAACCAACTCAATGAGAACTGAGCATGCTCAGAAGCTGCAGAATGTTGAGTGCAAACAGGGGCTGGGGGAGTGGAATGGCAGGCTCTGATTGGAAGGAATGGCTTCCTCAGCACTGAACATCACAGCTGTTCTGAGGGAGAATTCCTTGCCACATTTGCCTGCGGGTCCCGCTGCATATTCCAAGTTCCAAAAACATATATCTTTCTCTTTGCATCGCCTTCAGATGATTCCAACCTATCATGTGCCATGCTCTCTTGCAGACCCAAGCTGCTGGGAAAATCGTCATCAACACATCAGACACCGTGATGCAACGTGCAGCTGTGCTCCTGGGCATGTTTGGAGTCAGTATGTCCACCTACAGCTCACTTCAGCTTGCGCAAAAGAAGCGATTCCCACTGACCTTTTGACCCGTGTCCTGGGAACTGAGTCTGAAAAGCCCCCATTTATTCCCACCAACTGCATTAAGCCAGTGTGAGGAGGCAAATATGCCAGTGAAAAGGAGGGCCTGTCCTCCGCTATCGTTATGGAGGTCGTGAGCCCTCAGTCTTGTGCTCATCTTTTTCCTTTCTGAACTTAAAGCGGTGGAAGAAGAACTGCAGATCTTCCCAGGAGAAAAATAAATGACCGCTGACTGAGAGAGACGTTAGATTTTACCGCAAGACAGAGTGCCTCCAGAATGTGATGGATTTCTTTTGCTCTACACAATATGTATAGAAAGACCTTTATACCCAAACAGGAAAAATGAATAGGCAAGCAAGTACAGGCTGATTGGCGCTCTCTCTGTGTGTTGCTATGTTCAATTAGGATAATCTCATTATTTAGCCTCAGAAAGTCATTTTGAACAGAAGGTCTTGCTTGGAAAGGGAGGAAATGCTTAAGACGATCTTGGCAAGACAGAGGAAGAATAACTGCAGTCCCTTAAGGACACTTTTTTCCTTGTATTTTCCTTTTTTAAAAAAAAACATTGTAAACATTGGGGAAGATCAGTACAGTAAGAGACTTCAAATGGCGTTGGCCAGCAATCCACATAACCTTGGAGTTTTGTGCAAAGTAATGTCCTGAAATTCTAAGAAAATGCAGAGAAAATGAATGGACTTAAACCACTCTGCACATGTCAAGAGATCTTTGCTTGCTGTCTGGCACAGTTAACTTTGAAGGTGCACATTGCCTGTAAAGTTGAGGGTTTGGGAGCCTGAAACCTCTGGCCATTGTTTGGGCAGTGACTTTGCAGCGCAGGAACACTATGTCGCCTCCCACGACCACTTCCAGGTTTCCCTTAGGTGCCATTGTTTTGCAGGAACGAAATCACTCTCAGAAGAGTGATCTATGCACACGAAATACATTGAGAGGCACTGAAAGCATAGAAATACCAAAAATTTCTGGAATTTTAAAAACCGAACTTATGCTTTGACTTGTGGTTTTGCACTTCAAGTACTCTGCTTCAGTAAGATGAGGGACAGCATGCTTGATCACTTTCCGTCCTGTAGCCTGTAGATCTGACAATACATCTTGATTCAACCGGGAATTGAGTTTGCCTCTTCGATGCATCATATTCACAACAATATGGAACAGAGAGACAGCAATCATTATTTTGCAGGCATCTTGCGCAAAGACTGCTTTCATCTGTGTTTATAACTTTGGTGTTCAGTGAAACAATATTTTTTTCTTTTGTTAATGATACAAATTATTCCCTTTTGTAAACAGTATTTATGCGGGGCATCACACATGTCTTTTTTTTCTTTAAAAAATATAGACCTCAGCCTTGTTTAATGCGGCTTTATAAATCACAGAAAGGCTTATCCTTAAATGCTGCAGTGCTTTTTCTTTATATTTGGAATATTATTGGATTCAAATAAATTAGAAAATTAGGTTTTCAGAGTTAATTCTCTGGAAAATTGTCTAATTCATTGTACGTTTTGATTCTGCTTCTTCTTCTTATTTGACGAAATGTTCCTTCTTCCATCTCAACTCTTAAGCAAGCAGACAAAGATAATACATAGCATCTAGGAGTATTTGGAAATACTTAGCAATAGTGGATATTACAACTTGTCCTAGCAGACAGGTGTTTGTTTTTTTTTAAAAAAAAGCATTTTTACATCAATGCAAACAATTTAAAAAAGTTAAATTGTTGTGGGGAACTTATTTTCCAAATGTAACATTTCTCTCTAGCACAAAGGTGATGATTAAACTGCCAAGCGTCACCATGTTCAGTTCCTTATTTATAATGGATTTGATTTTTCCTTAGCTGGGACACATCATGCATCTCATCTGCTTTCAAGTCTCGCAAATGCAATCAAATAAACATTCCACAGTGGGGTGGGCTGGCTTGTGATAATATGTGCTTGCTTCATTTTGTTATTTTTAAGTTCTAATCCTTTGGGGAAAAGTTCCTAATTACAAAACAGGTCTGATGCTTTGATTGAACCATGGTGGGCTTAATAACTCAGCGTACTAAAGACACTGATTAACAACATAGTGAAGATATTAGTTTTATATTTATTCCGTATGCACACAGAGACATAGGCCTGGGATTGTACATACCACATTGGGAATCGTAAGCAATCGAGGGCATAGCAAATACAGCACCTACTGGACTGCTGCATCCAGCCTCCAGGGCTGTACGTGCAGTTCCTGTTACTGAATTTGGAATCCAGCTTGCTTTCTTGATCTGCTCATCGGCAAGGCAAATTTAACAGAACTACCAAGCACTGATCCTGTAAAGAAGAACAAAGGCAGCTAACTCCAAACTCTCAACCACTCCCAGCAGTCAGCTATACAGCTGCAAATAAAACATTTTAAGTGTGTTTTAAGTGCAATATACAGTTTGACACTAGCAGTGGCGTAGCGTGGGTTGTCAGCACCCGGGGCAAGGCAAGTAATTTGCGCCCCCTAACCTGTGGATTTGCGCCCCCTAACCCCCAGATGTTGCGCCCGGTGAGGCCGGCCCCCCTGCAACCCCCACGCTACGCCACTGGTCACTAGATAGCAATGGTGAGCCTTATGGGAAATTCAATGTATTTTTAAAAACACTTTTTTAAAAAGAGCATTTTCAGAATGGTTTTTATATATGTGTAGATTCCACCCCAATCCTTCTCAACAGGCTTATCAGGTACAGTGGCACCACAGGTTAAGTAATTAATTCGTTCTGGAGGGCCGTACTTAACCTGAAACTGTTCTTAACCTGAAGCACCACTTTAGCTAATGGGGCCTCCTGCTGCCGCTGCGCTGCCAGAGCACGATTTCTGTTCTCATCCTGAAGCAAAGTTCTTAACCTGAGGTACTATTTCTGGGTTAGCAGAGTCTGTAACCTGAAGCGTATGTAACCTGAGGTACCACTGTATACAAATGCTGCAACATGTCACTGCTAAGGGCTGAATGCATACATCACTGACTCAAAGTCAGTGTATTACACACATCATGGGTGACACTGTGGTCTAAACCACTAAGCCTCTTGGGTTTGCCTATCAGAAGGTCGGCGGTTCAAATCCCCGCGACGGAGTGAACTCCCATTGCTCTGTCCCAGCTCCTGCCAACCTAGCAGTTCGAAAGCATGCCAGTGCAAGTAGATAAATAGCAGCAGAAAGGTAAACAGTGTTTCTGTGCACTCTGGTTTCCATTACGGTGTTCTGTTGTGCCAGAAGCGGTTTAGTCTTGCTAGCCGCATGACCCAGAAACCTGTTTGTGGACAGACACAGGTTCCCTCGGCCTGAAAGCGAGATGAGCACGGCAACCCCACAGTCACCTTTGACTGGACTTAACCGTCCAGGGGTCCTTTACCTTTTAACCTTTTCGCAGGGCTATATGCTGGGGTTATTCATCGTCTGGGTGTGAGACCCTTTCACATGACAACCCATACCCCGTGCACTATTGCCGCATTGGAGAAAGCATCCCAGAGAGTAGGTGTAACAGTGGAAAAGACCATATCCGACGTGGTAACTCACTGCACGTATCTTGAAAGGGGGCTACAGAGCAGAACAGCTGAGGATCCTAATATGGGTCAGGCTGGAGCAAGGCTTGTTGTGATTTATTAAAGGTGTTTTTATATGCCCAGAAGAGGGCTCTGAACACAGGCCTGCAACAGCTGGGTTTGCCTTTGTTCAAGGGATGAGAGGGAGGGAGAGAGAAAGGAAGTGGATGGATTGCCCTTAAACAGTGGCGTAGCATGGGGGTGCAGGGGGGGCGGCCGCACCGGGCGCAACATCTGGGGGTTAGGGTTAGGGGGCGCAAATCCACGGGTTAGGGGGCGCAAATTACTTGCCTTGCCCCGGGTGCTGACAACCCATGCTACGCCACTGCCCTTAAAGAGACAGTGCATAGTGAATTCATTGTGCCTGAGACCACAGAAAATGTCTTCCCATTGGTTTTGTTGTATCGGAAGCTTCCTTATATATCCATCTAAAGAAGGACAGCCAGCTAGATCTAGCATCTATTCAAGGTCAAGATCAAATTACAACAGACTGCTAATGAAGAGGTGAGAAGGAGAATGTCACTATTGTAACCCAAGGGCACTTCCAATCCTTAAGAAGAAGACAAAGGCCTCCCTTGGGTCTCAGTTTGGGCTGCTGCTTAGCTCTGGCAAGGGATCTCTCATCAAGCAACTCCGTTTTTCTATCCCCCTCCCCTGCTTGTCTTTTAATTTGCTCGCTGATTAAACACATTGCTCCAGGCCTTGAGCTTGCCTAGAGGATTATTTTTCCACATTCTTCCTTTACTGAGAATCTGATGCTTAATTTGATAATATTCAGTGGGCTGGGTGCTGAGTGAATGAATGGGATAAGGGATAAGGAGCACCTTCCAGATCTGACCTCCCCCCCCCCCCATATTTAAAATCACAATTCTGCCTGTAGGAAGTCAGTGCCAAACTTAATTCTCACGTGCCCATATAGGCCCCTTTCTCGCCACCTCTTTCCTTTATTAACTCTTTTTCCTTCTCAGATGCAGCTCCCAGAATTAAGAGCACGACAGCACTGTTATGCCAAGGGGTGAACATAAAGGAAATGAGTCCCCATGCTACTGGACTGAGGATCATACAAATTATTCACATATAATGGGAGATTTATACTGGAGGTTAGCTAGTGAAAACCTAATATCCTCTTCCCAGGAAAGCTACTTGGCACAATCAGACTGAGCCTTCAAGTGTTATTGGTCCGTTTACCTTCCCGCCAGAGCGGTACCTATTTATCTACTTGCACTTTGACATGCTTTCGAACTGCTAGGTTGGCAGGAGCTGGGACCAAGCAACAGAAGCTCACCTCGTCGCGGGGATTCAAACCGCCAACCTTCTGATCGGCAAGTCCTAGGCTCTGTGGTTTAACCCACAGCGCCGCCCATGTCCCTTTTGGATCTGCATAGCAGGGAGCTATTGTTATAATCAATTAAATTGTCCTATGTACTAATTGGTCCAGATGCTCTTTCAGTAGTGATTAGCAGGCATCTTCAGAATTGATTTTGATATGTTTACTAAAAAAACCCCATATGGTTTATGTTGTCAGGCTCAGGCAGAGAATTACGGTAAATTGGGGGGCGTTGTTGTTACAGTTAGCCAGCATCTGCAATTTTGATTTTTAATCTGTACATATGTATGTACATGGTTTTAAAAAATGAAATTGCAATATAGAAGTATTTTCTTTACAAATAAATAAAAATATCTTCTTGCATTCCTGAAAATTGGGGAAATATAGTTATTTATGAGGGCATTTCAGTGATGCTGTGTGCCGCTACTGGTGCTCACTGCTGGCTGTTGTTGGTCATGAAATGCATTTTTATTTAGAGCTGGTTCTTCCCTCCCATATCTTTCACTGGTTTTTGAAGTTTGTTTTACGTGGCTGCCATTGCTCTGAGCCCTCTTGAATATCAAAACTGAATAGAAAGTCAGGATGCATGATCGTCTAAAGGAATTGATAAAAGCCTTCATTGCATGTGTACCTCTCCTGCTCTCCTAGTCCCAAACCCCCAGACTCTCCTAGCACCCTTGCTAAATCTGCTACTCTTGAGAGCCTTTTCACATATGAGGCTCAAATAAGTTTGCTTCTAAACTGTCCCCTGCATTGTTTCCCAGCTGGATTCTCAAGCCATTTTAAGAAAGGTGGCATGCAAATAACAAAAACCAAACAGCCAAAGTATAATGTTTTATAAAGAAACTTTAGGATCGCCTATGTATCTGGTTGGCTCACTGGATCTGCATAAAGTAAAGGTAAAGGGACCCCTGACCATTAGGTCCAGTCGTGGCCGACTCTAGGGTTGCGGCGCTCATCTCGCTTTATTGGCTGAGGGAGCCGGCCATGTGGCCAGCATGACTAAGCTGCTTCTGGTGAACCAGAGCAGTGCACGGAAACGCCGTTTACCTTCCCGCCAGAGCGGTACCTATTTATCTACTTGCACTTTGACATGCTTTCGAACTGCTAGGTTGGCAGGAGCTGGGACCAAGCAACAGAAGCTCACCTCGTCGCGGGGATTCAAACCGCCAACCTTCTGATCGGCAAGTCCTAGGCTCTGTGGTTTAACCCACAGCGCCGCCCATGTCCCTTTTGGATCTGCATAGCAGGGAGCTATTGTTATAATCAATTAAATTGTCCTATGTACTAATGCACACATCAAAAGTCACAAATCCTTCCTTTTCCCGTCTTTGCTTGTGCAGACAGCATTGCTATAATTATACAGTGGTACCTCGGGTTAAGAACTTAATTTGTTCTGGAGGTCCGTTCTTAACCTGAAACCGTTCTTAACCTGAGGTACTACTTTAGCTAATGGGGCCTCCTGCTGCCACCACACTGCCCCCATGTGATTTCTGTTCTCACCCCGAAGCAAAGTTCTTAACCGAGGTACTATTTCTGGGTTAGCGGAGTCTGTAACCTGAAGCGTCTGTAACCCGAGGTACCACTGTATAGGAAACAATCACCAAGAATGCCTTTTAAAAAATACCCTGCTCTTTCACAAGTCGACCTTGAATGACTTAAGAACTGGCTTTTGAACTTTGCTGAGTCTTACCTTCTCCTTGCAACACCTATTTGCTGAAATCTGAAACATCATACCAGCAGAGACGTCAGACTTTATTCAGTTTAACAGTGGCCAAGAAGATGTTCTCTCAAACTGGGAACAACACACCTTCTTCCTTTCTTTCTATCAGAATGGAGAAGCACATATAATGGCAGTACCTGTGTTTAAATCTGTTTGCCTTGGAGGTGCTTTGTCTATTTTTCTGTATTTGATTGCCTTTCTATTAAAAGGTATATGGCGGTGCAAAAGGCACACTCCTCCTTTTTCCCCCCTTAAGGCTTTGCCATCTATAATCTTTTCTGTGTCTCTATTCTGGGTGTTCAAAAGCCACTTGCTCCACAGTGATTGCTCCTTAAATGCAGTTCCTCAAAGGCTCTCTATAAAAATTATTCCCACCCACCCCAATTTCTTTTTGACTTATGCTTCTCTGTGTACCTCAAGGTACAGTACATTTGTAGGAGCAATGCCTCCGGTTCTGTATGGCGTTACAAAAAAGCATTGTGCCTTTTATGGATCAGATGTTCAGGGTTGCGACTTAGGGAGGGGGCAAACACCCCCTCTACCTTCTTCCCAGTGTTTGATGATCTACTATTTGTTAGGACCATGTATAATTCTGGCTAGCTAAGGGGTTCTTTCCACTAAGATAGCGCCTTCATATTAGAGTTCCTCTATGCAAGAAGATCAAACCTATCCATTCTGAAGGAAATCTGCCCTGAGTGCTCACTAGAAGGACAGATCCTGAAGCTGAGACTCCAATACTTTGGCCACCTCCTGAGAAGAGAAGACTCCCTGGAAAAGACCCTGATGCTGGGAAAGATGGAGGGCACAAAGACAAGGGGATGACAGAGGACAAGATGGTTGGACAGTGTTCTTGAAGCTTCCAGTATGAGTTTGACCAAACTGCGGGAGGCAGTGGAAGACAGGAGTGCCTGGCGTGCTCTGGTCCATGGGGTCACGAAGAGTCGGACATGACTAAACAACAACAAAATAAGTGAGCACAACAAACACTTGCTCAAAATCTTAAAACACAGTGGGGCTCCCCACATTTTTTTCCTTTGCAACTTTGTCCATTTTCAATAGAGGGAACTTTTGGACACAAATAAATATTGGCTTTCCCCCTCCAACACAGAAATTTGTTTGCTTCTTCTCTACTGCCTCTGAAATGGCACCCCTGGAGACGACAAGAATACCAAGGGGTAGAACAGCCTCCTAGCGAAGCTGAAACATCACAGAATAGTCCTCAGGTTTTCTAGTTTTTTTTTATTATCATAGCCTTTGTTACAATAAGTGTTGAGTTTAAGGTTACCAGATTTCTTTCAATGAATCCAGGGACACTTTTCAACTTCAGCAGGAATGATAGGATTTTGTTTGGGGACTGATTTGTAAATCCGGGGACTGTCCTCAAGAAACTGGGACATCTGGTAACCTTAGTTAAGTTACAACATGAGAGCGAGCTGAAGGGGTGAGCACATTGTGCTAAAATGTCATCACCATTCTCGTCACCATCTGACTTATGGAAAGCAATCTTTTGAAAAAGGGAACATCCTGTTCTCATAGAGGCTCCTCCCCCCATTTATGGCCCCTGGAAAATCAGGGTTGCAAAATACAATGAAATACCCTCCAAGTGTCCCGATGTTCCAGGGACAGTCCCGGAATTACGAAAGCCATTCTGACCTCTGATTTGATCCCAGATTCTCCCTCTTTCCTCCACCAGTGCTGCCTCAGCTGAGCTTGGGGAGGAGGAGCTGGCACCTGTTCTGAGTGACAGGAGCTGTGAGAGGGCATCCTGTTGCCTCCCCATGGCCTCTCTGCTGCTGGTGGTCTCTTCCCTTGGGAAACTCATAGTGGCAGCTAGAGAGCAGGTGAGGAGGAAGAGAAGCAGACACTGCCAAGGCCCAGCCCTGCGTGATGTGCCAGCTCTGAGAGACAGGCAGGGGGCAGGGGCACCCTGGGCAGCAGAAAGGGGAATAATAATAATAATAATAATAATACCCCGCCCATCTGGCTGAGTTTCCTCAGCCACTCTGGGCGGCTCCCAATCGAGTGTTAAAAACAATACAGCATTAAATACTAAAAACTTCCCTAAACAGGGCTGCCTTCAGATGTCTTTTAAAAATGAGATAGCTGCTTATTTCCTTCACATCTTTTTTTTTATAATAATATTTTATTAAGTTTTCAAATATATGGTAAACAATATACATGAAAAAACCCTTCACCAAGAAATAATACATAAAAAAGCCAGAACAAATACCCCAAAGATCAATATAGAAAGAGAAAAAGAATTAAAAAAATAGAGAGAAAAAGAAAGAAAAACCAACCTTTCAATAAAATTTTTTGTATAACTAACTGGACTTCCTCACATCTCCTTTACCCTGCGTTATTTATAATAAAAAATATCAGCAAATTATTACCTTGTTTCATACCTTATTTTTGTACTTTCCCAATTTTTTCAATTACTCATACCTTAAATTTAAACATAGTGTTACCTTAAAATTCAACCTTTTCTTACTTATAACTTAGTTTTCTATTTTGCGAATTCTGTTTGCTGGAGCTGATATTTTCTAAATATTTCCTTCACATCTGATGGGAGGGAGGAAGCAGAGTGGAGCACAAGGAGTCTTGATTTATTTTATTTTATTTGAAAAAAAATGCTTTGTGCACCCACATCTAGTCTTGCCCCTTTCTAAAATTTATTTATTGGCTTTTTTATAAATAATTTTAATTAATTCTTTTATTAATAATACGATACCGAATCTTACCACAGCATAATGCAAATAATAAAGCCAATTATACATTCCAAACTATAAATTTTAAAAAGACTTCCCATGTTCTGGGAAAGCTGCCAAACGCCATGGCGGACGCACTCTGTGTGTTTTACTTATTGTAAATCTACCAAAGACTAAAATAAAACAAAATCAGGATTAAGTGGTTTTCTCAGGATGGCGGAGGGTATGCTCACTGTATTCCATTGGTGAGGTGGTGGTGGTGGCAGTTGCTGTTCTTCTGATAGGAAATGCTCAGGGGGAGGACAAAAAACGGGGTGTCAAAGAGGGTCAGTTGTGGGGGAGTGAGAAATGTCCCCATTTTCATCTGAGGAATCTTTGAAGGAATGATAGAAGACCTATACAAGTAGACAGTGCTCCCTGTTTTACAAGATGGGAGTGATCGTCACTGTCCCTCTCATGTGGTGAAACCATTTGGTAAATCCCGAAGAGACCTTGTGCATCCAGGAGGAAATGCCTAACTTCATTTACATTTTCAAAACAGTTAGACGTAATGCCGCTTTCGGCCCTAGAGAAACATGTTTCACTGAAGTATTGCTGCTGACGGAAGCGTGCTCACTTGTTAATCAGCCTGCTATCAGCACAGACTCATAGTTCCGAGTCATTCAGTGGTTTGCCTATCAGAAAATGAACTGGAGCTTTTGTCAAGGTCCTTGTGCGCTGCCAAGTCAAGATCATGAATGATTCAGGGAGACCATCTGGTTCTATGGAATTTCATACATCTTGGCTAAGTGACTGTAGCGCTCGTTTTTACGGTTACGAGATATTCTAAACGGAGAGATTTGGAGGATGCCTTCTGGCATGGGGTTTCTGTGTGAATGTAATTGATGCACCTGATGCTTCATCTTTAAGAGAGTCACACAAACAAATATTTTAATCTTCCCAGATCTTCTGAATTAACACCGAGTAAAACTGCTTGAGAAAAAACAAGCAGCGGAAGATCAAGTGTCTGCAGCCAGCAGCTCCTTTTCTGGAAGAAAATATATGAAGGATGCAGCCTTGAGGCCTCTGTTCAGAACTTTGATGACATTGCTTCCAACAAAATTATGGCTTCAGCTTACTTTACTTTCCTTTAGCTGGCAAAGGATGCACTTAAAAATAAAAACAATCAATGCAAGTGCCCAGTACATCTGGCATCTGTTCTAGAAAAATGCTTTTTTATTATTTCTATTTTCTATTTTTACACAATGGCTTCTTTCCACATCTCAATGCACTACCAAAGCAGGATCTCACTAGACTATTCCTTAGGGATGTTGAAGAAAGACAGTTGGGAATTGTATGACAACGGCAACCACCGCCAAATATTGGCTTACCCTTTGAAAACAGATCAGCAGAGTGGTATCCACTTTGCTTGTTTAGCAGCCTGACTCGTCAATTCCTCCTGGCTACTACTTTTTCAATGCACACACAGAACTTCCTTGACTGAAAGGATTTCTCTATTCGCTTTGCTAGAGGACACAAGTGCACAAAGTCACAAAGAGATGCAAATGTACAGCTACCCGTTCCATTGAAGGGAAGTGTGCTTTAATTCAGTGGTAGAGTATCTGCTTTGCATCTCCCTGTTTTTGTTGGGTTCAGAGGACCTGAGGCTCTTAGGTCACATCCACACCAGACCTTCATAGCACCCTTATACCTCTTTAACAGTCATGGAGAATTCTGGGAACTGTAGTTTAAGGGTGCTGACCTCACAGAACCGCCATTCCCAGCACCCTTAGCAAACTACATTTCCCATAATTCTCCCATGACCGTTCAAGTGGCATAAGAATGTTCTTAATGTCTGGTATGTGAGAAATAAGAAGCAGGATGCAGAATAAGCTTAACGGCTGTAGGGATTAATGTCTGGGTTCTCCTCTTCTTCACTACTGGCCCAAAAGGAAAATCCATTTCAGTTTCACTTTGGCTAGCTCAAAGAAAGGGTTGTTCAAATAGTTTTAAACAAATAAAATAACCATTTTCCTTAAACCTCAGAGTGGGTGGGTGAGGAATGCTACCATCCTCAATATTGACTGATACATCCAGACCGTAATTTAAAACTATAGTGCCAATATTGACACCACATTCTTGTTACCACTGAAGGTTATTGCTCCATATCTAGACACAGGGAAGGTCATAACACCAATGTAAATTCCAATTGAAATGTCAAGTTGTTATAAGCTGGCCATTTAAATTAATATTTTTTAAAAAAATAGTGGGTGTCAACTGCTGGAAGGAAGCAAGGTTCCAGAGTTACATAATATCTTTTTGACACTTGCTCTGGCAGTGGATACATAAAGGAGGTATCAACATAAAGAACAGAACATTTAGATTTCCAGGAGAGAGAGAAAAAGGTTTGCTCTTGCTACTCAGAGTGGGCAGGGTATCACCCAGATAGAATGAAAAAAGTGAAATAAATGCAAGCTGAAGTCTTTAAATCTTTTTTTATTTTTTATTTTTATTAGCTAGGCCCCTAGGGCATTGACTGAACAGTTAGAATATTGCAGAATGCATCACTCTAATGAGCATTTTAATTGAATGGTTCAGGTGTTCAACCTGTAAGCACAACGGACCTAAAGACAGCTGGGCTTGTATGCTATTGATGGAGAGGTATGTCGGGAAGGGATACTGATCGCCAAGGTAGCATTCCATTATTTCATGCTGCTTACTGCTGCATTCCAGTTCTCCCATACATTCAGAAACAAAGCTGAATGTTGCTATATGCCAGCAAAAAATGGATGCTCAGACCTTTGAGTAGCTTCTGTTCACAAATGGAACTGAACACCACCCTTGCGCATATATTTCCTCAGAATACACATATTTCCTCTCTGTGGATCACACATATCACTACATTTTTTAAAATGAATTTTATTTAACATAATTGTTTCAAAATATAAGCAAAACACAGCAAATACGTACACACATATACACTTCAAATAAGCATATATACATGAAAAAAATAAGAAAAGAAAAAAGAAGAAGAAATAAAGAGAAAAGAAGGAGAAGAAAAGTTGGAAGAATTTCTTCCAAATTTATTCTACAAATATCTCGATATGAAAATAATAAAATTTCATTGATTGATTTCCATCGCTTACACTGCACTTCCTATATACATTTTTTGATGTTACACAGAACATTCACACAAGTACCACAACTCATAGAATTTAAGAATAAGAACATAAGAAGAGCTCTGTGGGATTAGTCCAAAGACCTATCACAGTCTGGCATCCTGGTGTCACACTGAGGCCATTTTAAGCTTCCTGTACATGGCAGATATAATATTGCCGCACCACTCTTAAACATTTCCTAGCAAAGTATTTGGATCTAATATTGACATTCTTTCAGCTAATTAGCTATGGAGATAAACACCAATGTTATTTAGAACTTTGATGCTATGGCTGAATAGGTTTAGGCTTCCAAACATGCATATGGAGAAAGCATTCAAAATAGTCCTCTGCTTTCTATCATGCATAGGGGAGAACTAAAAAAATTAAAAGACAGAATTTCCATAGTCTATGGCTATCGGAATCTCTTCTGATTTTAGCATCTAGCAATTTGCTTCCTGAAAATCCCAGCTTTCACTAAAATGTTTTTTTAAATGCTTTATTGAAGTTAAAGAGAAACAATGAACAGAAATTCATCTAGAAAGAAAACAGTAATAAATGTTACATCAAATCATGATAAATTCTTTTTACATCTATGACGACACCCCATCATGCATCTACCACTTATTTTTTCTAAAGCACTATCCATTTTCCTTTATTAATTTCCATTAAAGACTTTGCCACTCCAGTTTATTCAGTATACTTTGCCACTCCAGTTTACTCAGGATTTTTTCCCCTTTCCAGCTTGTAGAAATTAATATTCTTGCAGCTACTGTGGCGTACAAGAATATTCCCCTTGCTTTTTTAGGTATATCTATGCCTAGTATCCCCAGGAAGAAGGCTTCCAGGTTTGTTTGTTTTTAATAAAGGAGATCTTAAACATTCTTTTGAGCTCGTTACAGATTATATCCCAAAATTCTTTATTTTCTTACAGGCCCACCACATATGTAGCATTGAACCTTCCTCTTCCCCACATCTCCAACATTTACTTTGAAGTGTTTTTATATATTTATGATAATTTTAATGGCATCAGGTACCAGCGGAATTGCATCTTCATAAAATTTTCTTTCAAGGCATAACATGTGGTGAACTTCATATCTACCTTCCATAGCTTTTCACCAGGCATCCATAGGGATGTTGTAACCAAAATCCTGAGCCCATTTAACCATTACTGATTTTACCTCCTCCTTCTTGACTTCCCAGTCAAGGAGGAGTCGGTACATTTTAGAGAAAACTCTCTCTAAAATGATTTTCCACCAAGATCTCATGATTGTGGAGATAGGTGTGAGGAACAGAATGTGTGCAAAATGACCAAATTATTTCCCAGCGTGACCTTACCACACATAATTACGTTCCTGCAAGGATCTGACACTATTAATTAATCTCCTCATCAAACTCCAGAATACGAGGGGATGTTCATCTGTAATTTAATAATAGTTCCACTGAAATATTAAAAATGTGTTCACATACTTGTCCGCCTGTTCAAATTCTTGCTGTTCCGCAAACAGGCAGATTTTGTTATGAATCACACTTTGCATTTGTGGTGACTGTCAGAAGTTGCAGTTGCAAACGAAAGACAGGGCTCTTACTCAGTGAATTCCTTCCATGTGTGTTTACATGACAAAGGAAGCAAGTGAGAGAAAGAGTAAGCAAGCCATGCACATAAAATAAACCAGTGAGTAGGATTTAGCAGTCTGGTTGATTTCTTATTTCAAAAAGTGTGATACACTCAGTTAAATGGTCCTCAGGGTTTTGCTCATGCTCATAGCTCATAGCTTAGATGATCACCATATATGACGGTATAGCCAATGTGCTACTCTCCAAATACTGTTGGATTCCAACTCTCATAATTCTTGACCATTGGCCATGCTAGCTGGGGCTGGTAGGAGTTGGAGTCCAGTGAGGGCACTGCATTGTAGCCAGTGGGATGGGGCAGGAATATGGCAGCAACTCTAAGGTTTGGCCTCTCCTTGCACTGTGTGGCTTAGTCTGTTTCACTGACACACTTTGAACTATTTGTCATCTATGTGCTTTCTTCAGAGGAATCACACTCTCAGTTTCATTGCTTGAAATGAGACAGGATGATAGATGAATATTCATGGTGACTGGGGGCGGCCGCCGAGACCACATAACACCAGTCTTGAAAGACCTACATTGGCTCCCAGTATGTTTCCGAGCACAATTCAAAGTGTTGGCATTGACTTTTAAAGCCCTAAACGGCCTTGGCCCGGTATACCTGAAGGAGCGTCTCCACCCCCATCGTTCTGCCTTGACACTGAGGTCAGTGCCGAGGGCCTTCTGGCAGTTCCCTCACTGCGATAAGCAAAGCTACAGGGAACCAGGCAGAGGGCCTTCTGGGTAGTGGCGCCCACCCTGTGGAACGCCCTCCCATCAGATGTCAGAGAAATAAACAACTACCTGACATCTGAAGGCAGCCCTGTTCAGGGAAGTTTTTAATGTGTGACATTTTAATGTATTTTTGGTCTTTGTTGGAAACCACCCAGAATGGCTGGCAAAACTCAGCCAGATGGGTGGTGTACAAATAATAACTACTTCTTCTTCTTCTTCTTCTTCTTCTTCTTCTTCTTCTTCTTCTTCTTCTTCTTCTTCTTCTTCTTCTTCTTCTACTTCTGGTCAGGATTAAACTAAACGGCCTTTTAAAAAAACCAAACCCCTTCCTATCTTGCATTTCTAAAACCTTGCATTGTTTTTTTCTCAGAAGCATCTAGTTGGCCACTGTAAGAACTGGACAAAATGGGCTGTTGGTCTGATCTAGATGGGCTCTTACATTTTTCTGGTGTACTGCTAACCTTCTTTAATAGAATGCTGCACATAGGAAGCTAACCTCTACCAGCTCCATCAATGATGATGATGATGATGATGATATTTCTACCTTGCCCATCTGACTGGGTTGCCCTAATCACTCTTGGCAGCTTCCAGCATACATAAAAACATAATAAAACATTACACATTAAAAAGCTTCCCTATACGGGGCTGCCTTCAGATGTCTTCTATATAGTTACCAATCTCCTTGACATCTGATGGGAGGGCGTTCTAGCCCACTCTAACAGGCAGTGGCTATTCCGGGTTTCAGACAGGGGTCTTTACCATCAGCTGTGCAGGCCTATTTTAGAAACACTTTCAGATTTAATTGCATAATTCCAAGTGATGAGGAATCCATTGAATGTTGGTAACTTGCAGGTGCAAGGCAATATCCATATGCTGATGACACTCAGCTCTATTTCTCCATAACATCTGAATCAAGAGAAGCCATTTTGCTTGCTTTCTGCTTTGCTGCACAACTATTCAGTTCTGGCATAACAATGGTGTTATGCATAGCAGCTGCTGGCCAACAAGGACCATAGTATTGTTATTGATGGTTATGATATAAATGCTATTGATGGTTTTGAACTGCTCTTCTAGAAAAATCTGAATAGTGTTGGCTGTTTCTTTTAGACTCCAAATATTATCAGTTCGTAGAAAATAGCATAATGCATTCTCTGTAAAAGAGCCATCATAGAATAATTATGCCTGGTATTTAATCTCTGTGTTATTGCCTGAGAAATTAATGCATTTGCCAAAGAAAGAGATAAACAGTGAAACAAAAATGTCAGAGTCAGTGATTCACAGAAGTATGTCATTAAAGGAAACTGAAATTTTATATTCTGTCATATCCTTTTATTACTTCAATAACAGCATGTTGCACATGAATTTATCATAAATCATACTAGAGATTTTAGAGGGATGATGCAGTTTTATGAAAATGAGAGTCTAGTAGCCTCATATCAACCAAAAACAAAAACAAAAAAACAAAAACCCCACATACTATAGCAGGTGAATTATATATGCAGTTCTGTTAAAATAGAGAGATTTATCATCACACACACACACACACACACACACACACACACACACACACACACATATATATATATATATATATATATATATATATATATATATATATATATATAAACAACCTAGAACAACTGAGACACTTATATGGGAGTAAAAGTAGGAACACCATATTTATTTAAATAGAGTCTAGCAAATCAATGAGCTCTCTCACAGGTAGGGATATATGAGTTCCATCTCATTCTGTGTTCATTGCAATCAGTGCTGATTTCGTTCTGCTACAGTTCAGCTTTGACTAAAACCTGTTATTTTTCTCACTGCCCCTAATGGCCCAAATGAATGCACTCACTGTTCTGGTTAGCTTATTAAGGGCAGGCTGTAGGTTGGGAAGTAAGACTCATCAGAGAAACACCAAGAGAAGCAGCTGCTGCCATTGTAATCTTGATTTCTAGGAGCGGTCCCAGGGTGGTGCTGGGGGGGAAGTCCGGGAAGGCAACTTGCCATGGTCTCTTCAGACCTTGTGATGGGCCTGCTTACAGTGCAATTCTACATAGAAGTATGCCCCATTGAGTTCAGTTGGTCCTCCCCCAAGGAAAATGTGTTTAGGATTGCAGCCTCATGCTGATTCAAAATGGCATCCAGTTGTATCCAAACATAGGCAAAAACCAGCTCCTTAATCTCAGGAACCATCATGAGAAATCTTAGGTGTCCAAACTGAAACTTTCAAAAATTAATAGCAGATAAATGCATCTTCAGGCCGACATTCAAAGGAGACAAAATGAATTCTGGCTCTTTCTGTTAGGGCTTGAGGTATGGAGTGATGCCAACATTATTCTCTGGACCCACTAGGTCTTTTGTTTCACTTATAATAAATTGGCAAGACCTGCTGCTTATGTACCATTGACCTTAACCCCTATGCCTCTCTAGGACACGGACACATCCCTCATCCTCCAGCCTATTCAACTACAGTGGTACCTCGGTTCAAGAACAATTTACGAACAATTCGGTTTACGAACTCCGCAAAACCGGAAGTAGTGTCCCAGTTTGCAAACTTTACCTCGGTCCACAAACAGAAACCAAATGGTGGAAGGGCACCGGTGGCGAGAGGCCTCATTAGGGAAAGCGCACCTCAGTTTAAGAACGGATTCGGTTTAGGAACGGACTTCTGGGTCGGATTAAGTTTGTAAACCGAGGTACCACTGTATATATCACACCCTCCAACCCCTTGAAAACAAAATCTAGGACTCCACCTTCCTGTTTTTTATTATGAGAAGACAGTGGCCATTTGGATTGATGTGATCTCACATGATTTTGCACCGTAGTCCCCCCAAAAGTGCTTTTTCAGGCACCCCAAAAGTGCACACTTTGCAGCACTAAGTGAGATCACAGCCCCCCGAAAACACTTTTTTTACGTGCAAAATTGTACAAGATCATAGCAACCCAAATGGCCATTCTCTTGTGATAAAAAACAAGATGTCCCAGTTTTTCCAGGACACTTGCAGGGTATGCTATATCTGCCTCTGAGCAGATTAAGATAGTAAGTGTCTGGATGTCAATAGCACTGTGATAGATGCAGGGCTCAGCACAAAAGACCAAGGGCTCAGGCACCACGGGCTACCCTCTGACATTGCCCCTGAAGTTCAGCATCCTTAGCTATCCATCAAAATATCAGGCAATTTGGAGAGGACACCTGCATTCAGATCTGCAGAGGCGAATAGAGGTTTCATCGCACAAACAACGTGTGACCATTCAGTTCTGAGACCTTCCAGCAACTCTAGGAATGTTCTGTTTTGTACACAGTGCCGTGTGTTCTCAATAATACGTATGAGAGTCAATGTGGTTAAAAACAAAATACTGTTGCAGTACATTCTGTCATCTTTCTTAATGCAGTTAGAGAAGGGCGCAGCTGGAAGGAAGCTTGACAGATTTCCAAGCTCCAGGGTTGCCAGGTCAAAATATCTAAGTTAAGTGAAACGGCAGGGCAGTTGTCTTTGTTCAGCACAGTTTTGCAGAGCCAGAATGTACTGAAACAAGAGTTGGCCATTCTGTCCGGCGTAAGGGATGCCTCTTACAAATAGGCTCTTTTCTTGTGGTCTCAAGCAGCCCCAGCTACAAATTCTAAAGCAATGCTTCCTAACCATTTTGGTATGATGACTCACAAGTTTGTTGTCACATTGATTTTTATAAAGTCAGTGACCCACTTGTGGGTTGAAACCCACAGATTGGGAACACACTGCTCGGAAGCACAATTACTGCAGGAGAAACAAAAGAATATGGGGACCTATGTACCCTCCCAAATCGTTCCTGGAAACTCTCCTACAACCTATCAGTCACATTGACACTCACTGAGAGTGGACTTCACTGGAAAGCAGAGAATGACAGAAAGCAATGGCCAAATTCTCTGTGAACCCACCCATTCCACACCTTATCTGGGACACAATGTATACCTGTCACCCATTGCATCAAGGCTTTGTTGCTGAAATGTTATTGTTTGATTGCTGTTTTGTGGTTTGACATTTTATCATATGTTTTATTAACTGCTTTGCGGGCCTGAGGGTCAAAGATTTGGGATATAAATGAATCTATAAATAAATAAAATAACACTGTTGAGACACAGTGCATCGCCTCCTTTGTTGCAATGTAAATAGCTAACTAACAATATCAAAGAGTAGCAAAGAGTAACATTCCAAAACCTAGAGAACTTCGCCCCCAATTTGACTTTTGTTATTCTTTCCTTCATGGCAGCTCCTACCTGTTTGGTAAATTATAGCTCAAAGCACTTTAGTAATTTATTAATTTTCATCTATTATTTATTGCCAGTGTTATTTTTCATCGGTGAGGAGAGATGCTCTTTCAGTAAAGATGTTTAGGTCAAGGCCCTTTAATTATTTCAAGATTAATGATGCTATCTTAATCCCAAACTGCCATTTGAATATTGGAGAGGTGCACATGCATCTGGAGAAGTAGTTTTTATTGCAAGCTAAAGTAAACAAAGCAGAATACAGATGATCTGACTTGCAGTGAAAGTGTCTGACTGCTAGCTAAAGCCAGCACAGAATTAGACTCACTAATTCTACATAGTCATGTGATGGTGGCATCTTAATCCTCTTCTCAGCTAAGAGGTTAACCTTCTTCAAACTCTTCTGAAAGTATTATAAGAAGCTAATTTATGTGATGTGCTTTCCCATCTTTGTGCCAAAGTATTATCGGGAAGAATGCTTTTTCCAGTCTGGAAGTGGGGCAAATTATTATGTTTGTGAGAACTCATCATTGCATGTGAAAAGCCTGATGTTGTGTGTGTGTGTGTGTGTGTGAAGGAAGGGTTGTGTCAGCATGGCACTTTTAAAGACTAGGCTCTGTATTCAATAATGAGAAAATATGCAGGTTTCACAATATACATTATGTTTTCTTACTGGGTAAATTATATTGAATGAATGCTTCATCATCATAATCAGCAACAACAACAACTAGTATTATACATGAAAGTACTTTAGGTTAGTTGAATAATCTACAATGAAGGATTAGAATTCAATTACTCTTCCCTCAACCTGGAATCCCACTGAACTGGAGGGAGCCCTTGTACAGTTGAGAGCTCTGTGTGTACATTGGAATATTAACAAAACCAAGTCAGAATAGCAAGATCTCAGCATCCCTGTTCCATAGCCTCCCATAATACCACAAATTCTGCCAGAAACTGGGGATGGTGACAATGACAAACAACAGGGCAAAGTAAACCTTCAGTCCCTACTATGCCCATCTCCATTTCAGCCTGTCTAACCCATCTTAATTCTGTCACTGTAATCTGAGGTTCTGTGAGATGGTTTGGCACAAAGTTGAGAAACTAAGTTATCCTTTTAAACACAGTCAGACGTAAGGCTGCGAGGTTACAATGCTGCTATCACATCTTTAAACTATTCCATTATCAGTACGATGCAAATGTTTTAAAATATCTTTGTTCATTAGCCAACTTGTTATTGTGCAATAAAAAAAGGTTCTGTAGTATCTTAAAGACATAAACAGATGAATGGATTTTTGTGGACCTAGAAGCTGTGCTGGGAGAGAAAAAGAGAAAAGATAAGAAAAATACAGAAGATGTAGTACTCTGATCTAATCAGAGTTAGTTATGCCCCTAGACGCTTGACATTGTGTAGGGTGCTCTTTCTGACGATATCTTAGAGATGCAGTGAAGGGGAAAGTGAAAAATGTCAAAGCATTGCCATGCCCTTCAGTAAGCAAAAGAAGAAAAGAAGCACATGTGCTGTTGATGATTGTTGACATGGTATCCTACCCTTCCTCTTGAAGGAGCCCAGGGTAAAAGAAAAAGAAGAGTTTGGATTTGATATCCCGCTTTATCACTACCCGAAAGAGTCTCAAAGCGGCTAACATTCTCCTTTCCCTTCCTCCCCCACAACAAACACTCTGTGAGGTGAGTGGGGCTGAGAGACTTCAGAGAGGTGTGACTAGCCCAAGGTCACCCAGCAGCTGCATGTGGAGGAGTGGAGACGCGAACCCAGTTCCCCAGATTACGAGTCCACCGCTCTTAACCACTACACCACACTGGCTCTCTGGTAGCTAACAATTACAACAAAAAACAAAATGAGCATAAAACAAACTTTTCCTTTCCAAATGCTAACATTTTTAGAATTTCAAAACTCAGTACATAATGACCTAGTTGCAAGGGATGGGGGCTGCTGGGGCTTATATTTTTGAGAACATATTTTAGCAGAGTGCAGATGCCAGAGTGGTTCTTGAGCATCCAACAGTGTTTGACATGAGTCGGTAGTGTCGTCAGCCTGTACCTATGCAGAGTACTACCAATAACTTTCCAAGCATCATATTGTTGTGGCTATATCCTGATGGTTTTGTGTCTACTGGTTTAAATGGAGCTAATGGTTGGATAGTGTTCTCGAAGCTACCAGCATGAGTTTGACCAAACTGCGGGAGGCAGTGGAAGACAGGAGTGCCTGGCGTGCTCTGGTCCATGGGATCACAAAGAGTCGGACACAACTAAACAAATAAACAACAATAACAAACCTCCAAACAAGTGACTGAGGATCACTACTGGGAATTAAAATACAGATTCTCAGCACTACTGAAAATGTTCACATGACATAATGAGTATTTTCAACTCTGTCTTATTTAGAATTGGTCATAGTATCTAAACTATGGAACTATGAATAGTAATATATGTAGGAATATGTATTGGAATTATAAGTAGCATATATAGTACCTTAGAAGAACTTAAGGTTCGTTTTTTGCAATATGCAAGAGAAATAATGCTATACTTTATTAACAAATGTTTCATAGCAGTTCTCCAAGTAAAGCATTCATTAGGTTGATGCTACATACTAGAAGATTTCTTTCTTTCTTTTTGTAGGCTTAGTAATTACTAGGAGGGCTGCTATTTATGTTTGTATAGAAAACATGCTCTGACATTGGCTTCGCTTGTTAGGAGCAAACACTGTTGGGACATATTAATGTGTTCCTTGCTTTGAATTATACATTTTAACAAAGAAACTTTCCTAAAATGAAAAATGAAAATGTCACCCAAGAAGCCTATTCCGTTTCCTGATTTTGACCACAAGTTTGTGTTTGTATCTGTAGCTGGAAGCTATGATAGCTATTTGTAAGATGTAGGGATTTTCAGCAAGGGGTCAAAACACTGTGACACCAAGGAGCATGCTGATTTTAATTACCAGTGTTGGCTTTTTGTGGAATGATGTCAAAGAAACTTGCAAGGTCATTGGCACTTCAGATATCCTTGCACAATTACTACTGGATTAACCCTGTAACCTAAGCAAGCTAAATCTCTTCTACTGAGAACCAATGATACGACATGAATCGCATCGGCATTTGATAACATCTATATACCTTAGTGCCAGGTTTGTTCTAGGGTCATTGCTAGGTTCTTGAAAGTCTCTGGGCACAGGCGAATGGAGGAGCTGAAGGAAGAGGAGAGGACAGAGGGGGAAGAAAAGCTGTGAGTGGAGGGAAGCCCTTTCCCCATCCTTTGGGCTTCCTGGAAAACTGAACAAACCTGCTATTCCTGGAACTGGGCATGGAAAGTGCAACTGAATGGGACCCAGCTATGGGCAGCCATCTAGGTACCATCTACCTTGGGCCTGCCCATAAAAAGCAAGTCTAGAGTGAGAGACTAGGGTGATGTCCACTGTTTCCAGGATCTCTTCTTCTTGTGAGACTTTTATGAGTGAGATGAGAGTTTGTTTGGGCCCTGGGTGAGGGTCCAAACTCAGAAGCTGAATGGGTAGGTATGTCAGAAGGAAAATGAATTGAGAGTGATTTTTACATATTAGTAACTTTGTATGTAACTGTGTGTTTTTGTAATATTTTGTTTTAAGTTATCTGTTGCTGCTTCAGTTTTTTGCACGTTGCTTATATTTAACATATTAAGTGGTATAGAAATTAAATAATTGCTCAATAATCAACCAACGAACTTTGTGTATGCTAACTAATGTCTATAGCTGACGCTGGGTAATTTAGATGGTGGCTTAATAAGATATTATCAGCACTGTGTTTACAGTGCACCAGCCATTTAAAAAAGAGGGGAGGGGCAAGATATTTGTGGCTCACTACAAAAGACCCAGGGCTCAGGTTCCCTGGGCAGGATCAGCTGCATGAGGGATGGGGAGTGAAAAGAACTATGTGTATGATGTAATAAAGCCCTGCAGTCCCAAAAGTGGTGCACTGGAGACTGTTGTCTCAGAAAGAGTGTTGAAATAAGAATCAATTGCCAATCTGGTCAGATTTTGTACATGGAAAGGTCCTTCAACCTGGGTGTCAAAATGTCTTGGACTGGTTCTGCTTCTGGATCACTCCCCAAAAATGCCCCAGGCTTTGTTACCTTTGAACTAACCCTGCTTTCCACAGTTGATCATTGCAGTGGCAAATGGAGATGAAATGCTCTCCATCATTTTGGCATGATGGTGTCATTGTGGCAGGGACACTGGAGAGGGTCTTCTCGGTGGCTGCTCCCAGACTTTGGAACTCCCTCCCTAGAGATGTTGAAGGTGAAGACCTTCTTGTTCCAACAGGAAGTCTCAAAAAGGCTACCACATAGAATTTTGGTAATGTGCACATTTATTTGAATATATCAAAAAAACTTATCGTCCCTGGAAACTTCATTAATCTGCTTCCATTGACAGACCTGGTGCTCAGAGGGGATTTTTAAGCAGATGACACAGGTCACCGAAACCGTGAACTGCCCCAATCTCATCCAATAAAAGTATTCAAAGTTTATCCTGTATCACCTGTGTCTAGTCATCTCAGATTTATTCTAGCATTCAAAATCTCTGAACAGCTTCAGTGAAGCTATCAAAGCCTTACATATTTTCTATATATCTTCCAAAAAGTATATTGATTTGAGGCCAAGGAAGAATGAGATTGAATCTTGGGCAGCAACTATTTTGCAGTACATAAAATTGTTATGGCTTTGAACACAGGCATCTCACTGCTACAAACTGTTGTATTGCGACAAAACGAGTTTTCCCGCCCCCCTTAGAACAGGAAACTGACAGTTTTTCTATAGAACTCATTTATCCCTTCTAACCTTGGGAATACTTTAGATAACTGTACTTTAAAGAAGTTACAGGAAACCTTTTACAATATTTTGCTATCTGTTCTGTTAAGTTGTGGGTGAACATATCAGACGACACAGCGATTCTTCAAACAGCTCTTGTTTATTCACAGGCCAGAACAGAACTGAACTGAAGGGTTCAGCCAGCCTGCTTATATAGAGCTCCAGTACAACGTAACTGTAACAATTTTCTAAAACTATCCAATCACTGAACGTCACTTTCGATCCCTTATTTGCATAACTATCTACAGTATCCCCCTGCTGGCACAGGGTGAGAACTTCAGTACATAACATGTTCCCCAACTGGAGATATTCAAGTGCAGTGTTTCCTCCCCAAACCTGGCCAATATCCAAACAAAGAACTGCACAACTCCTTTCATTCACCAAAAGTGGTCTGGACAACAGTTTCTCTCTAGAGCAAGGCCCCCCTGCCACGTAGCAAACTGCTTTTAAACTTGAGGGGAACTTCACATATAAAAGCAGTTTATATGTGAGGGTCTGATGCTGAAAAATATTTAAGGACACAGCTAAGTTATTTCTGTAATAAAGCTACAAATTTACAGCATGAATCAGTTTCACCACCAAGACCATCTCTATGCATTTCTATCAGGCTCAGTGGAGCATCTTCTTCCTTCACCTTCCATATCAGGCCCTCATGTGATCAATGATCCTTATTCACAAGAGGAGGAAATGTCTGTAATAGGGATCAATCTCTTCTGCTCCTTCCCAGAGTTCCAGTCTGAAAATCACTCGTGTCCTAAAATAATGTTCTCCATAAATATAATTAAACTGAGAGGTTGCTTCTCTAAATAGCCAATGGGAAACCCCATTAAGTTGACTTTCATGTTCTGCTGAGAAACTTTATTTTTATTTCTTGTATTTATTAAGATAATTTCTAAACTGCTCTTCTTCAAAAGAGACCCTAGAAATTTCTGAAATAATAGGGGTACCAGTGCTTTTAGACCCCCAATTGTGTCTTCTATCAATTCTGGGAGTTGAATATGGACTTATTATGTAAACCACATATATGTTTTCTATTAGTCACTACTCATATAACCATATCACAGGGCTGGAATGAGTCATTGGGCTTTTCCTTAAACATTTGGATCAATAAAATAAAGTTTATCCTCATTTCAGAAAAATTGTCTCATAAATCAAGGTTATCTTTTGATGCAGCTAAACCTATGGATTTATATGACAAGTCCATCACAGAGATGACATGTCCCAATGGAATATGTTTTTATTTATAGCACTTGTTTTGTATTCTCTTTATATCAGATTGGTTTTTGTTGTAACATCTAATTTATTGTGTGGTCACTTGCGAATGTACTTTATTTTATGTGGGAAAGGCTGTGGACCCAGGGTTTTTTTTTGTAGTTTTTCCTTCTTTTTTGTTATTTTCTACATACATGCATACATATATATGTATATGTATGTATATAGTGGTACCTCGGGTTACATACACTTCAGGTTACAGGCGCTTCAGGTTACAGATTCCGCTAACCCAGAAATATTACCTCAGGTTAAGAATTTTGCTGCAGAATGAGAACAGAAATAGTGCAGCGGTGGTGCAGTGGTAGCAGGAGACCCCATTAGCTAAAGTGGGGCTTCAGGTTAAGAACAGTTTCAGGTTAAGAACAGACCTCAAGAACGAATTAAGTTCTTAACCCGAGGTACCACTGTGTGTGTGTGTGTGTGTGTGTGTATATACACCAAATTGTTTTTTTAACTTCATAATAAAGTTTTTAAAAAGGAGATATTAGAGTGATATCCACATGTGGACAATTAAAAACACAAATTATATAATAAAATAAAAATAGCAAAATGTCATTCCATTTCAAGTACAGTAGTCCAATCAACTGAACAAAACTACAGCAAAAATCCTGCATCACAGAACGTCAAGTAATGCCATTCTGACCTGGATGTCTGATTTAAAAGGTATGTCTTTATACCATACCAGAATCTCAAGAAGGAAGGAAAGACTGAATTGGGATGGGAGGGAACGCCCCACAGGTGGGGATCCATACCCGAGAAGGTCCAGTGTCATGAACAGCCACTGAATTCATAATTGTTATGATGATAACTTGGACCATGGAGATCTGGGTTCAGGTCCTACCTGATCACAAGTGGTCTCTCCAGTTCCATTAGTAGCCATTTCCTTCAGTAATTTAGAAAGTATGTGGTTGAACTATACCTGTTTCAGAGGATGAAAACACTGCATTTATCTATTGCGTTTATCCTTTATAAAAGGATAATATAGTTGCACTAAGCATGACACAATGCTCTCATCTCATGAAGCTACTTTGCTTGAAGCACTGATATTCATCAGAGAGAAGGAAAAAAACTTCCTGGCGATTCATACTGTTCCATCACCTTAGAAGTATGTGAAGGCTAAAAGAACAAAATGTCTTCCCCAAGGCAAAATATTTACGCACACAGAAGAAAAAGAATTTGTAAGTTTACATGTCACTGTAACCAGATATAAGACTATTATTTTAGCACCCACTTAAACAAGTTTATCCACAGGAGGGAATGTTTTAAGAGTTTGGGGTTTACAGGCCTAATATTAAACATAAGATGAAGCAAGATTAGAAACAGAAATGAGAGATGAACCCACAAGGCTTGGTACTTAACGCAAAGCATGGACTTTATGGAAGAACTAAAATAAAAGAAAGTAAAAAGAAAGAAAGAATGAAAGTTTACTTTTAAGATTGACTTACTGCACGCTGGAAATGTTATATGTTGTCTATTTGCTTCCTTAATATTTGTGCATTGAGCCTGAATGAGGAACAAGAGACATTGCTTCAAAATCTGATAACAAATATGCTGCAAGATATTTTCATAGTAATTTAATTACTGTGGAAAGTCTCTAGCCTAGTGGCAGAGCATACATTTTGGATGTAGAAGATTGCAGGTTCAATGGAAGGGCTTCAAAAGTCTTCTATCTGAAACCCTGAGGAGCTGCTGCCAAGTTAGCATAGACAGTGCTGAGCTAAATGGACCAGTGGAGTGATTTAATATAAGAAAGCTTCCTATGATCATAACCCAAAATATTATTACAGGGCAATCTGCAGGGCTGGCCTGCCCACGAGGCACACTGAAGCAGCCGTCTTGGGTGGCAGAATCAAATAGGGAAGTAGAAATAAAGAAAATTAACTAACTACCGTATTTTTCTATGTATAACATGCCCCCATGTATAACACGCCCCCTATTTTGGGGACTCCAAATAAAGAAATCCCCCATATGCACTATCCATGTATAAGATGAGCCCCCCCCCATTTTAAATTTGAAAAAAAATGGGGAGAAATATAGTTTTACACATGGAAAAATACACTCAATAAAATAAATAAAACAAACTTTCAGAGGAGTAACCTTGTTAGTCTGTTTTAGCAAAAATAGCAAAGTCTTATAACTTTGTTGCAGCATAAGCCTTTGTGCACTAGACTAGAGCTTACCTGATGATATGCATAAAGTGTTTTACACACACACACACACACAAACACACACACACACGGAGAGAGAGAGAGAGAGAGAGAGAGAGAGAGAGAGAGAGAGAGAGAGAGAGAGAGAGAGAGAGTTAAAAAGATGGCCAAATAGTTATGAAATGCAAGATGTGCAGTCTGTGACAATTCGATGTAAGATTAAGTGTATACCGGATTTTTAAGAAATGACTTTTCGTAACAGCAGTAACAAGTAATAATACAATGTTTCTAACTTTGTCATGCTGTTTGAACACCTGCTACAAAAGAAAAGAAAAACATTATCTCAATTAAGACCTAAGTAAAGTTGATCAAACATACTAATAAATTGTATTTCAGTAATTTCTAGTTCAGAGTGTTAAGAGCTGGAGTTATCAAAGTAGTTACAAGGGCTTAAATCTGGCTGAAATGGTTGAAAAATAACTTTTTTGTTTCATAAAATCACTCTTTTAAAAATTAGTAAAGCAGTTGAAACCTTTATTTTATTTTTTGCATTTGGAGTGAACCAGTGATTGTGCACAGGATTTTTTAAATGGAGAAATTATACAATCTGTAGAAAAGATAATTAGAAGTTGGTTACTGTATGACCCAATTATGTTCTTATTAACCTAAAGCGTACTACCATAGAAATAGGAATTAATTTCAATATTATAACAGTTGCACAGCTTTGTAATGTTAGGTACTGGAAATCATAAAAAAACAACACCATTGTTAGGCAAATAGAGCAACAAATTTTATAACGTTGCAGTAGCTGAACAATTTATAATAGCAATATTTATTTATTTATTTATTTATTTATTTGTACTCCGCCCATCTGGCTGGGTTTCCCCAGCCACTCTGGGTGGCTTCCACAAAGATTAAAAATACATTAAAATGTCACACATTAAAAACTTCCCTAAACAAGGCTGCCTTCAGGTGTCTTCTAAATGTCAGGTAGTTGTTTATTTCTCTGACATCCGATGGGAGGGCGTTCCACAGGGTGGGTGCCACTACCAAGAAGGCCCTCTGCCTGGTTCCCTGTAGCTTGGCTTCTCGCAGTGAGGGAACCACCAGAAGGCCCCCGGCACTGGACCTAAGCTACACACTGTTACAGCAGGACACCTCCCCCCAAGTGGTCCACATACATTAATTACTGAAGAGAGAAACCACATTCATCAAAGATATTACTTATATTTTTAATTTGTTGTGATGCTTACTAAGTGGGTAAGAAGATTTTTATTTTTGTGGTGGAAACTAGTTGGATTCAGTGCTGATAATGAGCTTATATACAAACTACTTTAATACCCTGTATGTTTTTTTATGTGTGTGTATATATATATATATATATATATACACTAGCAAATGGAAAATGGATCACCATGGGAGCTGTCCTAGCTTGTATGGGAACTCATGGGATGGATAAACAGTGAATGACGAGACAAAACACCTTCAATGTCCCTTTAGTCCATGGGTGGGGGAGTAACAACTTTGGGAGGAGCTGCGTTTTAGTTTCTTGCAGAACAAATAACCCCAAGCAGCCTTGGGACACACCTGGTAGGCTGGCTCTTTGATTCATGAGCAGAGTCTACAAAAATCGCAGCCTGGCTCCCTCCTGCCACACCAAGCGTGTGACGCCCTTTCCACATGCCATGTGCATAGGCGCCGACTCCATGGGGCCTGAGGGGGCCCGAGCCCCCTCAAAAATTCGTTTGGGGGGGCTCTGCCCCCCCAATAATTTAAGAAAATTATTAGTTATATTATGCTTTGTAAAATCACAAAATTATGTTGGTATTTTTTATTTTCCTTGTTTGACGATAGTTACCTTTTAAAATACATTCAGTAATGAGTTAAAACAAAGCCACTCCCGATCTAGAGAGGGGGTGGGGTTGCGGGCTCTCGACCCATCAACAATCTCGCGGGATTCCCCCTAGCTCATTAATATTCACCGCCCACGGCGGCAGCCAATCGGCTGCCGCAAAGGGCGGGCCCTCACAGGTTCACTTAAGGTCGGGGCAGCCCGGGCTCGCCCCTTTCGTTCCCCCAGCAGCAGCGGTTTGGAGGTCTTGGGCCCCCCAATATTTTTTATAAGTCGGCGCCCCTGGCCATGGGACACCTTGTCCGTGTGCAATGTGCAGGGCCGGATTTAGGTTTGATGAGGCCCTAAGCTGCTGAAAGTAATGGGGTCCAGCTGTCCTTTGTCAACAACAAATTGCTGCTGTTTTTGGTGTTGGATATATGCTATATGGTAATTTATGGACCTAATAGGTATCTAAAGCCATTTGCCACTGTTGCTGTATGTAGGTTTTATTTTATTTGTATTTTATCTTATATTTTGTAAATGTACACCCAGGCTTTTTTTTTCCTTTAATTTTTTTGGGGGGACCCCAAGAAAGTGGGGTCCTAAGCTATAGCTTGTTTAGCTTATACATCAGTCCGGCGCTGTTCATGAACAGTGTCTACACTGTAAATTGCAGCCTGACTCCTGCCACACCAAGTGTGTGACACCCTTTTCACATGCCACGGGACTTCTTGTTCGTGTGCAGTGTGTGTGTTACATGCGCACGCCCCCCTTTCTCTTCGCCTAAACAGACTTGTGTCAAACCAAGTGATGTGTCCCTGCTCACACATTCGAGACACGCATTGAGCTCCTCTGGAGGAGCTGGATGGAGCGGTGGGGGGAGCGTTGTGTGAACCTGTAGGTGGGAGTGTGTATCTATACAGTATATGCACAATGTTGGGGGGGAGTGGAGAAAGAAAGGAGTGTAATTGGGAGGTGCTGCTGAATGAGCTAAGTGAGCCCTGTGCTCCTGGTTATGAGTCAGAAGGGGAGGGGGGCTCGTGGCAGAGGAACTGGTGTGTGTGTGTGCATAAGAGGCAACTCCTAGGGACTGAAGGGGCTAATAAAATATTTGAGGGGGCTGGGTCCCACCTCCACCCCCCCCCCCATTTTTCTTTTGATGGGCATTCCATTGCGTGTGTGCCCTGTCATGTGATTGATTAGGCAAGGCGGCGCTGACCTGCCTACCCCCACCCCCACTATTCCATTCAAGTTGGCACCCCTGTGTGTGTATGAGGGAGGAAAGGGGTGCAGGGGTGCCAACTTGAGTAAAATATGGGGGGCACGGTAAACGCCACCCTACATAATGGATCACAGTTACGCGCACCATTTGAACGGCAATGGCTATCAACTTTGACGAGGACAAAAGGAACCTCGGGCCCTAGGAGTTGGCGCCTATGCCAGGGTGTGTGGGGAAAAAAAGATGATGCGTCGACTTTAAATATATATTTAAACACACGGGCAGGAGGAGGACCAGCTCCGGTTATCAGGCAGGCTTCACCTCCTTCCACAAGGCCCAGCGGTTACCATGGCGACCAGGCAAGCCCGCTCGAGCGCCCTCCCTCCTTTCCCCTCGCGCGCCCGCCACCCCAACGGCTCTCGCTCCCCTCGCGCCGCCCAGTCAGCCGCAGACATGGCAGCGGCCGCTCGGAGGCTCCGCGCTGCTGCTGCTGCTGCAGCTGCGGTGCTGCTGGCGGCTGGGACGGCCACGGCCGCGAAGGAAGGTCACAGGTGAGGCGAGCGGGGCGGGGAATTGAGGTGGCAAGGCAGCCCCGGCCAGGCCTTCTCCTCCTTTCTTCTTCCTTCCCTTCCATCCTCTCCCCTCTCAGGCTGAGGAGCTCCTACCGCCTCTCCTCCCCACCGGAGAGGAGGAAGGGGAGGCGTGGCCGTGGGGGGGGGGGGTCAGGACTCAGCCCCACATTTGGTGCCTCCTCCAAACCCCTCATTCCGACATCGGGGCTCCTTCCGGACCTCACCACGTAAAACGCGTTTTGTTTCGGCTCCCCCTGAGTATGTACAGAGTGCACACTCCCTCCTGCTCACACCACAGCCACATTGGGGAGGTTGCTGCACTTCTTGCTTGAGGGGATCAAACTTGGGCCCCCAGTATTCTTAAGGTGGGGGCCGTGAACTGTGAGGCAGGGGAGGTCTGATGGTGTGTGGGGTTTTTTAGTGGGGTGCATTGCCTGCACAGGGAAGGGGTTGTGTTCCCCCACTTCCTTGCACCTTGCAAGCCCGTTTGTTGCGCCTACCCATGTCTATCTCACATTGGGATCCCCTTCACTGGGCCATGTGTCTCTGTGAAAGCTCATTTTCTCTCAGGAAGGGCTTGTTGAGCTGAAGAGCAAAGTCATCTCCTTTTTTTAAAAAAAAAAATTAACCCTCTTTCTTTTCTTCTACTCTCAGGAATAAATAAGACCGGAGTCGCCTGTCCGCTACACCTCTTCCTCCTCCCCTCCCCTCCCCCTCCCCACATCCCTCTCTTCTCCTCCTCGCCACCCTCTAATAATGTGGAAACTCAACAAGAGCGGCAAAGTTCTCCTGGATGATTCTCCGGAGGAAGAAGAGAGCCAGTCCCCACCTCCAGCGACACCAGCAGCTACCTTCTCAGCACAGGTAAAAGGCACCAGACTGCTGACTCTGTGCATCTTTGTATTTTTAGTACCTTTGCAGCCCTGGCGTCTGTCACCTTTCCTTCAGTTTTGTAGGACAGTCTCTTTCTGTCCTCCTTCCGCCACCCCTTTTTACCCATGCCAGAATCTTGGCATTTTTATCTCTGATCTGGCATTATGAGTAATCACTTTCCATTCCCCTTGGATGCCTTAATAATGAGTCTTGTGGCAAGGAGGAACTGGTATGAACCAATGCTGTTTTGTACATACCCTCTGGGAAGCTGGTGTCAGTCTTCCCCTAAAACTTCATGCTCAGCAGTGTTAGGACTCCTGTAGTCCAGAGACTTCATACTTCAGGCCACTCTCTTTTGTCCCTGTCTTCATTCTTAGGCATAGTCAGCGAAGGCACAAGCTCAGTTAAACACAGCAAAAGGAGTAGTGCGTTCTGGCATAGCTGTCAACGTTTCCCCTTTTTTAAAGGGAAATTCCCTTATTCCGAATAGGATTCCGCGCAAGAAAAGGGAAAAGTTGACAGCTATGTATTCTGGTCTGTTGAAAATTTTTATGATTCTGTTGAAAATCCTTATGATTATGATTAAAGCAAAGAGGCTTAAGATTTGAGATGGAATCTCTTTGCATTTTATGTTTTATGTTGTTTATGTTTGAAATATGTAAGTAGTTTTGTCTCAAGTTTCCTTTACGTTTAAAGTCTCTTCTTTTACCTTTTTGTACAAATGCAAGTTCCATATCAGCACTATATTCTACTGAAAGCATTGCAATTTATTGTTACAGTTTACTTTTTAAACAGGAGGGTGTGAAGGAGGAGGAAAACGAATTATATCATAAATGGATGGATGTATGACTTATGTCCTGATCCAAAACATTGATTTCAAAACTTATTTAACTTAGTGAAACGTAAGTGGCGTACCTGGAGTATAAGTTTAGATCCATTAATTATAAATAGTTCATGTATTAAGATGCTACTAATTTAATTGGGATGTATGGGGTTTTTTTTAATGTAAAGTTTAAAGAATTCTGAACGGTACAAAATATTTAAGGTAACTTGGGCAGTATCCAATGCTCCTATTTTTCTAGCACAATGGCTGTGTACTAGCAGAACTTTTCCACCCTCTTCTCTCTGCCGCAGCCCTTTGTGTGCCCCTAAAATCAGATCCAGAGGGTTGGGGACCCCTTTAATGATTGTTGGGTTGGGGGGGATGGAAGAATTGGAAATAGAGGTGCCACTGCACTGAAGGCACTGCTTTGGAGACAACCCCTTGTATTTAAAACTTATAAAGGTTGGATTTAGGTTAATGTTTGAAAATATGAAGATTATTAAGAATTAAGAAATATTTATCCGACTCTGAATCCAACCATTTAGGTCTCAGTTCCAGCACTTCATATTTTGACCTGCTTTAAAACCAAAATCCTTGTAAAATACTCATAATCAGGAAATATCAGCACTGAAAAACAGGATAAAGACAAGTGAACAATTTGGAGACTGAATTGGTGGCCTTCACATTCTCACCCCAATTCAGATAAGAAGAGTCATCAAGTGTAGGCTTCTACTACATATCACTTGTTAGATCAGGAACTGTGGGTGCAGATAGGATGTGAATCTAAATGCACATCCAAATTTGGATATTCTCTATCCAAGCTTCCACAATGCTTTACTTTTCCTCGTACAGTATCTAGAACTCCACCCACATTCTACATAGGACTAGAGGTGTGTCAGAATGCTTATTTGTTGCTGAGCAAATTCCTTTTACTAGAACTGCAGCCCTATGCACATTTACTTAGGAATTAGACTCACTGAACTCAGTGAGACTTATTTCTGAATAAACATGCAGAGGATCAACCTGCAGATACATTGCAAAGAGAACTGCTGTCCTGGCTCTACAAGCCTGAGATGCCACAGAAGTTGTGAAATCAAGTACGAGAGGCATCCTAATGCAGAGTTAGTTCACTAACAGCTAGTACTCGCTCCTTGTAATTCCAAGCTTCTTGTCTTAGATAGTTCTGACCACAATAATAATTACCTGAACGTATGTTGTATGTAATTGTTCATGAGGAATATGATTTGGATTTGTTGATAAAAGATCAAGAAGCTGCTTGCCTGTTTTGTTGGCTAATCCACAACTTGGTTACAGTAAAGTGCTTGGATTTAGGTTGATCAGAAGTTTATCTTAAATTGGGTTGTAGATAAACAGTAGCTTGCCTGCAGTGTGGAGGAGGTAGAAATGGGAGAGTGCATGTTGCTCCCCTTCCCTTTGGATTCAGAGATGGGCAGAGTTGAGTGGGATTGGATTCTATTACAGTTGTACTTTCAAAATTGTTTGCTTTGGTCTGCTTCGGCATTTTTGTTAAAAAGGTTTTCCATTGCTAGGTTCTATAATAAATACATTTTTGAATAGCAGATTAATGTTCAAAACATTCAGTAACTAAGCCAGTAATAAACTGCTATAATAATGCCAATAACACTGAGAGCTGTCTGCTTGGTTTTCAAAGACCAATAGAGAGCTACTACTGTGAACAGTAACAAGGACTCAACCTGCCAACCTTAATCTCCTCATTGGATAGTAGGTACAAAAGAAATGGGGCTTGAGACTCATTTACTTCTAGAATCAATGGTTAACTGGCTACTAGAAATGGTTGACTACTAATCCCAGCCAAAATATGTGGACCTTTCCACTCTACTCAATCAGGAGATTTGTTCCCAATAGCAAACTAGCAACTAGTGAACTCAGCTTTTTCATTTTTTGATGTGTAGCAATCTTACTCCTCCATGACATGTTTGCCGTCTTCTATCACATGACACATCCTCAAGGCTGTGTGAGACAAAGGAATGTAGTGAAACCTACTGTGCATAGTAGCTCCATAGGTCATCCTCTTTGCTGGTTGTGCATTAATGAACTATTTCTGAAAAAAACTAGGGAAATGAAACTTTACACAGTATTGCTAACTTCTGTTTAATCAACTGATATTATGCTCTGCTTCCCCTCATAGGTGCTTGATGTGAAATCATACATGTTGCCAAATAATTTGAGGAAACATATTTCATAAACCTATCTAATATCTGGGATCTTGGGGTAGCAAGAAGCTTTTTAATAGTCTCTATACCATGGTTGCACAATTTCTCCTTTATGTAGTCAGCATCTGCATGTTACTCCACAATTTTCACCAGAAGTCGTTGCCAAATCTTCTGTTACATAGAATCATAATCACTGGGGGATTTTGCCATATCATTTTAATATAACATCAACAATGAATGTTGTAGAAAAGCATTCTGATGGAATGAAAGCAACTATTTACCGTGCCAAAATGGACACATGAGGACTAAGGGCCAAACTAGTCAAGTTCCTGTCTCTTCAAATATGGTTGTGTGTGTGTGTTGCGGAGAGAAAAGTTTAGTTAAAAGGCATAGTTGATAAATTGGTGTGGATTGTATTTTGGATTTGCAGTAGATCTCCTAATGTATCATTTTATTATAAGCTGTTTCATTATAAGCTGTTTTGATTGGTATAATAAAGAAAAAAGTGAAGGGTATACTACTGCAGGCCCTGGATGCACAAACGGTCATATGGAGACACCCCATAGAAGCTTTTAAATAGCCTTCCTGGGTTATTGCCAGGTTGATTTAACATTTCTGTTTCATATAGCATTGTAGCCACATTGTAATCCCCAAGTGAAGGTCTTTATCGCTTCTTCTGGGGCATTTTGAACTTCTTTGCTGTCCAGGCTACTCCTGGAAAAATGGGAACAGAGCCACATCTGGAGTCATGAAGAACAAGATACTGGATATTCCCAAGGGAGGTGCATGAGACTTTGTCCTGGAGTATAGGGACTGGATGCTATATTGCATGCCCCATTATTATGGCAGCTACTGGCTTCTATCGGGAAGCCCAGCACACTCTTCTATGCATTCAGGGTCACAGGACTGCACCCTTCATCTTTTCAGCTATTCACTTAATCAAAAAGGTTAGTGTTACAGACACAGCAATAAGAGAGCCAGCAGGATTATTATTATTATACTATTATGCTCAGTCCGAAATAAAACATCCCAGCTCCTTCATATTCAATCATATTAATGGAGTTCCTGTATAGATATTGTGTGTGTGTGTGGAGGGGGTGTCTTCTAAAGCTGCTTATATATTATAGAGTGGGAGGCTGTGATTGTCCCTGCTAGTGTACTGCAGCCTGTGAAAGTTGTCAGTGATGTGTCAAACTCTAATACTTGTATTGACAGGGTGTGTTTTTTAATTTAGTTAATGTAATAAGATAAGTATTGAAAGCAGACTTTCATTTTGAACTTTGAGAATGAGCTGCCAGCTTGATTCTCCTACCCTGAAATTAAAGAAAGTGAAAAAGATAGAAAAAGAGCTGAAATTTATTGATGTTTCCCTTTGACCTGTTTTCCTTTGATCTTGTATTATGTTGTACTTAAGCAGCAGAAGTGCAGAGACATGTTTCATATTAATTGCAGCTTATGACTGCTCAGTGAATGTTTCATAAGTTGGCCATGCAATTTTATCTGTATATTAATTAATGTCTTTAAAAGTCTTTTTTATACAATTTTGACACTAGCTTTTATGTTAACTGAAGGAACTTCAAGAGAGTCCCTGAGGGTATAGGAGGAGATCAGTACCTTCCAGATGTACTTTAGAAAGATACATCAAATGAGAGTAATGAAGTCAGATTTTTATACAGTACGCAACAAAGAAATTGTTTGAATTGGGAAAGTAACATTTTGGGAAAAATCCAGATGAAATTACCAGTAAATAAATTCTCTTGAAATTGGAGAATTCCAAATGTGAACTACATGCATTGATAAGATGTGCCTTATATTCCCTAGATTGCACAATTTGTCTTTTTACCTTCAGAAGTAGCATGTGATATGCAACAAAAATTCCTTTGCAATGTATTTTCACACCCCTGTAAGAATTCAGAGCTCCTGTTCCAGCCAATCAGCCACACCTTCCTCCAGGACACTAAAGATTGCCAATTCACTCTCTCTACCCCCCACATTTCTCTATTTTTCTTTTCAAAGTGACAGTCAACGTTCCTAAAGTCTGAACATGCTTAGTCCCCCGTAGACTGATTTGGGGTGATGGTAACTCAGCCCTTTTTGGTGGTTTCAAAAATCCCCCAAACATTATTATTTATTAAATTTATATGTTGTCTAACTTCCAACTAAAACAAGAGTGACACAAATACATTTAAAAAAATCAATACAATAACATTGATGCTACAATGTTGTTAATTCCTTGCTCTTGTTTCTCACTTCCCTTTTTTTTTTACTGCAAACCTGCTAGCACAAGACTTTGTGTTTACTATTAGAAGTGATATTCTGCCAGCAGGTACTTCTAACACTTGTAAAGTGAGGGAAAGGGAGTTGAAGGAGTGCCTGCAAGCACAAGTGTAGAAGTGGGGTGCTTGCCTGGGTAGGGGGGGATGTTTTTTTGTTTGAAATCACCCACCACCACCATCACCTTACAAGTGCTTGGTGATTATCCCTATCTCAAGGCTGTCATGTTTATCATAATCCTGAGGCTATGTTTTCTTAGGATCCAAAATTCTAACTCTTAAGTACATATCCCAAATTCTCTATCAGAATTAACTATGCAAATAAAATTCTTGACTTATGTACTGATCTTTTTGCTTCATTTAATTCCTGTCAATCAGGCATGTAACCTGAGAGTTGTTTTCATCTCTCAGACCTACACTTTTTTGTAAGCTTAACTCATTTTTGCTGACCTTGTTGTTTCATGTAGCTGTAAGAATGAGATATTGCGCCCAAGATCAAATATTTCTGAGCACTGTGCTCTAGTAGTGGCCCACTGCTAAGATCTTAGGGAAGCCTACATCTGGGAAGGAGATGCTTTATTGAGATGGATTAATTACTATCCGTCTTAACCACCCTTTTGTGAGTGGTAAAACTGCTTGTAAGAAGTGTGTGGTCTAAGGCAGAGGCTTGGCCCTTAATATAGGCAATAAAAGATTCTGTGGTCACATTTACTGACCAATGTGACCACAGACCACTTTCCAAGTTAGGGATGGTTGCTCCAAGATGCCTTTTGTTTTAAGTACTTCCAGGCTGGGCAAAGCTTTCATTGGAGACAGGAGCTCCAAAGTGTCATAAGCAAAAAGTGGGAACTGATGCTGTATTCTTTCAGGAAATATACTTTATTCCTATATGTTTGCATGGCATAATATAAGGGCTGGAATTGCTTTACTCTTTTCCTTACAGATTCATAGAGTGACAGTACATGTTACTTCAGCAAATACATTTGTCCACTGATTCTCCCCCTGCTAATAGTGATGTCCCTCCCCCTCCACTGTGCATAAGCATTATGGGACAGACATGGAATTGCGAATTTTCTAAACCAAATAAAAAAAGCTATAAAATGCTTAACCAGGTTTCCATTTATGATTATCCAGACAAGGAATTCTTTATTTTTACAACCAATAAATTTGTGCAAGAGAGAAGGTGCAGGAGAGAAACATATTGGAAAGGATAAACTTTATTTAGGATGCCCACCAATTTTCTAAATCAGTTATATCTTGATTAATGGTGCACTTTTGAATTTTAACATCCAGACTTTGTTGTATGAGGGTCCACAATTTGTTTTTCAGTGCAGACCCAGCTATTAAAGTGAATGATCAAACAAGACTGGTTTATTATTTAACCACAAAAGAAGCAGAGGAAAAGTAGATCTAGAGTGTAATCTGTATACAAAAGAGATCTGTGTGCTTGTTGAATTAATCCCTCGAGCACCTTATGGTTTGCAGAATACTCAAGAAAAGAGCATTTGCACATTCCTCTGGAAGCACGCTGAATGTACTTCCACTGCCAGAAGTGGAAGGTTGTTGCCAAGGCGTTAAATCAGGATTTCTTTACTGCATAGAAAGCAGCCATTAGTTACCTGTTCATTAACAAAAGAATGTTAAAATATTCAGTAGTAAAAACACTGTTCAAAATAAAAGTAAGAGGCAATTTCAAGCTCTCGTCATAAAAACATACTAGCATAAGGGAAACTAAATCTTAGATACACAGATAAAAAACTAATATCCTCATAATATTTGGGGAAAGAAATACAACCTGTTAAGAGATATGTGTTAACATTAGGGCACTAGTTTAAAATAGGCCATTGAAAACATAGCTGCATATCCTGAGTGTTGCCCATCACATCCATTGGTGTATGGGAGCTTTGTTGCATACTTGGGCCTTCCCTGCCTGCAATAATTTATAATGGAGGAATATACCATTTCTTTGGAAACACTGATCTGCTTCTTATGTTGGAATGATTAGAATGGCTTCCGAGCAAGAGGCCCAAAAGTGTATTTGAGAATACATGAATCTCTTGAATTGATGTACGGTAATTTGCAGAACGTTCCTGCAGGAAACATTCCATATTTAGCTGTGCTTGAAATTTCCTCATAGCCATTGCATTTGCTACAGAATCATCACCCTGGCTTTCCTTCAAGGAAAGTAATATAGATTACTACTGCTTATAGGGAAGAACTCTGAATGAGAACTTGGCTTGAATGCTGTGGACAGGATTGCTAATAGGTGGTAAGACTGTTCCCTAAACATAATGCCCCTGCCATTTTATTGTTGTCATATTCTGTGGCTTACCTCAGACAGAGATAAAGAATGCCACATATTGAATTGTTATTACTACTTCCTGCAGTGCTTTGTTTTTATTGGAAATATGCATTTAGTCTTAGAAGCAGGCACAGCCTGTTGAGCAGGCTTGACCCAGGCAACTAAATTTATGAGAGCTACATGGATTTTGCTTGAGGAAATATACCCATCAGTGTGAAAAGGCAATCTGCAAAATATGGTGCTCAAAATAGTTCCCTGTCCCCCGCCCCTGAGGTAATTTATAACTACAGTACATCTATTGTAATTTTTTGGAAATCTGTTACTATGTTTTACTTCTCAGATAGGAGCAGGAGTGTATGTGTGTAGTCCTTCACCTTTTCCTTACCTGGTAATTTTACACTCAAAATCCCCAAGCTCCTCTTTCTACCATCCAGGGGAAAGATACCCATGACCCCATGGAAAAGCCAGTAGCTTTGCGAGGGATTTTTGTTGAGAGGGATTGTTGTTTGCAGAAAAATAGTATTTGGGAGAAAAGGTTTAGGCAGCCTTTCTTCCCGTAAAGTGCAGTAGAGCAGTATAGGAAACTTATTATAAAAGTAAAGGTAAAGGACCCCTGACAGTTAAGTACAGTTGCAGACAACTCTGGGGTTGCGGTGCTCAACTCGCTTTACTGGCTGAGGGAGCTGATGTTTGTCCACAGACAGCTTCCGGGTCATGACTAAGCTGCTTCTGGCGAACTAGGGCAGTGCATGGAAACGCCATTTACCTTCCCACCGGAGCAGTACCTATTTATCTGTTTGCACTTGATGTGCTTTTGAACTGCTAGGTTGGCAGTTAATATAGGGATGCTTAAATATATTCTCCTAAGCGCTGTGGTCTAAACCACTGAGCCTTGGGCTTGCCAATCAGAAGGTCAGCGGTTCTGATCCCCGCGCGGTGTGAGTTCCCATTGCTCGGTCCCAGCTGATGCCAACCTAGCAGTTTGAAAGCACACCAAAAAGTGCAAGTAGATTAAAAGGTACTGCTCCGGCGGCAAGCTAAATGGCATTTCCGTGTGCTGCTCTGATGTTGGTGTTCCGCTGTGCCAGAAGCAGCTTAGTCATGCTGGCCACATGACCCGGAAAAACTGTCTGCGGAGTGGACAAATGCTGGCTCCTTCGGCCTGTAAAGTGAGATGAGTGCCCCAACCACAGAGTCGTTGGCGACTGGACTTAACTGTCAGGGATCCCTTCACCTTTACCTTTAAGCAATTAAAACATGCAAGTCTCTATAGCTGCTTTACATTAAAAACAAAAACTGCCAGAAGACATGTCTCCTGGACAGCATTTAGTTTTTTACCTGTGTGTATCCCAAAGTGAGGCTATAGAAAGGCACTGTAGATCAGAAGTATCCCTGAGATGTTTCTGCAAGGTTGGGAGGGTTTATCTGGATCAGTGGTAGCAATTTGCTTTGTTTATTTTTTCTTAGGCATAATGTTGCTCTTTAGTAGTTCAACTGGGTGTGTACAGTGACCTTTTTTTGTTAAATAGCAGTCCTTCTAATGTTATTCAGAGCATAAAGTTTACTGAGTGACTTTCAGTCTGTCATTTTCTCTCAGCCTAACCTGCCTTCCAGGATTGTTGTGAGCGCGAGGTAGGAAAGGGAGATATTATTAAGCTCTGTAGTGAGTATATGTTTAGCAGTATGAGGTAAGCTTGAGTGAAGGTTAGCGCCTGAGATACCATCTACAACAACTGTAATTGGAGAGGAAAAGTTTGATTTAGGAAATTTCCAAATTGCAAAAGAAAATGGATTGTTATCAGATCTGAACTGGATAAAAACATTTGAGCAAGCTGCAGAAAAGTTAGCGAAATCTATCCTTTTCAGTTTTTACAAATAACCTCTTATCTAAATGAGATCAGGAAAAATTACCAGCTAGATAGAGAAAATACTTACACTGAAACTATGTTATAAAAATCTATCAAATGCTCATAAAAATATCATTGGAGAACATTACAAAACATTTATCAGAAAAACCAATACAGTGAAGTGGAAAGTGTTTTATTTTATGTTCTATAACTGTCACTATATCTAAAGACTGTAGGATTATCCAGCTTGTTTTGAAGGTTCATTTATCTGCTCATATTTAGCTAATCAGGAAAATATCAAGGTATATTTTTATAGTGATATGAAGATAGTTTTAAAAGGACTTGAAGTGCATTTCATGTTGTGCCAAGCCAGGAATAGAATGGAAAAGTTGGTTTTACAGTGCAGTACAATTCTGAGCCTCTAGCTACATTTTCTGTGAATTACACACTTTGGTACCTGCATTAATTATAATAATGGGTTTAGCCAGAAAGGTGTGCTGTTTCATCTTTGATACTGGATATGGTAGCATAAAGTTCATATACAAGGGAGTGTCTGCATTTTGTTTAATCAGAATACTACTCACTTTTCCAAAGCTTGGTTCGTTAGTCTATAGATGTAGGGAGAAGGTGGTAGCTGAATGCAGCCCATTTATTACATACACACAAATTTAAAACATGGATGAGATAACGAACAAGGAACAAATAGTACTACTTAAATGCTTACCAAAGGAGGCTGTGATCTGAAGCATATATGTTTGGAAGCAACTTCCATCAATTATAATGCACTTCAAAACAGAAATGGTTAGAACTGGAATGCCAATGTGTAATATATAGTGGTGCTTTAATTTAGCAGATTAGGACTCCCTTAAGTGATTCTAAGCACATTTCAGAAAAGCTATGGCAGCATCTATTTCTTGCATACAAACTGTACTGACAGTAGACCTTTGTAAAACTGTTACCTGGGCATAGATCCACATATTTAGAAAACATTTTTCTTTGGCTCCTGTTCACATGCCAAATTTGGAAGAACAATTTTACAGTCGCCGTTTGCCTTGTACTCCTCAGTCACCATCTGGAGAGTATGCTGCTGTTTGAGCCTCCATCTGTGCGACTATTAAGAGGTTGTCAATGAAAGGGGAAAATTGTTACTGATAACTGCTCTTTTAATGAGAGATACTCTGTATACCATTTCAGAACCTTCTAAGTTAAAGGTTGCTCAGTTTAAGACTGAGTTGAGATATGAAAGAACTGAGATACTGTATAAGCACCCAACTCTTCCCTATATTTATTTGCTCTTACACATGTTTGAAGGTGAAGGGAATGTTTTCTAATGGATATTCTGAATTGGCTGTGGTTTCAAGCCGCAGAAGAGTAGTTACATGTTAGAAATTGTGATGGCTACAAAATCATTTTTGAAGACCAAGCATCATGTGGTTAGCACAATTGCTGTATAAGCATCCAGAACTACTTATGGCTACAGGTCATTACTTCACTGACCCTTCCGCATATTCCTTAGTGACCCACCCACCCATTTAAAGTGATACATCCTGGCTGTCTGGATTCTTGAATTCTGCTGGGAAATCTTTTTAGCATATTAAGTGAAGGGGAATACTCCTTCATCACTTAACTATGGGACACTGGTGAACACAGACTTTTGCTAGAAGCTGGTGCCCCAGATGCTAGTGAGAAAGCTTTTGAGTTCCCCACAACACTTTTAAAGTTGGATATTAAGCAAAACAGCAATAGTGGAGGGAGGAGAGAACAACTGGACATGATGTAAATGATCCTAAGTCTGCAGTCTGTAACAGTCTTAGGACAAAGTGCCGGAGATGCTACAGAGACATAATAAGACCTAGGGGCAAAACAGATTTCAGGTTGCACCAGGGACAATTTTGATGAAGAAGCAACAATGGCTGTTCTACTATCTGTATGTGTAAAGACGAGCAGTTAGTTGGATCTACTTCCAGCACTCAACTAGTTCTACAGTTTTTGTGTGTATTGGAGAATGCTGAAAATAGTTGACCAAATCTACTACTGAAATATAGAATTTAGCTTTTGAGCATTTAATGGCCTCTAAAAATTAGATGGCACTACCCAATTTGGCTTGTAATGATTCTTTAGAACAGGGGTCAGCAAACCTTTTCAGCAGGGGGCCCGTCCACTGCCCCTCAGACCTTGTGGGGGGCCAGACTGTATTTTGAAAAAAACAACAACCCAGAGTGAATTCCTGTGCCCCACAAATAACCCAGAGATGCATTTTAAATAAAAGCACACATTCTGTTCATGTAAAAACACTGGGCAGGTCCCACAAATAACCCAGAGATGCATTTTAAATAATTATTATGCACTTCTGCTGCTGCTTCGGAGAATCTCTGTATGCAGAAAAGGTGCCCAGTACAGTGAAGTGTATATTTGATTTAAATTGAAGAACGGGAGTTTCTATGGAAGAAAGTAAACTATGGACATTTAATCTATGCATTTATAGAAATTCTGTGGTTCTAATTAGTGCTTAATCATTATAAAAGTTTCATGAACTCTCTGAAACTGAAAACTGATTACAGTTTCTAATTTTTCTTTTTCTTTTAAGAATAAAGATCCATGTTTTCATAACGAAGTTACATCCTCTGTTTCACAATTTGCAACAAAGGTATAAGCTTAATATTGAGATATGAATTCAAACTTGTTTCACGCAGTATTTCCTTTTCCTGGATATTTTACAGTGCACCAACTTTTTCTGGGTAGGCTGACAAACAACATTCCTCTATTACGTCTTCAGTGACTCGACTTAATTGTTTTGGTATTAGAGTCACAAGCATTTTGGTCTTTGGTATTTCATATGTTCATCACATGGTTTAACATTTGAAAAAAATATGAATAAATAAAGAATCCTAATAGCAGTTCATTAAAACAGTTGCAGCACTGATTTATTTTGCCCTTTGAATCTTAATTTTAATGCTTTGATGTTTAACCTTTGTACTGAAAGAGCTAAGATTGCTGTGAATAAAATTACATATGGATATGTAGTTAACAGGCTGATCTTAAACTTCGTATTTCAACTTCTAGCAGATTCGCATTTAGGAAGAAACACAACAGTAGCTATGATTTTACAAAACATTCTATTATGGCAGTAATAGAGAAATATTTTGTTGGCACGACAAGCCGACCTGCAAGATTGCAGGTACAAATATTTCGAGTCCATGTGTCAGTATAGTTAAATAATACACAGTGAAAGGTCAAATTACCGGTAAGCGTGTGCAAGTAAAAATTTGACGTTGTCTGACTTTCAGATGATTAATCTTACAGAATATTTATTATTATTATTTTAAGTATAATTTTTCTTCTTTTCAAAATTAGAAATGATAGAATTGCAATGCTTTCTTTCCTCTCCGCTCATGAGATTCATGAATCACCAGCTGGTGTCTTTTTTACAGGCTTAATTATAACATTTACTGCCTGAAAGTACTGACATAATTAGCACTCGAGACTGGAATTACACAACAAGGTTCTTATAATAATGTAACTTTTACATAATGTGGTATTATATGAGCATGGCTGCTGCCTTCCATTTCTGATTCTTCAAAGTGCTCTGTTCTAGTGGCACATCACCTGAACACCTGAATGCCCACATTAGGCTGTAGATCATTTGCATGCCCAACAAAGTCAGACTGAGAGTGTATCTTTCCACAATACCTCCCACTTTTGAAACCTTTACTTTTAAGCTTACTCTATTTTTTTTTAAAGTCGTTTAGCAATTCACAATAAAAGCCACAAAAGGATATGGAATGTCTCCCATTCTTCCCTACTTCCTGTCTTCCATACGCATTCCTTTGAAATGTGTTATTCTTAGGTGTTCTCAAAGTAGTGCTTTTCCTTTTGTTCTGAAGTTTGAATGAGGCCTCTAGGTGTTTGTATTCTGTTATTATTCTGAAATGCTGCCAATTTCCCCTTAGATTAAAACAAGACTCAGATTTTTACCAATTCATTATTCACAGGAATGTCTTGATGACACATATTGTCATTTCCAGAGACCTTAAACCTAGCGAATTGTCAAGTCTTCTCCTTGAAGCAGTTTTCTTAGGTGCCAGACCTATGGACATGATTTTGTGAGAAGCATGATAGTTAGTGTGGAAACTGCAGTGTCACAAATAGTGGCCAAGGACCTTTAAAAAGAATATGTAAGTTCACGTTCTGTATAAGAGGATATGGGGCACAGCTGCTATATCAGAGTTTCATTCTTACTCAGTGAAACATGGTTTGTTTCTTTAGCACATGTTGTTTGCCTTTTGTAGGCAGAAGAAGCCTATTCATTGTAAGAAGTGGCACTTGTGTGACTGGGATCTGACTAGAACATTTCTTAAGAAGAAACTTTCTCAGAATCTCAAGGCAGACTTCATGAGCTAATCACTGTAAATCAAGCATGACAATATGTTCAAACCCTGTCAAATGGTTTAAATATTAATGAAGAGCTTAGGCCAATCAGTCTGATCTCGATGTCTGACACATAGGTGCTAGACCTCAGGACGCAGTCAGTGATCTAGAGTTTCCTCCTGAAGGACACCTCACTGTAAGGTGGAGTTCAAGTTGAGGTCTGAGATTCAGACTGCGAGAATGAGTGAACAGGATACATATGGCCACATGTGACCCATTGGCTGTCTGGTGCAGATGAATTAAGGTAGGCTAGCAATGGTTTTCAGTTGGTGGGTTGGGATTCACTCACAGCCTAATCTAAGGTGGGTCACAACAGCAGTACTGCCACCATACAAATAGACGGTAAATAATAATAACAATAATAACAATAATAATAAAAATTACCCTTCCTATCTGACTGGGTTGCCCCAGCCACTTTGGGTGGCTTCCAACATATATGAAAACATAATAAAGCATTACATATTAAAAGTCCACAAATACATTTGGGTCTATAAATATATGTTTAGGTTAGAGGTGGGTCCCAGGTCAGGAAAGCTTGAAGGGTGTATCCTAGTAACAGCCCTTTCCTCAGCCAGGAAGGCAATACTTTCTTACCAGCAACATGTATGCAAGTCTGCCCGTCCCCTTGTTTTGTATTACTTCTTTTTCCCTGTTGTTTTCTACAGAATGTTTTTGCTGGCATTTCAACATCAAATTATACTAGCTTTCTTCTTGTTTTGCAGCTTGTAACTTATGACACTGAAAAAATATGACACCTTGTTGTGGCCCAGGACTTGTAAACATTTCCTCAGACATGATCTAGATTTTAGTCTGGCATGCTCCCAGGAAACAAGATAATCCACATACCTGCTCAATAGAAGAGGGATTTTTTTGGGGGGGGGCACAGCAGGGATTGCTATACAAGATATGCTAGACTAAAGGTAAAGAGTGTTGTAATTGAGGGGAGGAGTTTGTTAGTAACAGGTAAAAGTACCTACAATAGAAGAGTTTTGTATTCAGGAGAGAAATGAGCAGCATTGCAGTACTTAGGTGTCGGTGAATGCTGAATCCTAAGTATGCTGGTAAGAATTGATTTATTTAGGAATAGAACTTCAGTTGGAGACTAAGTATGAGTCTCTGTCTGTCTGTCTGTCTCTTTCTCTTTTTCTTACTGGAATTCTACCAAAATAATGTATGTTTTCAAGGATCCTTGGGCTACAATTCTATACTCACTTACCTGGGAGTGAGCTCCATTGAACTCAGTGAGACTTACTTCTCTCTATGTGTGATTGCATTGTTAATCTAAGGTGAAATAGTTGAAATATCTGTTTCCTTTTGTGGCACAGAAAAAAGTATTTATCCAGTGATGAAAGGAGGAAGGACAACTTCACTACCCAAGAGAATGGGAATCAGTTGAAAAGTAGAAGTTGCTTTTTCCATTCAGCCATTGCTAGGCTGGTCCAGGTGCATGGTTGTGTTGAAAAGAAGGATTTGATGCCAAAGCATTTTATGTTTGAATATATCCCTATTAGAATATATCTTGGAGAGCTACAACTCTAGGCAAAAAAGGCACCCATTCTATTAAGTGATAAATCTGTGTGTTCCAGAGTCATACAAGTAACATCTAAAACAGCAGAAGCACATCACAATTATAACACTTCAGAGTCTGTCCATATTGCATTTGTAGAGTTGACAGTCTTTAACTTTACTGTTACTAAGTCTTTGTTACCTTAGTTTGGTATCAAGGGAAAGAAATGCCTCTAGTTCCAGCTCTGCATTGTTATAGCCAAACTAAGCCTTGATAAAACAGGCCTAGTTCAATAATAACAGAGTCTCTTGTCAGTTGTGGTTTTTTTTTCTCCATAGAACAAGATTCTTACTAGTATTTCCATAATTATTTATTTAATATTTGTTTTTCAAGTCCCAGGAACAATACTGAAAACTTATGCTCGAGTTACATAAAAGAATGGAGGCACGCTCCAGTATATGCCAAATGGCTATTGCAGAGGCAGTTCAGGATCCATCCATTGTTTCCATTGGAGTTCTGCTAAGCTAGCCAAACATTAAACATTAGGCACTCCAACATGGCTGTACTGAGGGAGAAATTACTCTTTTTGCACCCCTGGATAACACTAGCTTTTGTGGTCTTTTTATTCATGTGGCTTCAGTGAAGCTCCAACGGACATTGCTCGGGCTTAGAGGATAATATTTTTTAGAAATAGAGAGAGAATTGATCTAGGTTTCGTATGAACAAGAACTGTGCACAACAGGGGCTCAAAACTGTTAAGGATTGTGAGGCCCGTTGATTTCGATAGCAGTGACATAAGCATGCTTTAATTTTCTCATTAGCACCAGAGCAACTTAAAACACTTTGGTTGAATCATGCCATAGAAGTTTTTGTAATAATAAACAACAATTTCATAACATTATACTCACATTCATTAATCTGGAATAACTACCGTATTATCTCTTCATGGCAGAGAGTGCCTTTCAGCAGCTTCAGCTGGTACATCAACTGTACCCTTTCATAACAGGGATAGCTAAGCCACTATGATACCTGCACTATTAACCTCATGTTTAGACTACTATAACATGCTCTATGCAGGGCTTCCCTTAAAGTTAGTTTGGAGGTTGCAGCTGGTTCATAATGCCACAACCTGTGTGGTGGGTGGTATCCCTTTTGGGGCACAGATCATACTCAAAGGAAGGGATCTTCACAGGCTAATTTTAAGGTCTCGCTGCTTACATATAAATCCTTAAACTAGTTCCCCTCCATTGCGCTATAGGAACATTAAGATAATCAAACAGAACCCATTTTGTCTTGCTATGGCCTGATGATAACTGACTTGTGGTGATGTGGAGGCAACCTATTCGCTGGTGGTGCCAATGTTATGGAATGCAGTCCCCACTGAAATATAGGAGGCCCCAAATGTATTTACATTCCGCCAACTGTTAAAGATTCACCTGTTTAGACAGACCTTCCTTTGATCTCCCAACTTGAGTCTTCTGTTTTAATGACTATGTTCTTTTAATTGGATTTTTATTGTACATTTTAATTATGAATAGTTATATTTTAATGCTTGTGCAATCAGTTTTTAAACAACTTTGAAGCCTATTTTGGCCCATGATGTACAAAATTCATCTGTAAATACTTGCAAATACTGGTTATAAAGTTGTTCATTCTTAACATACAGAATCTTAAAGTGCTAGCTGGTGCATTAAGCTATACCTTCCATCTTTATAAGATAATAATTGCAGCGTCACTGGCTGCATTGTTGCCCCTGTGTTTCGCAATGTGACATCTCCCATTCTTGAAGAAAGGCGAGGCTTGGAACAGCTCTGTACTAGTTCACCTTGAAGTAAGGTAATTGTGCTAGCCTTTCATGGCTGTCTTATTGTATGGCTGCCACAAACAAATACCGTGCATTAGCTGTGTCAAGGGCAGAAGGGTGGGGGGAGGAGCAGGATTTTCAAATCAACACAGTTAAAACTTCTCTCCTTTTGCAAACTGAGGAGGGTAGGACAGGAGCTCTTCCTTAAGCTGCTTCAACGCCTAGTTCAACAGTGGCCACCAAGCTCAGAGTAACTCTACAAGAGATATGACCTCTCTGCTAGACAACCTTTGAAAGAATGTCAGTGTGAAGCAATATTCTGGGAAGGCAGTCATCTAACAGGTTCAGCCTATTGCCTACTTTGTTTGTTTCTACCCTCTCCTGGAAGCTGTAACCCTGGAAACTAGTAATTGTGAACTGGACTAAGTATTTTTGTCATCCCTCCCCAGAGGCTATGCTCAGCCCAAGGACTGAGCAAAAACCTAATACCGCCCCTTTAAGGTGGGGCTTTGTAAAATCTAGTTCCATGAGACTTTCTAGCTCATTTAAAACTGTAGTCAAGATTTTACATAGGCCTACAACAATAATAAATTACGTAGCTGAAATCACTGGCAGTATATGATAATAAATCCTTGAGAATTGTTACTTTTGTGTTGTCTGTGATTTTACTATATTTACAAAGTCAGACCTATTAATAGTATTTATAAACCATATTTCACCCAAAGGTCCCAGGGAAGCATACACACACACATATTTATAGCCAAATAGTATGTCAGCTGAAATCAAAATAAACAAATCGCTATACAATTTCAGAGGGAGAGAGAAAGAGAGTTAGTTGGCAGTGGGAACTAGAAACAACATATTTACAGGGATAACCATACTTCACCTTTCATAAAGGCTGGGCAAGGAGATGTATCTTCATCTGATGCTGGAAGGCGAATACTTTTGAAGCATGACGCACCTCAGAGTGGCACATCTTAATATATGATGAGGACAATAGGGGAAAAGGTGTGAATACAGCTATTTGTGGCTTAAGATTTTAGGATATCATTAGTGCTTTGAATTGGGCCTGGATGATAATTGGCAACTTACGCACACTAGCCATTATCAAGAGATACATGCGGTGTATGATGCAACGGAGATTTCATTGGATGATTTGCCTCTAGCCATAGGAGCCAACTTCAGTGGGCTGTGAGTGCTTGGGCACACCCACAATAATATAATTGTAGGGGCCGGGCACCCCCAAGGTCAATCAGAGAGGCAGGCAGCCAGCCTCTGCTGCACTCCCTCCGAGAGAGCAGTTCAGCGCTGCCCTCGACAGCCAGCCAGTGAGTTACCCTTTTCTGGGGGAAGGCTCAGATGTGGGGGCAGAGTCTCTCTGCCTCTGAGTCTGAGCCCTCTCCAGAGAAAAGGGTGTCTCGCTGGTTGTGGAGAGAAGGAAGAAGAGATGCCATCGGCAGCTGCAACACAGGTGTGTGATGTCACATGCACATGCCTACACGTAGCCCCCCCTCCAAAAACGCAATGCGGTGTCATGTGTCGTGCGTGTGATATCACATGCACTAGTGTGTGACATCAAACGTTTGTGATACAGCGGTGGGCACCCACAATCCTGAAGGTGAGATGGTGCCCCTGCCTCTAGCTGCCCATTGTAATGCAGATTTATGTTCGCTCTGTACATGCAGTTTCATTCAAAAGAAACCTGTTTTGGTATGTGGATCTCTTTTCAGGAGCAATTTTTAGTCAAATTTTCATTCCATTGTATCTAATCAGCTAAAATGAGTATCTGTTTTCAAAAAGGCTTTGAGTCGCTAAACCATCATAAATAATTTAAAGATAGAATTCTGAGCACGTGATGTAAATGGAGATAAATGATTCTTAACAGAACTGATGTATATTTACAGTATTTTTTAAAGAAAACATATCTTAAAAAAGCTTTCTACTTTTGGAAACACATATGGCAACCTTACGAAAAATAGACTAGGATTCTATTACAGTGGTACCTTGGGTTACAAACTTGATTCGTTCAGGAGGTCCGTTCTTAACCCGAAACTGTTCTTAACCTGAGGTGCACGTTCACTAATGGAGCCTGCCACTGCTGCCGCGCCACCGCTGTGCAATTTTCGTAATCATCCTAGGGCAAAGTTTGCAACTTGGGGTACTACTTCCGGGCTAGCAGAGTTTGTAGCCTGAAGTGTTTGTATGCCCGAAGCGTTTCTAACCTGATGTACCACTGTATCTCTGTTTGAAACTCATAGGCTGTTATGGAGGGAGTACAGTTTTTTGTTCCATTACGATCTTCAGTTCCTTTCCCCAGTTTTTAATTAATTACTAAATAAGAAGTTTCTTAAGTCTAGGAAACACCTTTAGATGCTTGCAGGTTGAAAATCTGTTTATTTTTCATTGTTGCTTCACGTCATGAATTCAGACTGTTCTTCCTAGGATTTTCTTATGCATTTGGTGTTCAGAACATCTATAAATTATTCTGAGCTAATGATCTTGTATCAACACAACAAAAATTGCATTCAGGGATGTCTTACCCATTAGGGTTAATGGCACCCTGCACCACGGTGCCTGCCCATCAGGGGTGCCCAGCAGTGGGAGTCCAAGACTGACCGGGAACAGCTGTGAGGGCATGCTGGGCGGCGGCTCTTCCTACAGCCCGCCGCTCTCTCTCGCTTCCTGCCTGGGAGAGGAGGCAGCAGTGGCACAAAGCTACGTCGTGCCCTTCTCCCTCCTGCCCCCCCCCCGTAGCAGGACTGCTGAGGACGGCCGCATGGCAAGCGAGCCTTGAGCTGTCCATCGCAGGGGGCAGGGAGGGGGCGTGCCGAGAACATCACCCCCCACCCCTTCCGTCGAGGAAAAAGGTGGAGGAGGGATACATTCAGATTTGGGGTGGTGGGAGGGGAAAGCTGAGGGGGGGCACACTACCATTAGGACTTAGTTCAGAGGTAAGGATGGACTTGAGAGCGGGTTCTCCATGCAGGTAGTGATTAAAAACAAACACCAACAAAAAGTGGGCTTTAAGGTCCTATTAGATTCAGCAGGTAAGTGCAGTTGGGGCTGCAGCCTTTGTGACCCAAGTTTTGGGTCCTTTTTAGGTTCAGGATGTCACTGCTTTACACCCACCCCCACAATATTTGAAAAGGTCAGCTTTGTACTTAAACACAAATTGGCCGGGAACTTCATTCTCTGTGTCTTCATCAATTTATTTAAAGAACAAACTGGTGATTGCTTTAACTTTTTGATATGTGGTGATCTGAATCATGAAGATGAATTAGAAGCACTTATGAGTCTTGAATGAGTCTTGCTTTGGAATTGAGGACTTCATTAGATTTTCTTTTGCCTTTTCATTTTATTTTGTTCTAAGGGCTTGTTGTTAGAGTTAATGTGTAAGCTTGGTCTCAGCTCCCTAAAAAAAAAGTCAACAACTTTGGGGTCCCCCCTTTAAAAAAGGTTGACAACTCTGGCAAATGGGGGGGGGGCACTGGAGGGATCTTTGCACCATGGCGCCGGATATGCTTAAGACGTCCCTGATCGCATTGCAACCCTATTTCTTTGGAGATACCAGAGTTCTATTCTGAAATGTTCTTCTGTAATATTCTGAATATTAATGACCTATATTTGATATTCTTCATTTCACAATATTCCCCAATCTTACTATTTGATTCACTGCATTGTTTGTGTGGGATCTTTTCCCACCTCTGTTTCCCTCTCCTATCTCGAACAAAATGCTTTCAGGGAAGGTTTGTCATGCACATGTTATAACTTGAGCAGCGCATTTGGGGTTGTTGTTTTTTTAGCTGATGTACCTTATGATTCAGGGCCTCTTGATTTCACTGCTGATACAAGTAGAATCAAAATTGTCATCCTCATCTGTTTTCCTTTAACAGTGACACATAGCTGTTCATATTTCTTGTTTCACAAGCTGTGCTCATTAAATTACAATTACTTGATGGCAGAAGATTATTTTGGGGAGCTGGGAAGTTGGCTACTGAAAGTGTAGAAACCTGCTCCAAGAAGCTGTGTAAAGTTAAAAAATAAGAAGACAAAATGGCCTCTCAAGAATCTTCAGTTAGACTTTCACTACACAATCAGTTCAAGCACACTTGTGAAAGATCAGTCATGAAAACAATATAATGTATTATACTTGCTCATCTACTACTTCTACTACTTCTGCTACTACTAGTAATAGTAATGATGATATTGCTTCATAAGGCTGAAATTATATAGTGTAGCATTGAATTATTTGAACATTCAGGGGAAATAAGTCAATTTAAATTAAGTTTTACATTTGGATTTTAAAAGGCTCCCATAGTGTACTCTGGGGGGCACCAGAATAGCACCCGTGAGAGTGCGTGTTAATTCCTTAAATAGCACCCACATATTATTTAAGTATTCCCTTAGAAATCTACAATGCATGGGATATTATTTGCTCTTCCTATTCAGTTCCCGTTTACACTGGTTTAGTAATCTCCTACACTGCATCCCTATTCCTGAAACATAGCCACATTTCATTGAATTCCAGGATTGGATGTGCACCTTTCCTTCCCCATTCTGGACAGAGGGGAGGTCAAATAGCTTCTCTCTGTGAGCAAATGCAGTTGTTCCTTTCTCCCATTGATGGTGGTAGGGCATACAAGTACCATTTTTGTGGCCCCGTCTCTTTCTTTGCTCTTTTAGATGTGCAGCTATTATGTGTTATGCCACAAGCCCATGGCAGCAATTATGCAACTTGCATTGGCACCACTCTCAGGAAATTTCAAATGTGTCCACTAGCCCTCCAAAGGTTGGTGAACAGTGTTTGAATGGGCCATGAGCAGCAGTCTGAAGAGACTCAGAAGCTGAGAACTAGGAGCCAGAACCAAAGGGCAATCAGGATCTTAAGGCAACTAGGAGGAAGGGCTGGAGAACAAGCTTAGAGCCAGGATGAAGGAGCAAGAACAGAAATGCAAGACCAGATAGAGTTCAAGCAAAGCCCAGCTTGGGGGGGGGGGGTAGTTCTTTATAAACCTTCCTAGCCTGCAGGAGACAATGGCCAACCTGAGCAGGTAGAGCCAGACCAGAACTGGAAAGTTCCTACTTGAGAGGCTGCAGTTACATGGCTCATTTCATGGGGCAGTGCTCAGCAGTTCCTAAAAGTGGCCATGGATGTTGGCCCTTTGACAAGGACAGGTGTCAGGAGAGTGGAATGGGAGTATGGACGGCTGACTTGGAACAGTAGAAGGAGCACTCCACATGGCAACATGTTTAAAACAGCACAACCTATATGCTAGAGTGAGGTATCAGCAAGCATGGGGGAACCTTGAGGTTTGCGGAAGTACAAAATATCTTTAGAACACGCCCCCCCCCCCAGCTAAGCAGACCAATAAAGACAGAGTGTACTTAATGGACAAAGAATGCTGGTAGAATGGAGCTACTTAAATCCTGCACAGCAGCATACCACACACACGGTTTGGTTGCACACCCAATTGGTTGCTTCCTGTTAATAGTTCACAGCAGAGGAACCTCTTGGTATACCCCATTTGCCTCAGTGTAGAAGGCAACCAAGTTTGAGGTGAATTTCAGTGTGCATTCAGTAACCTTAACCGTAAAGGCAACAAATTTGATGTTTTATGTCATCAGCCAAATAGGGGTGAACAGAACCAAGTGGTTCCCCTCCAGAAAATTCATGCCACTGCATGAAATGGATTGCAGAATAGCTAGAATGGATTCTGTAGTTAATTTAAGGCATGCATCAAGAGCCCTAGCTGGCCTTGTTTTATATGAAATACTCTAGGAGACTGTGTTGCAAGGTAAGCCATGAACGGTGAAAAGATGCTTTCATACTCCAGCCATAATCAGGGCAAGCAGGGTCTCAGTGCTCCATACAGGGTAGTAGCATTTTTTAAATGTGCCGCAATATTTTTCCAAATATCAGTGATTGATGTGACTATTCATTGGCTATAAAGACTGAAATGTGGAAGCCAGCTGATTTCTCTCAAAACTCAACAACAGGTTAGGCCCATTTTGCTTTGCACCTTGGGTTCTACAAGGGCTAGAAACTTCCTTTAAAAAAAAAAAGAAAGAAAGAAAGCTGGGAATCTGGAATGGCTATTCTCTCAGGCTCCTCTGTCATACTGTCTTCTAGACCAAACAAAAAAGGAACCTATCCCACTGTAAAAGCTTTCTTATTGTAAAATAATCTGGTAATTTCCACTACCTCAAGCGAGTACTCTTATCAGCAAAGGTGATCAGCTCTAAAGACAATTGAGAATTCCTTGGTTTCATTACAGTAGGCAGCAGTTTATAGCCTTCTTTTATAACAACACTTTCAACCTGATAATATCGGTGAACAGATTAGCAAATGAGTGGCAATAGGCTTTAACCCAGTAAGAAACTTTTAAACATTTGGTTAACAGGTGGGTTTTTATTTTTTTTTACTTTAAAAAATGGAGGAGCAGTTGATGTAATTTCTTCATTCCAGCAGTCATAGGTGCAACCTGAAACCTGCATACCAACTAGGAGAGCCTAATTTAAATGTCTTCTACCTCCCACCTTCCATTTTAAGATTGCAACTAAATGCAGCCTCCATGCTTTCAACACCAGAGGTTTTCTCCCTCCTCTTCCCTGCTTTATTTTGCCAGCTATCCCGATAAAGAGTTATCAAGAACTCACAAACTTCTATATTATTCTGTGACATTTTGGTTGGTCTGATACATGTATTAACCTAATGTGGATTTTGGAACTATGCATTTAAATATCCACTTTATGGATCAAAATGAAGACATAACTCTTTAAGGCAAAGAAATGAATCAAAATTATTCATAGCTAACTCCTGATTAGTGTTGGAGACTTAAACACGCATATTTAACATTTCAAAGTCCCATCATTTGAGCTAGTAGCCAAGGCTCTCTTGCATTCTCCCTGGGTCACAATTGGTGGAGCAGAGAAAATAGACAAAAATCCCCTTTGAGAACAGGAATCCTAATGATGGTTCATGTTTGACAGTTGTTCAATTTTAATGCAAAGTTACTTTAGAGATCTAACATGCTGACATTACTGTTCTGCCAGGATTGTGGGAGGAACGAAGCAAAAACTCTTCAGCAGCACATACTAGTATACTGTATGTATGCATTAAACCATAATTTATTTTTAACTATGGTTTAATGTGCCATTTTCTACAGCGGTGTTGTATTTTGTAAATGGCATTTCCATGCGCTCTGGCTTCCGTCACGGTGTTCCATTGTGACAGAAGCGGTTTAGTCATGTTGGCTACCTTATATTTTGCATACATTAAATTTTACCTTTACCTACCTTATATTTTGCATACATGAAATTAATTTGTAAAACTATCATTTTTAGGTTCAAGGAGCAGGTTTTCGAGGTTGGAAGGAAGTAACATCCATATTTAATAAGGATGATGAAGAACAGTTACTAACAGGATGTAAATCTCCAAAATCTAAAGGGTATGTATATAGGGGAGTGGGAAGTGATATAAACATGGAGTAAATAATGCAAGTACCAAGGCTGCTACAGGTGTTAAGGCTAGAATCAAGATAATCAGGTAAAAAAACAATTTAAAGTTTAGAAGGCAAGACAGTTCTTACGTCACATTTATATTATTTTTCAGCTTGCAAGATTCTGTTTAAGTTAAGGATCCACATGGGGCAGAAAAGGCAGTTATTGTAGACAATCTACTGAAGTGCAGTGGGATTTTTTAAAGACAGTTGGGTGGAAGCAAAGTACATAATCTTCTTTGAGGGCCATCAGCACAAGTCAGTCTTTGTCTTTCAACCATCTGATGCAAATTCTGTAAGTTTCAATTGAAACAATATGCTCATTATGGTATCAAATAGAGGAGCAGATAAACCCAAAATGACAGACACATGTGCATTGCCTACCTTACCTTTCACACACAGATCATCAACACTATTCCTTGTGAGACTTATGCTGGTTGCACATAGGAATCTACAGCTTCTCTTATTAGGGAAAAAGGGTAGGATACAAGTTTAATACATAATAATGTATTCCGTTCTGTTAAATTCTGTATTATTTTATTCTCTGTTTAGCCATTTTTCTAGAGTAGAAATGTAAAACGTTTAAATAAAAATGCATTTCTTGTGAGACTTGATCAGTTCTACAAGGATAACGACAAAATTGTTCTGGTCTTCCTCTGTCTTAAAAGTAAATATGTCAGACTTTCTTCCCCCAAAATGTGTTCCAATAAGAACAAATTTTTATTGTTCCCTAGAACAAGCTTAAAATTAAAAGAGGATGTGAAATCCGAAAAGAAAGGTGGATTTTGGGACAGTTTGGTGATAAAACAGAACATCCAGTCCAGGAAGCCAGACGAAATTGAAGGATGGGAGCCACCACAGATCCCTGCCAGTGATAACCTCAGCGACGCTGGAAGTACTCTGAGTGACTATCCATCTTGGTCAGGTTGGGAAGACGAAACCAAAGGCTCCACAAAATACACCAACCTGGCAAGCTCAGGAAATAGCTCAAGATGGAGCATCAGATCAGCTGGAAGGTTGGTTAGCATAAGGCGACAAAGCAAAGGCAACCTTACTGATAACTGGGAAGAACTAGAATGACATACAAAATGTGAAATGTTCTATAAGTGATGATAAGCGACATGGTTATGTATATCTTCAAACCAAAATCAAAACTGCTTAATATTGCACCTTTACAGAAGAGTATTCAAATTGTCCAACCATCTGCTCACCTTATCCTAAGTTTCTTAGTTCTTCCGTTTTCCATATTGAATGAAGTCGAGCACCTACTTTGTGCCTATATTTCACACATATTCTATAGCACCTTGGCTCGCTTTTTTAAAAAACAAAACCCCCACAATTTAATGAATGTATACACTGGTTGAATATTTGACTGCCTTACATAAGAACTTCTCTAGTTTGAAGTTCTCTCTTTCCTAGTTTTCAGACATCAAAGATCTATATTTTGAATGCTGACCCTGTTGTGTAAAAGTGCTGATTTGCCGTTTGACACTGCATTGTTTCATCTTGATACATTGCTTTCATTGTCCTGAACATGAACACATGATTCTCAGGCTGGAACGTCGAAGATCCTGCATTTCCCCTAAAGTCCTGAATTGCACATGACTTGTAAGAACCCCACACATACGTGTTTCTTCTTCCGTTACAAAATATTCGCTGATGAATTTCAGGCTTCCATGTATTATGTTGATTAATCAATAATACGGCTAAAACAGGTTTGCAATCATCCCAAACCACATAACCACAGATGAATTAGGTGGCTGCTAAGATCTGATTTATGTATTCCCTAAGTGCTGTAGCAGGCAACAAAAGTAGCTTTTATACGCTTGGGCTTCACATTGCAGTAACAACATACAAAAGGGCCCATCGCCTCAATAACCTAGGTCACACAGGTACTTTCTATACTAGTACAGTCTGAAATGGGTCTCTGTGTGCATTACCAATGCAGTAGGGAGCCTACCCTTATGACTATGAGTGTTGTCAGCATCTACTATATCATTTAGGAAATGTACGAATCAGGCCCAATTGTCAGAAAACTATCTGTTTGAAGGGTTATTATTGCTTTTTTCCTTTTGTCCCCATTCCCTCAAACTATGACTCCATGTTGCTCTTTTGCAGGACGTGTTTGATGTTCTCTTGGCATTTACAGAATGACAGTAGTTAATGCTCTGTCTCTGCTATGTACAAGGGTTATTTAAGTATGTGTATTTGCTGTTGTGAGGTTTAGTCTTACTGGTTGCTGCTACTTTTTTATTAGTAACAAAGAGCTATGCATTATAGTGCACATGGGAAGTTGGAAATGTACTGTAGGTAAAGTTTAGGGTATCTCACCCCCCCCCCGAGTACTTTTACCTATCCATTTTATTTAAATTGTCCAATTTATGAGATTGGAGTGACATAAATACACTGTAATTCAGTGTACTCACACCACTGTGACAGAAGAAGTCCAATACATCAATTTAACGTCTCCTTTCAATCATAACGTAAGATATACACATATGTGTTACATGTGTGCCATTTTTGCATCTGTGATAGCCAAATTCTAACATTTAGCTATATGATACAAGATAATCTTTGCTGCATTGAAGACAAATTGTTAATGGTCAGAATAACCGAGCACCACAACTTTCATTTCTTATGACTTGGCTCTGCGTACAACTTTTTTCAGTGGCTGGAGATCTAACTGGCTCAGAATGATTTTGCCCAATTCTTCAGTTCTTGCAAAAGGAAGTCTTAACCCTGACACTACTTGGATGAAAGTAGCAAATTGTCAGTAAAAGAGGAAAAATAGTAGACAGGAGTCACCAGAGAGCCATCTGTTTGTCTAGCTGCCACTATTACTGATCTGAATATGAAAAAAACATGTTAAAAGTGCCTTGTTCTATAATACTGCACCATAAATGCTCAAACCATTTAATTACTTCCTTGTTCCTTGTGGACACTTGTTTAATACTCTGTAAAATGAATATCAATCCAAGATGCTAGACTTAACTATTTGTCCCAAATTATGAATCTTTACTTGATACTGATGCTGAGCCTATGTACCACAGCTTGTACCTTATTCAGCAATATGGACACCTTTAAAAAATTCAAGACTTGCTTCCAGTGAGATCAGCAATTTTTAAACAAAATGAAATGTTTTATAACTATGCAGACTATCCATTTTATGTTTTCATAATTTAATAGCCCATTCCACATAAAAAGTTGTCACCCAGTGACAACAGCTGATGGTAAAGTTTCTGTCACTGGTGGATACGACCCAAAGATTTTACAGTACTCTTGTGCAGGTTGCAGGATTCTGTGTCTTGCCTGTCACAGCTAGAGAGTGCTTGTGGAACAAGAGCTGTCCTCCTGTTCTGTTCAAGTAGCCTGCAGCTTGGAATTGCACTATTAGTCCAACTCTTCTTGCTCCCCCCCAAAAAATGTATTTGAAGCCAATAGCATTTGTGCTATTTTGGCAGGAGGCCACAAAAAGCTTGTATCCTTTCCAACACCAAACTGTACCCGCTTGCTATGGCAATACAGTATTGTGCTTTGTAGGGTTGGGATTTTCAGCTGTCACACAACTGAACCTGTATTGAAAAATGCACATTTGTTTAGGCAAGTTAAAAGCAGAGGATGCAAACCAGTCAAAGCTGACGCTTGTAAGTCTCATTCGGTTGAATGGAAAAGTGAAATGCATGTTTAACTTTCACACATAGAAATAAGTAAGACTTAACACTGCTTAACTTTGGCTAGACCATGTTCTGAATTTTATGTCTTAGATATAATTGCAGAATATAGCCATTTTCTTTATGCAAAGATTTCTATAGTTTACAGTCCTTTGGAGGGCCTTCATACAGCAGGAGCTGAATTGTGGGACGTTGGCACTGAGCTCTGTCTTGGGAAAAAAACCCAGGAATGATGGGGCAAAGGTGGTTAGAAGCTCAGTGTTCACCACCTGTGGAAGCTTCCTTAAACTGTGATAGGTAGGGGTTATGCCTTGCACAATATACTGTCAAGTGCCTGTACTTTACCTTGATGACATGTTTGTGATGCTACGGCTTGATTCCACGTGAAAGAAATGTTCACACATTTGTGCTGCATATAGATACCAATGAAGACAAAGAAACATCCATCACTCTAGATCCTATGTGTTGGCTTAAGCTGTTAAATAGTCTCATTTGTGCTGACACTGTGCGAGCTTATGCACAGATTCTGACCCACTTCTCAGAAAACAGTTCCCGTTGCTCCTCTCAGTCACATGACAGGCAAGCCTTTGCTTTAGCTTCTACAAGGCCAGCACACTACATGGCGTGCCTAGCCCTGCTTTTCTACCTTCCAACCACAACCTATGCTGCCATGAACAGCAGGAGCTCTGAAGGAAGCACTAGCAGCCTGCTGCTGAGCTTGATCCTGTCCCAAGCACTGATGTGAGGGGAGATGTTTCCTTCTTGGTCTGTGTGCTCTGGAGTGGGTGGCAGGCCCACAGGATCAGGCCTCAAGTGGGAATCTGAGATACATAAAGTATCATCTGATTTTTAAGCTGGGGAGATATTTGTAAAAATGGGACACAATCCAACAAAAGTTCTGCACTTTCATACCTCATTGATTTCCATGCTATTTAATGTGTTTCTCTCTCATTGAAATCAGTGAGATGCAAGTGTCCTTCAGTTTGGCTGGATCATGCTCATATTTTCCTAAAGCATCATTCTTTAATTTTAAGGGCAGTGGTTAAATTTTAATGTAATTTATGGTTGTGCTTTTGTAGGATTATTTGTTTGAAATGAGATTACTCTTTTGTGGTATTTTATGTGTTGGGCAAATTTTTATTCTTTCAATTCTTTTAAAATATCCACGATGTAGATGTTTGTGGACATTCCCGTTTTTAAAAAAGGCATATATCCTTCTTTGCTTTGTAAACATTTGATTTTATGTCCACTGGTTTTAAAGACACCATTACGATTGTATTCCAAGATTGCACATATGTAATGATTTAAATGTTTATATTGCCTTTTCGCTGCACATAAGCATAAATCTTGGCTTGAACTCCATGAAGGTGAAAACGCTTTATGTGGCTGTAACAAGTCACAATGCTCACAGTTTCTCTGGTATTTTATTAGTTTCACTTCAAATATAGTATTTTCACAGATGAATTAAAAAAAATAGTTGAAACCAAGCTGTTGAATTATTTCAATTAAATCTATTTCTCTTAAGACAGGAAAACCTGTCTGTATTAGTCACTGAGATCCTGCCCGCCCATCTGACTGCGATACTTCTCAAAGTGCCATTGGTCAATTTGTTTGATTTCACAATAGAGCTATAGAAGTCAGTTTCATGGTCCTAGAGTTTCCACATCTGCAAAAAGAACAAAGGTCCAGGGTATTACTTCCCCTGTGGTTACCATAGGTTTAGGTACTCCAATGTCAAATACTCAGCTGCAACAATGCATAAGTGTTTGAGTAAGCAATAGGCTTTTAAATCACCTCTGGCAAATGTGGATTAGTTTAAAAGAGCATTTTGGAAGAAAACTACAGATCACTTGCTGCTTATTTTCTACATTTATTCTTTGCCTTCAGCCTTTCACTTACATGAAAAAAATGATACACATAACAAACACAATAAACCACACTAATTTGAAAATAGCTGTAAGACATGGTAGATAAAGGCACAATAAAATACGCTACCCTCTTCCGCTTACAAGATTAAAAAGACTGGGGGGAAAGGTATTTGTCCGATGTTGAAATCACATCAAGAAAAGCACCGAACAAAGTCTCCCTAGCGAAAGCACTGCAGAAGGTGCCACCCTGAAAAATACTCTCTCCCCATTCACATTGGCACAAATAAGAGAATAGCCTCTGATGATGTGAACAGGAAGAGGTTCAGTACAAGTCCAACAGATAGTGGGGTCCATAGCTGTACACTGCTTACAGCGCAGGGTACTTTAAAAAGTCACATAGCTCACAGCTTTAAAAAATATGATTAAAAACATTTATCATTTCTGAAAGATGGCCTGCATAACTTTCTGTGGTATCTGTCTCTGTTCAAGAAGGGCGGAAAACCTTGCTGGTGGTATTTATTTCTTGTTTGGCTTTGATGGGAATCTTTATGTAAATACTGGTCAAGGCGCAGTGTGGTTATGCCTCCCCTTTGCACATAGCAGCAAGTGGCCATTTATCTCAGCCAGCCGTATTGTGAAGAGTTTTGCTTCCGTTAGCATTAGAAGTCAGAAATCCCCACCAGGGAGCTGCGATGTTATCCCTGGCTACTTGGTTCTTTAGTACAATGCAATAGCTACTGGGGAGCTTGTCTGAAACCTGCTCTGGAGTCACCACTATGGGGGTTTGCATAAATATCGAAAATAAACCAGAGACTGATGGTTGCTTCATGATTATGTATGCAAATAGAGATCTGTGGCACCTTAAAGGCTGACAGATCCATTATGTCAAGGCAAGCGTCTCCCAAACTTCCAGAGCAAATGTTTGGGGTGCACGTGGGATTGCAGATGAAGGAGAGAAAGGAAACGTCCCTTTGCCTCGAACTCAAACATGGGCAGCACTGAAATCCACCCAAAATGTTGACTCCCTGCCCATTCCAATATTTAATTAAAAGCTTAATGTTGCAGTTCCTGCCTGTTTTACTGCTTCCTTTTTGAGAAAGAGAGATTTTCCACAACAGACAAGCTGGTGCTACAATTGTTTGCCAAAAGAGGCAACATGAGCAGGCCTGGAAAAAAACCTAGGATGACAAATAAAAACACAGGACTGCAACAATTTGACAATTTCTTCATGCCTGGACTCTATAAAAAACAAGAAAATCAAAGATAGAGAGCTGGTGTGGCAGCCACTGAGGCACTTACTAATAATGAAATTATTTGCCTTAAAATAAGCAATGCTGGCTACTGTACCCATGTACACAAAACTACAAACCAGAGCTGCATACACACATTCAAAGTACATTCTTTCCCTCAAAGAGTTCTGGGCACTGTAGTTAACCCCTCAGAATTCCAATTCCAAGCAACCGTAAACAACCTACAATACGCAGATAATTATTTGAGGTGGGAAATGTCCTCTAGCATACTTTAAAGGTATATCATGCACACAGCCTTTTGCCACCGGGTTTCTTTGCAGGAACATTTCCTTGGCACTGCAGGAAGATGCCAATCACAAAGGTGCTACACTTGTTTCTGCTTGGGGTGTTGCTAAACTGAACTGCTCTTTGACCAACCGTTATGGATTAAACTGCAGCCCTCGGCTGTTCGGTGTATCTCAAAAGACACCAGAATGCCCTGAAAATGCTTCTTGAGAAAGAAACCCTCTTTAAATCATCTCCAGAAAGATTTCACAATGGTATTTTGTACCGTGCATTTTATAACCAACCCTATTTTCCCCTCCTTTGCATGCAAACTCCCTTTTGAAACATGTTTAAACAATCAGACCAGCACTTTTTAGAGCTGTCTGATTTCCCCCCACAAAAAACCACAGCGGAATATAACTTGGTGAGATGTGGGGAAATTCACTACATGATCGTGTACCCAGGGGCAGTTTGCAGAGGGAAGGGAAATGACCATACAAACCCAGAGAGAAAACATTACCTTGTGACCCATTTTCTGTGAACAACAACAAGAAAAGTTAAACAAAGGCCTTCTACTGATCTCCGATTTTCTTTATCCGCCCCCCGCTGCTCAAGGACCTCGACCCTCCTCACTTTCGCCTGCTGTACACTCTGTTTAAGGTAAACAACAGACTCATGATAATGACTTGGCAGTACAGCATATGGCAGCTGTAAACAAGAAGGAAAACAAATCAGTCTTCGCTTCCCATTAGGAAGCAAGCTATTGTTTGATAAAGATCTATGGGTTGATTCCCTTCAGCTCGAAACAGCCCTATGGAAGATTTATTTTTTTCCATTTCCCCACCTCAACAGCAGAGTAATTAACATTCCTAATGTAAATAGATTTCATATAAAATAAATCAGCTGCCGCTCCTAAGAAATGTAAAAACTATTCAGATCCGCGGGACGAGGTTGTGGCATTGTCAAACATGCCCTGTTACTATTTTATTCTTACTGTTCCCAGCTGTGTATTGGGACTTGAGCCAGGGTCAATTCTAGGTGAGCATAAAAGCCTTTCCATTTGCTGGTGGGTTTTTTTTATGAGTTTGTCCTTGAGAACTTTGATTGGCTTTGCAGAGGAGAGAGAAGAAATGCCAGGCTAGAGGGGGGCGGCAGTCAACTGAGCTCAGCCTTCTGTTTCAGACTGAAGTCACCTCATTCAGATGCCCACAAGAAATTTCACCCAACTAAGGCCATCCTGTTTAACTAACCTCAGTCGTTTGACTCCTGCAGCACGGGGGTTTTCAGGAAAAGACTCTGAAGCCTAGTTCCCAGGACCAAAATGAGACAGTGGGTTGGCTCCAAGTAAGTCATTGTGTGAGTGGAACGATTTCTGTTTGTGCAGTGGGACTTCCTCTCCTATGCCACCACACATATGTGCCTACACACACACAGAGAGCAAATATGCTCCAGAGTTTCCTTCACCGCCAAGAGCAAATTTTTTTGGGGGGGCAGAATGTTCGGGAGAAGTCATTCCACTCACATAATGACTTAAAGAGTCAACCCTGTTAACTGAACTTAAGTCCAATTGATGTGAATGGCTCCCACTGATTTCAAAGATATGATATATTGGGACCCACTGAAATCAGTGGAACACATTTCAGCTAGGTTAATCTGGAGCCATTGGCTCATACATCAGAATCTGGTTTGCCAGGGAATCTCTATAAAGGAGATGGCGTAGGCTTGGGCTGCTATTTAAAGAGTGTTAGGCGCTGATAGGAAGGTGCTCAAATCCCCCTCCTTACCCAAACTGCTATTTTAAAGTAGTTTACACCACCTTGTACACCATGTATGCCATCTTGAGATCCTTGGACTATAAAGGTAGTATACAAATGTAGTAAAAAATAAATGTAATAAATAATAATAAATGATGTAATAAATATTGTCTCCTGTGGGTGGTCCCAAGACTGGAATTAATCCCCATGTGAATAAGAGGGGCTTTAAAAGAAAAGAAAAACTCAGGCTGGAAGACGGGTTTCAGCATCTTCCCTTCTCAGTGTAGGGAAATCCCATTGGAAATGATGTAAATTCTCCAACATTAACTGACTGTGATCTGAGCAACTACAACATCCTACCAGAGCAGTTCAAGCCCAACTTTTAAGTGTTAATTACCCCCACACAGTCCTCTGGTTATTCCAAGGCCACTGGAAGAGCATCCCTTTGCTTCTTTCTCTTCTTACCAAACATGGTAGGAAATGGACATTATTGCTGCAGGAACTTTGGCACAATTGCTGGAAGTCATGTGCACATGAGTCATCCAACTCTGTTCACTCATGCCTTCATTGTACCAGATCCAGAGGGCACACCTCTGAAGACCTTTAAAAGAAGAAAAAAAACAACCTAAGAAGGGTGCATTAATATCTTTACTGTGGGAAAAAATCGCTCCAGTTTCTACCCTTCTCCACCCCAGTCTTTCAACCACTGCTTCTACAGATGGTACAGACTAGCTGACTTCATTTGCTAGAAAAATGAGTATCATCCCTGCTATTGGAAAGTCCACAGCTTTGTGATAGACCTAGCAGAGTTTGCATGCATATTATGTATACTGTAAGGTTCAAAACCGTCTGCCATATAGAAACCACAGCCAGTCTCAAGAAACAATACTACACCAGATGCACCAGAGGTTAGATTTATATAGACTCAGAGACACAACATGACCACATTCATACATCATGATAAACCATGGTTCTTAGCTTGCACATTACTTTTTGAGTGATACATGCTACCTGATCACTCCTACTATGCTTCTGCCCTGGAACAATCAAGAGAAACAAACCAGGAAGGCGCAGTTAAGCTTTGCTTCTAGTTACAACCAAACTAGGGATCATGGTTTCTTGCTTCCCAATAAGCCATACTCCGTAAACCAACCATGGTTTAAAAAGGTGGCTAGCATTTGTGGCTCATTTCAGAGGAAAACCTATGATCCCAGGTCTGGACATAACAGGAAGCCAGGCTTCTGACTGTGACTTGTAATTGTGGCCAGCAACTCAACAGCAGAAACACAGATGCAATGATGTAGGCTTTTGTTCCCATGTCTTCAACGTTCCACATAAAGGAGGGAATGTCCCATAAATAAATGAGTATCAAGAGGCTGCAAACAGTCAAGTGTACACTTTGTTGTCCAGGCTTGCCTTCTCTCCAGTCATCTCAAGCCATGCCAAAACTTTGCCCCCATGTCCTTTTATTTTGTAAAGAGTACCTACACTCTAGGCTACCAAAGTAGCTTCTCCTAGACATATGAGAAACTATTGGTCCTCAGAGCCATTATTAGACACATCTCAACTTGGGGTTGATCAAAATCCATTTTACAGGACCTTGCCAAAACAAACAAACAAGACTTTGCTGTGATTAAGAGCATGCTAAAGCTTGCTTCTTCACTTGAGCATTCTCCAGATCTTGTTGGACAGCCATTCCCACCACCCATAGATACTGATTATGGAGATGCTGTCAAACCATGCTGGGGGTCGTGTGCACAGGCTTCCTATCCTAGCTCTATCTCAGGAGTAGCAAGCCTGATGGCTTCTGGATGTTGTTGGGACTCCAGCTCCCATCATCCCTCACCATGGACAGTGCTGGCTAGGACAGATGAGAGTTGGAGTTCAACAAAATCTGGACAGCACCACATAGACTACCTTTGATTTAACTTCCACCTCCTTCCACTGCCCTTGACTGCTCCAGTTTGCAATCAGTTTGCACCTTGGATTATTCATATTTTAAGCCTGAAAACAAGACCTGCATTTTATACTTTAAGGTATAGCACCTTGTTGATCTGAGGCAGGGGTAGGCAACCTAAGGCCCATGGGCCGGATGCAGCCCAATCACCTTCTCAATCTGGCCCACAGACGGTCCAGGAATCAGCGTGTTTTTACATGAGTAGAATGTGTCCTTTTATTTAAAATGCATCTCTGGGTTATTTGTGGAGCCTGCCTGGTGTTTTTACATGAGTAGAATGTGTGCTTTTATTTAAAATGCATCTCTGGGTTATTTGTGGGGCATAGGAATTCGTTCATTCCCACCCCCAACATAGTCCGGCCCCTCACATGGTCTGAGAGACGGTGGCCTGGCCCACAGCTGAAAAAGGTTGCTGACCCCTGATCTAAGGGCAATGTGGGTTGTGGGGAAACATATTTTATTTCTGATCAGGCTGCAACGTAAGGCACTTCTTATAAGGGAAAGTTAAATCCACACATGGTAAAATTGCTTAGGCAATTGCTGTCATCACTTTTCTGTCACACGGGAAACTCAAGCTGTGCTTCGTTTCTTTATTGTCTCTGCTTCAAGCACTTCCCAGCATTCCCTACAGGCTTTCGTTTGCAGTTCACAAGATGGAGACATACATATAACTCTGGCCAGAACATTAGAAACTGATTGCTCCAAAATACAATCTAATTGAACTCAAACACAATCCAAGTCAGCAGCACCCTTTGTGGCCTCCAGGGATAGGAAGACCATTAGCACGGAGGACAGATGACAACATTTCAGAAGATAAGCCCTAACACCACCTTCCAGGCATAACTGAAGGTTGCTATTTTTACTCTCAGCAGAACCTCAACTTTGGTATGTTTTCCCTCCTGAGGGCAAACAAAGCCTGAATCCAGGTATCTTGCAGGAATAATAAAATAACTCATAAATCAGGCAAGCAGCATTTATGTTGGAGATAAGCAACAGGTTCACAGTATAAGTAGTTCCCTCTCATCTTTAGACACTGGTAGGTCACACAACAGAATGCTAGATCCCCAAAGGCCTGGGTTTATACTTGTTTCCACCATCTTTTCCCTCAACCATACAGTCCTGCTTCCACGTTGCTATAGCCAAGTATGACTGTAGTTGCTGGGAAAAGGGAATGAGCCAGACAGAGAGGGCTAATGGGCACTCAGTCCCCTTCTTTCGTCCTTTGAGAGATTGTCAGCATTCATCAAGAAAAATTGTTGTATTAGCTATATTTTTGAGCTCTGGAGCTTTTAAAGACATTTTTGGCATGATTTAACCCCTGTTGCCAGTTTTCCAGGACATTTGCCCCACTTCTCAAAAATAATCCAGGACGCAATTTTCAGAGGCAAATTCCAGGACATGTCCTGGGAAATCAAGACGTATTTTAGCCCTAGCTGTACGCTAGTATTAGTGAGAAGAGGGGGTACTCGTAGGGTCTAACTACACAAATGCATATAGCAAGCATCCAAATATTTTAAGAAAAGATTGTTGTGAAAAAATGGGGAATCTAACTAGAGAAGCAGCCAGGATTTTGGTATTGGAGAAATAGGTTAAATCTTCCCCTGCCTGCTGCTTCTCCGTTCTAAAACCACTTCTCTTTTGGCTATTAAAAAGCCAAAGACTTGTTTGAGCTCTTAGGGAAGCCCCTCTCCTTCCACTCCTCATATGGGGATAATAGCGACATCTCACAAGTGAATGTGACATGCAATTATCAAGATGCAGAGGATTGTTATCACATTACCAACTCAGCCACTTTCCTGTGGATCCAATAGCCACAATAAGCCAATATGATATGAGCATTTTTAAGCATTCATACTTGAAGAAAATCACATTGATCTCAATCAAATCAAATCTCAAGAAGCACTGGGTGCCAAGACAATGAATTCCAGACAAGAATTAATAGGCAAAAAACATGATTTATTTGCGTACAAAACTAGATTCAAAACACACTGTGGTATGCAATGTAAGGCCTGTACTCACATGTATACTACATTAAATTGGAATGATTGTTTCAAGATTTTCAGAACACGCTGCAAGTTGTTTTTAAATTTGCCCTTTCTGAACTACACAATTACATATCGAGGTGGGGTGGGGGAGTAGCATCCAAGAGAGTGCTAGCCATTATTAGGCTATTTTCAGTTCCTCTGGAGTTAGCCAAGTTTCCACAGCAGTACCATGTAGCATTGCTGTACTTGTTACGAGAAACCACCACCATATAAAAGGATGGGACTACCATCAGAAAACTTCATCGCACTGCAGGAGCCAGCAATCAGCAGCTCACATTATTTAGGACACAATTAGGTTTGACATAATTAATAAAATATATTTTAAGAAAAATAAATATTCTGCATAATGTATTTACAAAATGGAGTTGGCTTCTTTCACAAGAGGATGCACAAGAGGTACACAAAACTATGTTTTTACTGGTGTGCAGAACTCAATAGCTGACATGGTATGTACAAAGAAGCCTACAGAGAATCTTCTAACATTTATAGGATGTGCAAATTGTGCACAACTGAAATAGGATGTGAAGGGGATGAAGACAAAGATCAAATAAGCAGGTTGTTTTTGGTCACCAAAAAGGAAACTGCCTACAGTTATCAACTAAAAATCACTATAGCCCTAACAAAAATGTTGTAAATCATCAATGTATTAACAGTTCCAAAATTTGACTAAAACTCCAATGACTCCTTTTGTAGACAACTTCTCCGGCTTCCCTTGCAAAATGAAATATTCCTTCGGTTTGCCTGCTGCAAACTGAACATCTTACATGATGCTCTGGTCAGTATTCTCTCCTTTTGACCCTATGACATCCCTACAAAGCACATTCTGGGAAATATTGCACAAAAAGCATTATACATATACTGCATGAATGTACAAAAATATGTATGAAGAAATCACCAAGAATTAATGGATTGCAGTTAAAATTTGAAGAGGTCTATGAAGTGCTGAGGAGATACTGGCATGAAGCAACTGTTGGGATCATTGGCTGTGCAGGGATGTCCTGTATCCTAAAAAAATGAAGGGCACAGTTATTCTCTCTTTGCATAGGCAGGCAGACTATTACTGGTTGCGAAGCAGTATCCAAAGCCAACAGTTTATACATAGTAGTAGCTGCTACTATTTATAGATATCAAAATATTGCAACAGCAGTGCTGTTTTGAGAGAAAGATGCGTATCTTGTTCAAGGTCTCCTGCTTCTATCTTTAAATCACGTATGAGGCAAGGCCTGGAGTCTCTTGGGAGCTCCAGTTGTACCCAGTGACCAATCCCATAGTTGCTCATGAAGGAAGTGCATTTGTGACTGTAAGAACATAGTAAGCTGCCTCTTACAGAGTCAGACCCTTTAGGTCTGTCTAGTTTTGTATTGACTACATTGACCAGCAGATCTTGAACCTTTGGGACATTTACATGCAAAGCATGAGCTCTTCCACTGAACTGTGGTCATCCTAAAGTGTACTTGTGCATGGTCTTCCTAAAGTGCACTTGTGCATTATACAGTACACATTTTTCTTTAGGTAGGCAGTATAAAGAATCATGCATCCTTACTTACTGACATATCATGATGAGGAAAAGGGTGCAAGTATAGGCAATGTATTTGCTCTACAGCTTGCTTGCTGGAATGCAATACACCCTGTTCTTCATCTGAAACATACAGTGGCTCTGACAGTGTAGGATGAGGTGCAGGAGACCTGTGGTGGCGATGGTGGTCATCAAGATTAGCCCTTTTGTGCAGCAATCTGTTTTAAGACAGATGCAGAGCAAATGAAAGGGATTCCAGTAAAAGTTTGATAAGGTGTTACAATGTAATGCTTATATGTCCTTTTACTACTTATGCCGAACATTTCTTCTTCTTCATGTTTTGTTTGCACATTCCCTTTCTGTTGTATAGTACAGTGGTACCTCTACTTACGTTCACCTCCAGTTATGTATCCTTCTAGATACATGCGCGGCAAACCTGGAAGTATTTTTCCAGGTTTTGCTGTGCGTGCATGTGCAAAAGTGCTCTATGCGCCGCACACATGCGCAGAAGCGGCACCTCCGGATACGCACACCTTGGGATCTGACCAGAGCTCCAGAACGGATCCCGTGCGCAATCGGAGGTACCACTGTAAATGCGCATAGATGCACATTTGTAAATAAAAATGAAACCATGCAAATTTTTCCATGCCTACTTAAATGTAAGCCAGAATGAGTTCAATGGGACTTTCTTTCCCCTGGATAAGTGCAATATATAGGATTGCAGCCTAAATAAATGAAATCATTCCTGGTCGTTAGCAACCTAAAAAACACAGCCTTTAAACATAATACAACTTCTCAGGAGAATTAGCTACATTCCTGTGACAAAGTTTAAGAGAGGAGTTCATTGGAAACTTCATTTGATTACATCAGACACTGAATCTTTTTTATGTAAGGTTTAAAAAGCAGCATTTTATAGCCAAGAAAAGAATTCTAGAAATCTCAATTAAGTGAGAGAACAACATGTTCAGGGCTGTGACATTACATTAACAAGAATCTTATTTGCTTCAGCTATGTAACATGGATACAGAAGAAAGGCAGGATGAAATGCACATAAAGTACCTTGAGTAACAAAGCAAGGTGGTAGTCCTTTTGAGGAAGTCATGAAGGAAGAAACAGGTAGAGGGGCAGAGACGCAAAAGAGAGGAAGATTTTATTGGATAGAATGACAAGCAGCAGAGTTCAGTACATGATATACAACAGCTTTCTGCAGGGCATTCCTATCTAGACAATTTTACTGGTTAGAAAAGTTATCCTGCTTATAAGAAATGAAAAATGAAAAAAATAAAAGGTCAGGAATTGGCATCAATCATGTGAAAGATTTTTTTTGCACTATGTCTGTGTCCTTGATCAGGAAACAAAAAGGGAAAATTTACTTTGCCACTCTGACCCCAGCAGATATTTAAAGAATTCGGCCACCTTCATTATCTCAAACACCAAAGATTTTCTCATAAGATGCCCGTAGGCGGACATCATATCCTCAAAGCAGTACCTGGAAGCATGTTCTGCTAAAGCAATAGAGCTTGAGTCCAAGAAAGCAGACATGAGATCTCATTGCAAGTACCTTAGAACGCTATGAGAGTTAAACATGAATTATATTGAATACTTCGCCTCTCATATCTTTACCCTTTTCAGAGTTTCTTTATTACCACATTTCCACATGAGGTTCTTCAACTACCTCTGAGCTAGTATTGTATTATTTGTGTTAAAAGTTGAATAAGTGCCCATGCAGATAGACATAAGATTCTAGCACATGCTCTTACTGCAAACATGATTCAAGCAAGAGCTGCTATATGCCACATGTAAATACATTCTTTGGAGCAACTTCAGTTGCTGCTAGATGTGCTAGTAAGTGGGATACTGGAGTACCTTGAACATACAGCTTTTGTGAGTTTCTAATGTAATGATTAAAGGGAAACTCACACTGGAGAAATCTACATGGTCCTGAAGCTTGTTTGTAAAACTCTGAAGAGTTTGTAAAATTGCTATTTTGCTATTTGATACCTCTGAATAAGGATAGGCAAATGTCATTTTTTGTTTCTCGTTTTTCCAGTCTTACATTCTTCATATCAGATTGTGATTTTTCTCTTTAAAAACTTCTCTTGACAATCCACCTGCATTTTAGTGCTATTTTCTCCTAATATACATTTTTTTTGCAAAGAAATTTTCCCTGTTCTACTGTATTTTTTGTCTGTTATTTTCACTAATATATGCATTTCTATGCACTTTTTGTATGAATTACTTGGCTGGAGAACTGCATTGCAAAATTCAGAAAAGTATGAATTTGGAAAATAGCTACATTTTTGTTTGCGTATTGTGTCATAACATTAAATAGATTTCCCTTCAAACTGAATTAAAATCTCTCCCCCCATCTCTATATCTGACAAGAAAGAATCACAACCAGGCAACTTGGAAAGGAACCTTTTTGCAAATTCCCATTTGTCTTTTTAGACCACAAATCATTAAAAAGGAAAACACAGGAGCAGGCAGCGTAACAAGAGCTAAGGAATGACTAACTTTTTCAGACCTATCTATAAGTCAAGTTCCCCCACTGTAATCCCCCTCTTGGCTATTACGCACAGGCTCAGGAAGTGGAAGCTTCCATTTGCAAATATTTAAGTTGCTTTCAGTGTTGTGTTTGGCAAGCCCCCGATGTGCTCTAAAAATAAATTCCCCAAATATTTAATTGTTAAACATAGTACAAAGCTGAACTTTTACATTCTGAATTTGTTTTGAAAGCTATTCATATTTCAGACCAGCAGACTATTCTAGTTTGTGAAACGGAAACTCTATATATAAGACTACTCCTCCCTCTGATTGTTTCCTCAGTTACTGAATAGTTTCCAACCTAATATTCTAGGTATTTCATTTCTTACCTTCCAGAAGATAATACTGCAATGGCGACAGAAATGCAAGGTATCTCCATATTGTTCCTTTATAGGGTAACATTTCTGAAGTGCAAAGAACATCAGCTTCCAGTCAATATGACCTTTTTCTGACAGAATAGGGTGCCTATAGAACTGAACAGAAAGGTAACATTTGAAGGCTATTGTGCTGTTTTAACCAGCATCAGACTCAGATTTTTTTTAAAAAAACTATTTAGCTATGAAAAGTAATGGAAAGTCAGATGTGAAATATTTTAAGAGACTGTGCAGATGTCGACCCCCATTTCCCATCATTTTTGACCATTGCCCATTCTGGAGGGCTGTAGGGTATAGTCCCTGTGCTAAAAAAAATTAGGTTATTATTTACAAATGGTTATACTCTACATATTTGATGTGACCAAAGCTAGTTGTAGGACTATGCATGCTTATTACAGAGCAGGTCCAAATTCAGGAAGATTTACTGAGCAGTAAACATCAGACTGTGCCATGCATTTACACTCATATGCACTCTTAATTGGAAGCAGTTCCACTGAAACCAATGGGATTGATTTCCAAATACATTTGCTTATAATGAACACATGAGAACACTCCCATGTGTTTTCTGTTGGTATACACAGCCTCTCTCAACCCTAAAATAACAAAGTTCCTCTAACCTGTTTTTCAGCGAAATGGTACAGGCAAAGCTTTTTCCATAACTGCCTGTCTTCACTGAGCATATACAATGTGGGAGACACTTGGCCCAAAGTGATAATGTCCCAGCAGTCTGAGAATCTATACAAGATGTTGTTCAGCATATGTAAAGGGAGATCGCAGAGTGTAAGTCCATTGGTGACTTGCTGAAAAAACAAGTTAACAACAGTTAGTTATAAGTTCAAAAGTAAACTCACTATTTCAGTTTGAGCAGCCTTAGGTGTGTTTGTTTTCTCCCCCCAAACACTCAAATCTAAACAGCTAAATTCATCTGAAGGTTGCAATCCTAATGCCACATAAAGGTAAGGTAAGGTAAATGACCCCTGGATGGTTAAGTCCAGTCAAAGGCAACTATGGTGTCCAGCGCTCATCTCGCTTTCAGGCCAAGGGAGCAGGCGCTTGTCCACAGCTTTCCGGGTCATGCGGCCAGCATGACTAAACCACTTCTGGTGCAATGGGACACCGTGACAAGTGCCAGAGTGCATGGAAACGTCCTTTGTCTTCCCGTCTCAGGAATACCTATTTATCTACTTGCACTGGTATGCTTTCAAACTGCTAGGCTGGCAGAAGCTGGGACAGAGCAACGGGTGCTCACCGTGTCATGCAGATTCAAACTGCTGACCTTCTGATCAGCAAGCCCAAGAGGCTCTGCACCACCCGAGAACCCTAATGCCACATACCTGGAAACAAGCCCCATCACACTCAATGGGACTTGCTTCTCAATAGATATGGCTAGGATTGCACTATAATTCATCATAAAACTTGTTGAGTATATGCTTTATTGTGAAAAGAAAAAGGCAACAGTTGTTAAAGTGGTCCCCAATTTTGGACCCATTTGCCTGGATCCAAAGTGGTGTGGCTTGTCCTGCAACATCTGCTGCATCCAGATGTTGTGGAGGATGCTGTCCTGTCCCTGTCTGCTAGTCTGTATGCAGAATGGGGAAGGGGCACCATCTTGCGCTTTGCTTCAGGTAGTTAAGTGTCTTTGGGGCTGGTCCTAAATGCCAACTATTAATGCATTTTTAATGGTTCTGACTAAACCTATAAAATATACCGTTAGAGGACCAAATAAATATTTTCATACAGCCACAGTACATTTTTGAAGGCTTAAATAGCAGATACCCAGTACTTTTTGGGAAGCAACTTGGTACAGGATGTTGTCTTGAAATCAAGCACTGAAAACAAAACATTGCCTATTTCACCATCACAGTTTAATTATCTTGGTGTCCGCTCTACTCAACAAATGTTGATTATTTTTTTTAAAAAACCTGCTTTATGCCTGTTTATAATTCTGTATCAGAGAGGAGGGGGAGGACAGAGAGAGGCAGACAGATGACACCCTGGTAACACCCACAGATAAAAGGATTTCACAGCTCAAACGTCACATTTAACAGAGCCATAAAAGCTGGGTATACCTTGGGTATTTGAAGATTATTGAGCTGCTGCTGCCACAGAAGGATGGTTTCCAACCGGCAAATCCAAATATTGATGTTTCCTACTAGCACCGATTTCCCCACGCCCCGTATTAATATGCACAGCGCAGAACTCAGCTCCTGAAGAAGGTCTTTGATCAGACGTGGGTTGTACTGGTCCTCCAGAACTTCAAGTGGGAATTTAGAAACACACGTGAGAATTCTTGCTTTCCTACTACACTTTACATTTATTTTAAACAGCTGAAAAGCTGATCCATTGTCGTTTTATAATCTTAAAGGTAAGAGCCAAGAATTGCTGCCCCAGCAAATAAATGCATATGGCAGGACCAAGGATCTGGTGTTTCCAGCATGATGGCCTTGTTCACACAACATGGCAAGCTGAACTATAGCTTAGCTGGACCAACTAGATGTGGGAGCTCTTGGAGAGGAGCATGCAAATGTGGTGATCTGCCGCTTTCTTTTTTATTCCCACACTGCGCTAAGCCAGTGCTTTCCTCCTCCAACAACCCCACTCACTGACCTGCATGCAGTTTCTTGTTATCCATGGCTACTAGGCAAGTGCTTTCTTAAAACCTAAACAGCAATTGATCAAAATGCCAAAGTGTCATTTGCAGCTATGGAAATTTGTGTCCTTACCTTTGCGAACAATTTTGTCCAAGATATTGAAATAGTTCTTTTGAGCTGCACCGCTCAATGAAGTTAACTGGGATTTTGCTATTAATTGCAAAAGCTAAAAGATAATAATTGTGTATTAGAAGATGTGTAACAAATAAGCCACAATTAGTTATGTTCTTTAGATTCCTCAACATACAGCATAGGTGGGGGAGGAAGGGGTAGAGTCCCTTCCCTTACTCCATTTCTCCCATGTCAAGTTTTAGTTTGTTAGCTCCTTGGGACAGGGAAATAGCAATCAGGTGGGCAGGCAGATGAGCTGCCCTCATGATATTTGTGTCACTGTGGCTTACCTGCATGGGGCAGGGTGGCAGCAAGATCAGTGCTGTGCAGATGTGACAGCATGTTTACTCATAAGTGAAGTATCACTGTGTTCAATGGGGCTTTTTATTACTCTTTCTAGGCTTCTCATAGTAAGATAAACACACTTTCTCAGGCAACGTTCACATTTAAGCATGAGGTTCAGAGTTGTCGTGCCAATGTCTTCTTAGCCCTAACTGTGATTACTGCCACCAATATAATAATTGGCTTGTGGTCAAGCTCTAGAAGGGAGCTGGTTGAGTGGAGGAATGTACAACCTCTCTATTTGGCTTAGCTATGGTTGAGCAAATTATTATTATTAAATTTGTATACCACCCTTCATTCCAGGATCAGAGGGTGGTTCACAATATAGTATAGTTGAGCCTTAGCAGCAGTATGTCTGCATTAGCCTACAAATGTGAGCTACATTCAAAACAAAGCTGCTCCCAGGAGTCACCTTTGACAGAGAAATCTGACCACCACCATCCCCGTGTCTTTGGGAACATGAATAGACACTAAACAAAAAAATAAGATCACATTTGGTCAGTTGATCAAATTCTGCCATTTTGTTTGTTGGCAGAAAGTGGCAGATAAATTATAGTAAAACAGCATGAACTAAAATGCAGACTCCTAACCAAAGCTGTTTAATACATCAGTTTACAGAATGGAAATGAGTAAAATAAAGTCCAGTATCCAAAGAGATGCTTTAGGCAGGTTCAAAGGTTTGTGTACAACCGATTCTGACAAATTTTCATTTTCTAGATGTAGCTTGCTAGGTGACACATGGGGGATGCCACTGGAGAAACAAGTCTAAAGCCCTTGTAGGGAACACAGGTACAGCCAAGCAGTCCTTTGGTACTGGTCTATAATAGTTCAGAACCACAAAAAGCATCATGGTTAGACTCAGAGATATCACACAAAGCACCCCCGGAGAACTCTTTTCTGATTGCCTGAGACATTGTCACTTTACAATAAAGCCCAATGTCAATTTTTAATCTGAGAAATGGAGGCAATTCCTTGGCTCTAGTTTAAGATGAACTCTTTTAACGTTAGCAACCTTCTGAATATACAGAATATATATATATATATAGTACGTTAAATATATATAGTACATTAAATTCAATCACAAAACTACATAGTACAAGAGCATCTTACTTTTACCACGTAATTGAACCTTCTGATGTCCTGAATTGCACTTGAAAAATCTAAGCGATTAAAAGCTTCTCCCAGCGTACAATAGCCATGTCTCTTGGAAAGAAAAATGGGGGAGGGGGAGAAATATGTTAGAGTCACAAAAGAAGCCTTCCTGGAGAGGATAAATGTGCAAGCCTGGAATGTACCGCCCACACAAATCACATAGCTGCTAATGTCCCACAGTCACCTAGCTACCCATTTCCCCAATACTCATGACATATGGGTTGGGAAGTAGAAGGAAAGAAATAAGTTGCTGCTTTGGGAGCCGTTGTTCATGCTGCCTCCTACATTCACCAGTGGCCATTCTCTCCATCTGTCTACATATGGAAAGTATTATGCAGTAGTATTGTGCTTTAGTATGTTCAAGCTAGCATATGAAAGGTATGAGGGAAAACCCATAACACTGAAGCCTTGAAATCTGAATTCCTCTTCCCTATGCAACTGCTATCTGATGCTGACTCTCCCCCCCATCCGACTAGCTAAATAAATAAGAGTGCAGCTAGCTAATAAATACATTAGCGTGTGTGGATTAATTAAATGGATAATTACCAAAAGCACATAAATCATGCCCACCACTTACTTCTTTAGTACTTTCTTTATGAACATATATCCATTTTTCACGATAGAAGCCTGGAAGCAAGATAAGGAACACCTTTTTAAATATTCTGCTGCAGATGTACTGATTTACGAGTAAGGAAGACAAAGATTCCCCATCAAAAACTAGTAGGCAATCATATGCAAATTCTTTTGCAAAAAGGTTCTAACAATCTTTAATAATATGAGAGGGAAAGGTTTTCCACCAATTTTTTTAAAAAAACAAAACTACTGTTCTGTCCACCTGTGGCACTATGCATATGAAAGCAGATTTCTCTGTGTGTATCCCTGCCTAAAGCCATGGTATAGAGTTACAAATACAAGTCAGTGGTCTTTCTACCTCCTCTTACAATGCAGCTACAGAGGAGTTTGGAACTTCCACTTCTGACTACTTGCAGTTTGTCATGTAATGACAAACCCTAGTTAGCAGAAACAAGTCCATTTCAAACCAAATTTTTGATGCTAGTTCATTTTCTCTAAGTGTAGTTAAGATTAGCCACAATTTAGGGCTCAGACACAACACTGAACTATAGTTAATCAAGAATGGGAGTAAAAACATCAAATCTCAGCAATTTTGTGGGATAAGCATGGCCAACACATTAACAATCCCATCAGACACAGTTATGCGAATGATTGCTTGGAAGAATCATGAAAGCCACTGTGATGCAAAGAATCATGCAAGAAATAGACCAAAATCTATCTGATTTAAGGGAAGCACACTTTCAAGTAAATTTCTGTAAGTCCTGGGTACATTTTAGAAATATTTGAAATGAGCTCTTGATTTTACCTCCCACCAGCAGGCTACATACACCCACAATCAAAATTGCACAGATGCTAGTTTACTAAAGTTCACTGTTGGTAAAAGTAAGCCTCCCTATTATTATGTTAAGAACAAAACCCTCAACCAAGATTCTTTTTTCATTACCTTCCCTTACCATTTTTACATGGAGTTGTGTGCAAATGATTAGCATGTTACACATGTCATTTGTTTCCACTCAAATAATTCTTAGCTACTCTCAAATACATAAGTATTTGCATTATGTATAGGTTCTGCTGAAATACACTGGAAAGCAAACTTACACTGTCAACTATTATCAGAACTAAAAAAATAGTTTAGTCTTACACTGAGATTTTGCATTGTTCCTAAAATGATCCTTTTTCCTTTTCTTGCTTGCAAATTCACAGTCATCAGCACAGTATATTTCTTCATCATTATCTAAGATGCTGAAAGGAAAAAAAAATCCATTTAAAGAACCAATCCCTCAGATACAATTGAACAAACCACAGTATGTGAAGGTAGGAATGAGTCATTTGCATTTCAGAGTTTCATGTTGTTTTGATGGCTGTTGGTTTTACCAGTGCAACAACTCAATCCTATGCATGTACCGGTATACTTGAAGGTAAATCCCACCATATTGTGTTGTGCTTATTCTCAAGTAAGTGTTTGTGATTTCAGCCTAAGGGTTTATGTACACTTATCTGAGCATAAGCCCCACTGAACATAATAGGCCTTTATTTTCAAACAAACATGTAAAATTACACTGTTGCTTCAAACACCTAGACTAGCAGTCTGTTTTCACCATGGCCAAAATGACGTCTATGGGAAGCCTGCAAACAAGACATGAGCGAAATACCCTTGCCTCATTTCTGTTCCCAAGGAACTGGAACAGAGAATCTGCTGCTTCTGCAGGTACCATTCAGAGCCTTATTCTCCACTGAAATCCACCATCCTGAATAATTACATGTCATCTGAAAACTGGACCACCTCACACCAACTCCAGAAAAATAAAAATGAACACGTTAGGGAGTATAATATTAGTAGAGATTAAAACAGAGGAGGAAAGATGGGTAATCGTAGGGAAAATGTCCCAAATGAACAACAATTGTCTTTCTACAAAAAAATAAATAAATTAGAAGAGTGTCTTTGAAGGTCCACACCATGTCTAGTCTATTGGAACTATTTTGATATCTTGAACGGAAAGTACAGTCACGTTCTGTTAGGTGTTTAAATCTCCATAGATCTATTAACTCCATATGCGTTCCCTTCATTGGACCTTATCAAATAACCCCTCTTCTAACAAATTGGATGATTAAAAAGAGGTGGATCACGTGGAGTAGTACAAAAGCAAAAGGAACCAGGAAAAGTATGGAAGGACAGTCATATGGCATATGTATACATGCTGTATTTGGTATGGTTGTAAGTGGGACAGGGAGAGGGGAGGGAGGGGGTTAAATATGCTCCCTGTTCCTGTTTTGCAAATGCAAATATTATTTTTTCAAATGAACAAGTTAGAAAGCACTCATCTCAATACAGATCCTGGAGAACCCTACCTATTTACATGCTGCAATTGTGAAATCTGCCTGTAGGTTCCTACTCTGCTTCCTTTTCTTTAACCCAGCAGTCTTCAACCTTTTCAGACTCAGGGCCCACTTTTAATCCAAACATGCATTGTGAGACCCTTTTCCTAACCTTTTACCTTATATTTGCATGGTGGTAGTGCTCCTGTTGCGACCCACCTTGGATCAGGCCATGAAGACCAGTGCTTTAACCAATTACTATTCCAAACAAGGACCCACCCTCTTATCCCATAATAGGATACTATCATGGAGTCTTGGGTGAGGGACTTGGTTTAAAAACATTGAAAGTCTAAGTACAGAAGGTCTCCTAGATCACCCCTGTCCACATGATTGTTGACTCACAAAGAAACAAATGCATGTGTTCATTTACAAACTGCTTTTATGTAGCCTTGTGAATCAATTACCAAGAAAGCAATTTCATTTATCATTCACATACGCAAAACACAGAAAATATATGTGGTAAATAATGCTAAAATAATTCATATTTTTCCGTTGTGAATTGTTTTGAATTATTTTAATAATGTTGTTATATTATTATAAATCCTCTAGATATTCTTATAAATTCTGCACTACTCAGACTGATCCAGTTCCAGTGATCACTACTTTAAAAATCACCCACCACCCAAAAAACCCTCATATGCAATATGTTAGTTTTTTTGCAAGCTACGAAAGGGTTCTGTCCAGATGATCAGTATTTTGCAGGAGGGGTTCAAGGACATATCCATACCATGCTAAGCCTCGTCAGCACTCAAAATCAGGGGTTAGCATTACACTACTTGCAATACGTCAAGTCCTCTGAAAGAGATGGCAACCCCGTCATAATGTCCTAGAGGCTCAGTTTATTGACAATCCTTTTGCAAGTTTAAAAAGAATCTAGGATATGGAAAATAAAATTGCTAAAAATGAGTTTGATGTGGAAAGCTATTTAGAAGGTTTACAACAACTTGTAAATTAAAGCTTTTTATTTTCACACAGAAAACTGAAAGGTGCACTAGTTATATCAACACAAGACAAAGCACTCAGTTTTCCAAAACACTGATAACCTGAGATTGTTTCCTTTGCAAAGAAGTTAGCCTCACACAGATAAGCAAAACTGCTGAAGCTTTACAGCACAAAGTGTACAAAAGGAAAGTAAAATTACTTTATCTTCCCATCTTTATTCTGACAGGAAAATTGTATACATGCGTTTCCCCCCCACTCGCCAGTGTTCACTTTTATTAAAACAGCTGAGTTTGTCAAATGAAGGTATTTATCACTGTCAATTCAGAGTTTTAAAAAACACTCACAGTATAGCCTGGATGTTGTAAATCACCAAGGCAAGAAAAATAAAGATATTTTTTTTTTGTCGCGGGGAGGGGAGAGAAGGAGGAAAATCACACACTAATCTGGAGGATTAAACAGCAAATATTAAAATGGTATTGCACATCAAGAATTTAACAAAGCATCTCACCAACTTTCCAAATGAATCAGAGAGATCTAGCATAATAATGAATGAAGTCTCTTCTAGTTGGGCATGGGTCTTTCTTTACAGTGGACTAGCCACTATTTGATGAGCTGTCAGAGAACAGAGCTCCATTTAAAGGAGACCTCTGTTTGAAAGACTGAAGCATCAGAAGGGAGATTATGGTCCTTGAAGTTGGCTACGAATAGTCAGTGGTAGGGCAGCAGACAGAGAAGGCACATAGGCCACCTGGTTCCCACAGACTTTCCAGTGATGGTGAGATGCATCTCCACTTAAATTATGGAAAATATTTCTAAATTTGTATTTTCAATTTTTTCCAGCTAGAAGTGGCCACCCTTGTCCAATAGAAACCTGAATTAAGCAACAGCCTACAATCCACATTTGAACAAGTTTAACACAGACTTGCACTGGCAAAAACTTGTATCAAAGTCAAATTTCCCAGATTTTCTAAGACAACTGAGGCAGAGCGATTCAATTCTACCCTGCTTGCCTTACACAAGTCATGCCACCACAGCTGGAAGCTGTGAGCAGTATGCCTGTTCAAAAGTTATTTGACTGCAAAAGTTATTTCATTGCAAGTCACCCAGGCAAGAAACTCAGTGTAGGAGCACAATCCCTTCTATAGGTCTAGGTCTGAGCAACACCTGGCACACTGCTCACACCAAACAGATATAAGGGCTTATCTTTTGCCAGTTTGGGGAAATAACAACAAAAACTAAGGGGCAAGACAAAATATCATTTTATTATGAATACCACTTTACCATTAGAATTGTCTGTGACTGCTAACTATGTGGTTTATGTGAATGCATGACGTGCTTATTTAGATCACTGAATGTCTGCATGCCACACAATATAAAAGCCATCCTAATATACACACTTCCTAATTTTTTCCCTGAAAGAAGGCTTGATTGGCCAGTTTGTTGCCATCAGCAAAACAGGTGCTTAGGTTTTCAAACATATGCATCCTTCATGCCCTTTGTAGTGAAGATCACATAGCAAGTCCCTCCAAGCCTGTAATTTCAAGCTTTTCACAACAATGACCTAGTTTTACCAAAATGGATCTAATAGCCCACCTTATATTTAAAACAGGCAAGTCTCCATGACAACACTGCATCAAATAATTAGGTTGTTACATTTCTTCTGAAAGCCATATTATTTTAAATAACTAAAAAGCAGCTTTTAGTTACCCTGCTCTTAAATAAAAGGTGGCGTCCCTTCTCCACAGAATAATCAGTGCATGTACCACCACACACTATCCCTACTGTATAGGGAAAAGGAGAGGATATTATTTTGCAATATTCACAGCACTGTTACTTGTGTCATCCCACAAAATCCCACATAACCCAATGCAAAATCCAACAGCAAATTATTTTAAGTCAGTAACAGTAAGACACCTAACACTCTTTGTAGCTAGATGAAAAGTCCAAGTGATTTAACAATGCTGACAAATGTTTTACCTGGGAAAAAAATATACTGCCTACAGTCCTAAGGTTTGAAGTCCAAAAGCAACAGCTTTACTTCTAAAATGATTTTCATCCCAAATCCTTAAAACTATGCTTAGTTTCTAATTCCACAAACTACTGCATTTCAACTTTCTGGGCTTTAAGTGGACAGAATAAATTGTCTCTACACTCTTCTCTTACCTCCCGTTCCTTGAACAAAAGTTTTCAATGCTATTTGTTTTGTATCCTGGTGGCAGTAATGGTCATGTGTTGTTGTTTTTTTTAAATCTAAGTGACAGCTATGCAACACTTTACATAAAGAGGGCATCAGAAACTGCCCCTATATGGCTCCTCCTCCTGACTGTACCTGTAGCTTGAGCATCAAATCACTACATGAATTTGAGGGAAAGGTTCCTGCCATGATTAAGATCAGCAAATAAACAGACGGTTTCCTCTGTGTGTTAAATACAGCCCTGAGATACATGCCCACCTAGAGAAAAATAGGCATTGATTTATAGCAGTATTAAGCTAATGAGAAGGGGCCCCTTCTTTTTCTTCTCTTACACATTATGACTGATGTTGTTAAGCTGATTGTTTTCATCCTCAAGTTCTGAGCTGCAGGGCTCACATCGCTTCCAACCATCTTCTGTCTTCATCCATCTCCACCCTGGAGATCGCCAATCCTGGCCCAGAAAAGGCATGGTTTCCTTAAAGGCAACAAATGATCAATGCAACTTTTAACAATGTTGCTGTTATGTCAGCAGGATATTTATAAATTAACATCAAGAGAAACATTGTGGCAAAAGATGGCAACAAAATAAAAGACATAGCCATGAAGATGAGAATATAAATGGCTATTAACCAATTTGGTCAGAGCATGCCTCCTTGTGTGCAGTATTACACTAAACATTTCCTTGCAAGAAGATGGGAGGCAACATGAAAGGAACAGAGGCCATGCCATTAGCATCCTGAACTAGTGCACACTTTTAGTTGTCCTAAGAGATCTTGGCTTCCAGTATGTTTCCGAGCACAATTCAACGTGTTGGTGCTGACCTTTAAAGCCCTAAATGGCCTCAGTCCTGTATACCCGAAGGAGCGTCTCCACCCCCATCGTTCAGCCCGGACACTGAGATCCAGCACCGAGGGCCTTCTGGTGGTTCCCTCATTGCGAGAAGTGAGGTTACAGGGAACCAGACAGAGGGCCTTCTCGGTAGTGGCGCCCTCCCTGTGGAACGCCCTCCCTTTATGTGAAGGAAATAAGCAGCTATCTTCTTTTTAAAAGACATCTGAAGGCAGCCCTGTTTAGGGAAGTTTTTAATATTTAATGCTGTATTGTTTTTAACATTTGATTGGAAGCCGCCCAGAGTGGCTGGGGAAACTCAGCCAGATGGGTGGGGTATAAATAAATTATTATTATTATTATTATTATTATTATTATTATTATTATTATTATTATTATTATTTTACCAGCACTGATCTAAAAGGCACAATATGCTGAACACACAATATTGTTATGTCAAAGTAATTTGTTTCACTTAACATTTTACTCATAGTCACCTTGTAATAAGGTTTTGCTAAATAAAACAGAATATAAATTTCATTAAATAAAATAAAACAGGAATGGCTGCATATGGGTAAAGCGGATTCATCAATCCTAAGAATGCTATCTACTATATGTTGTAACCTACCATGTCCATCACTCTGACATTCCTCTTCCACCACAGTTTTCTTTGAACATCAAAACTCCTGCATATAGTCATAATAACTAGCAGCCATGGAGAGTCTTATCCTCCATGAAATCTCCTAAATCAGTGTTTCCCAACCTTGTGCCTCCAGCTGTTTTTGAACTACAATTCCCATCATCCCTGACCACTGGTCTTGCTAGTTAGGGATGATGGGAGTTGTAGGCCAAAAACATCTGGAGGCCCAAGGTTGGGAAACACTGTCCTAAATAGCTTTTATAGCCATCCAAGTCAGTGGATTAATGATCAGAATATTTTGTAATACTTACCAACAAAGTAAGTGTTGCAAAATATTTATTCTGACTAACCCCATACACATATATAATGTCTTTCTTCCATCATGCTAAGTGATTTAGTGATATTAATACATAGATTCAATGGCACTGAACAGCAGAATATTCAGGCCGGTGCTATTTTACACAACACACATTTCATAAGATATAGAAATAAAATTCAACAATGTTTTAGTTACACAAGCAACCACCTTGCCCTTAGTTTTGCCAACCACAACTGTGTTTTCCACACTTCTATAACCTCAGTGGATGCCAAAATAGATTCTTAGACTCACACCACTTCATTCCATCTCATATTCTTTATAGCTACTCCCTTCTCCTGGCAACAAGCAAAGATGCAAACACAATTCTGACAGTCCACACTCCTATCACCTGCTATCCAACTCTGGCCACAACTCTTGACCAAGAACAGCAGTCTCTGTGGCCCAATTCCAGGCTTGTGTCTTCGACACAGTCAATAAAAATTATATATATATATATATATATATATATATAACTAACAGACAGAGTTTGCTGATATTTGGCAAAAGCGATATTTCTATGCCTTTAACACGTAGTATTTGAAATGAGTTTAACTTATTTAAGGTACTTTGGTTAAAGAAGGGACCTTAACACAGAACTCCATTAGAATCTCCTACATTTAGTTATTAACATTTGTGACTAGTAGGTCCTGGACTCCCAGCATTGGAACCTACTTTCTCCCCTCTTACTCACCTTCATGAAAGAAGGGTGATCGACATCACTTGTTCCCAAACACCTGCTCCAGGCTTTTAATGTACATATTTATTTCCCCAGGCCTTTCATGAACCATAATACTGGATATCATTATTCCTATGAATGCTCTGAATCTGTTTCACTTGATTTTATATTGTTCTTAGGTTATATTTCTGTTTTAATTGATATTTTTATACTGAGCACAATGCACATCGCTTGGAGGATTTTAAAAAACATAAATCTCTTTAGAAATGTTCTTAAATAAATAAAGTTTCAATGACCTCTACTCCTGGCTACGCTCACACACACACACATTATACACACACAAAAACGGGACGCGGGTGGCGCTGTGGGTTAAACCACAGAGGCTAGGACTTGCCAATCAGAAGGTTGGCGGTTCAAATACCCGTGACGGGGTGAGCTCCCGTCGCTTGGTCCCTGCTCCTGCCCACCTAGCAGTTCGAAAGCACGTCAAAGTGCAAGTAGATAAATAGGTACCGCTCTAGCGGGAAGGTAAATGGCGTTTCCGTGCGCTGCTCTGGTTCGCCAGAAGCGGCTTAGTCATGCTGGCCACATGACCCGGAAGCTGTACGCCGTCTCCCTCGGCCAATAAAGCGAGATGAGCGCCGCAACCCCAGAGTCGGTCACGACTGGACCTAATGGTCAGGGGTCCCTTTACCTTTACTTTATACACACACACACGTATATAATGTAAAATATTCTGTGTATAATATATACATATACACAGAGTAGAAAACCACACCTAAGGACAGAACTGTAGGGGGGGAAACCAACACCCCCCTCACTGCAATGGGATATGTACCCTTCCCAATAACTTTTGAGGGGGCACCACATTCATTTTGGGGGAGGGGGCTATACTACAGGCCAGGGGCTTTGGGGGCCACTTAGAGGCAGGGTTTTTTTATATAAGAGTCCAGAGGATTTGTGTAAAACCTGGGGGGGGGGAGAGGAACAAACTGAAGCCCCCCCCCACCCATTGGAAGGGCTCTTGTCCAAACTAATGAAGACGCTAAAAGCAACACACACACACCCTCTTGGCAGCCCCTGCCAGACACAGCCTCCCCCCTGCCTGCCCCTTTCTCCCCTGAGGGGACCCTCCTCTGACCGTTGGCCTTCCAACGGCCGCCTCCCCTCCCCCTCCAACGGCTCCCACACAACCTCCCCCCGCCCCACCCCCACTCGCCTTCCCGGCCTCCTCACCACAATCGCTCCCAGCCAAGGCTGATACTGTCTCTATTGACCGAGACGTCGTCGACAACAAGGAACTTCGGTTTCTCCGCCCCGCCCCCTTCTTCGCTTTTCCCCCATTGGCCCTCCTGAGCGACGCTTGTTGCCACCCGGCATCCCGGCCGCCGGTTGGCTGCTCCCAAGGTTGTGACGTCCCAGGTTCCACCTCCCACATACGTCACGTGACGATGAGGGACCGGAGCACGTGTCAATGTTTTGGTCAGGAGGCGGCGGCTGGGAGAAGGAGGCGGGCTGGGGGCGGGGCCACGCTCCTCCCACCGCCCCCTGGGCGGGGCTAGGAGAACGTTCTGCGGAGAGAGCGCGAGTCGTGCTGAACCGGCTCGGAGCGGCGTCGCTGCTGTGCATCGGATTGCAATTCATACAACCCGCTTTAGGAACAACGTCCCGTGGAAGTAGCGCGTAGTAGAATGGAGCTCCGCAGAACATTTGTAGCAGCAAGTTCCAAAGGGTTGTGTGTGCGCTAAATTTCGCAACCTTACGGGTGTTTCTCTGTAACCTTTCAATTTGCATCGTCTTCTTCTTCTTATTGTTATATTTACTTATATCCTCACTTTCCCCCGGGCATGGACTGAAGGCGGCTTGCGGATAAAACATAGAGACAGAGAGAAAACAATCATTAAAAAGCAATTAAACATTACTAGAATATATGTATATATAAATATATATATGCTTTCGTAGATTTTCACGGGTACAGGAATGCAGGTTTTGGTGTCCTCGGGTGTCTTCCCGTGTAAAAGTTGGGGTGTCTAGGCGACGTTTCGACGAGGTCTCACTCGTCATCTTCAGGCTGGTGCTTTCGGCACACACACCCACACACTAGTTTTAATGAACATATCAGAGTGCTCTGTAAATATATTAACCCTTTGTGCTCTTCCACACCCGTCCAGTGTTCCTGGCCCTTCTTTGGGATTCTTTTAGGTAAAGGTAAAGGGACCCCTGACCATTAGGTCCAGTCGTGACCGACTCTGGGGTTGCGGCGCTCATCTCGCTTTAATGGCTGAGGGAGTCGGCGTACAGCTTCCGGGTCATGTGGCCAGCATGACTAAGCCGCTTCTGGCGAACCAGAGCAGCACACGGAAACGCCGTTTACCTTCCCGCCGGAGCAGTACTTCTTTATCTACTTGCACTTTGATGTGCTTTCGAACTGCTAGGTGGGCAGGAGCTGGGACTGAGCAACGGGAGCTCACCCCGTCACGGGGATTCGAACTGCCAACCTTCTGATCAGCAAGCCCTAGGCTCAGTGGTTTCGACCACAGTGCCACCCGCGTCCCATTTTGGATTCTTTTAGCTTCTTTTAAATTCTTACAGACTTTTATATTCACCTTGTGTTTTAAAAACTTTTAGCTTTCTAAAGCACTTTTTAGATTTTAAATGCTGGTCTATGACCGTAATAAAGATTTGTATTGTAGAGGGGGCAGAACCAAGTTTTAGTTAAGTATTTTTAAATTATTTTTATACTTGATAGGGGGTGTAGCTCTGTGTGTGTGTGTGTGTGTGTCTATGTGAGAGTTTTTGTTTGTTTGTAAGTCACTTTGGGTTGCCCTTGCCAAGACAAGGCAACTCACAAATTTAATAAATAAATAAAATAAATCTATTAAAAACATACAATCACAAGAAAAACAGCACAGCACGAACCCCTCATTAAAAACTACATAGCAGGCAGGGATTCCGGAGCTATAGTATTTCTCATATTGAGGTGTGACAATAGGAAAGTGAGCCTCGTTGGCAGTCATGCTGCAATTAAGAGTACAGGGCCTCTAGGGAGGTAGAAACATTGGCAACGCTGATATCCTGGCAAAGCGTAGTCAGATCCAGTCTGTATTTGGTCAGCAGTTTATTAGGATATAGCCCTAATTTTGCAGCATCATATATCGCCATGCCTGCCCACCTGTAGAAACGCAAAAAGCAATGTGAGAAGAGGGCACTATCTTGATTCCGATAAACACATATTACACATATGCTTGGGTTGGAATTCAAGGGAACTTTCAAGCTGTCCCTTGGTTAAGGCTGCAGTTCTTCATCCCTAACCATTGGTGGTGCTGGCTGGGGTTGATGGTACTTGGAGTCCAACAACTTCTGAAGGGACTCAGGCTCCTCATCCTTACATATACACTTACATGGGAGTAATTTAATTCAAGAGGACTTCTGTGTACACATGGCTAGGATTATGCTGTTAGGCAATAATTTAACTCACAATTCTAAATTCATTTTACTTGGAAGTATATGATTTCCTTGGAAGATTCAGGGAAGCTTACTTCCAAATAGGTGTGATATCAGGATTTGCTTCCTGTTAATCCCCATGCATTCCATTCTGTCCCAGAGAACCTTTGTTTTGGCAGAGAAATTTGCCCAGAGGACAACATGATTTATAAATGAACTTGAATGTCTTCTTTCTGTCGTGTATTTAAATCTCCGACTTTATAAAATGTATTCACTGACACTAGGCATTAATTATCACTGTTAACCTCTCCCATCAGATTAATTCTTTGGCTTTAGAAGGATGCTCCAATTACATATTGATCGAAAGATTCATCATGTCAATGAACGTCCACTCCAGGGATCAGTTTAAACAATAGACAATGCCAAGGATATTAAGCAAGGCAGCCAGATAGGTAACCCCTTTATTTACTGCTGCAGCAGGAAAAAGAAGAAGAAGAGTCTGGATTTGATATCCCGCCTTTCACTCCCTTTAAGGAGTCTCAAAGCAGCTAACATTCTCCTTTCCCTTCCTCCCCCACAACAAACACTCTGTGAGGTGAGTGGGGCTGAGGGACTTCAGAGAAGTGTGACTGGCCCAAGGTCACCCAGCAGCTGCATGTGGAGGAGCGGAGACGCGAACCCGGTTCCCCAGATTGGGAGTCTACCGCTCTTAACCACTACACCACACTGGCTCTGACAGCACCCCTAGAGTAGGGCTGAAGAAAACTGTCTCCAGAAAAGCGTCCTTACAGCTTTTATACATTTCCATAAATGGCAAAATAAATCAGAGCAAGGCACACACACACATCAGTTCCCTTTGCATTTGTTATATGACATTTCTTTCCTGATGTTTGAGTTTCTCAACCTTTGCCATACGTCATCCTCAAGGCCTTCAGCTGGTACGTGGCACAAGGTACTTGACTGTGTACACAACATGCAATAAAGCTTTAGTCAGAGACATTAAACAGAAAGTTAAAAATTAAACAGACAATCGCACAGGAAATTTTCTATTCTTCTCTTCACAATCACTTCTTTTTGATTTTCACCTTGGAAAGATGTCATATGAATGAGCAGAAATGGGACAGAATAGCTAATGCCAAATTAGAAACCAATGGCTGCTTTCTTGAATTAATCTGAATTAATTCAAACACCAATGAAATATGCATCAGACCTCTTTAGTGTTTGGTGTGTATTGTATGTATCTAATGCAGCTTTGCACCCCCACCAGCAACTGGCAGGACATTCGACCCTACTTACATGCCCCCATGCGTCCCAAAAAACTGCTCCTGTGGGTTTGAGGATCTTGTGGAATAGTCAGGGATATGACACAGAGAATTGAAGAAGGTAGAGAGGATTTGGAAAAAAATACAGGTCCCTTCCTTGTTGTAGTAGAAGCAGCTATAGAAAGGGAATAAAAAGGAAAATGTACCTTGACCATTAGGTCCAGTCGCGGACAACTCTGGGGTTGCGGCGCTCATCTTGCTTTATTGGCCTAGGGAGCCGGCGTTTGTCCGCAGACAGCTTCCGGGTCATGTGACCAGCATGACTAAGCCACTTCTGGAGAACCAGAACAGTGCACGGAAACGCCGTTTACCTTCCTGCCGGAGCTGTACCTATTTATCTATTTGCACTTGACGTGCTTTTGAACTGCTAGGTGGGCAGGAGCTGGGACCGAGCAACAGGAGCTCACCCCATCACGGGGATTCGAACTGCCGACCTTCTGATTGGCAAGCCCTAGGCTCTGTGGTTTAGACCACAGTGCCACCCGCATCCTATATAGAAAGGGAATAGTACCTGCTTAAGCATTGCACATGATACTATACATTAGTTTTTATATGCTTGACTGGATTGGTTTGTCTGTTTCCTTGTTTTATAGGCATTAGGAGAGGGGTAGTACCTTTGGTTGGGGACACATTGTACTCCTTCTGGGGTAGTTTGCCCACCTTTGGTCCCCACCATGCACTCAGCTCTCAACTGTGACTCCTAGAAGCTGTCAGCATGTGACAGCAGCCACACCCCGGGAATAATGGCTTCAACTGTCTGGCTAAGCCAGGTGTGGGTAGCCAATGGGTCTCAAACCTTCAGCAAGTTATGGACTTCCCCTGCATGTGAAGACAGGCTCTGGTGGATTGAGTGGGTGAGACTAATAGTGGGTCCAATGGTCAAGAAGGCAGTTTCTGCACGTGCTGTAGAGAGAAGTGAAGGACAGATGGGACTCGTCAACCTGGGAAGGGAGCCCATCTAGGAAAAGGAAAACTCTGATCCTAAACCTTTGCTGCCTTGTGGGATTATCTTTGGGAGAAGAAAAGACTAAGAAGTCAAGCCTACAGGCAACCAGAGTGGAGTCCCTAAGATGGTTGGATGGTGTCTTGTATGCCTCCTTCCAGTAACTCGTGCACCCAAACTGGTGCCAAGCATATTGTTCTGCTTTCTTTTAGACCACACCAACAAAACCATGGACAGGGGATTCTTGCTTGGACAACCTAGAATCTCATACACTGCCCAGCCTTGCGCACCATGGAAAGTCACTTGATGTTGCTAAAGCAGCCCTTGATACTGGTCACTGACTGTAATAAAATGATGGGACCACCTCTCTTGGTATGCCCTACAGAGGACCTTAAGGTCCATGAATCATCATAGTTTAGAGGTACCGAGCTCTAAGGAGGTTAGATTATCCTCCACCAGGGCCATCACTTCTCAGTGATGGCTCTGACCTGGTGGAATGCTCTGTCCCATGAGACCAGGGCCCTGCAGATTTTAACTTCCTTCCGCAGGGCCTGTAAGACAGAACTATTCCGCCTGGCTTTCAATTTGAACTTATCCTGATTGTTTATTCCCCTTCCTTCCCTCCCTCTCCCCTCTTTATGAAGATTACCCACTCTGGGATCCCACAGCTAATTCTCCCCTGGTCTCCTCGCTGGCCCAAATAGGACTAATTTAGCCAGCTAGCCCTGGTGATCATCTAATGTTTATTGGATGGATTTCCCCCCTAAATTGGTTTTTTAATTCTGAATTAATTGTTATTCATGCTTTATACTGTATTGTATGCTGTTTTTTGTTGCATCAATTAAGTGTTTTAAATTTGTTGTTAGCTGCCCTGAGCCTGGTTTTCTGAACCGGGAAGGGCAGGGTATATATATATAAAAATATTATTATTATTTATTAAAGCAGCAGTTTGACTTCACTCCACTGTCTCTCAAGAAAGATGGATACCAGCAACATGCCCTGACCAAATTATCAGAGCAGCCTACAGCACACAAGAAAAAAAACTAATATACTACTCCCCCCAGCAAGTGTGGTTTCCATGTTTTGCATCTGTGTCCACTTAGCAGATCTTAATAAAACACAAAGCGGATCTCACATGCTTGAAGTCAGCCCAACTGTGTCAAGGTTTTATCATGGGATGACAAGAACTACCATGTTTGTTACAGCTGCAATGATAAGGAAATCCTCTTTCACTACAGGCAAAAAAGCATTTTCATCCAAAGTAGTTGATAGGGGGAAATGTTTTCAAGTATAGGACAGATTACTTCAAACAATAAAGCAGCAGAAACCAGACCAAGCTTGCACTGAACTGCACAAGGCATCGTTTTTTACATAACAGTATCCACTGAGATCTTTCTTTGGTGTATTTAATGATGCATAATTTCAGCCAAACAAGTGTTCCACCAAGTGATTTACATTAATGCAGTATTCAGAAGCATGCTGCTGGGGAGGGGGGGGGAGAGGGGAACCCGCAGAATCATATTGTACAACAATTGGAGATGGTTGTGAATTCTTCTGGCAGGAATTGGGAAGCAGAGGTGGCAGCAATTTTGTGGTTATAAATCTCCGAGATGGGAGGATGGATGAAAAGCATTACAAAAGTGGAACATGCAGTCATTCATTCATCCGTCAATGGAGAATTTGGCATGGTACTTCTTTTCCTTTGACAAAAGACACTTTGCAAAACCATCAGTGTGGATTCTCTGGAAACAAGAGACTGAGATCAAGGTAGTAGTGTCCCATTTACAAATTGCGTCAGTGTGAAGTGGACCTTCTCCTTTGCTTTCTCAGCCAACAGGATTTTTTAATTTTTTTAAAAAAAGGCTTAATCATAGTAAGTAGGCACAACCGTTTTGCCATTGGGAAGCACATGGGATAATCATAAAGAAATTAATTGTGACTTTTTGGGGAGTTCCGTAAAGCACACATAGCTGAAGAAAGTTTGGTTGATGTTCATAATAGTGGGAGTATTAATGGAAGTGGGAGAAAGATCTTTCTCTTCCTACCATGATGGCCTGTCTTTGGACACCAGTTGTGCCAGAGGTTGTCAAGTGAGCAGCCAGCACAGCTTTCAGGTGCCTCTTACCAGTTGCTGGAAACTGCAGGAGGGGAGAATGTTATTGTAATTGAATCCTGTTTACATGCTTCCCGCTGGCATCTGGTTGGTCACTGTGAGAACAGGATGCTAGACTAGATTGGCCATTGGTCTGATTCAACAGGCTATTCTTATGTTCTAAGCCAGGACAGGAGTGCTTTCTGGAAATCCAAGCCAACCTTTGCAAAGAGAAGCAGGGTTGGCATCTAGCTTGCTTGTCCCTCTGCAGAGGCCAAGGCAACTTGCTTTTCTCAGTCTTAATACTGTCATGTAATTCTACTCAGTAGTTATCCAGAGTAGATTTAAATGTATAGTTAGCAGAATGAAAACTTAAACACATTGCAGGATTCCCAAAAATTAGACCAGAGGCAATTGTACAGTGGTACCTCAGGTTAAGTACTTAATTCGTTCTGGAGGTCTGTTCTTAACCTGAAACTGTTCTTAACCTGAAGCACCACTTTAGCTAATGGGGCTTCCTGTTGCTGCCAGGCCGCCGGAGCATGATTTCTGTTCTCATCCTGAAGCAAAGTTCTTAACCTAAAGCACTGTTTCTGGGTTAGCGGAGTCTGTAACCTGAAGCATATGTAACCCGAGGTACTACTGTATTTCATCCAGAAGAGCTTTACTGCTACTGAAGTACCAAATCCAATACATTCAGGTTTGGCACTGTTCATAAGAAATCCAGATGCAGCAGACTTAACTTAAACTTACAATAACTTTTAATAAGTCTAAACCTTAATACTAAGCATACATGTACAGAACACCACACCAGAAGAGAAAGAGAAAGTGAAGTCCAGGCTCCTCCTGGCCCTACTTTTATAGTCAGCATGACCTTGACAGAATAGATAAAAGAACCAGGTTAAACCAGCTGTACTCAGCTTCTATGAAGGAATAACCCAAACATCATGAACCTTCTGCTTATTTCTTTCACACAGAGAAGCTTCCAGAACCCTCTTGAATTAATTAGAAAAGGAAAGATCTCTGCATATCACACCAATACTTTCTGCACTAAGAAATGCAAACTGACAAATACACAACACTCAAACCACTACTGTGCTGTAGCCGTGAGGGACCTTTCTAGCTCCACCAGCCAGATCCTTATCAGATCCTATTCTTGTGGGCCAAATTTGACAGGTGGGTGGACTTGCCCACATGTCAATTGCATGATGTCACATATGCCTTACTGGCTCAGAAGTCTCTTCAGAATCCTCAGAGCTATCCTGCCTCGGTGTTCTGGACACATGCAGAACAGGAACCTCAGCTGAACTCCTCTAACTGATGCTGCAGTAACAAAGCACACTGCACAGATAAGGGGAGGGGAACCACGAGCCAAGTACGAAAAAGTAAATGACCAATGAGGAGCCGGCTGCAGTTACTGGCATTATGCTTTGCATGAACAAAAAGGTTTATTACTGGACTCTTCTGTTATACTAGCAGAAGAATGCAGCTAATACATTGGAAGAATGTGACGATATAGACATACTGTATGGAAATCATCTAACGTGCTAAGCACTGTACAGAAAATTGTGAGCAGGTGCACAATCTGTTACCCATGTCTCTGTGTCATTAATGACGCTCTTGTTGTCATCTGGCTGAAGTTCATGTGATGATAACCGTTGTGGGTGAGCATGGCTGTGCAGCTGCAGTTTTCCGTTACTAACTTGTCTTTCTTGAGCGATGGTGTGTTGGCACGGCCAGTAGTGAGATCAGATTGCTGGTTGCGTAGTCTGAATTCAACCGCATCAAAACAATGGCTTTAAAAGGAGCGGTATGTACATATAAGCAAGCAGAGTTAATGGAAGAAATGGAGGGTGTTAGCAAAGGTTTACAACCTCTCCTGACATAAGAAAGAAAGGCAGAAAACGAGAAAGAAAGAACTGTTTCCAAGGCATACAAATTGTTCAACAGGCAGGTTTTCTACCCGAGTGAGATTGTATGCAGGCTTCAGTCAACAGTGCAAGGCCTTGAAAGAATTACTGTATTCAAAGTCATTTCGTGTCCCCTCAATTGTTTGTTGCAAAACAGAACTGTTCTGTATCTTCAATCATATTGTAAAAACTAGACAGACTCCTTGAAATATTGGAAGGCTTCAATCCTGAACATGCATAAGTGCTTGTTCTGACAGAGGTTTTAGCACAGGTCACAGAAATACACTTTCCATCAGGGAAGGTAATAACTGTTAAGTCATTTTAAATTTGCAGTGTTACAGACGCATCAGGTTACAGACTCCGCTAACCCAGAAATAGTACCTTGGGTTAAGAACTTTGCTTCAGGATGAGAACAGAAATCGTGCGGTGGCGGTGCAGTGGCAGCAGGAGGCCCCATTACCTAAAGTAGTACCTCAGGTTAAGAACAGTTTCAGGTTAAGAACGGCCCTCCAGAACGAATTAAGTTCTTAACCCGTAGTACCACTGTATCACCAAATAGTGGTCATTGTTGCAACATACAGAAAACAGAACTTTAAGCAAATTGCATATACTTAACACTAGATGGCAACAGCATGCATTGAAAATAAGGGGTTATTTCCTTTGTTTGTTTGTTTTTAAGTATGCAAAAGATAGGAGATAAATCTTTTTATAGCTGGTTTGTGTTTGTTTTTATTCATGAATATGAAATCAAATCAAAGCCAAAGAAAATACATTTCTGCACAGCTCTTGTTGGGATTTCCAGTCAAACTTGTTAGACCATATTTCTCAGCTATATTTATATTTCCCCTTGCTTCGATGCAACATCATCTAACCTCCCCACAAACAATTCAGAATGAATGCTAATAAAATATCCAGTGCCATCGGATCTCCCTTCAAACAAATCACAATGTTCAATAAACCAGTCATCTCGAAGCTACCCATGAAAGCTTGAAAGAGGGCGGGGGGGGGGCAGGCGGGGGCGGGAGGCACAGGAACAAGAGCAGATTTGTGTGTGAGTTCCAGTTCTGGTATGGAAAATAAATTCCTGGGCTAAGCATGCATGCCTTCTTATGCAGTTTTATCCCTACCTTCCTGAGATATTATTTTGTACCTTGCTCCAGATAGACTCCAGGTTTCTAGCGCAAAACGAAGTAGCAAGTATAAATCTGTCCACTCCTGTGGTAACAAGGCCTTGAGGGATACCTTTCATTTTATCATTTCTTGTTTTCTGTCAGTGTCATCATCAGCCTTAAGATATCATATCCTAAGATCTTAATTCAACATTTAATTCTCTATCCAGGGCTGGCCTGCCCCGGAGTCAAGGTGGGATGGTCACCTCTATGGCTGCTCACACCCACCTCCTCCGCACCCAGCCATACCCTTTGCCACCACTGCCTCTTGCCTCCACTTGCCAGTGTGGTGTAGTGGTTCGGAGCAGTAGACTCATAATCTGGTGAACCGAGTTCGCGTCTCCGCTCCTCCACATGCAGCTGCTGGGTGACCTTGGGCCAGTCACACTTCTCTGAAGTCTCTCAGCCTCACTCACCTCAAAGAGTGTTTGTTGTGGGGGAGGAAGGGAAAGGAGAATGTCAGCCACTTTGAGACTCCTTCGGGTAGTGATAAAGTGGGATATCAAATCCAAACTCTTCTTCTTCTTCTTCCTCCTCCTCCTCTGCAGTGCACAGTGATAGAGGAGGAGGCGGGCACACATGGAGGATGAGGAGATGGTAAAGGGGGCAGCATTTTCAGCTTTGCCTAAAGTGGCAAGACATCCTGGGTCAGCCCTGTCCTCATTCCAAATACTTCTTTGTCTTGTCACAATGCCACCACATGTGAAGGAAATCTCCTTATTCTTTTTGGCACTTCCAACATATATTTGGATAATTTTTCTTCTTCTTCTTTTTTGCATCTGGGCTGGAGACCACTTGCCTGTCATCTTAAACCAATTCCCTTTTATTCCTGTATTGAAGGAAAACTTGTGAGCATCACCTCAAATATCTAAAGGCCTGTTTCCCCCAATATTTTGATCCCATTTTATCATATAATTGCTTGCTCGCTCCAGTTCTTTATCATATTTGCTGAGCAACTGATATTGCTAGCACCTGTCTCTTGGTCTTTGCTATAAGATACCATTTTAAAAATAAAGAAAAAGAAAGAAAGAAAGAAAGAACCACAGGTTCCTACACAGCTAAAATATGCTAGTACCCAGTAGAAAGAAGAGTCAACGAGAAAAGAAAAGTAACAATAATATTTAGCACCCATTTTGTAAGTCCTTAAAAACCAAGTCTGATCAATCTAGGATCCCTTAGTTTCACCTCCAAGGGCTGCTAATGCATTAGATTCAGAAATGTATTATTGAACAAAAGAATAGATTCCTGTAACTCTAAAAAAAATAAATGTGATTCTAGGCCTGTCAGTTGTGGAGTTCTCCATCTCACACACAGAATAAAAATATATTGGCAACATTCTCTTTATGCATCTTAGCAGGAGGCCCAAGGAAGTGCTACCTACAAATCACTAATGCAGATTCCTCCCCAACTCCCTGTTCATGCTTTCTTCTCAATCTGTCAGAGAGATGATAGCAGCTTTGCTCTGATGCTCCTCAGATGTGCACAATGCGATAGTCCCTGAACGGCACGTAACCAAAACGTACACATTCTCCACTCGCTTTCCTCTTGATTAAGAACCATAGTAGAAGATTCTGGGTGTGACTTGAGAGGTGGTAGGTTTCTCTGCACCAAGGGAGGCAAAGAATAATCAGGCTAGCATATAGAGAACCCAGTGATTACCCAGAGCTGTGCACAGCAAGCTCCCTTTCTGTGCCACACCAAAATCAAAGGGGGGGGGGGAAGCAGGGAGAAGGAAAGGCTGATTTCTAGCAAGGATCAACAGCTGCTTTCAGCTTTCTGATGGGGATTCAGCAAAACATCCAGAATGCACTAGGGAAACATTTAGGGAATGTGTCAGGGATGTGGTCCGTTGATTCAGCCGCACAATTATCTGCATCTGATTGCACTGTCGGCCACTTGATAACCCATGAGAGGCCACATGTAACTAGACAAGCTGTACAATCATAGAATCATAGAACTGTAGAAATGCAAAGGGACCCCAAGGGCCATCTAATCAAAACCCCTGCAATGCAGGAATAATGATGGGGAGTCCAACGAAACCTGCATCAAAGCCTGCACCAAATCTTTGATAAAGACATAGAACATTATTGGACTGTTGTTGCTGAAACTGAACCAGTATAAAGAAACCATGTGTCCTACTTTAAAGAGGGTGGTCCTCTATTTGCAGGAATACTTACATCATGTGGTATGGCTTTAATAAGAGGTATGGAGTCAACCTTGTCCGAAATCATACTTGGGCCATCCTACATGGAAGCAGTGGCGTAGCGTGAGGGGTGCAGGGGGGGCGGCCACACTGGGCACAACATTTGGGGGTTAGGGTTAGGGGGCGCAAATCCACGGGTTAGGGGACACAAATTACTTGCCTTGCCCCGGGTACTGACAACCCATGCTACGCCACTGCATGGAAGCTCTTTTCCTGTCCACGGATGTGCACGAAATGATTGATTTTTTTTAAAGAGAGGAGACAAAGGCACCCTGCACATGTTTCCTAAGTAAGTTCTGTACAAGTCCTATTTGTGAGGAAAACAGGAAGGCTAGAAATTGCAGCCCTACCAAGTCAATATGTTACCAGCTGCCACTGCAGGTGGGAAAGGGACAGGCAGGCCTCCTAAATTTTGATGTGTTGATAAGGGGAGATAAGAAAGCAGCTCAGCCTATGAGAGGGGAGAAAAGGAAAGAGGAATAAAAAAAAATTAAACGGTCAAAGATTCCAAGTCATATCTGTCAGACCAGATTTTTTGGCGCGTGTTCTCGTGATGTGCAGCAGGTGTGACCTCTGATTAATGCTGATTGTTTTGTGTATCTTGTACTGCAGAAAGCACTGAGGACATGAAAAAAGATGGCCTATTGTGCTAAATATTTTAATATGCCTGGAGATTACATCAGCTGCTATTTTAAAAATTAATTTTAAGCATGCAGTTTAGTTCATACCACATATCTTTCTAGTTTGGGAGATGCCATAGCAGATCTGAAGAGTTTCTTTGGATATTCATTATCTATAATGGGCAGCTCTGGATTGCAACAAAAAATGTGTACTAGAAAGAGCTGCAGTCCCAGACATTGATTGGGGTGGACCTAAGTGTGCATGCCTGGGGTTATCCTGGACTGCGGCCAGGGTGTTGCAAAAACAAGGAAGAGAATTTCTGGCTGGGATGTAACTTGCCTTTCAGGCTTGAACTGATGCAAACTTGTAGCCATAACATATATAAAAACATGTTTGCTCGAAGACGGAACTGCTTAGATCGCATTATAAATGCAGTTGATTTGAACAAAAATGCCAACTCGGATTTTAACGAGTTTTGCAAATTGTTGGGCACAATATATCCCCCTTTGGTAAAATTGGCAAACATAATTTAAACAGCTCACAGCACAATCTAGTAGTATACTGTATGTCTGCTCAGAGAAAAGTCATCGTGCATTCAAGAGGATACATGTATCCACATAACGGCACGTCATGTTTGTAAATTCTCCATACCGTTAGGCAGGATGATACAGGTGGACGGTTTGCAAATAGCAACATCCTATGCATTCCATGATTAGTTAATTAATTGACAGTGACTGTATCAGTCTTTTGAGAACAGGTGTGCTACTTGGCAGTTTCTGCAGAAAAATGAAAGTTGTGGCTGGAGTCTACTGGATACCGAATGCAAAGAGGCTAACTTTGGGATAGATAGATAATACAGTGATACCTCGGGTTACATATGCTTCAGGTTACATACGCTTCAGGTTACAGACTCTGCTAACCCAAAAATAGTGCTTCAGGTTAAGAACTTTGCTTCAGGATGAGAACAGAAATCGTGCTCTGGCGGCGCGGCAGCAGCAGGAGGCCCCATTAGCTAAAGTTGTGCTTCAGGTTAAGAACAGTTTCAGGTTAAGTATGGCCCTCCGGAACGAATTAAGTACTTAACCCGAGGTACCACTGTAGACAGCAAGTTTCCTGTACTTATAGTTACATATGGGGAGGAGGGGATGCCCTCAAATATGTTTGTAGTGCTCTTGCTATTGGATTTCTCAAACACAGCCACTAAGAGAGATTTTCAGCCCCAGAACATCTGTTAGCAAGCAAGCACAACCTGTTATAAGCCTATAAGAGAGCCAATGGGGCCTAAAGTGTAGACTTGTCATCTTTTCCAAAAGGAAGAAAAGATGAGCCAATGCTTATTTGTGTAAATTGGTTCATTTCACCGCTGATTGTAAATTGTCCATTGACTAGCAGTGAGCCCAGTCTTTGGGGCTTTTTTCTTTTCTTTTTTTAGACATCCAGGAGATAACACTCCCTCCTGAGGCTACCAAAATAAAACTGATCGGGTGGTGACCTTTGTAAAAAGAGGCCAGAATTTGTTTAAGCTAATGCTGGGAGGAGGGTAGTTGCCTGAAGCAAATGTCAATGCGTCCCTCAGTCCACTGCAGGAAAGACCAGAGGTTGGAGGAGCATAAGGCTATGTCACAATGGTGAGAGGGTGACCGTGAGATTATGAAAAGTGTTAAAAGTAACAGGGATATGATGCATGATAATATTGGGATACAGGAGGTTTGCAATGAGAAAAGATGGAGACTTTATAGAAAGATTCTGCAGAAAAATAGCAAGACATTTGCTGGGGCATTTCACGGCATGTGATAATGTATGGGAAATTTAAAACACTGTGTGATGCTGGCATTCTAACAGTACACAATGCTTTGCCCCTTAAGTAGCTCAGGGCTTCTATTGGGTGTGGGTGAGGAGAATAATAATAAGAAAAATTAGCTGCATCGCATACTATGTGAGCACAGCAATCTGTAGCATAATTGACTGTGTGTGTATCTTCTCTGAGAATATGATTGATCTTGGTGCAATCTCAGCATTAGAACTTGAGTGAGCAGTCAGGGGGCCAAGTACAGAAAAAAGAGCTATTTAAAATTAAGCCATTTCAGAGATGGGACAGCCAGAGGTAGCTGCTCTGTACATTTCAGTGGAGTAATGAACTGTCTGTCCTAGCTGCGCATAGGACGTTGATTAGTCAATGTAGGTTTCTTTCAGTTTCTCAGTTTTCCAAAAATAAATTCAGTTTGCCACATTTCCACAACAATTTGTGCTTTAGAAAAACAACAAAATCTTGTGGAAATTAGGATTTGAGTGTGAATTCCTCCTAATATACACATTCTGCATGCAGTTTTGATTAATATGCACATTTTTGAAAGCAATTTCTCCCAGTACAATGCACCTAGTTTTTCTGTAGTTTTTATGCATGCTTTGCCCTAACACATGCATTTTTGCACACAGTGGCTGGCTGAATAACAACAACAACAACAATACTAATAATACTAATACTAATAATTTATTATTTATACCCTGCCTATCTGGCTGGGTTTCCCCAGCCGCTCTGGGCAGCTTCCAACTGAATATTAAAAACAATACAGCATCAGACATTAAAAACTTCCCTAAACTGGGCTGCCTTCAGTTGTCTTTTAAAAGTAAAATAGTTGTTTATTTCCTTCACATCTGAAGGGAGGGCGTTCCACAGGGCAGGCACCACTACCGAGAAGGCCCTCTGCCTGGTTCCCTGTAACCTCCCTTCTTGCAGCGAGGGAACCACCAGAAGGCCCTCGGAGCTGGATCTCAGTATCTGGGCTGAACAATGGGGGTGGAGACACTCCTTCAGGTATACAGGACCGAGGCCGTTTAGGGCTTTAAAGGTCAGCGCCAACACTTTGAATTGTGCTCGGAAACATACTGGTTGAAGAAAAGCACTGCAAAATTCAGAGGAGTGAGATTTTGAAAGAACCATTGTGTTTTGGTTCACATATTGCTTCAAGAAGTGCAAATCAGGTCAGTTTCTCCCCCATCCCTAACTACACAAGGCTGCTTTGGAAGGGTGTCCTAGTGCTGTGCATAAATTCAAGCTGGTTTACTAGATTGTCCTCACATATTCTCTCCTCAGTATTTTCTGGGCATAGATTCCTTATACCAAGAAAAGCTTGGGCCACCATTCAGTTGGAGACATCGACTGGCCTGGGGCAGTCAATCCATTTTGAATCCTTGCTCCTCTGCTGGTGTGTGGTAGGAGGACTGATGTATGGTGGTTGTTTGCTGTGAAATAGCTCACACATTGGTTTTCACTAGAAGATGGCAGACGGCTCACAGAAACAATTTGACTCGCCTCTTGCAAGATGAAAAGGTTCTGTCTAGTCCAAGAGACATTTATTATGATAGCTTGATGCTGAATGGGATGGAGAAACAGAGCTGAGATTGCGGTGATGAGACAAAATAAAGACCCATTGTGGCATCTCCCCTGTGATTACATTGTCTCTGAAGCACCATACACCAGGTGTTTCAGCCCGAGATGCCATCAAATACTTAATACAAATTGGAGTTTTCATACACCTCACAGAAGACACCCTGTATTTTTGGTTTAATACACCTATAATATTGTAAATTATCCAGGGCACTTCAGATACGCTGTAATCACAATCCGCTTCAAACACTCCTAATGGCACACTGTCATGTCATCTTTTTTATTACAGGCACAATTTCATGGAATCAGAAAGACTAGGTGGCATGTCTGGAGATGGAATGGGGGAAAACCCACATGGTGCAAGCAGCTTATGTGGCAAAGCTTGCAGCTGCTCCTGGAGCAGCCACTGTGTGGAATCCGTTTCAAGAAGCCTTTATGTTGGGGTTGCAACATGTAGATTGGGGGTGCAGATCTGCACTGCAAAATTAAGAGAAGTGTGGATTTCAAAGGATGTCTATGTCTTGGTTCGCATATTGTTTCGGAAAGCATGAGTTACCGTATTTTTTGCACCATAACACTCACTTTTTTCCTCCTAGAAAGTAAGGGGAAATGTCTGTGCGTGTTATGGAGGGAATGCCTACGGGTGGCATGCCTACGGATTTTCCTCCTCTAAAAACTACGTGCGTGTTATGGTCGGGTGCGTGTTATAGAGCGAAAAATACGGTAATTATGCCCCCCTTTAAATGCAAACTGAATCAACTTTCTTCCCCATCCGTATTCTCCACCTTGCAAATAAGCACTCGCCTGGTAGGCACAGAAAATGGGAAATTACCTGCTGGTAAGAGGGCAAGTGAAGGGACGTGGGTGGTGCTGTGGGTTAAACCACAGAGCCTAGGACTTGCCGATCAGAAGGTCGGCGGTTCAAATCCCCGTGACGGGGTGAGCTCCTGTTGCTCGGTCCCTGCTCCTGCCCACCTAGCAGTTCGAAAAAACGTCATGTGCAAGTAGATAAATAGGGACCAGTCCAGCGGGAAGGTAAACGGCGTTTCCGTGCGCTGCTCTTGTTCACCAGAAGTGGCTTAGTCATGCTGGCCACATGACTCGGAAGCTGTCTGCGGACAAACGCCGGTTCCCTCGGCCAATAAAGCGAGATGAGCGCGCAACCCCAGAGTTGGTCACGACTGGACCTAATGGTCAGGGTTCCCTTTACCTTTACCTTAAGAGGGCAAGTGGGCACTCCATCCCTCCTCAGCAGCCAGTATAAAAACCAAGAGAACAGCTAGCAGAAGGAAGCCTCTTCTTCCAGGCCAAGCACAGAAGGGCAGTAAGCAGGTTGCTGCTGCTGCTACCGGAGGAGGACTTGAGCTTTCAGTTCCTTTTCTGGTTACCTCCAGACTGTTGATATTTTGCGGGAGGGACATGATTGCAGGCTGGTTGGTTAGTGCAGTTGGTTCAGTTCAGTTGGTTAGTGCAACTGAAGTGGATCACAGTTAGGAAAGTGATGAGGGGAGGGACTAAAAATTTGGGATAAACAATTGACAGGAAGGTGTATGGCCACCTCTTAACAACAACAACAAATTATTATTTATACCCTGTCTATCTGGCTGGGTTTCCCCAGCCACTCTGAGTGGCTTCCAACAAAATATTAAAATGCAATTGTCTATTAAACATTAAAAGCTTCCCTAAACTATAAAGATGAATAAAGATGCATGTTTGCCTCCCTGCAAACAGATCAAAGCAAACAGATGAGCATCATTTAACCTCAGTGAAAACTTTGTGCAAGCAAATTGGGATGAAAGCTCAATAGACAAAGGTCAGCCTCCAGCATTCTACTTTTTTGGGGGAGGGGGCAAGCTAGTGTGTTTTGCAAGCTTATTTGCTAAGCTGTGCAATCTTACCAAAATATAGACAGGCACAGTACTCCAAAATCCACGGCGTAAAAATATCAAGAATAAAACAGCATGCTACAACACAGAACCAATTTCAGAAAAGATATTCAGAACATACATTGTGACAGGTCGTTAGAATATCCAAGTCCTCACTGACTATGGAAAACAAGCAGTGATGGAGCCAAGGGGCTCCCTGTGGTTCCAGATTTTTCACGATCCATGCATATTCTCCATTTGTTGGGTAATATTAAATAGACGAGTAAGCTCTGGGCTGAACGATTAGGTTGCCAGTGCAATCCTGTATGCCTTTTCTCAGAAGTACAGTAAATACTGTTGTGTTCTGTGAGGCTTCCTTCCACAGAACTGTGGTTTTTCTAATCCTAATAGTCCCCTCAATCAGCTTTAACTTCAGCGGTGCAAGCAATCCATGGCAAAGTTAATATTCCATGAAGGGGAAACAACATTTTAATGTGGGTTTGGGGGACATATGGTTGTGATGCTTGTGATTCCTTTAAAGCTCAAGAATCAAGTCCATCACAGGTAAATTGAGACAGGTCTTATTTTCGTTACTGCTCTCACCTGCCAACTACCCTGCTGTTCTGAAGTCAGCAAAGGTAAGATTTGCCGACTAGATGCCAAATCAGATGCGTATAGTGTGGCATTGCGAGTGCTCCAGAGACATTTGCCAGCTGTTGCTGAATTGACCCCTGCAGGTAAATCCCGTACCAGGCACACACAATGAAAGCTATAAATTCAGAGAAGTATTTCATTCCGAAAAATGAGGAACACAGCCTTACTGACTAGGTGAACAGCCCTGAGAATACAATGGATCCTGGAATTAGTCAAATGCAAATAGGTTCAGGCTCCCCATACCTTTGAAGTGCTGAGCAGTGGAATGAATATTGGCACATGCAGGGATGGGAGAGGAGCTAGACTTGCTGTTCTCCTTCATTTGAACAAGCACAGAATGAACAATCAGCACTGCAGTAGCACGACTAGCTGGGCAAATCATCACATTTCCCCAAGTGAGAGAATATTGCAGACCGAACGCTTGGAAAATGCAATCTCTCTGCAATGCAAGCACCAAGTGTTGCCAATTAACAGCTCTCAGGTGGTGCTTGGTATGAAAGCCATGCTAATTCAGGCTCAAGGGTATATTAAGTTGATTTTGCAGGCTTTGAAAGGTCCTGTTTTCACAGCTCTCTCCATCTGGATACTGCAGGGCCAGCTCTACCATTAGGCAGAGTCTGGTGGCTGAATTTGGGTGTCAAAAGGGTTGCAAATGGAGAGCCAGTGTGGTGTAGTGGTTAAGAGCGGTAGTCTCGTAATCTGGGGAACCGGGTTCACATCTCCGCTCCTCCACATGCAGCTGCTGGGTGACCTTGGGCCAGTCACACTTCTTTGAAGTCTCTCAGCCCCACTCACCTCACAGAGTGTTTGTTGTGGGGGAGGAAGGGAAAGGAGAATGTTAGCCGCTTTGAGACTCCTTAAAGGGAGTGAAAGGTGGGAGGGGATATCAAATCCAAACTACTCTTCTTCTTCTTCTTCTTCTTCTTCTTCTTCTTCTTCTTCTTCTTCTTCTTATATTTTAATGTATTATCCTTGTATTTTTACTGGTGGGGATACGGAGGGCTGTTTGTAGGATTTTCTGTTGCAATATACAGTGGTGCCTCGCAAGACAAAATTAATTCGTTCTGTGAGTTTTTTCGTCTTGCGAATTTTTCGCCTTGTGAAGCACGGATTCCCATAGGAATGCATTGAAAAGAAAAAGGAAACAAACTTGCAAGACATTTTCGTCTTGCGAAGCAAGCCCATAGGGAAATTCATTTTGCAAAGCAACTCAAAAAACGAAAAACTCAGTACAGTTACTGACATTCACTTGTGTGCATGAAAGAGTTTACCTGAGCACCAAGCTCAGGTTACAAGTGGATATGGCTTTGTAGGCTCCCAGCAGCCTATGTTCTCCTCTCCCCATTTCTTCATACTTCCTGGAACAATTGAAGAAAGAGCCATGTGGTTTGGCTCCCAACTCAGCAAATGCTGCAAGTGACCTGAATTTCCCCAAAAGGGAAATTTCAAAGCCTGCATCTTTGCTAACCCAAAGATTATATGTAGGTACAGAAACAAGTACTTTTCTTTTTAAGTTGTTTGGAACCTTTTAAATTTTTGTTTTGGTACCAGTGGATGGAGACCTATTTGCTGTAAATTCTGGAAATTCTGTGAGTAAAACCATTTGTTTGCAAAGCTAAGTGTCTGTGATTTATTCTAGCCTAAGTATTTTGGTGGGGAACATTTGTTTAAAGGTGGGTGATAGCAGATGTAAATCTAACCAACTTTTAATGTGCTTGGAGCAATTGCCGGTGTGCTTGACTCTGCTATGAGAGAGTAGGAATCTATTTTCCAAACTCTTCTCTCTTACAGTTTCTGCCTCCGATAGTAACATGCCTCACCTTGGGCACCACGCACCACGCACCTCAACTGTGTATCTGTGTGAGTGTGCCTGTGTGCACAAGCCTGGCCCAATGCATTTTGGCACTTGAGGCAAACCACAAAATGGCATCCTCTTCCCTTCCAGGGAAGAAGGGGGTGGGGAGTGAAGATCAACACCAGGAACAAAGAGGGAATAAAGATATACATCAGGATCCACTTCCCTGTGAATTTTGCCACCTGAAGCGGTAATCTCACCATGCCTCATGGGTGAGAAGGCCCAGTGTCCGTGCACAATTTGCTGTTCATGTATCTGGAGGATGTGACACTTTATCAAAAATGGGGTAGGGGACAAGTTTGATACCCAACAAATTTTGGACCACTCAACTTGTATAACATGGAGAAGTTTAATATTTTGTTATCCTATCTGCTTGTAGGAGAAAATGCCCCATTGCTTCCCAGTTTGCCTAGGGTTTCCTGCTTTTTGCTGCACTTTATCAAGAGTGGACTGTTTCTTGGGTGTTTGGTATTATCCACTCCTTTCTCATTACAACAGCAACCTACCAACAGGACTTTGAATAGAGAAGATCAGCCTAAGAAAATGCATGAAAAGGTGGATGACTCATCAAGTGTTGCATGGTAGGCTAAACAGAAGCATGACATTTTATCAGGTTTGGTGACTAGACACCGATAGGCAGGCTGTGTTCTTCAATGACGTGAAATTATAGGCCTTGTCTGGTAAAAATAGAAACTGAATGAATCAGTGACAGCTTTGGAGGGGAATTTCCTGTTCCAAATGTCAGTTAATAATACTTGATATGAAGTGTTTGATGCCAGCAGATCAAACCATTTCCAGAGTAATCTGTCGTTAGAAACCAGAAGGAGAAGGCCAACACTGAAATTGAGAACGTAGAGGTAAAGAGTGATTTCTCTTAAAATGTATTCCTTCCCTGGCACTGGAAATAAGCAGCTATAAATAAGTAAGTAAGTAGTTGGGGCAGAAATGCAATTCATCTCACATCTGAAGGTAGATTTACTGAAATTGAAGCAATATGAGAACCCAAAACACAGCCGTCTTTAGAAATTTGTTCTCTAAATTTCAAAATGCAATTTTCCGGCTGAGTAATATGTGCGGAAGTACATCTTTAGAGGAAAATGCAGAAAATGCACACATTAATAAAAGCAACGCACAAAAATGTGCCACATTATGGAAAACTGCTTTGCAAAAAGTAGTAGGAGAAATTTGCACTAATATGGTAGATTTTCATATGGACTTTGTAAAAATAAATAATTAATACAAACTAATGTGGAAACATGGAAAACTGAACTTGAGACTGGAGAGAAACCCAAATCATAGAGCTTCCCCTTCTGCCAGTGGCAGCTGATGTTTGGAAAAGCAGACCCTAGTCCCTTATGTGGTGAGCTTTGTGTGTAGTTTTGGAAAGAAAGACATCTATGAAATGAATGTGTAATATGAGAATGTTTCATTTCTGTATAAATTATGAAAAACAATTATGTAATGAAAGCAAATAAGCAAGACTTGGGGGTTCTGCCTATAGGGTATGGCAGCCTTGGCCTGCCTTTGCAGTAAAGAGGCCAAAATAAATAAATAAAATGTGCTTTGGCTCCATTTGCGGCTTCTCAGCTCTATAATAATAACACAGGCGTGATTAGGGCCTGAGTTCTATGTTTACTTCTAGCAGGTTTACAGTAGGAAAGAGATGATTACGCCTCTTCAGTTTAATGTGGAAAATATTTACTTATGAATGTCCCCCCATGTAGGGATAGCTGGCACTTGCCCTAGAATAATAACACTTAGCGCTTTTTGAGTGCTCTGAACATGGTGTGTGCATTATCTCAGTAACCCTGAGACTGGCATTACTATTATTACACCCATATTGCAAATGAGGAGCTGACTGGAAGCTTCCCTAAGACTACTCAAGTGAGTTCATGCTGGAAGTGAAACCTGCATATCAAGGGCTCTGGCAATTCTCAAGTCTTTCCCCTGATGTGGTAAATGCTAGTTGAATTTCACCTCTTTCCCCCTGCCATTACCTTGCAAAAGATAAGAAAATGTGACAAGGTTATGTTGTGAAGTAAATGTGAAGATTGGACTTGAGTCTTGATGCCTATGGCCCTAGTCATGTTCCCTTGCAGTGCTTAAAATTGCTCTGCTTCTGTGTTTTGGCTTGTTACACGTAACATTTTATTGCTCTTTCACTACATTGTATGGTATATGGTGTATTATATAGTGTATGAGGTGTTAGAGGACCGGATTGGTTTGTCTGCTTCCTTGTTTATTTTATGGGAGTTGGGGGGGGGGTAGTGCCTCTGGTGGGGACAATAGTGTAGCATGGGGGCACAGGGACAGTTGCCCTGGGTGCAAAATTGTTAGGGGGCACAAAATTTCAACACCTGGGGCTGCCTCAATAATGCTGGGCGCTGCCGTTGTTGGGTTCTGTTGAAAGTGACTTCCCCATACGAACCAGGAAGTGACCTCTCTAGAGAACAGAACAACTCTTCTTTTCTTATCTCTGTGGCTCTGATCTCCTGAATGACATGGACACCATTAGGCAGTTGAATGTTACATCGTCCATTTCCCTCCTTTCTACCTCCCTTCCGTGTAGCCCTGGGCACTGGCAACCCATGCTACATCACTGGCTGGAGAAAATGCAGTGTTCCTTCTGGGGTAGTTTATCTGCCTTTGTTTTTTTTTTTACAATAATATTTTATTAAATTTTACAAAAGATTAACAACCAACAAAAATCAACAAAAGTCACTAAAACAACAAACAACAAACATCAAAAATACAAACAAAACAGAAAAAGCAGAAAAAAGGAAAACATAAAAAAAGAAAACTTAGCATGAAAAAAGAAAAACTCTCTTTCAATTTAATAATCTTCAAAACCTTATTTTTCTTACTTCCACCCGCCTTCCTTTCTTGTATTCCACTTTAAAAATTAGTTCAGCAAGATCATTCATTATTCATTTTCATCCTTTATCCCTCCCATTTATACTCTTATTTATCTTAATCACTAGAACCCCTTCATTTCATTTTCAATGCCCTCAACATTCATAAATTTTACAATGTTTTTGTAGATAAGCTTTAAACTTCTTCCAGTCCTCTTCCACCTGCTCTTCTCTTCTGGAGAAGAGTAGTTTATCTGCCTTTGGTCCCCACCTTGCACTCAGCTCTCACCTGTGATTTCTAGAAGCTGCCAGCATATGACAGCAGCCACACCTTGGGAATGGCCTTGTTGGGTTGACTAAACCAGGTGAGGATAGCTGATGGGTCTCAAACCATCAGTGAGTTAGGGACTTCTCCTGCATGTGAAGCTAGGTTCTGGCAGATTGAGCAGATGTGACCAATCGTGGGTCCAACAGTCAAGAAGGCGGTTTTTGCACATGCTGAAGTGGCATGTCAATAATTCATTTAGGAATGCTTCATTGTTCTCATGCTTGTGATGCATAGTCCAAGGCAACCCACTTTTAAGTTTGAAATGGACAATGGTGGTGCATGCCAACTGAGAAGAGGAGGATCAAATGAGCCTCAAGTTTCCAGGCTTCTCAGAGCTTTTGAAAAACTCCATTACATCAGGAAACATGAATATGTATTCCTAATTGCAGAGTCAAGGTGGGTCCAGTGGCTGCCAATAGAGGAGTATCTTGTAAACCCAGATTTCAAGCTTGGTTCTCCACAGCATAGTCTTGGGACTCTGCCTACTGAATTAAACAAAAGATTGCTCAGGACTGGATTTTGACTGAAACTCAGGGTGTTCAAGGCAACTTTAGGAAGGGATAATTTAAAATGTTGTGGCACCTTTCCCAGAGCTATCTTGTAAGTTCAACAGTGAGGGACATTGAAAATGTTCATTTCAAGATAACAGCTTGTGTGTTTTGAGAGCTTCGCTGGATGAAATAGCCATCAGCGCTTTCTGATCATGCAAGTATGAGTAATGGTCACTGGAGGCAAAGTTCTTAAATGATGACTTTATTGTTCAATAATTCCCATCCCAGTTTTCTTAGCTACAGAGGCCCAAAGCATGAGCGTCACTGCAAACCAGCAGCGTTGCAGACTTGTGTTTTCCATGTTTCATGACTCCTTGAGATACGGTAATTCATTTGGGATTTAGACAGCAGGCAGGAGAATAATAGCTTTAGCTTTTCATTTAATGGGCTTCTTTTCCTTTTCATCATATCCAATGTCAGTAAAATTACATTCGTAGGAGCACATTTACATCAAACATGACTCACTATTTTTAATTAGAAATACTGGCAGAAAATGATTGGGAAAATGTCTTCTGGTAACGTTCATTTCACAAAGTACATTTCAATTGCTGCCTTTTCCTTTCTTTTAGGTCACCCCAGTCAACTGCAAAGTCTCCTGTTGGAAATAGCCCTTTTGGTTTCCCACATGTTCAGGACCAGAGAGAAGGGCAAGAGAGCAACGCCTCATCCGTTAGCCTGGCTAGGACCATCTGCCATTCTGCTCCTCCCTCCCAAGAACAGTCATCACTGGCAGCCTTTACGCCTGGCTTCCTCAGAGGCCCCCTTCAGTTGGCATCAGAAGATCAGGCAACACATCAAGGAATCCTCCGCTGGTCTGTCTACGGCCAATGGCCATTTGGCTCTTTGTTGGTGGTTGAAGAAAGCAGTGCAGATCTGAGTTGGATGTGACTTTTATCAGCCACCTGTAGGGCCTTGGAGGTAGTGTGGCCATGTATATAATACTGAAAAAGAGGAAACGCTTCACACACCCAGAAAGGACACGGATTTCCATAAAATGTGCACACACTAATTTGTATGTATAGATGCAAATTAAGGAAGGATGACACTCAGTTGGTTAGAACATGGTGCTTATAACACAAATGTTGCAGGTTTGATCCCCATATGGGACAGCTGCATATCCCTGCTTTACAGGGGGTTGGACATATGTGATCCTCAAGGTCCCTTCCAACTCTATGATATGTATTGTATTTCTATTTGAATTAAGTGTATATTCAATTCAAATAGAAATACAATACATATCACCATACTGGGGAAGACAATGATGACCTGTATGCCTGCTCAGTCTGCAATCTAGGCGTTGTTCACCATTCATGGGCAACTTTAAGGCCCCTCTTGCTGTCTCCCTTATCTTTAGGTAGACTTGGATGGGACAGACCTTCAAACAGAGGGGTCTCCTCCATAAAGTTGGTCATAGTAAAGGTAAAGGTAGCCCTGACCGTTGGGTTCAGTCGCAGAAGACTCTGGGGTTGCGGCGCTCATCTCGCTCTCTATAGGCCGAAGGAGCCGACGTTTGTCCGCAGACAGCTTCCGGGTCATGTGGCCAGCATGACTAAGCCACTTCTGGCGAATCAGAGCAGCGCACAGAAACACCGTTTACCTTTCCGCCAGAGCGGTACCTATTTATTTACTTGCATTTTGACGTGCTTTTGAACTGCTAGGTTGGCAGGAGCAGGGTCCGAACAACGGGAGCTCACCCCGCCGCGGGGATTTGAACCACCGACCTTCTGATCGGCAAGCTCTAGGCTCAGTGGTTTGCACCACAGCACCACCCGCGTCCCTAAAGTTGGTCATATGGCCACCTTATTTTAAAGTCAAAAAGTGGGGTAAATATTCTAAAAATAAATAATGTATGCATGCATCCCTTTTGGGGCTTATGATCTTTCCAATTGTATGATTCCATGAATCTTAACTATTGTCACCTGGTAAATGCAGGCTTTCGTAGATGTAAAGGACAGGGCAAAATGACAAATGGATTGAACCAGGAAGATGAATGCTTTGGCTGCAATATATTTGATGTGGAGTAGCACGGTACACAGGCCTGCAAAGGGAGAAAGCAATATGCTACATTAGTCAAAGCAGCATATAATGAAGACTATCAGCCTACAGGCTGGTAAGTAAAGGACAGGTATTGAACATGATGAAGGGTAAAAGACAGCAGAATTGGGCTACGTCCTAGATGTGTGAGTTATGGGCATGGGAAATGTCAAAATAACCTTGAGTCTGTGAGAATGATTGCCGCAGAGGATGTCAATGGCATCAACAGATTTGTCAGAGGAAATTATGGAAATAAATTAAGATTGATGCAGGTATCAAATAAGCCATCAAGCCCCCACTATGTTTAGTGTAAGAAATGACAGGAGCTAAATGAACGTTGTAGAAAGGTTTCTGAGGAGCTAGTGGCTCCAACAAATTCCAAGAAACTCTGCAAAAATCGGGGAAAATATTACAGCAATTAAAATTGCACGAGTCAATTTTTTTCATTATAACCTTAGAATAAATGAGGCTTATATTCCTAAATGTAGTGACAACGAGCTATATATAGGCAAGGACTATTAATTATACATCTCTTGGTTGGGGAGTAATAAATCTCAGTTGAGTCAATGTCATTAATTAACACAATTTGATAGGGGACGATATTGAGTTGTGCTGAAACCCTAGGAAAGGCCTTTAAATATTCTTTGCGATTCTGCGTTTGCCTCTTTCAGTGCTCGCTTTACCTTCAAATTGGGAAGCTTGTTGATTCATTTTAGTGTGGGGAAACTTTCAGAATCACAAGCAGCTGAGAGCATTTACCAGAGGAATAGAATAGATTTAACATTCTGCTATTGCGTACTGTATTCTATAATACTAGGGAGTGCCTCCCTGTTTGCTCCACTTACCAACTCCATGGAGAAAGAAAAGGAAGAGAAGTCCCTGGTGGGTCATGGTGGCACCTCTTCCTTCTCTTGAGGTGACCCATGGAGAAAAAGTCAATGAGTGACCATTAGTCATGATAGCCATTTGCAGGCTCCAGTTGCTGGAGAAAAATAATAGGAGAGGATTATTGCCTCCATGCCTTGCTTTTGGGCTTCCAAGAGGCATGTGGTCAGATACCGTGGGAAACAGAATGTTGGACTTGGGACCCTTTGTCTGATTCGAGACAGCTCTTCCGGTGGTCTCACTTTCTAGGAAAACTGATTTAATGTAGATGAAGTATTTCCCAGCTGGCCCAGGTGTCGTAGATAGTTCTGTTCAGTGGTGGCTGGTGCCCATTGGCATACCCTCCAACATTTCTCCGATGGAAATGGGGACATCCTATTCTATTATTATTATTATTATTATTATTATTATTATTATTATTATTATTATTATTATTCCATCTGGGCAGCTTCCAACTTATATAAAAACATAATAAAACATTATTTTTTATTTTATTTTTTTAAAAAACTTCATTTTGTAGGACTGCCTGTCTTCTGAAAGTTGTATAGTTACTTATCTCCTTGGCTTGGGGTCGCATAACACCATACCCTCCAACATTTCTCTTCCTAAGAGACTTCCTAAGGAAAAGTGGGACATTCTGGAATCAAATCAGAAACCAGGACAGGATTTCCCCAGGAAAATAGGGACACGTATTAGGATTTTTATCCACCCAAGCTTGCTCAGGAAATAGCACTATGTTGTTTATATCATGTGAGTGCCTGAGAGCATGAGACAGGAAGTCTCAGGACTGTTGGAGTATTGCTGGTGAGTTTAGTTTCACTTCTGTGTGTTAGGCTGTTCTGTACTGATGCTGAGAGAGCACAGTCATGCTGGTGTGTTCTTTGTATATAGACTGTTAATAAAGTATATATATATGTGTGTGTGTGTGTGTGTGTGTGTGTGTGTGAATAAAGGGATGCAGGTGGCGCTGTGGGTTAAACGGGGTGACGGGGTGACCTCCCGTTGCTCGGTCCCTGCTCCTGCCAACCTAGCAGTTCGAAAGCACGTCAAAGTGCAAGTAGATAAATAGGTACCGCTCTGGCGGGAAGGTAAATGGCGTTTCCGTGTGCTGCTCTGGTTCGTCAGAAGTGGCTTAGTCATGCTGGCCACATGACCCGGAAGCTGTACGCCGGCTCCCTCGGCCAATAAAGCGAGATGAGCGCCACAGAGTCGACCACAGAGTCGACCACGACTGGACCGAATTGTCAGGGGTCCCTTTACCTTTTAAAAGTAGTTTTAGAGATACTGATTAACTCTTCTTCTGCTATGAGATGCGAGGAGATGAGCGTGCTCCTCTCAGGAGGGAGGGATCTCTTATCACCGGTCTCTCTGGACTGAGGAAGATTTACAGCCAGAGGGTGGCCACTGGAAAGATGCCCCGGTGTCTTGGGGGGAAGGTGGTGGCCTTCCTGTGTGTTTTTCCAACAACTTGGAGGGCGTGCATTGGGATTGGTAGGGCAGAATTCAGTGAGATCAACAGTAGGTAATGACAGAACCAATGGCAGGCACTTCCTGCACCCTTCACCCCCTGACTTACTATATGTAAGAAGGCTGGCAAGTAGGGCACTAGCTGAGGGCAGGCTGAGGTTGGTGGGTCAGTGAACCAGCCGCCACTGGTTCCGTTCAGGAGGGTGCCTAAAGTGCAGCGATACGAATTCCCCTCCTTCCCTCTCCTCGGTTGTTCAGCACAACTTCCATTACTGATTCTGAGATACTGCTCCAAAGTTTGGAGAAAAGGCCACAGGGCGTTTAAAGATACTGACACTCTTCGGATTTTATGATCCAATCTATTATTATATAAAAAGATAGTTTGTTCAGCTTTGTCTCCAATACTTCGCTGTGTCCTGGAGCAGGATATAATTCAGTTGTGGGAAATGTCCTTATGATTCACTGACTGTTACTTTGCTCTGCACATATCTCGATAATTGCCATCTTCTGACCACACAGCTTTAGACAGAAAATATATCCTGTGCATTCATATTTCATCCACTGGAAGGCTGCAAGGGTTTCCCAGGCCTTGTTTCTCCCCCCCCCCCTTTGTGAAGAAAAAGAATACATGTCCTGATTAATTTTAATCTATCTGAAGCCTTTTGGTTAGTAATTCTAATATCAATCAGAGTGCAATTACCATCAGTTGAGAGTGCTAATATTGATCAAGCCATAACTTGTATCATCAAAAGTTTTCTTTATTTCAAACGGCAAGCATGAAAAGTCACTGCCTTATAGTCGATGTAAGCCATGTCGCTCCATTGTGGTTCGGAGATCAACGCTTTCTGCTCTTTGAACACATTTTAGACCATTGACTGAAAAGCCAGTCTAGACAAATTCTCCTTCAGATCAACAATCTCACCACCAACATTGCAATACCTATTATACCCAGCCAAATGGGAAGGGTATAAATATTATTATTATTATTACAGTGGACGCTCGGGTTGCGAACATAATCTGTGCGGGATGCAGGTTGCAACCCAAAGCGTTCGCAACCTGCAGCGGCGTGTCTGCACATGCACGGGTTGCAATTCGGTGCTTCTGCGCATGTGCAAAGCGTAAGTAACCTGTTCCGGTACTTCCGGGTTTCGGCAGGTAGGTAACCCAACAAAACACAACCTGAAGCGTCTGTAAACCGAGATATGACTATTATTATTATTATTATTTAGAAAATTACCTCTCAATTTTCCACCCACCAGGGCTAGGCATGGTTCTACACTAAATGCCAGTGTTTCCTAATTATAGCTCTGATCTGACTCGTATGGTCTTTGGCTGATTGACACCCGATGCCCTTTTAGAATGTCTTGCGGAAGCAGGGAATGTTGCGGTTGTTTTTGTTTTTCTTATGTATTTTCTGTTTTCTTATTTATTGTGTTTTTATGTTGTGAATCATCCTGAGATCTATGGGTATAGAGCAGCGTACAAATTTAATTAACAAACAAACAAATAAATAAATATGAAAAGTAAAGGGGAGCCACCATTTTACTGTTTTTTGTTTTCGTTTTGTATTTGCTGGTATTGTAATTATTTGTGTGTTTAAAACAGATTTTATATGTGTATATACGCAGGTGGCGCTGTGGGTTAAAGCCTCAGCGCCTAGGACTTGCCGATCGAAAGGTCGGCGGTTCGAATCCCTGCGGCGGGGTGCGCTCCCGCTGCTCGGTCCCAGCGCCTGCCAACCTAGCAGTTCGAAAGCACCTCCGGGTGCAAGTAGATAAATAGGGACCGCTTACCAGCGGGAAGGTAAACGGCGTTTCCGTGTGCGGCTCTGGCTCGCCAGATGCAGCTTTGTCACGCTGGCCACGTGACCCGGAAGTGTCTCCGGACAGCGCTGGCCCCTGGCCTCTTAAGTGAGATGGGCGCACAACCCCAGAGTCTGTCAAGACTGGCCCGTACGGGCAGGGGTACCTTTACCTTTACCTTTTATAGTTCTAATTCTATTGATGTTTCATTATTTTTTAAATGATGCTTTTTTTCTATGTTTTTAGTGATTCTTGTTTTTAATCTGTAAGCCGGCTTGAGTCATGTCAGAGAAAAAGGTAGAATATAAAATCATCATCATCATCATCAACAACAACAACAACTTGTGTGCGCTATATCAGGTTTAGATGGTTGATATTTTGTCAGTATACACTGTGTTTGTATTCTTTTGGTTTGGATATAAGTAAATATATATTGCTTGTTTTCCATTGTTACTAGATTCCATCAAAAAATTATATACCATCATGCCAAGAAGGGTTGTCTGCAAACGTCTGCGGACTTTGGACAGAGAAAGGTTCCCCAGTGAAAATCATAGATTTTCTGGTGTGTGAATTTGAGTTCTCAGAATAAATTTGCTCCAACCTGCTTAAGGCACAATACTGTCTACTTAGATGGGAGAGATGTGACATGTAAAGGTAACTGAGCAACACAGTCATGCGGTTCTTTAATGCTGACTCCTGCCCAAATTAACACATTGCTCTGTTAGCTTCCTTCCACCTTGGCTCTTGCCCCAAACAGCTTTCAAGCCAAGGTCAGAGTGGTAGTTCAGCATCACATTCCCAGCGGCACCACGCCATAGGAGAGAGCCTAGTTATCTGAGCTTCATGATTAATGAGCATTGTAAAGGCTGACAGGAGGGATGGTAGGAGGTTGGATGTGGCTTAATTAACTCTGACATTACCTGTAGAAATGCATACGGATGGAAGCAATGCTTGAAAATTACCACTTGGATTATGGGTTTGGATTGGGCCTATGTGCTGGTTAGGATAACTGATCGCCAAGGCTGGGACAGTGGCGTAGCGTGGGGGGTGCAGGGGGGCCGGCCGCACCGGCCGCAACATCTGGGGGGTAGGGTTAGGGGGCGCAAATCCACGGCTTAAGGGGCGCAAATTACTTGCCTTGTCCCAGGTGCTGACAACCCATGCTATGCCACTGGGCTGGGATGTGGGTAGAAGTTTGAGATGTCCTTAGAGACCAAGACACAGGAGGATGAATTGAGGAACAAACCAGATTTTATGACTTAAAAACCAGGACAGAAGGAGCAAACTGTAAGGCAGGATTGTTATGTACTGAAGTTCTCACCCTGTATCCAGTATCCAGCAGGGGGATACTGTAGATGGTTCAGGCCCACATATGCAAATAAGGGATTGAAAGTGACGTTCAGTGATTGGATAGTTACAGAAAATGGTTACTGTTGTGTTCTAGTGGAGCTCTATATAAGCAGGCTGGCTGAACCCTTCAGCTCAGTTCTGTTCTGGCCTGTGAATAAACAAGAGCTGTTTGAAGAATTGCTGTGTCGTCTGATATGTTCACCCACAACTTAACAAGGATCATGAAGCAAGCTGGAAATCAGGACCAAAGAACAAAGGCTACATCAGGGGTGAAGTTTACCTCCAGTCCGTGGGCCTAATTTGGACCATCAGGCAATTTTGGCCAAATCATGCCAGCATGCTGTATATGACCTGTAAAAAAAAAGTACAACGGTGGCTGGACTGGGCCAAAAAGAGTCTTCTGAAGCACTGCTGATTGGCTGTTTGTCAGCACTTCACGTGCAGTGCTTCTGAAGCCCCTTAGATCAATTGATTGGTGGTGTTTCAGAACCGATGGGCTTCCGAAGCGCCGACGATCAGCTGCCTGGCAGGACTTCAAAGCACTCTGCAAAGAACCTTGTGCTGTGCTTTGAAGTCCCACTCACCAGCTGATTGCCAGCACTCCACCTGATGGAGAAATCAGGTGATGGACTGGTAAGTGGTCAGATCCACTTCCCCACCCCTGGGCTATTCAGTAAAGGAAGACCTTGTTGTTCAAGCAAGACTTAGCTGAAATAGGAAGCCCTCTTTTCTCTGTCCTGACCAAGTGGCTCCAAAGATCAGCATGGGTGGGTGGTGTCTGGCTGGGCATTGCAGATACTCTGGCCAATTAGTCCCAAAATGATTTGGATATAACAAAAAGAGGGCAACAGGAAAAGTGTAGAACCATTAAAACTATGAAGAGTGTGGAGCCATTAAGTGTAGAGTCAGACCAATTAACCATGTCACAATGAGTCTCCATGCCTACTGCCAGAAGATCCTACAGGTGGGTGGCACTTTCCATGCTACCACCTCCACAAGGAGCAATTGCTGCATTAGGCAGCCAAATAGTGGCTGCCAACTTTAGAATATGTGCTGCAAGGGTTAGATTGCTTGTGACCTAATTGTTTCTGGATTCTCTCCCATGTACCTTTCTGTGATTTCCGCCATCTGCCATTACAATATAAGAAAATCACTTTTTCTTGCATTAAGTTCAAGACTGGTTATATCATCCGTTACTTCTCCTAAACCACTGGAGAATGCCCTGCAAGACTCAGCTGTCAAAGGGAATCAGGACCTAAAATGATAATCAGTTAATTACTGCCAAAATGAAACCATTCCTATTCCCTTTGGGGGCTTTTTGATCGATTCACCAGTCACTTTTCAAAACATATGCAAAAAAAGAGAGAAAAGCGCCAGGAGAAAATAGAAACAATTCCCTTATGCCTTCTGATAAACTTGCCTCTGCCACCCCCAAAATCCATGCCAAATTCACTTAGAAGGCTAAGGGGAAATGGGAATAGGCTTCTGATTTTTGTTTGTGTGCACAGCTACTGCAGTTGCTTAATTAAGTCAGGCGGTGGAAGGCAAAGTTCAACTTTGTTCTTCTTTTCTCTTTTCCTATTCCAGACTTTTTCTGGGATATGTTGCGTTTTTATTTAGGATGCCGTTGGGAAAAGCTGTTGCACAGCCCTAACGATACTGAGTGTAATGAAAGGCAGAGTGACCCTTCTTTGTTATAGGCATGAAGATTTTGAAAACCATTCTGGCAATATTAAATTATTGCATTTGCAGCCAGCGTATCTTCTGTGAGGGAACTCAAGGTGGTCGGCAAGCCGCCTTCCACCCAGACACTGAAGAGACCCAGACCTCCTTGACCACAGCAAGGTTGACACATCATGCACCTTCAGATGATGTCCTGGGAATAACCAATCTTCACCTTGAAGTTCTTGAGCACACGATGTTGAAGGTCAGCATATATCAAGCTGTGGAGTTGCAACAGCACTTGTTTATGTGCAGAGCAGGACTTAACCCAAGCCCTCTTTTCCTGTCAGTGGGGCTGCACAAAGTGATGTGCCTGTTAGGAGCTCATCCTACACTCAAATAGGACCCTGGTAGAGACACATGCCCCACTGGCATGTTCCCTCCCTCCTGGTCGATCGTTCAGGAGCTTCAAAACCTTTCTTCTGCCTGAACATCACAGCGACTGATGCCAACAGACATCGGCACACTTAGGGATCTGCAGAGTCTTCGCAGCTTGTGTGACAGACCTCAGCAACTCAGCATTTTGGCTAATCTACTTTATTTACATATAAACACACACGGAGCACTGCAACATGGCTCCCTCTCTCTCTAGCATCAGACGGCAAAGAGAAAAGGAACAAAGGACAATACTTCACGGAACACAGTAACACAAACATCCTGTCTCCGTCACTTCCCACACTTTGTGGAGTCAAAACATACCCCGTCATGTGATAGACAAAAATCCCATGACTGCAATCACGGAGCAGGAATTCTAACAGTGCCCACTGCCACATGTACAGCCCTGTCACATCCAGCAGCCTGGAGCTGGTGCAGCAATTGGGCCCAGATCAAGCCCCATGCCATAACATGACAGTAGTGAAAGTGCTGTGGAATCTGATAGATCAGCCAATCCCTGACCTCAGAGCGCCCCATTTCAGAGTCTTCCACTGGCTGCTGTGGAGATCCCTCAACATGCACATGCCAGCTTAGCCACGGGACAGCTGGGTGGAGGGAAGCTTCTGCTTAATGCAACACACCCACCCAGCCTGGTTTAGGAGGTTTCGATTGCTCCTGTTACCTGAAGTAGATGAAGTTGAATAGCGGTACATAGAAGACCAAACCCTCCAAGTGTCTCTATTTTCCAGGGACAGTCCCGGATTTACAGAAGCTGTCCCAGTTTCTGATTTGATCCCAGAATACCCTGCTTTTCTTAGAACAGCCCTATGTTCATCGGAGAAATGTTGGAGGGTATGGAGTTATGCCAAAGAGATAAGTATACAAACTTTAGAAGACATCTGAAGGTAGCCCTGTATAGGGAAGGTTTTTAATGTTTAATATTTTGTTATGTTTTTATCTTTGTTGAAAGCTGCCCAGAGTGGCTGGGGCAACCCAGACAGATGAACAGGGTAGTAGTAGTAGTAGTAGTAGTAGTAGTAGTAGTAGTAAGAATAGAATAGGATGTCCCTATTTTCAAGGGAGAATTGTTGGAAGTTATGGAGGACTGCTTCAGTGGCTTCAAAATTTCAAAATTTCATGGCTTCAAAATTTCCGGAATTTTTACATCTCTAGGCATATGTGAAATGGTTCTCAAGCACTAGAATGATTTTTGCTTTGTGTTTTGGTACTCAAAGTTCCTTTCCATATAACCTCCATAAAATAAAAGTTTTGGTCTCGTTCATTTTTTCAGCTGTGCTCAGGGTGGATGGAAACGGTATTTCTACGTTCTGTATTAAATTTCACCCTCAAGATAATGGCTGGGCTACAGTACAACTGCCAATTCATTCACCACAGTGCTGATAAGGGCTGCAAGCTTTGCTGCTATTGACTGGCTTTCCAAGTTCGCTCATTTGCGGAATATCTTGAGATGGCAAAGACGTTCGGTAGAGATCTAAGGATCCTTGCAGTAACAGGGCTCTTCATTAAGAGAATGTGTCACAAGAGTTCCCTTTCTGTGTGAGCGGAATAAAAAACGGGTTATCCCTTTGTTACCAGACAGAAAATAATGGTTTGGCATTTGCTTTAGATGTCCCCAGCAAGCTTCTATCTACCATATCTATATGTCTGTCTGCCTGTCTATCTATCTAGCTATCATCTATCTATCTATCTATCTATCTATCTATCTATCTATCTATCTATCTATCATCTATCTATCTATCTATCTATCTATCTATCTATTATCTATCTATCTATCTATCATCTATCTATCATCTATCTATCTATCTATCTATCTATCTATCTATCTATCTATCTATCTATCATCTATCTATCTATCTATCTATCTATCATCTATCTATCTATCTATCTATCTATCATCTATCTATCTATCTATCTATCATCTATCTATCTATCATCTATCTATCTATCTATCTATCATCATCATCATCATCATCATCTATCTTTATCTATCATCTATCTATCTATCTATCTATCTATCTATCTATCTATCATCTATCATCTATCTATCTAATCTATCTATCTATCTATCTATCTATCTATCTCTATCTATCTATCATCTATCTATCTATCTATCTATCTATCTATCTATCTATCTATCTATCTATCTATCATCTATCTATCTATCATCTATCTATATCTATCTATCTATCTCTCATCTATCTATCTATCATCTATCTATCTATCTATCTATCTATCTATCATCATCATCATCATCTATCTATATCTATCTATCTATCTATCATCTATCTATCTATCATCTATCTATCTATCATCTATCATCTATCATCTATCTATCTATCATCTATCATCTATCATCTATCATCTATCTATCTATCTATCTATCATCTATCTATCTATCTATCTATCTATCTATCTATCATCTATCTATCTGTCTATCTATCATCTATCTATCTATCTATCTATCTATCTATCTATCTATCTATCTATCATCTATCTATCTATCATCTATCTATCTATCTATCATCTATCTATCTATCTATCTATCTATCTATCTATCTATCTATCTATCATCTATCTATCTATCTATCTATCATCTATCTATCATCTATCTATCATCTATCATCTATCTATCTATCATCAATCTATCATCTATCTATCTATCATCTATTTATCATCTATCTATCTATCTATCTATCTATCATCTATATCTATCTATCTATCTATCTATCTATCTATCTATCTATCTATCTATCTATCATCTATCTATCTATCTATCATCTATCTATCTATCTATCTATCTATCTATCTATCTATCTATCTATCATCTATCTATCTATCTATCTATCATCTATCTATCATCTATCATCTATCTATCTATCATCAATCTATCATCTATCTATCTATCATCTATCTATCATCTATCTATCTATCTATCTATCTATCATCTATCTATCTATCTATCTATCTATCTATCTATCTATCTATCTATCTATCTATCTATCTATCATCTATATCTATCTATCTATCTATCTATCTATCTATCTATCTATCTATCTATCTATCTATTTATCATCTATCTCTTCATAAACAGATATAAAACACCTGCAGGAATGGCCTTTGATGGTTTTTAGGTGGATTTCACTTTCTCATTTGAAGTCTAGGAAGCTACTCTTGCTTTCTTAATTTTAAAGCAGTGTGTTTTGAAATGAACATATATTGATTGTTCCATTTTCTAATTCTTATTTCTTGAGGGGTCTGGAATTTCCAGGGGCCTCTTGGCTTCCCTTTGCGAGTGCCAGTTCCCATTGAGATGGGATGCTGGTTTCATTGATCCTCTCATTTTTCATAACAAGCCACTATTAAACACATTCTGGGAGGCTGCCCTTAACTGTTTGTAGCTGAGAAATGGAACAGGACAAATACAGTGGTACCTCGGGTTAAGTACTTAATTCGTTCCGGAGGTCCGTACTTAACCTGAAACTGTTCTCAACCTGAAGCACCACTTCAGCTAATGGGGCCTCCTGCTGCTGCCGCGCCACCAGAGCACGATTTCTGTTCTCATCCTGAAGCAAAGTTCTTAACCTGAAGCACTATTTCTGGCTTAGCAGAGTCTGTAACCTGAAACATGTATAACCTGAAGCGTATGTAACCTGAGGTACCACTGTACTAGGAATTTGCTTTTATCATGGAACTAATGAAAACAATGAACACAAAGATGGGAGAGGAGGGGCCTTGTAGCAGAGGGACTACAGCAGACCCAATCCAGCACCCAGGTCACCTGCACACTATGAGAGATGCATTGCATTACTACTGATAGACTTTGGGGGGGGGGAATGTCCTTGGATGTACGGTTATTACCAGGTATGTTGAATTCTGCTCCATCGCTCTCGTCTGTATGATATCCTGTGGTCAGCAGTCAAAATGAAGCAGGTATCTGAAGTTAGTGAAACTCAGGAACTGATATGATCATAGCATTAAATGGCTGTAGGCTGGATAGCGGAAGCAAAGATGTAGGCTTTGATCTTCTGGAACACTCGGGGGTTGCCGCCTTCCCCTTTTCCAATGTGATGAAAGCTCAACTTCTGCTAAGAGGTCCAGTCCAATTTACTGAGCGCTAAGATGATAAATGGCTTCACTGAAAACCAGTTTGACTAGGTGAGTTTTGAAACTGTTTTTTTCATGGTTTTAAAAAAGTTGATAAAAGCTTATTATCTTTCAGGAGTAACGGAGGAAGAAGAAAATCTCCCAAAGTGAAAATTGTGGTGCACAGTTCCTCTAAAGAAAAATAAAATATAAGAGCCTTACGTGTTCATCAAGTGTTAGTCAAACTCATCCATTTATTAACATTTATCAGTTTCTGAACACTCTAAAAATAACAAAGCGAAATGATTTACGATATGTATACTGCTCGGCCATTACCTTGATCCAGAGACAGTTATGCATGAACAGATCTAACAAATTTTTCCGCATGGGGTGAGATCCCTGGGAGAGGAACGGGAGTGCGGAGGGAGTGGACTGCCTCCGGCACCACTATTCAGGTAGGAGAACATGCGCTGCACACCCCACGCACGCCAGGAGCCATACCCCCACAGGCAGTGCGCCATGGCCCCAGAACACGCACCACGCCATGGGATGCACACCATGCCCCCCCGGAATGTGCACCACGCCCACGGGGGCCACCAGCCACACCTCCGCCTGCTCTCCGCCCCTGGTAGTGGAGCATGCAGCTTCACCACTGGGTGAGATCCTGCATTCTCTCATAACCTGCTCATGATGCACAACCATATGTGTTAAGGCTTCTCCACATGACAACATGTTTAGTTAGCACTTATCCTGAGTTACTTGTGCAAAGCTTAAACGCTAGTTGCCCAGTCTTTAGTGAGCTTTCATTCTGATTTGTTTGCTAGGCAGTTATAAGGCAATGAGCACTCATCCAGATTTGCTACTGGAGTGTTTAAACGTCTTCCCATGAATCATTTCTCCATTCCATGCTTTTGGGTGCTTTTCACTGTCGGTTTCTTAACTACACAAAGTCCATTTTGTTTTTTTTCTTAAAGCAGATTTGCTATGTTAGGACAACTGAGACTACGTTCACATGGCAGTTTATTTTCTTTTCACATCTTTCCTCTAAGGCTGGATCTAGACACATAAAAAGTGTTTCAGAAAAACACACTGTAAACTTCATTATGGGAAATCACGTTGGTGAAAGACGGGACTCCACAGCGCCATCTGTTGCCATGGTGTTATAATGCATATAAAACACTTTTTCTTTGCTAATGTAGCCAAGTCCTAAGTGTTCTGCATTATATTTGAGCTTTTGCACAGCTTAAAATACACTTATGGAACTATAGTGGAATATAGTGCAAGCTGTGTGCTCATTTCCATGTTTTTTGCTTCCAGGGCAAGGTGGGTGGGTAAAGGTAAAGGGACCCCTGACCATTAGGTCCAGTCGTGACCGACTCTGGGGTTGTGGCACTCATCTCGCTTTATTGGCCGAGGGAGCTGGCGTACAGCTTCTGGGTCATGTGGCCAGCATGGCTAAGCTGCTTCTGGCGAACCAGAGCATCACACAGAAACGCCGTTTACCTTCCTGCCGGAGTGGTACCTATTTATCTTTGCAAATAATATGAAAATGAGAGCAGGGGTGTAGCATGGGAGGGGACAGGTGCAGTTGCCCCTGACAGAAAATTGGTAGGGGGCAAAAAAATTTGACACTCAGTGTTGCCTCAATACAGCTTTTCCCTTCCGTCACTGGGCACCATTAAAAATCGATTCTCCATACGAACCAGGAAGCGACCTCTCCAGACAATGGAACGACTCTTCTTTTCTTATCTCTGCGACTGCAATCTTCTGGGTGATGTGGACACCATTACGCAGTTGAATGTATGTATACTCCATCCATTTCTCTCCCTCCCAACCCCTCCATGCAGACCTGGGTGCTGGCAACCCCTGGTATGCCACTGAATGAGAGCTGAACTTGTGCTATACTCCACTATCATTCCAGAAGTGAATCAAATATAATGTGGGAGGTAACATCATGAAAATGGAATAAACTGTTAAGTGAATGCAGCCAGTGTGTTTTAACCCACTTAAACCGTACAAACCAAAAGTTCTGGTGTGTGTCTGAATCCCTCCTGAGAACTAGTGACAGTCTTAGCATCATAGAATGGCCTTTATAAAGTGCCCTGGTCTTTTGTTGGCATTGGCACACCTCCTTTTCCATTTTATAGCGGTGATGACGCTGGGACAGTGCCTACAAATGGAGGGAAAGCATTTGCACAACATTGCCCAAATGGTTAGGAGTGTTCCTTTCCTCTGAGGGTGGCTTTGCCTTTGATTTTACATGGAGAAGTCCTCTATTTGCAGCTGTGCTTTCTTCGTTTCTTGTTCTTAAATTCCATCCTTCCACATGCTGGAACCCAGAGCAGCTAACAGCCGTAGCCACAAAGCACAAGACCAGGATCACAAGACTTTAATTCAAGTTATCCACAGATCAGAAGCAACCTTTAAAAGCACAATTCAGCAGGCAATAAGCTCTCTTGTTTAAAATGTGCAGCAAAGTTCCAAGAGCCTGGTATTTGAAAGGCTGCCCAGCTGAGGTGCTGAGGCTTAAAGATAAAGAGCCACATGGAGAGAGAGCAGAGACCTTGCACTACACTGTGCGCACCTGGGAAACAAACAGAGAGGGCATCCAGGTCTCTGGGTCATAGCCTTTCCCACTATGGTGAGAGACACACTGTGTTTCTACTTAAAATTATAGAAATTATTTTTTTTATTTGCTCACACAAATATAAATCAGCACGGGCAGATTTTATTTTTAATTTTTTAAAATAAATTTATTTATTTGGTTTTTCAAATTAAAGTTTTACAATCACATATCCAATATACATCATAAAAACAGGATGCCAAAGAATCTTCTGGACTTCCCTTCTCCCCTTTCTCTCCATAAAGCATACTTTTGGTTAAAGCTTATCTCCACACAGACCTTAATCATCCTGCTTGTGTCAGTTCAACCAACGGTTCTAATGAGGAGGGGTTCTTGTAAGCTCACATAGAAGGAAAGTAAAAAAGGTTCCCCCCTCCCATTCAGCCCCGTTGTCAACATACCCCACCTTTGGTGTATCTTCATCGTAAAATATTCCTGTTTCTCCAGCCTGTCGTCTTCTTTCGCAGAGGTCACTTAAATTAGCAGACTTCACTCCCCTTCTTCACTTGAAATATGTGCATTTGCTTCTTTTGTAATTAATTATTCCAAATTGCTGCAACTAGTGCGCGATCAGAGACAGCGTCCAGGAGAACCGAGGTCCACACGGGGGCATTCCGCCTAGGGCCCTCACCCCCTTATTTCGAATTAGGGGGTGATTTATGGGTACAGGCTTTGCTTCAAATTAAATTCGGCCTAGAATCCATTCCCTCCTCCCCAAGAATATGTATGTAAATTTGTTTCTGTTCCTTTCTTTTTTCTCTCCCTCAGCAATTTTTTTCTCATTTTCCCCCCTCTCTTCACCTGTTCACACAGTGGCCAGCCAGACGTCTCGCACTCTCCTTCCTGTAGTTTTCAACAACTGGCGTTCAAAAGCATATTACCTCTGCCAGTGGAAGTAAGACATAACCATCAGTGTTAGCAGCCATTGATAGCCTCCAGATACCCTCTCCATTCAGCAGTTATGGGAGGGAGATGCAGGATTGCTCTTACAAACCATGCTGGCACCCCCAGCACTAATGTAAAAGGTAAAGGTACCCCTGCCCGTACGGGCCAGTCTTGACAGACTCTAGGGTTGTGCGCTCATCTTGAAGCAGACCCCCAGTGGCCATCCAATCTCACTCTATAGGCCGGGAGCCAGCGCTGTCCGGAGACACTTCCGGTTCACGTGGCCAGCGTGACAAGCTGCATGTACTACAGGGCTATATACCTTGGCAGCCCTGTGTTTGGCAGCCATGTGAAAGAGATCCTGTATGTTTAACAACAGGCTCCTCCTACAAAGTAGGAGCCTTGGCCAGGCACAGGAGACTGAACACAGAAGTGGGGCTTGTTCAAAGAGGGATGGCATCCATTAATGTACCTAACTAAGGCAGGGAGTAGAGCTCTTAATGCACCACCCAAGTTTTAACTGGCATTAGCCAGTTTTAACTGGCATTAGCCAATAGGGAAGCGTGGTATGTAGGAAGAGGTTCGGTATGGCGCAGTGGTTAGAATTGGGTATGAACTGAGGAGATTGGGATTAAAACCCCACGTAGCCGCGAGACCCTTAAATGCCTCAATTTCCTGGCATTTTGGAGATTTGAGTACACATGGTAACTGCTTAACAGCACAGATTAAATCGACTTTCCCCCTCCTAACTGGATCAGACAGGTGAACATTTCGAGAAAGCCTGGCTGTATATTTGTTTTATTAATCATTTCAGTGTTTCCCAACCTTGTGCCTCCAGCTGTTTTTGGACTACAATTCCCATCATCCCTTGCCACTGGTCTTGCTAGTCAGGGATGATGGGAGTTGTAGTTCAAAAACAGCTGGAGGCACAAGGTTGGGAAACATCTAGTTTAGAATGAGGTCTCTTCAGAGGTATCTGAAGAAGTGTGCATGCACACGAAAGCTCATACCAAGAACAAACTTAGTTGGTCTCTAAGGTGCTACTTGACAACTTTTTTTAATTTTTAAAAATCTATATTTCTACTGCATTAGACCAACACGGCTACCTACCTCATTCTAGTTTAGTTCAAGAGGAAGGGGATATGTTTGGTTCTAGAAAAATAGCAAGTGTGTCACATTGATTTCCATACTACATCCTGGCTTCACCAAGCAACTTGCTTTCGTACTTAAATGACAAAAATGGTTTATTCTCTTCTTGGAGAGAGAGAATAAATGGAAACACTGTTTGTCCTGGGTGACACAGTGACAAAAGCCCAGAAAACAAGGTGTCAAAGGTACAAAAAAGTGTATCGTTAGATGCTTTTCTTACTTGAAGTGTTGTTAAGTCTAGGATTGGCATAGACCTTTGTTTACAGTTTCATACATCTCTTTGTCTTCCACTCAGATCAAAGGTGGTATTTTTTGATCAGAGAGAGGGGAAAGGTGTCCTTGGTTTTTGATTTATTCTCTGTATGCTACAATCTGTATTTGGCCTTAAATTAAAACTTCACAACTCCCTGTTGTTTTCAAACCCCACCCGAAAGAACTTGGCACTATAAATGGAGCTGAAATTTCACTAGACTGTGTCCTTTCCCAAAATTATGTAGGTTGGAAAGAGGGTTTGCAAATTCACTCTTACTGAATCTGTTCCTGATTCTGTTCTGAATGTCCTTCCTTAGACAATGTACAAAGAGGGCCTCTCAGAGAGGTCAAACTGTGAGTTCTTTGGAAAACATGGCTATGACAGAGCTGTGTTAAGAGTCGGCAAACGCTGCCAGCTCAAAGTGTGAGAGTGTTACTTTTTGTGGTCTTCCACAGAGGTGTGGTATTCCTCCTCCCAACAGAGGGGCAGAAGCCGTGACCTTCCAGATGTTACTGGACTACAAATCCCATCATCCCTAACCAACACATGAAGAGCCACAGGTTCCCCATCCTTGCAAAACGGCCATTAGAGACTTGCTCTGATTTCTGACATTGTCTGATACTAGGCTGTCCATTTGCATGGCACCAGCCTTCTTATGGATCTCTCCTCCCAAGGGTGTTTGATGGGCCCCCTTCTGTCCCCCCTTTTAAAGAAAACTGGTAAACATCATTTTATTCCACCCTCCTCTGGGGCATCCTTAGTTTTTCTTACTGTATCAAGAATATACAAAATCGGTTTGGTTATTTCATTGGCTTTGTTATTGGTTTTTAGCATTGCCGTGTTCACCTCCCCCTGCCTTGCTTACCTTGATTAATGTTATTACTTTTTAATGGGTTTTATTATTGCTCTATGGCATGTTGTTGGCCACCCTAAGGGATCCCTTGGAGCCATATGGAGTGCCATAAATGTCAACAAGCAAGCAAGCCAGCCAATTAATGCTGAAATGGAATGCTCTCTTTCAGCTAATACCAACTCAAGTCCCTGATGTGGGGAGGGCAGTTGCTTATGGAGGAACTGTTTGTATGTTGCAAATAGACACTGGGAATTTCAAGGTGTGTGTGTGGTGGCATCCTAGTGTATCTTTGTGTGCCTTGTGTACTGAGGTGCATTACACATCTCACCGCGTCAGCTGAGGGTCGTTCCATTTGCAGGGCAGCTTTTGTATTGCTGCAAAAGTGTCTCCAAGTACAGAGATACTTTTCCCTGGAGGTAATAATGACAACCATTCAGATATATGAGAGAAAGTGAAGAGATGCATGCAGCGACGCCAGTGATTTGGAGACCACATTGGTTATAGAATGGTTTGTGCTGGCTTTCATATAGTATATGTGGGGCTACCTTTGAAGGTGACCCAGAAACTGCAACTAATCCAGAATGCGGCAGCTAGACTGCTGACTGGGAGTGGCTGCTGAGACCATATAACACTGGTCCTGAAAGACCTACATTGGCTCCCAGTACATTTCCGAGCACAATTCAAAGTGTTGGTACAGACCTTTAAAGCCCTAAATGGCCTTGGCCCAGTATACCTGAAGGAGTGTCTCCACTCCCATCGTTCAGTCAGGGGTGAGGTCCAGTGCAGAGGGCCTTCTTGGTAGCGGCGACTGCCCTGTGGAACGCCCTCCCATCAGATTTCAAGGAAATAAACAACTACTGACTTTTAGAAGACATCTAAAGGTAGCCCTGTTTAGGGAAGTTTTTAATGTTTTATAGTGTTTTTAATATTCTGTTGGGAGCTGCCTGGAATGGCTGGGGAAACCCATTCAGCTGGGCAGGGTATAAATAATATATTATTATTATTATTATTATTATTATTATTATTATTATTATTATTATCACTTATTAATTATACACTTTGCATCTAGAAGACACCAAACACTAATCTCTAATTAGAATGGGTGTAGATGGGTGTTAGAGGGATCTTTGCTGAGACCCTGGCTGTTGGCTAAGGCCTTTGGTACAGAGTTAAACTAAATATCAATCTAATATGATTCAAAACTTTGCTTTACTGTTTTAATTGTGAGCGAGAAATCCAGCTATAGTGTTCAACAAGCACCTGACCTTTATAGCTTCGGATTGATTTAATGCCAGATGATCTGATACTGTACAAATATTAATTTACATCATCTGCACTTTGTGTTCGCTATGATTGCCTAATTTTGGAGAAAAATGAGTTTCGGTCATGCATAGGAAAGAACCGAATTACTAATCTAAATGCTTTGAATAGTCTGAATGAAAAGATGTTTAAAGGGTATGTTGTTGCTGCTGTTAATAAAAATAAATGGCCCTAATACAGAGATGTTCATTCACTGCCATGAGTTCTGGATCGTGTTACATGGGAACATCACCTAACCTCTCTCCCAGTCTGCTCCATTTGGTGTGTGTTTAGGAAATGCATGGATTCGAATTCCCTCTGAAGAGAAAACAGAAAGCACTGTAGGCTGCAGTCCTATGTATATGCAAATCTGAACTACTTCTGAGTTAACTTAACTAGGATTTTGTGATGAGAGTAGCAATTGCCCACTTGGACCTTGCATTTATCAGGTGCAGGTCCAAAGCAGGGATTTGCCCAGAGAAAGTCAAACCTGTTTCTGCCCAACTTGCCCTTATAAGATCAGGATTTCTGCCCACCAACCTGATAAAAATCGGAATTAGCGCCCAGATGACTGGAAAGAACCTTTATATGTGGGGAATTGTTATTTAAACGACATCTATTTTTCAGTAAGGAAGCTACGATTGCATCAACAAAAACCTGAACTTGCATCTATATGGATCTTTATTTTGAAAAGCAATTGCAGTTGTGGGGAGAGTGTGAGCAGAGGATCAAATCTGTTGGGAAAGCGCAACTCTGCATTCGAAGCAGGCTGCGGCTTCTTGGTAGAGAAAGGGAAGTTTGCACATGCTCTCCTCTTCAATGACCCTGCAACATTTGTAATAATAAATGAATGATGTATAAGACGGCAATCCTATACGTACTGAACGGAATGGGACACTTCTGAGTAGACATGCTTAGGATTGCTCTGTAAGGCTATTGTGTGTGTGTGTGTGTGTGGAGAACCTCTGTCTCTGATGCCAAATATCTGGCCCTTGGGACTCTACTTGGCCCCCAATCCCAGACCACATCATTTGTTGACCGTGACCCTCATCCTCCTCAGATGTTTCAAGACATGAGTCTTCAATGCATTCAGTGTAATCACCAAAGTTTGGGGTTTCCCCCCTAAACAATGGAACTTACCTTCCCCCCGAACAATGGAACTTACCTTCAGTTCATGAGGCCAGTCTCATTAGACCTCTGAGAGGGGCATCAGCAAGTTTTGCAATTCTCTATGCCTTCACTGCAGGGCATGCAGGGAATACTAAGCAGGGGAAAAGTCTAAACTTAGAAAGTGACTGGTTTCCTCTCCATGGAGATATGGATCACACATCTAAGTAGGAGGAAGAATGCCATGTTAGGAGATTTAAGCACCGGCTCCTAGAAAGGCTGCTACTGCACTCTGCTGGTCTGTTTCGTGTCAGCCAGTAACTCTGCCAGAACAACACTGCCATAGGGACTTTGTTTTTTAATCACAATGAAAGGGCAGTAAATATGGGACCTCTACACAAAGTTGTCCAAAAAGCATCCACACAGTGTGCATGTGGTTTGCCTCAGCATGTTAAACCAGGAGCAGCAAGCCTGAGGCCCTCTAGAGGTTCCTACTTCACAGCTCCCATAATCCATGCTGAGTTGGCTGAGGATTCAACAGCATACAGATTCCTCACCTCTGTGCCCTTCCCTCAGGCAGGAAGTTCGGGGCAACTTTCCTGTTTGAGGGGAAAGGTTCCCCGCTTCAGATCTCAAGCCGAAAATTCACTTAGCTGCTCTTTGTGTTAATCACATTTGTGTTTCCTACCTCCTTCTGTGTTTCCTGAGGCAGCACGCATGGCATGCACCCACATTCTAGCCTCGTCCTGTGAGATGGGGTGGACCAAAAGATCATGGGAGCCCAAGAAATACCTGGTACATGTGCCAGGCCTTCACGGCATATCCCACTGACAAGGATATCAGCGGCCTGTGGACTTGGACCAGGGATAGCCAAGAAGCCATCTTGTCCCATATATCCCTGTCCAGCAATGGCATTCCTCAGATAAGGCACTGCCAGGGGCACAGGCTGCTAGGGGACAAGCCTTTTTTGGGGGGCTCTATGTTTTTGGGTAGGGGGCACCCCCCAATGTCCCAAAAGTGTGGAGCCTCCAGTGGCTGGTTCCTTCTCCTCCTCCTCCAGTCCTGGAGAGGAAGGAGGATTGAAGCAGCCTCCTGCCAGTCATCGAGTTGCACGGTTGCCCTGTTTGGCTCCACCCCCAGCTCTTCGCCACATCCTAATGTCACACGCGTGACATCAGGGCATCACATGTGCTATGTCGGCCCCCCTAAACTAGGCAGCTGCCCTTAGGTTCACTGGACGGTACTACCCTGTTGCCACTGCTAAAGGGAAGAATCAACAGCAGAGGTGGTTTTAGGGTAGCGGAACTGGTTTTGGTCACACTGGACCCTGCACTGCAGGGGGCACCACAACAATGCTGTAGAATGGAGTGTGAGAGGCAAAGGGGCGCCAAATTTTGGCATTGCACAGGGTGCCACTGATATTTGAGTGCCCGAAGTTTGCCATTGTCAACAGACTGTTTGGTCTACTTCTGTATATGGAATGAGGGACACCATCTTGTCCTTTGCCCAGGACACTATATGTATTGGATTGGCCATGCCTCACAACCACTCTCTTACACACACAACCTTCTCCACTCCTGCCCTCCATCTCTCTTGAATATACACACAACATTCTTCCATCTCTCTCAGACACACACACACACACACTTCTTCCTCCCAGTGCAACCACATTTCCTATCCTCACACAGCCAATAGCAGTGCAGGGACAGCGATCAGAAGTGCTGGAGGAGTTAACCGGGCTCCCACAGCGATCACAGTGTACAAAGGATTGCTGTCTCTGTGCCATTAGCAGTGCAATCTTTGCTGCATTAGAATTGCTGGGTGGGACAGGTTAAAGCCACCACTCTCCAGCAATCTCTTCTCGGGGCAGCAGAGAAGAGGTGGGCTGGGCTGCCTGGCACATGGTAGACCTCACTCAGAGTGATCAAGGGTTTCCCGTGGCCCACTGGCTGCCCATGCGTGCATTTCAGGACATTAAGAGGAAATGCCTGCCAAATTGTTGCACATTTAACCACAACGATAATTGCACTTCCAGCTGATTATGGAAGATCAATGTTTCAGCAATGCTAAATTCCCCAAGCATGGAGCTTCCTCATAACCTCAGAAATTATCTCTCACTTTCAGACAAGTCCCCCCTGCTTGCTCCGCTTGGTTTTCAAAACCACCAGATTGTCGGAGCCAATTTAGTGGAAGCCGAGATACAAAATGAAGAAGACTAAGCTAATGAGAAGTGCAGGTGTCTGGGGGGGTGAGTGGGAGGCATAAAACATTTCTTCTTCAAATAAAGCTCAAATCCAGTGCATATAATATATGTTTGTAATTCAGGAAGCCAATATTTTCTGCAGAAGAAAAGAAAGAAAAGGCAAGAAAATCATCTGGTTAAGGGTGGAACTTTTAAAAAGCGCAGTGTAAAAAATGTACTCTTTAACAAACTATTAAGCCTGTATTTATTCTAAAACATGGCACTGGATTTGAGCTCCCAAAGCAGCTCCCCCCCCCCTTTCCTGCCTTCACTCTACAAGAATTTTTCTAATCTCCCTACAGCACATGAGGTAATTACATCTAACCAGAATATATCAGCACAGACAGTTTTGATTTCAGGCTAATCTCTCATTCCAACCAAGTAGAAGTCATTGCATATCTCTTTTTTATGCTCTCACATTATGAAGTGAAATGCCTTGGACATTTGCAAAACAGCATTATTTCAGGACCAGAAGAATATGGCAAGCACAATTCCCCTGGTATCTCATTTGCTCTTATCTGCAGGGAATTCTTGACAATGAGAACGTGTCTGTAGTAGGCATTGAAATTAGCATAGCATAGCACAGCTTCCCATCTCTGCTCCAAGGCTTTCAATTCCAGGAGGCAATCGAGGACTACAGTGCAACCATGTGGTCAAAGATATCTAAATCCTAGAATAAAACAGGCTTCAAAAAGCTGCTAAGCCACTTGTTTCGTGAGCGAAGCTGCCCTTCAAAATGAAAAGAAGCATTTCTGGAAAAACCTGTTGCTTAACTTCTGGCAAGTTGGGCTCACTTTTGCCCTTTCCACAGGCGCCATACACTGTTGGCATGTTTACTGGGAAAAGGAAGATTTCCCTCAGCACGTAAAACCAGGCATATACAAAATGATTAGCCACAGTGGAAATCTGACAAAATAGATGGCGCTCTGGAAGCAGACTTCTGTTTGTGCATCCAGGTGGTCGTCTGAATTGCAATGTTCATCTGGACCTGGCTGGAAGATGCAGGCATGTATGGACATTCCAACAAGAGCCACTGGTTGTTTGCTCTAGATCAGAGTTTCCCCAACTTGGGTCTCCAGCTGTTTTCGAACCACAATTCCCATTATCCCTGACCACTGCTCCTGATAGCTAATGATGATGGGAGTTGTAGTCCAAAAACAGTTGAAGACCCAAGTCTGGGAAAGCCTGCTGTAGGTGAATATTGCTGAAGGTGGACTGAGAGAAGAACCTGAGCAGTAAGTGATGAATTGAATGAAAGTTCAGGAAAGCTGCTCGAGTGTGGATATGACTGTTACAGCAGGGAGGAATTCTTCTTCCTGCTTCCCTACACTTTTGTAGAACACACCTTCCTGTGTAACTGGGTGCAGGCTGCCCAAGGGCGGGAGGTACCAACTTTCAGGAAATGTGGGGGTGCCAGGGCGCCACAGAGTTGGCGCCTATGTAAAAATACATGGCATATATAGGCGATTACTCCAGAACGGTATTCGCCAATTACTTTTACTTGCCCCTTCTCCTATTATTCCATATAATAGGAACACCATGGGATCCTGCTCTTTTGTTCTGTAAATATACGACCGGAGAAGTGTGTGTGTGTGTGTGTGTGTGTGTGTGTGTGTGTGTGTGTTATTGGGTTATTGTTCTTATTTTGATTTTATATATTGTGATCATTTATGTGAACCACCCTGAGACCTCTGGGTATAGGGTGGTATATAAATTCAATAAATAAAATAAAATAAAATAAAATATATTGTAGCTACCTATGATTAATGGCAACTCTTTTATTGTTCATGTTGGAGTCAGTTGTTTCTGCACATTAAAGGTAAAGGGTACAGGGACCCCTGACCATTAGGTCCAGTCATGACCGACTCTGGGGTTGCGGCGCGCATCTTGCTTTACTGGCCGAGGGAGCCTGCATACAGCTTCCAGGTCATGTGGCCAGCATGACTAAGCCGCTTCTGGCAAACCAGAGCAGTGCACGGAAACACTGTTTACCTTTCCGCCAGAGCGGTACCTATTTATCTACTTGCACTTTGATGTGCTTTCAAACTGCTAGGTTCGCAGGAGCAGGGACTGAGCAACGGGAGCTCACCCCATCGCGGGGATTCGAACCGCCGATCTTCTGATTGGCAAGTCCTAGGCTCTGTGGTTTAACCCACAGTGCCACCCGCATCCCTCTTCTGCACATTACTTCTTAATGAAGCATCTCCTTGCATCTCCACCTACTGATTGAAATCAGATAAAATTTATTCGGCCGAAGTTATTACTCTTTGCAGTGATAATGGGAGTTTTCGGCATGCATCGGATAAGTTAGGAACAAGGTGCATAGGCTTTGGAAAAAATGTTCAGTTTGTCATAGCCTTGACTGATCCAGGATTGCTTTCTGGCTCTCAGAGGTCCAGTGCTAAGTATGTAAATGGAGAGACAGGCAAAACCCACAGAGATTTTTTGTTTGTTTGTGTGCCTCATGTCACAATAGAGTGTGGTAGAATCAATGACATCTATATGACAGACAAAATAGTTATTTGTTTGAGGAATGCACATTTTAATGCACTGTCAGGTTGTCCAGCCCACTTTGGGAAATGGTGTCGTTATAAATATGCTAAAGACACTATGAAGAGCTGCGTGAAAATCTGGAGTAAAAGAGTCACACAGATAAACATGTGTGGTGGCTTTTATCCACAAGCAAGCATGATGAAGAGCAACAGGCAAACTCAACATTTCTAAAAAAGAGTCTGCCTGTTCACAGAGTGGAGTTAAGTCATTCATGGGTTGATGCAATGAAGTTGGACTGCACTGGCCTCTGTGCACAGCTCTGTGCACAGACTGGGGATGATGGGAATTGTAGTCCCAAACTGGAGGGTTCTTGGTTGCCAAAAGTTGCCTAGAAAATAACCTGTAAAGGATAGCATGTGGCACTGAATGCAACCACGAATTCAAACAAGCAACATGGGTTTGCATAGCCTCAGACCTAAGACATAGGCTGAGATTTAGCTGAGATTTTTGCATTGCAGCAGGTTGGACTACATGACCCTACGATTCTGTGATATAACACTTGCAGAATATGATTATTGGGCAGCATAGGCATTTTTTAAAAAAAGTGATAAAAGATAGCGATCGGAAGAGCAGCCTTCTTGTCACAGCAGCTGGTGAAATTAAATAATGTTACATTACATACCATATTGTGAGCTTTTAGGTCCGACTGTGCTTAATGGTTATGCTGCCAATGTTAGCAGCAGGACCAGAACAGATTATGAGCAGCTGAAGAACTTGGCGAACTTGCGAGATAATCTGAAAACAGTGATCCCAGAGGAGAGGACTTGGGAAATCAGGAGTGCAGCTATTACATGAAGGAATGTTGTATCACATATGCCATTTTTAAAAAAATGAAATGCATACAGTGGTACCTCAGGTTACAGACGCTTCAGGTTACAGACGCTTCAGGTTACAGACGCTTCAGGCTGCAGACTCTGCTAACCCAGAAATAGTACCTCGGGTTAAGAACTTTGCTTCAGAATGAGAACAGAAATTGTGCGGTGGCGGCGGGAGGCCCCATTAGCTAAAGTGGTACCTGAGGTTAAGAACAGTTTCAGGTTAAGAACAGACCTCCATAACGAATCAAGTTCTTAACTTGAGGTACCACTGTATACTGAATTTTGTGGTTGCCGTTTCAACAACAAGAAAGAGAGGAAGACTTCACGACATCAATCTAACAGCACGGTCTTAAACCATGCCGAAGTTTGGCAATGCTATCTGGAGAGGTGTCTGAACTTATAGAGAACAAACACAGAGAAAGATAAACTGCCCCCCCCCCCCAAAAAATATAATAGAGGAACAATGTGTGCCATTGCGTCCCCACTCTTCGTGTCATTGGCTGGGTGGGGCAACAAAAGGCCCTGCATGATGCTGACATAGAATCATAGAGTCAGAAGAGCTCCACCATCTGCAATGGAAGCCAGTGTAGTTCTTTCAGGGAAGGCATTCTATGCTGGCAGTAGGCTACTCTGGTTGTTGGGATTTCATTCTCTCCACTGCTGATGTGTGATTGCTTTCATCGCATATCTGTGTTGACATTCCCTACTATTGGAGTCATGAGAATGGAAGTTCAGTTACACTGTTCCGTTATGTTGTACTTTTGCTTTTTTTCTGTTCTCTGTCTCAGAGAAGAAGGAGACAGGAGCCATGATTCCTTTGTTCTGTAACACTTGATCTTGTACTAATAAATTGGCTTAGATTCCACACCTCTATGTCTATTTTCTGCTTGGACTCTGCTACAGTATTGTGTGCACGTATCTGGCGTGCTCTGGTCCATGGGGCCACAAAGAGTCAGACATGACTAAACAACAACAACAATCATCATTGGATATGTGTCGGAGAAGCACATTGGGACGGAGAAGTGGTGGATGATCCTGAGAGACACTTGAGGGGAAAGAACGCAGCTGCCTGGCGTTTTCCCAAGTGGGTCACGAAGCCCAGCGCGGTACACCAACACTGGTTAGCAGCTTAGCTGCTAGATTCTGGACCTGCTACAGCTTCCAGATCAGCCTTAAGGGTAGTCCCACATAGAGTGCATTGCAGTGATCTACCCTCATGGTTACCTGTGCCTAAACCACTGTGGCTGAACTGTTTATCACATGAATCAATGTATGAAAGCAACTAAGCATTTGCCAAAAAATCAAAGTGTAGGCATTTGCCACAGACTTAGACATTCTGTAAATCCATGGATTTCAATGTGATATGCAGACCTAATTTTGTGTTGTATTGTGACCATAAAGCCCAGTGATCATGTGCCAAACAAAGCACATGCATAAATACTTCTGTGGATACAAATTTTTAAAAAAGTAAAATCTGAAAAGCATGAAGAACAGAAGGGCATGTTGAGTAAGCAGAATGTGAATTTGGGTAGTGGGTTTTCCAAAGGATCTCCTGTTGTGGCATGCACAATAACAATAGATGTTCTCCAACAGGAACATTTATACTACAAGCATACTTCCAAAAATGTCATGCAGACACCATTTAATTAGTGACAGAACTGTTAGAGGCTGAGAAATATCTCCCATTTATTATGCAAACACCATTTTAGACCATGGAAACAATTTTTCTTCATTTATTACCATTTGTCAAGGTGAAGAATAAAGTGACACATTGGAAGATGGTAACTATAGTAGAAAAATGATGAAAACTATAGAGCCATTGTATGAATAATGCATTCATTCAAAATATTGCTCTTCATTAGAAAGGCAAGCTATTTCAGTGAATGACATCACCGGCACATAAACATTGCTATCCGAGATATCAGTTTACTAAAAAGAAAAGAAAAAGAATGCTCAGTTTAACTTCAATGTTTATTATACACAATGTTATGAGCTACAGTATGTGCATTATAATGAAAGGGAGAGGAGGTTTCTTCCCCCTGCCCCATTTTCATAATTCCCTTCATCAAGTTTGCCCCCACGTGTGTATATTGGCCTTGTAAATAAGCCCACAAACGTTTCTAGTCTGGAAACACTTTTATTAGTCCTGAACAAAATTGAAAATGTCTTGCGAAGAAGTTAGTCTCACTATATTCACAAGCACTGATCCTATGCATGGTTTACTTAGAAGTATGTCTCACTTTATTGACTAGGGGTGCAGTCGGAATATTTTGTGGGGAATACTTTGTTAAGTTTCCTGATTATAACACTAGCACTTCTGCCTCAGTCTCCAGTGTTCCTTTCACACTACAGTACCTGATGCATTTGGGAACTGTGGTTTTTTGACTAATATAGTGGCATGCCATGCTCAATTCCATTCACTCCAGTGGGTGTGGTGTGACACAAATATGAATGTCATGGGACAACATTGCTACTCCGTCACCCTTTCCGTACATCTGCACTTTTCTTTCCCTGTGAAAATGGCGGGAAAGAATTGTATGCAAGTATGCCAGCCCAATCCTGCCAACCTAGCAGTTCAAAAGCACGTCAAAGTGCAAGTAGATAAATACCTTCCCTCTGGCGAGAAGGTAAACGGTGTTTCAGTGCACTGCTCTGGTCCGCCAGAAGTGACTTAGTCATGCTGGCCACATGACCCGGAAGCTGCACGCTGGCTCCCTCGGCCAATAAAGCGAGATGAGCGTCGGAACCCCAGAGTCGGTCACGACTGGACCTAATGGTCAGGGGTCACCTTTACCTTACCTTTATGCCAGCCCAAACTTCATCACTTTACTCCCTCAATTTTCCAGAGCAGTTTGTTCCGTTTCCCTAACTGTTAATTTCCACATTATATTTGAGCTTTCATGTCACATAAGAGCCACTTCCAGAAAACTAATGGCATAAAGAGCACACTTAGCATTCTGTGTTAGTTCATTCCAGAAAAATAATAATCCATTGACAGCCCCCTTAAGCTGGAAAACTGAGAAAGCTGGCTTCTGGAAATATGAATGTATGTGACACCGGAGGAGGAAGAGGAGGCTGTGCAGCCTTCCGCTAGGCCATGCTGGTCCCCATGGCAACTCCTGACACTCCTCCAAGGCTGCGGAGGAGGATGATAGTGGACAAAGGGAGGGGAGAGTGGACAGGCGAGTGGCAGGAGTTAGTGCAGTACTGGATTTACGTATAAGCTAACAAGCTATAGCTAAGGGCCCCACTCTCTTGGGGGCCCCCAAAAAAGTTGAAAGGGTGGAAAAACTGGATGTACATTTCCAAAATATAAGATAAAAAATAAAATAAAACCAACATACAGTAACAGTGTTTTGTGTTGTGTAGGCTCCTATGATGTAAGTAATGGGCCCCAGCTGCTAGCCTGCTCCCTAAAATGGTTTGCTCATTATGAGTCTTTGTAAATTGTGTTTCTAAAGGAACTTTTGTTATTGCCAAATGCCAATGTGTTTGCATTATTAAGTTTGTTATGAATAAAAAATCATTTTAAGTTAGAGCTTAATAATTATTTCACTATTAATATACTTCTTCTTAATTGTATTTTACTGTTAATATACTTCTTCTTAATTGTATTTCAGTTCAACAATTACTTTGATAAAATACATATTTTGTTATGTGCAAATGGCTTTAGATACCTATTAGGTCCATAAATTACCATGCAGCATATATTCAACACAAAAAACAGCAAAATTTGTTGTTGACAAAGGACAGCTGGACATATAAAAGACAAAGGACATATAAAGGGCCCCATTACCTTCAGTAGCTTAGGGCCCCATCAAATCTAAATCCGACCCTAGGTCAGTGGGACGGTGCAGGGGGTGGTGCCCTGAATTGCCCTCCCAAAATGTTGAGAGGTATGACATTTTCCTCATAGGCTTCAGTCTATGGCCTCAGCAAGGTTTCATTCTGGACTACCACTGCTAAGGCTAACCATGGGTCTATCCTCTACATAGCTATGCATTTGAGTTAAATTGCTATTGATGAAAGCAGGAATTATCTCCTTGTCCTAATCTCCTTTCCATCATGTGTGGTAAACATCTATATCTGCTGCTACCAACATCTACTGTATTTCTCTGGTGCAACATTTGCTGAACAGAGGTAGGAACCGGAAAATATATACTTCTTGCATGCCATCTCCTAAGATAGTCTTCTGATTTGCAACAATAAATTGCTTTGCAGCAAATGCTGCAAATAATTGTTTTCAAATCAGAAACAAAAAACAAAACAAAACACTTGCACCTTCTAGAATGGATGGATTAATGCCAAACCCTTTGATATTTACTAAAGTAATTTTCTTCCTGCTTTGGTAGCTCACAGTGAGGAGTGTTGCTCAGCTAATGAAGTGCTTTCAACGAATCCAAGTCTTAGCTAAAGGCTGCTCACGAAATGCTTAAATAATGTAGAGCCCTTGATGGGAGAATATAAAGCAGAGCAGAAAAAGCCTTTGGTTTGGTTTCGCTTGATGTAAACAAGGAAACTGACCCTTGCAGCTGATACTTAAAGTAAAATTAGTGGGGCAGAAGGTTTCGGTTTACATCCTTCCTCCCAAATCACAGAGCTGGAAGGGGACTTGTTAGTCCGACTCCTGGCTCTATGCAGGCAACTCAGAACTAGAGAATCCCTAACCGATGCACCACAAATCTAGGTACATGGGTTCTATTATTGAACTGCCACTACTATGTGGGTGGCACTGTGGTCTAAATCACTGAGTCTCTTAGGCTTGCCGATCAGAAGGTCGGCAGTTCAAATCCCCATGACGGGTTGAGCTCCTGTTGCTTAGTCCCAGCTCCTGCCAACCTAGCAGTTTGAAAGCACACCAGTGCAAGTAGATAAATAGGTATCGCTGCAGTGGGAAGGTAAACGGCATTTTTGTGTTCTCGTTGCACCAGAAGTGGTTTAGTCATGCTGGCCACATGATCCAGAAAGCTGTCTGCGGACAAACACTGGCTCCCTCGGTCTGAAAGTGAGTTGAACATCCCAACCCCATCGTCGCCTTTGACTGGACTTAACCGTCCAGGGGTCCTTTACCTTTACCTTTACTATCAGGAAGGTTCTCCTAACATTCAGCCCAGATCTACACTCTTATAGCAATCTCTGCCTGCCCACCACCAAGTGCTGCTGAACACAGCTGACCAAACAAAAGAAGGTAGCCCAGCTTTAATGAAGAATTTGATTGTTATTTTTGGGATTTTTAAACTTTGGGCTTTTTAGCTTTCCAATGGAATCTAGATAAGGCTTGCATGCCACTTTACATTGTTATTTTATTTTTTAATTTGAATCATTTTTATATTTATTTTTTAAAGAAATCTCTAGGCGGTTCTTCTGTAACCTATCTTAAAACATCAAATTGAACAATGCAAAATATCCAAATAAAACAGTGAAAAAGAGAGGAAGAGAGAGAGGGAGATACGGAAGGAAGGAAGAGAATCAGCGATTGTATGTGACTGCGTCTGAGTATGTTTGTCTGCTTCTGTGGAAACAGATTATATATATCTATCAATCATCTATCTATCTATCTATCATCTATCTATCTATCTATCTATCTATCATCTATCTATCATCTATCTATCTATCATCTATATCTATCTATCTATCTATCTATCTATCATCTATCTATCTATCTATCATCTATCTATCATCTATCGATCATCTATCTATCTATATCTATCTATCTATCTATCTATCTATCTATCTATCTATCTATCTATCATCTATCTATCATCTATCTATCTATCTATCTATCTATCTATCTATCATCTATCTATCTATCATCTATCTATCTATCTATCATCTATCTCTCTCTATCTATCTATCTCTCTCTATCTATCTATCTATCTATCATCTATCTATCATCTATCTCTCTCTATATCTATCTATCTATCTATCTATCTATCTATCTATCTATCTATCTATCATCTATCTATCATCTATCTATCCATATCATCTATCTATCTATCTATCTATCTATCTATCTATCTATCTATCTATCTATCTATCTATCTATCTATCATCTATCTATCATCTATCTATCTATCATCTGTCTGTCTATCTATCTATCTATCATCTATCTATCTATCTATCATCTATCTATCTATCTATCTATCTATCTATCTATCTATCATCTTCTATCTATCTATCTATCATCTATCTGTCTATCTATCTAGCATCTATCATCTATCTATCATCTATCATCTATCTATCTCCAATTACACCACTCTTGCTCTGATTTATCGCTATATATTAATGATCCAGTTACCTGTGACAAATACAAAGCTCTCTAAAGTGGAACAATGAAAAAGGCATGGACATCTAGGATTTTTTAAAAAAACAACAACACACACACATTTGTCTCAACATATTTCAGAGTTGTGAATCATCCAGAGAGGGGTGACAACTGATGGCAGATACAAATGCTATGTAAAACAATCCCGATGCATATTCCGCAGCCACATTGCGAGCCCAGAGGAACTGTCAGAGCATCTTTCAAGACGCTGGAATCTGAAAGAAGAGGGGATAGTTAACTTTTCCCTGCCAGAGGAGTATTGGAGTCATTTTTAGCAAGCAAGAGTGTGGGCAGGGAGCAGCCAAAGCAACAGCCCAGCAGTTCTGTTTCGAAGACAATATTGCACTCTGGCTTGCTATTACATTTATCTCCCACTTTTTCTCCAAAGAGCTTGAGGTGGTATACATGGTTCACCCCCCCTTTATCCTTACAACACAACCCCCCACCCCAAGAGACTATTTGTTCATTTCGCGCTGTGTACCCTATGCAGCCTTGTGTCTACAGGGAGGTCAACACAAGGTAGAGACTGTCGCCTGGGCGAGAATTCTTCTATGCTGGTTAAACATCTGCCTTACATCAGATAAAGATCCTCTCCTCAGTGAAGTTTTGTTAGACCCCTTTCTTTCCCCAGGGCTACAACAGTTTAACAAGAAAGTACAGCAACTCGGGCTGTCAGTAGAACTTTTGCGATCGATGTCCCTACCATTTGCTAAGGTTATTTGTTCGTGGCTCAAGGTTATCCCATGAGCTTCATGGCTGAGTAGGGATTTGAACCCAGGCCTATGAGGGCCTAGTCCAACATGCTAACTATGCTGGCTCATACTGAATTGCACACTATGCACATGCCCTCCAACATTTCTCTCATGAAAATAGGACCTTCTGTTTAATAATAATAATAATAATAATAATAATAATAATAATAATAATAATTTTATTATTTATACCCCCCTCATTTGACTGCTTTGCCCCAACCACTCTGGGCAGCTTCCAACAGATATAAAAACATAAGGAAACATTAAACATTTAAAAACTTCCCCCAAAAGGGCTGCCTTCGCATGTCTTCTAAAGGTTCTATAGTTACAGTGGTGCCTCGCAAGACGAAATTAATCCGTTCCTCGAGTCTCTTCGTCTTGCGGTTTTTTCTTCTTGCGAAGCACGGCTATTAGTGGCTTAGTGGCTATTAGCGGCTTAGCGGCTTAGCGGCTATTAACGGCTTAGTGGCTTAGCGGCTATTAACGGCTTAGTGGCTTTAAGAAAAAGGAAACAAACTTGCAAGAACTCGCAAGATGTTTCATCTTGCGAAGCAAGCCCATAGGGAAATTCGGCTTGCGGAACGACTCAAAAAACGGAAAACTCTTTCGTCTTGCGCGTTTTTCGTCTTGCGAGGCATTCGTCTTGCGAGGTACCACTGTACTTATCTCCTTGGCTCAAGGGTCGCATCACTCCATACCCTCCAACATTTCTTTGATGAAAATAGGGACATCCTAAGGAAAAGCAAGACATTCTGGGATCAAATCAGAAACCGGGATGGCTTCTGTAAATCTGGGACTGTCCCTGGAAACTTTGAGGGACACTTGGATGTCTGTAATGCATCCTTTTCATGTTATGACAGCTATTGATAACTGAGAGTAAATCTTCAGTACAGTTCCTTTACCAACCTCAGTATTCTTATGCAAATCCTTCCTTTAACTTTGAAAAAGACTCATTTTCCTTTACCTCACAGGGCTATCTCTCTGCTCCCTCGGTTTCCTTCTTGCTTTGCCTGCTCTCGAGGCATTCATCACTTATTGGATACCCGATAGCAGGAGCAGCAGGGAATATGGAGGATAGTGTTGACTTTGGGACTTTGGGTGGGGAGCCTTCGCAGGCATTGAATGGGATCATTACTTCCACTGCAAATAGTAGTGAGTTGCCCAATCTGGGTCAGGAGTGCTGCAGGAACTGAAACTGCACTGCACTACCTTGATCAAGATCAGTCCCCTTTGTGCTTGCAGCTCACTTAAAAAAAAAAAAAATGTGTGGATGGTGTCTTACCTAGTTTGGCCTTCAGTTTTAAAACAGCTGGTTTTGCTCTCTTCTCACTTCCCAGGCACTGAAAGAGATTGCCACTGGCACACCAGAGAACTCCTTGTACATATTCCCCCCTTTAAAATATTAGAAGAATTTCATTTATAAAAAGATAGAGTGAAGGGGAAAAAGGAAGGAAGGAAGGAAGGAAGGGAGGGAATGAAAAAAATATATACTGTTACATTACCATACATTAATATACAGATGTGTATATTATTTTTATCCTAATAAATAGGTAACTGTCAATAGCCTAATATATTCTGTGTAAACTCATTCCAAATATATTTGTATTTATCCAAAGAAAGTCTGTGTCTATAAGCTGTCCATTCATATGTTGCCAATGTTGTCATTTGCTTAAGGGGAATTGTATCTCTATTCTTCCAATACATCAGTATCAGTCTCTTGGCCACTCCCTGTACATCTTTACAACCACAGAAGAAAAGATGCAGCCACTTCCTTACAGCTGATCTAGCTTCATTTTGTAGATGGGACTCAGATAAGAATTGTCACACTGTTGACATTAACAAGTGTGGGGATTCATACAGGTGCAAACCTTATCTGGAATCTTCATGTCCCAACAATCTGGGTAAAAAGCTCCAGAAACAAACCAGAAGTTATTAGAAGAGTCATTGTCAGGGTTTCAGGGAGAGAAGAGCAGATGGGGGAGGAGACAGAGAGCGAGGGGGAAGAATCCCAGAGAGATGAGGAGGAGGATGACGATGACCAAAGGTCGTCCATGAGTCTGTCCAGTGAGTCAGAGGACTCCCAAAAGGGAGCCCCCCTGGTCAGACCAAAGGGAGGCCAAGGGGGAAACAGTGAGGAGCAGGGGAGCGAAGGGAGAAGCCCCAGTGGGAGTTGGACACCGGAGCCGGCTTCTCAGCCGGAACGGAGTGAAGGGGGTGGAGTTACCAGTGTGTCAGAGGGAGCAGAGCAAGAAGGAGACAGGGGAAGGAGATCGGAGCAGGACGCTCAGCCGGAGGGGGTGGAGAGTAGCACCGGGAGCAGTGTAGCGGTCGAGAGAAAGGTCAGAAGCAACGTACGCGCGCCAAGTTCAAATGTAGAGGCGCGCGGAAGTGAGGAGAGCCCTGGGGAGGAGCCCGGCCCCAAAGCGAGAAGGAGGGGGGCAGAGGCATCAGAGGATTCAGCCTCGGGCGAGTCCCGGCGAGGGGGAACCCAGGGGGGCAGAAAGACCCTGCGGAAAAGGAAGGAGAGGAAGAGGTGGTCCAGCACAAGCCTCTTAAATTGGTGCCGAGGCGGTACAGATTCAGAGGGGACTTCAGCGGTCTAACGTTACAGACGTAGAGTCACAAAGATGGAATGTAAACGCAACCATGATCTTCAATAAAGACTTTCTGTAAATAAACCGGATTGGAGTTGGGTCTCTTGTGAGCTGGGACCAGACGGGTGGCTCTGACAGTCATGTTTATCCCCTGCCTCCTCATACCCGTTAGGAGATCTTCCTATCATTAGCTGACATAAAAAAATAAAAATAAAAATCTTCAAGAACAGCTCCATTCAACACCATCCATGGGAGTTCTGTTTCTGCTTACGCAACTCTGAACCACAAGGCCAGACTGATGGGTGGTGACAGTAAACATTAGCCTAGCCCTTTATTTCTTAACTGATATGATTGAAACTCCATTTTGGTATTGCTTCAGTGATGTTGCCAAGATTGCTTTTAAAATATGTAATCGCTAATTCATCCATTCCTGGTGTTCCTTTTTTAAAAATTAAATTAAATTAAAAGCTTCCTTCAAAACCCAGAAACCATACCATCAAGTTTGCTTCTATTTCTGACCCTTATTGCGCACTTGAAATTCATTTGCTCAGACATCCTTGTGAAAGAATCACTTACCTTGCTTCCAGTGCTGAAAGGAGATATTTAATTAAACATCAACTCAGTCAAAATAAAGCCTGGAGCAGTATTCATCTCTGTAAGACATCTCTGCCTACGTTCTAGCAGCTAAATCGTGCCTCCTCCTATTCAAAGGCAGCTTTTAAGAAATTCAAGTGCTGCTTATTTTAGAAAATCCAAGCGCTGTTTTCTGGGAAACTATCTGAAACCCTTTCCTGATATTATGAAATGCCTTAGCTCTAATGCTGCATGCGGTTTCAGGAAAAGCATCATCAGCACCCCTAGATATCACTGGAACTACTGGGGTGCATCAGAGCTCTAAATCCCGTGAAACTACTGCAGGAGATATCTAGGACTTTTGTTCTTGATCAAGGCAGAAAGAGCAAGAAAGGAGACAATAAGGTATTTGTCGGTGCTCAGATACGATCAGGGATCTTTAGAACTGAGCGCACAAATCAATTTTGCTAAAGCTCTAAGATTCCAGATTCTGATCTTGTATTTTAAGTTTAGGACACCCACTCTGTGCCAAGGGCTCACAAATGAACAAATGAGCATCTTGCACTCTAATGGTGGATTAGAAGTCCGTCCGTAAAGGGGAAGCAAGCTGGGAAGATTCTTCACTGTAGAAAAATGTCCATGTTTGCAGAAAATTGGACAAGGGAAAAAGAGGAAATGCCTCACCACAAAGAGGATGCAGAATTGCACAAAATCTGCATGTGCTAATTTATAACTATAGAAGCAAAGTTAGAAATTATGACCGTAGTTCAAATAGAAATGTGGTACATCTCACTGCAGTGAGGTAGACGGTCGTCACGTGACCTGCTCAGCCTGCGATTGAGGCACCAACTGGTGCTGGGCAATGCCAAAGCTCCACTGCCCCTTCTTGCAGTGGTCTCAAATTGAACATGGACTGGACAGGCTTCAAACAGAGGACTGTCCCCTGTAAAATGGGATACATGCAACACCAAGCAGGAACTAATGGGACTGCCATAATTGGTGTTGCTGCTGTAGTGGGGGCCACCCTCCTGACACCAGCTTTACTGCTGCTCATATGGTAAAGGGTAAAAGAGCCCTGGACGGTTAAGTCCAGTCAAACGCCACTATGGGGCTGCGGTGCTCATCTCGTTTTCAGGCTGAGGGAGCCGGCATTTGGGTCATGTGGGCCAGCTTGTGGCCAGCATGTCTAAACTGCTTCTGGCACAATGGAACACCGTGACGGAAACCAGGTTGTATGGAAACGCTATTTACTCATATGAACAAGGATGGGCTTGGTGCAAAGTTGGGGCCTTGTAGTTGCTGTATCAGCACTCTAGCAATGGCAACCTCATTGGTGCAACCATAACAATAATAATAATTTATAATAATTTATTATTTGTACCCCGCCCATCTGGCTGGGTCTCCCCAGCCACTCTGGGCAGCTTCCAACAAAGATTAAAGATACATTAAAATGTCACACATTAAAAATTTCCCTTCCAATGTCTTCTAAATGACAGGTAGTTGTTTATTTCCTTGACATCTGATGGGAGGGTGTTCCACAGGGCGGGTGCCACTACCGAGAAGGCCCTCTGCCTGGTTCCCTGTAGCCTTGCTTCTCACAGTGAGGGAACTGCCAGAAGGCCCTCGGCGCTGAACCTCAGTGTCTGGGAAGAATGATGGAGGTGGAGATGCTCCTTCAGGTATACTGGGCTGAGGCCGTTTAGGGCTTTAAAGGTCAGCACCAACACTTTGAATTGTGCTCAGAAACGTACCATGCAGCTCCAACCTTGCTACTGCCCTGCTTCAGCCTGTTGAAGATGCAGCAGTGACCCCAGAGTCAGGCAACCAGATCCACCCCAGCTCCACATATGCTGCTGCTGGAGACATGCCTTAGATATCAGGTTACCAGCCCAGCATCCTTAGATGGAGTGATCTTTGCACCAACCACCCTTCCATTTTCTGTATTTACCAGGCACTTAAACAAAAGGAGCTCCTGAGGCAATGCAATGACTCACAGGGAAGTCAGTTTAGCTACAGTGAATTAAAGCCTCATAATAAGTCCATTGAACTGTGATGACAGCTGCAGCTGGAAAGTGTTATAACATGTGTGCCCAGAGAGCCGCTGCAAAACAGGGCAGGAGGAGAAAGGAATGAAAACACAAGTCTTAGGGAGTCAAGGCAGGTTAAAGTTTCAGGTTAAAGAAAGAGAAGCAATGCGGAATAAAGGGAATGAGAGAATATGTGAGGCAGAGTGAGTGGTTTGTTTAGACCAGTGTTTCCCAAACTTGGGTCTCCAGCTGGGTCTCCAGTTCCCATCCCCCCTCACCACTGGTCTTCCTAGCTAGGGATGGTGGGAGTTGTAGTCCTGAAACAGCTGGAGACCCAAAGTTTAGGAAAAACTGGTTTAGGCCAATAATAGGGGATATGTCCTCTCCCCTCTTTTGCTAGTGATTCAGATCTTGAGGTGATGAGCTAAAAGCGTAAGAATCGCATTGCTGCATCAGATGAAAGGCCCATCAAATCCAGCATTCTGTTCTCCCAGTGGCCAATCAGATGTCCACAGGAAGCAAACAGGCAGGACATGGTTGCAACAGCCCTCTCCCAACTGGTGAGCCCTAGCAACTGGTATTTAGAGACATACTGTATCCAACAGTGCAGGGTTTCCCAAACATGGGTCTCCAGATGTTGTTGGACTACTAGCATCCCTAGCTTGCAGGACCAGTGTCAGGGATGAAGGGCCAAAAACAGCTGGAGACCCAAGTTTGGGAAACCTTGCAACGGTGGAAGTGGAAGAATAGGCATCATGGCTAGTAGCCACTCGGAGTTGGCGGCCATGACTACCTATTGTCAGAGCAAGTTGCGTAGTTTAACTACATGCTGCGTGAAGGGAGTCCTTTCTTTCACCTGACCTGAATCTTCGAACGTTCAGCTTCCTTGGATGTCAGTCCCTGGGTTCTAGAATCACGAGAGGAAGGGAAAGGAAAAAAAAATTCTCTTTCTGTTTCCTCTGCTTTTAAATCAGTGGCTGACAGAAGTCAGAGAAAGGGTTTCCCACTTGAAAGATTCAGCTGCAACTCTATTCAGCCTGGATAGCTCAGTTGGTTTGAGTGTGGTGCTGATAATGTCAAGGTTGCGGGTTCGATTCCTGTATGAGATAGCATTGCAGGGGGTTGGACTAGATGGTTCTCAAGGTCCCTTCCAACTCTATGATTCTACTAGCTATGATGGCTTATGTACACTGCCTCCAATATCAGAGGCGGTATGCTCTTATATTCTTCTGCATGAGTCCATTCAGACATAAGCCTGAGTCCCTTCGGGTGCAAAGGGACTTGTTCCTAGGTAAGCGAGTTTAGGATCACAGCCTTAGGCAGTATATTAACCTGCCAATTTCTTTCCTTCTCTTGGAGATGCCCCTGAATTTTGTAACACCTTCACGGGAGGTGTGGAGTTGCGGTGATAGGAGAAGCTCCCTCTGCTGAAATGCTTCTTTCCTCCCAAAAAATTATCCTGAGAAGCCAGGAGCTCTTTTCCATGCCAAAACCAGCAGCGACGTTTAGCAGAAAGAAACGCTGAGCCTTCAAAGCAGCCGGGAAACCTTCTGACAAATTGTTAGCATACTCCTCTACTAGGGGAAAAAGTTCATCTTGTGCCCCTTAACCCGTTATCCTTTTAAAAAAAATCCTTACATCAGTAAGGCAATGACTCAGTGACAATGCTGCTTAATTTGAGGCCAGCTGACCTTTGCAAGTGAATACCTCGTCCGCTAGGAAAGTGGGAAAATGTAGCTTTAAAGAGGCCAGCAGCGCCATTATGTTGGAGGCATATCAGCAGCGCAACAGGGAGACAAGCCTATTGAACTGATACCCTTATCTCTTAAAAGAGGAATTCTAGCAAGAGGGAGAGAGTTCCCTGCCCACCCCCATAGGAATATCTGCTGAATTAATTGCCCTGTTTGTTGCAAAATGCAGCTCCCCACTCAGGCTGCAGCAAGGGCTAAGTGGTTCTGATAACAAGCTGTTTCTCCCTCACTTCCTATCACCCCGGTGCTTGCATGAAGAAAGCCAGAAATAGCATTACATCTGGAAATTCCTGAACGAATCATTGGATTAATTCCCTGGAGGAGCCTGGTACGACACCTCCAGTCTGTCTGCTAGCACTTGGTGAATCAATATATCCTGCTATTGCCATCAGCAAAATTTCTGTTATTCACATAATTAGCTTTTACACTGCAAACAAGTTTTTAAAAAGATTCCTTTGAAAGTGAGATGCTTAAAATAGCTGGATTTGCACTCCCATCATCTGGCCAAATTGAATATCTCTGTACAGTTGAAAAGTAGACGGTTAACAGGTAAATCGGATTGGTTATAATCAATGACATTATTTCCAAGGGTTGCTGTGCAGAGAATTGCATAGATGTAAAAAATTTTTCTTCAACATTTGGCTTTTTTTGTTTTTGTTTGCTAACCCAAACCACAGTCAGTTGTGACACCAACAAAACCCCTTCCCAGTTTCCAGTAAGTTAACATCACTTTCCTAGTTCAGGGGGTGTTCATTTCTGTCAGGTAAGCCACTGTTTCCTGTGATGACCTCTACACACAGTCACACACACACACACACATTCAAATGTCCTTGCTGCCAAGCCTTGACTACCCTTCAGAAGGCTGAAAACCAGGAAGATGTTAAGCTGCAGTGCTGTATCCACTTGGAGAAATGCCCTTGAACCATTGTATCGTATTGTGTTGTTCACAAATCAGAGGAATATGACAATTAACTGTTGTGTTAAGCTGCTGAGTCCTCTTTCTCCTTCCTAGTTGGCTACCATGGTGCAGTTTTCTTGTTTTTCTCTGTGTCAAGAGCACTAGTTTTGAGCTACCAGATGGAGCAATTTAAATAGTCTAACAGGGGAGCCTGTTGAAAGTACCCAGGCCCATAATTAACCTCTTTAGAGGAGGGGGGAAGCATTGTCCCCTTCCATCCCTTATAAAAACATCCACTATCCCATTGCCAAGTAGGAACAATGCTTAATTGTTTGATTTTGCCTTTCACAGTATATATTTGCTTCGATTCAAAGCACACCTGTGCTGACGGAGATGAATCGACTTTGGTGGGTCATGCCAGCACAAGCTGCTAGGACTGCCATTTGTGTGTGTGCTTATAAAGCAGTTACAGCATCTGGTTATTCTTTTTCCAATAGCAAAGCCTAAGTGTATGGCAAAAGGGCGGCAGTTGAGTCAAGCAATTGAAATTAGTCAACTGTAGCTTTGTGATTATGTTAAATTAAAGGGAAGCCAAAACCCAATATGTCTTTTATTACAGCCTGGAGCTAGTTTACTTCAGATTATGAAGGTGTGCAAAGGAGGCAGCCTGTCATTTTGGAACTTGCTAGAACTCTTTGCCACATAGGCCTCCCCTGAGGTGGCAAACCAGCATCTGGGCAATACAACTCCAGACTGCAGGTAAATTCTCCTACATACGAAAACAAAAGAAAAGCAAAGCAAAAACAAACCTTACTAAAGCACCCATGAGACAAAATGAGGCAATCGCCTCAGGCAGCAGGATCCTCAGGAGCTGCAGATCAGAGTGGAGATCATAGAATCATAGAATCATAGAGTTGGAAGAGACCGCAAGGGCCATCGAGTCCAACCCCCTGCCAAGCAGGAAACACCATCAGAGCACTCCTGACATATGGTTGTCAAGCCTCTGCTTAAAGACCTCCAAAGAAGGAGATTCCACCACACTCCTTGGCAGCAAATTCCACTGTCAAACAGCTCTTACTGTCAGGAAGTTCTTCCTAATGTTTAGGTGGAATCTTCTTTCTTGTAGTTTGGATCCATTGCTCCGTGTCCGCTTCTCTGGAGCAGCAGAAAACAACCTTTCTCCCTCCTCTATGTGACATCCTTTTATATATTTGAACATGGCTATCATATCACCCCTTAACCTCCTCTTCTCCAGGCTAAACATGCCCAGCTCCCTTAGCCGTTCCTCATAAGGCATTGTTTCCAGGCCTTTGACCATTTTGGTTGCCCTCCTCTGGAGACGTTCCAGTTTGTCAGTGTCCTTCTTGAACTGTGGTGCCCACAGTTCAAGATCTTTATTCCCCATTTGTTCCTGGTGTCGCTCTTCGCTCCCCACTTCTTCCCTGGAGGGGAAGGGGGCGCCATTTTGTGGTTCGCCTCAGGTGCCAAAATGTCTTTGGCCCAGCCCTGAACCTTACATATAAAACAAACTAACAGATTGCAAGCAGGAGGCGGGGGGCAGGGAGAGCTCAGTAGCCTTTCCCCTCAAACACTAGTTTCCTCTTACAATGTGATAAAGGTAAAGATAAAGGGACCCCTGACCATTAGATCCAGTTGTGGCTGACTCTGGGGTTGCAGCGCTCATCTCACTTTATTGGCCGAGGGAGCCGGCGTACAGCTTCCGGGTCATGTGGCCAGCATGACTAAGCCGCTTCTGGCGAACCAGAGCAGCGCACAGAAATGCCGTTTACCTTCCCGCTGGAGAAGTACCTACAGTACCGTATTTTTTGTTCCATAAGACGCGCCTTTTCCCTCTTAAAATCTAAGGGGAAATGTCTGTGTGTCTCATGGAGCGAATGTGTGGTCCCTGGGGCTGGGTGGGGGGGAACCCGGGCTTCCCTAGCCAGCCACGACAAGCTCACCGACCCCTCTCGCTCTCCAGGCTTCAAAGATAGCTGCCTGAAGCCTCCGGAGCTCAGCGGGAGCTCCCGCTGTGCTCCGGAGGCTTCAAGTTCCTTTCGCAGAAGGGTAGGTGCCCCTTCAGCTAAGGCACAGTGCCCCTTCAGCTAAGCGGGAGGAGAAATGGAAGGGGCTCCGTTTCTCCTGCCGCTTCGATGAAAGGGCGCTGCGCAGAGAGGGGGAGATTTTTTCCCTTGTTCTCCCCCTCTAAAACAAGGTGCATCCTATGTTCGGGTGCATCCTATAGAGCGAAAAATACGGTATTTATCTACTTGCACTTTGCCGCCTTTGACCAATCTGTCTTCCTGCCATCTATAGTAAGCCGGAGTGTATTTTTGCTCCAACAGCAAGGAGGAGTGAAGGAAACAAAAGATCTGTGAAGCAGTAAAAGCAGTCTACAGTGGTACCTTGGGTTAAGAACTTAATTTGTTCCAGTGGTTCGTTCTTAACCTGAAACTGTTCTTAACCTGAGGTACCACTTTAGCTAATGGGGCCTCCTGCCACGCGATTTCTGTTCTCATCCTGAAGCAAAGGTCTTAACCCGAGGTACTATTTCTGGGTTAGCAGAGTCTGCAGCCTGAAGCGTATGTAACCTGAAGCGTATGTACAGGTACCACTGTACTGCGTATTCTTTTGTTGACACAGAGGCTTTTGAAAAACCCATTCATGTTTTAAGAACCGGTGAGCTTTCATGCATAGACTTAAACAACTGGCTGCTTGCAACCTGACTGAAGCAAAGTCTTATCCCAAAGTCAATGATGTCCACAACTCTGGTCCTTATGGACACATCCTGGCATTGATTTTCAGTCAAGGCTTATGCCTGGCAGTTACAAATGGATCAAGTGAGAAAGGGAAGGTCAGAGGTTTCTGTAACCGTTTCCACTTGTGATTTGTTGCAGTTTCTTGGTCTGAGTTGCAGACGACAGTGCCTGACAGAATCAGAAAACCATTACCAAACTATAAAAATGGGATGCATTGCTCCTTGGAGAACTAATGGATGTCCATAGAGCAGTGAGCAATTGCCCTTGATATGGGCCGTGCAGTGTGTGTTCTGTGATTAGAGACACTGTACAGAACTGGCAACGCCGGTGAAAGAAACTGGCTACCTAGTCTGTCTCCACTAATGCCAGTGCTACACAGCACAAAAATCCATGTTTGAAGGTCCTGCTTGTGTGCTTTCCACGGGCATCTGGTTGACTGTTGAGAAAATAGGATGCTGGACTAGATGGGACATTGGCCTGATTCACCAGGCTCCTGCATTCTTACACGCCTAGAACTGGTAATTCCAAAGTTTTAGCACTTGGGGGTTAATACCCTGAGCTCTGGAAGGACAGATCCTGAAGCTGAAGCGCCAGTACTCTGGCCACTTCATGAGAAGAGAAGACTCCCTGGAAAAGACCCTGATGTTGGGAAAGATGGAGGGCACAAGGAGAAGGGGACGACAGAGGACGAGATGGCTGGACAGTGTTCTCGAAGCTACCAGCATGAGTTTGACCAAACTGCGGGAGGCAGTGGAAGACAGGAGTGCCTGGTGTGCTCTGGTCCATGGGGTCACAAAGAGTCGGACACGACTAAACAACAACAACAAAACAACCCTGAGCTCCTTGAATTCATAAAGACCTTTAGCCATTGTATACAGCACTGTGCATGGCACATAATCTGAAATCTCCCAAACAACCTAAACAGCAGTGTGTGTGGTTTCAGTGAAGCCTCTCACAGGCTAACAATAATTTTGCAATATCTATTTGTTTGCAGGTATACAGTTGAGCAGGAGGGAAACAGACACATGCTCAGACCGAACAGTGTGATTGTTTAACATAACACTAATTTCCCCAAAGCAACAGAACATTGGGGCCCTCCATGCATAGCTCCTTCTTGCCAGCCACCTGCGATCTGACTGGCTACATTCAGCCAAATCTGTCATCCCCTCAAGTATTGTGTTGTTTTGCATCACAAACACTGCATTTTATGCCACCACCCACAAACGTTTACTGGTGCATCAAATCAAGGTTAGCTCCCCGCTCCCTCCGTCCAACTCTCCCAACTTTATTTTACCCCTCCAAACCTGTGCCAAAGTTTTGTGTGAGTCCTGCGCCACAAACTCAAGGGTGTGCAAGAGAAATATACCGTGGCTGGCCCTAGCAAACTCCCAGAATCCAACATTATCATATCACTTCCAAATTTACACACAAAGAGTATGCTAGTTTTGTGCAGTTTCGTGTCAGAAACACTGGTTTTGTGATGCCGTCCCCATTTCTGCATGGCGAGTTATCAAGCCAGAATCCCTCTGAGGGAAGGATCCTCCGCAACTACTTCTAACATATTGTCTGCCTTCACTGAGCCAAACAATTGCGGCAACTGCAATTCTGTTTCACACTTAGCAAGGGGTAAGTATACAGTATTGCACAGAGCCAGAATCCATTTTGTGTCGCTGCCTTCGCATTTGCAGGCAGGAGAGGGAGGGTAACCTGTAACTGTGGGAGATCCCTGAATACCCGTCAGATTCTTTAATTAGTCACTGTTTACCCTGGATCACCTTTCATTTTAATTTTGGTAGCAGGAGAATGCAAGGTGTGAGTTCCCATGTGAATGAAATAAATAAGGCACTTATCACATCGCCAGCCTGGGGCTGCAACCGCTTATATATGTGGAGTGTGGGGCCTCTTTAGGCTTTGAAGCCTGGAAACCCAATTATGACTTCAGGGGAACTGTGTGCCCATGCTAGATTTATAAAAGCGGCATTTGAAAAAGCTAAACCTTCAATACCTATCTACATCTAAAAGTAGCTTCTGAATAGCAGGGTGCAAAGTTGTTGTTGTTGTTGTTGTTCTTCTTCTTCTTCTTCTTCTTCTTCTTCTTCTTCTTCTTCTTCTTCTTCCTCTTCTTCTTCTTCTTCTTCCTCTTTTCTACATATTGCTCTGCCAGGGCATTTTCACCACAGCTCACCACCGCCTCCCCTTTTTACCTCCTAGTAAGCACCCCTAAGTGCAAGTAGATAAACAGGTACTGCTTTATAGCGGGAAGATAAAACGGCGTTTCTGTGTGCGGCACTGGTGCTGGCTCGCCAGTTGCAGCTTCGTCACGCTGGCCACGTGACCCGGAAGTGTCTTCGGACGGCGCCGGCTCCCGGCCTCTTGAGCGAGATGAGTGCACAACCCTAGAGTCGGTCACGACTGGCCCATACAGGCAGGGGTACCTTTACCTTTAAGAAGCAGCCACATGGTCAGGTGAGTGTTGCCCCTCCACCCTGCTGACTGCTGATGCTTAGAACTCAATTAGAGTTCTTTGTTAGATCCTCGCCAAAGCTGTGTCAAAGTTTTGTGCGGCAAACCTCCAGGTTTGCAATTACAGTAACGGAGCTTTGCCTTAGCTCTCCACATTCAAGAGAAGGGACATTTGTTTAGAGAGCTCCTGCTCCTGATTAGGATTATAAGTATTAGATATTTATATGTTTGCAGAGTTCTCTAAGCAAATAAAGGCAGGTTCTCCCTGATCTGAGGAATTTGCAACCTAAATCCAGCATGTCAGCTTGTGCACTCTTCTTTTAAAGGTACGGTCCATAAGAGTCTATCCCAGCATGTCTTTAAACCATTCGTTTCATGATTGTAACAGGGGTTCAATGCTTAACTTGTTAAGAAAGGTACTTTAAGCGTGACCTTAGTCTAGGCTGCCGGTGGATAAAATGCAATTATTAATAAAATATCTGTCATTGTATAGTTTGGGTGCAGCAGTTAAAAGCAAAGTCATGGCAGCCTCTCATACTCAAGATGCAATGCCACACAAGTTGTTTTTGGCCAAATTCTTCCTCTTCAAGACATCTTGTTTGAGAGGTGTGTATCATGTTTCATTTTGCTGCAACATGGTGGCTATTTTGCGTTTGTTTTCCTTGCTTGTTTTAGGATTACAGAAGCTGGAGTTAAAAGTGTAACCTCTTTGAGATCCCACAGTGTGGTGGGACATGGCAAGAAAAGGACCTCTGTGATCCTTTACATCTCAATCCTCTCCCTCCCTCTCTTTGTGGGGAGTGATAACTTGCTTCTTGCCGGCTTGCACTTTTGTTTTCTCAGCCTGTCATTTGCTTTAATTCCACTCGCACCACTGAAATGTAGTCTCTCCATCTAACTGATGCACAAAAGGGATTCATAAACATGATGGCGTGATCTACTTTCAGACACATGTTCTTAATTTCAGTTTAGGGCTGTGGGAGGGGTTCAGCGGATGAGACCCATCAGCAGAAGCCCTGAGCGAGGACTTCCACTTGGGCAATGGGGCTTTACCCCCTCCCCACAACCGGCTGTTGTGGGGCAGTTAAGAGAGAACCCACAAACAGCACACAGGGGGAGGAAATGGTAGGTACCTGTAATTCCATGTGGCAAGCTGCAATGCTTGTGCAGATGGAACCTTTGCCATAGCAAGACATTGAATGTCATCCTCTCTCTCTCTCTCTCTCTCTCTCTCTCTCTCTCTCTCTCTCTCTCTCTGTGTGTGTGTGTGTGTGTGTGAGAGAGAGAGAGAGAGAGAGAGAGAGAGAGATTCTCTTAGATTAAAGGCTTCACCAGGGTCCCCAAGGGCTGGTAAATGGCTTTTTCGCGCTCCCTAAATGGCACTAATTCCTGCAACTACCCAGATGCGCTGTTTATCAGTGAACTGTGGGGAGCTGAATTAAGTAGCTGTGTAATAAGTATGCATGGCACATTGCCATTCCCTTTTAGGAAACTTTGCATTTGGGTTTGCCACCCATTAACCAAACAGGAGATGCTGCTGACTTTTGTACCGTTGAATATTTCTACTCTGGGGCATTGCCTATTATTGAGGGAGCTAGCCCTCCTTCTGCCTAGATAAGAACTCCTTACTACTGCAACCTCGCAGTCCATTTCCTGCAGCCCCATTGCACAGGACCAGCCTACAAGCGCGTGGCACTTATCTCCAGGCTGACAGTGTGGATTAAAATACGTCTGGAACAAAAGTGGTTAAACCAGGCTATGTTCCCAGTTCCCAGTCTGGGAAGGGAGTTTGGAAACCTACACACATGACCTTCATTTAAGGAGAGAGAGAGAGAGAGAGAGAGAGAGAGAGAGAGAGAGAGAGAGAGAGAGAGAGAAGGGAATCACCTTTCTCCACCATATAATACCCTTATAAGGCTGTATCATTTCTTGTGAAATGAAATCACTCTGCAGTCCTTTCCCCAATGCAAAAGGCAGCAGAAATTCAGCACTATACAAATGCACCAGTGGAGACAACCCAATGCATCTGCCAGTGTGTTTGTACCTTAATAATAATAATAATAATAATAATAATAATAGTAGTAGTAATTTATACCCCGCCCTCCCCGGCCAAAACCAGGCTCAGAGCAGTTAACATCAAATGTATAACACATTAACATAAAATCCGGCAATCAATTAAAATACATCCTAAAATCAGATCAGGATCAGAATAAAATCCAATCAGATGGCAACCTGCAGATTAGGGCTGGGGACCTTAAATGCTCACCAAGCCCAACTGTTTGTGCTGAACTTAAATGAGCCTGCGACAAAAATTAGGAGGCCACTTTCATGCAAGTTCTTATGAAAGGGGAGAGGGAGTCAGACTGAACCCCGACCAAAGGCCTGGCGGAACAGCTCTGTCTTGCAGGCCCTATGGAAAATGTCACGCAGGGCCCTGGTCTCTTGTAAGAGAGTGTTCCACCAGGCCGGGGCCATGGCCAAAAAGGCCTTGGCCCTGGTCAAGGCCAGTCTAATCTCCTTGAAGCTTAGGACCTCCAAAATGTTATTATTTGTGGACCGTAAGGTCCTCTGTGGGGCATACCAGGAGAGGCGGTCCTGTAGGTATGAGGGTCCTAGGCATATATTCTGTTTTATATATTACAAACTATTGTGTCTTTTTTTAAAAAAAGGACAGATGGGGTGCAAGGGTTAAATGGACAGATTTGGGGCATTTATGGGAGATTATATACACTCATACACACAGTGGGGGATGTGACACATATTTGTCTGGTAGGCGGTTCCAAGTCAAGGTGTGTAGTACCCAAAGTCAGTGAAATTCTTCTGGCACCTGAGAAAGGAAATGCTACACCTCCCCAGCAGTGATACCAGCACCACCACAATAATTAAGAATCTGCTGCACTTTTATGACACCCCTAATTGTCTGTCTGGATATTCACTCGATGGACTGAGTCAAAATGAAGGGAATGAGAGCAATCTGTATGAAAGTTGAAGATAATCAGAAGAGGACATAGAACAGGGGTCAGCAAACCTTTTCAGCAGGGGGCCGGTCCACTGTCCCTCAGACCTTGTGGGGGGCCGGACTATATTTTGAAAAATATATATGAACCAATTCCTTTGCCCCACAAATAACCCAGAGATGCATGTTAAATAAAAGGACACATTCTACTCATGTAAAAACACGCTGATTCCTGGACTGTCCAAGGGCCAGATTTAGAAGGTGATTGGGCCGGATCCGGGCCCCGGGCCTTAGTTTGCCTACCCATGGCCAAGAGTCATCTAAGTAGAAAGAAATCCAGCAAGAAAGCATTACAGTATTGGTGTGAATCCTACTATATGATCCTGATTGGTTCTGGCAGGATGGAAAACACAAACCGTATCAAATCTTTTTTCTTGACAGAACAGACTGGCTTCCGATTGTGTGTGTGTGTGTCTGTGTGACAATACATTTTGTGCACCAATCTCCTCGCTCCACCAAGAGACCCACCGGGCCGCCTCAGGTGTAGCAATGACCTATTTAAATTGCAGCATTAAAATGGATGAGGGTGCTTTCCTTTTTATCTCCTCAAGTTTTTGACTTCTAAAAGAAGTGCAAGGAACATGCTAATTCCAGCAATGTTTGATCAAACTTTGGCAGTGATGAGGATTTAAAGGAGAAACTTAGCACTTTCAAACCACTGACAGAACAACACTTTAATGTTTTGACCTTCACAAGGGGGGGGGAGTGAATGAGTAAAGGTGCTACAGTCCTTTTTTATTTAATTGAAACAGCAGGGGAAAGGCCTGCCCCCCCCCCGCAAATACTCTGCTTATCAGCAAGCACACTGAAAACACTAAACACAATAAGGGTTATAACTGAAGCATATTGGGAGAAGAGAGCAGAGGTCAGGAGATGCGGGTGGTGCTGTGGGTTAAACCAGAGAGCCTAGGACTTGCCGATCAGAAGGTCGGCCATTCGAATCCCTGTGACGGGGTGAGCTCCCGTTGCTCGGTCCCTGCTCCTGCCAACCTAGCAGTTTGAAAGCACATCAAAGTGCAAGTAGATAAATAGGTACCACTCCGACGGGAAGGTACACAGCGTTTCCGTGCGCTGCTCTGGTTCGCCAGAAGCGGCTTAGTCATTCTGGCCACATGATCCGGAAGTTGCACGCCGGCTCCCTCGGCCAATAAAGCGAGATGAGCGCCTCAACCCCAGAGTCAGACAGGACTGAACCTAATGGTCAGGGGTCCCTTTACCTTTTTATTACGCTTTAAATGGCATCCAAAACCTCACCAGTTACAGTATAGTGAGGATTTTGAATAATGCCTTATGAATAGCATTCATTTCGAGAGTAGCAGCCGTTGACCTCTCTGCAAGTGAAATAAGAGCCTGTGTCCGCTGATGTGCATAGGAAAGAAAAAAGTCTGCAGCCTTGAAACTGGGTGGGTGAAGGGAAATGCCCAACCCATCAAGGGTCTTTGGCGATGGTGGCACTGTGGGCTTCCTGTTTCATTGACTCATATAAGGTAGTTGTAGTCTTGGAAGGGACCCTGAGGTAAGGTTACCAAAAAATTTTCAACGAATCTGGGGACACTTTTCAACTTCAACGGATTTTGTCAGGGGACTGATTTGTAAATCCGGGGACTGTCCCCGGGAAACGGGGACGTCTGGTAACCTTACCCTGAGGGTCATCCAGCCCAACCCCTTGCAATGTAGGGTCTTTGGATTTGATATCCCGCTTTATCACTACCCAAAGGAGTCTCAAAGTGGCTGACATTCTCCTTTCCCTTCCTCCCCCACAACAAACACTCTGTGAGGTGAGTGGGGCTGAGAGACTTCAGAGACGTGTGACTGGCCCAAGGTCACCCAGCAGCTTCATGTGGAGGAGCGGAGACACGAACCCGGTTCACCAGATTACAAGTCCACTGCTCTTAACCACTACACCACACTGGCTCCTGGTCTTGGGTGGCGAGGCTTTCTTCCCTGCCCCAGATTGTTTTGTCCCTGACATCAGGCCTGCAGTCTTTCACTTCACAGATATCTCCAGCCACTCATTCAATGCCTTCCCTGGGTCACACAATCAGTACTACTTTTGGATGCTAATGGGGCATTTGAAAAACCACTTAAAGTAGAAGTTTTCAACCCTTTTCGGTCCACAGCTCCCTTGACCAACTACATTCTTTCTGCAGCACCCCTGTGGGGCTCAGAAGCCCAGTTATGTCACCCCTTGCTTGCAGAGCTGACAGTCTCTCACCCTTTTTTGAACACCCTCTCTTGTGGAGTATACTCTCAGCTTCCTCTCCTCTCCCCTCTCCTTGGGAGTCCTGGTAGACTAGTTGGCTGGGCTTCCTCACCCACTTGCTTGCTTACTCCAAGGCTGCCTCAGCTCCTGGCAACCAGTATCCCCTGACCAGCTCCAAATGTACAATTTGCCTGGGGAGCTTGTAGCCAGGGCTGCTGCAACAAACAGCTGTACAAGTCTTTGGGAGCCAGAGACACGAGAGGGCATCAGAGGAGGGAGGGAAGGAAAGAGGGGCAGAGACCAGTGTTGCCTGTGGCATCCCTGACCATCATTCAGAGCCAGTGTGGTGTAGTGGTTAAGAGCGGTAGACTCGTAATCTGGTGAACCGGGTTCGTGTCTCCGCTCCTCCACATGCAGCTTCTGGGTGACCTTGGGCCAGTCACACTTCTCTGAAGTCTCTCAGCCCCACTCACCTCACAGAGTGTTTGTTGTGGGGGAGGAAGGGAAAGGAGAATGTTAACCACTTTGAGACTCCTTCAGGTAGTGATAAAGCGGGATATCAAATCCAAACTCTTCTTCAAGGTGCCATGGCACAGTGGTTGAAAACTACTGACTTAAAGTCTTCCCTGTTGTGCTCAGACATTTTTGTTTACCCTCTATTCAAGTTGAAGGAGGCAGTTGTGGGAAAGAGAATGCCAACCCTCAACAGGCACCCTTTGGGCATTTGCTTCCCCCATCAGCCAGTCTAGGAGTTGCAGAATATCCCTCCTTCCGTGCAAATTTACGGAGAGAGTATTTCTGTTTAAAGGTAAACAATCTGCTGCAGTCCCCCCCCCCTAAATTGTCCACACTAACTTTCAGTTAGGTTTCAGAAGGAGATCTTTCCCAGAATGATCTAGAGATACTTGAGATTGGATTTGGGACAATCTGCAGGCACATCAGATTCTTCACCCCTGAGCTAGGGCCCTTCCCCAAATAGGAACATCAAGCTTTCTCATCAACACAGGTGAACTCTGTGTGTAGACTGGAGCTACCACACCACCTCCCAGGTTCAGGGCTTGGGCAGGGCTTCCCAGAAACAACAGAAGACAACATACGACTCATGGGCATTTGATATAGTGCAAGGGGGGCTTCCAGACCTGCCAATGTCCCAGGCAGGTGCACCTAAGGAAACCTACATATCTCAAAGAAGGCATCTTGTTATGATTTTGAAACAGGGAACTTGGCTTTGTGAGTTTATATCTTTTTATCAGTTGCTCAAGGCATAAGCAAGGCTACCGTTTTAATGTCTCCACAGCTGCTGGCAACCTAGGAAGACGTTTCTGAAATGTGATTGCACTTTTCAGGTTGAGAGAGAAAGAATAAGCAACCCACAGCACCGCGACCCGAGGCACACCGTAATTCTTTTGAAATGTTCTGCCAATTATTTTGAATTGCTTAATACAAAATGCCTCCTATTGACTGGAAGAGTCTAGTCTGTACAAGCTAAACCACTGGTAGAATATGTGATTAATTTTTTTTTTAATGCCTGGGAAGTTATACCACTTGCTGTTCTTTATTGTATGCATACACAAGCAGGTAGATTAGACATAGATGTGCTTCCTAAATAATGCTTTGCACTGTTGTGGGACGGAGCTGTCTAGCAGAGATTATCAGCATTTCTAGACTTTTGGTGAGTCGAGATGAATAAGAGGAGTTGTGATTACCAATTCACATGCATCTTATTTTAACTTGTGGTGTATTTTGTACGTTTTTATTTTATCACAAAGAATCAATCACTATTGGAAAAAGGGCTGAAACAACACATGCACTGAATAATCTGAAATGAATAATCTGAAATTTAAGTGACACTACAGATTTAACTGATAGTAGAATCATAGAACTTGGCAAGATCACTGGGATACTTACTTTAGTGCCAACCTATGCCACATGACTGTGTTTGTTTCATGCATCAGGAATTGGACTATTTGATAGTCACAGCAGATAGCTATCTTATGTAAAAAATACAGCCTAGCACTTCAGGGGCAAAATTTTCATTCTTTCCCCAATTGTAATGTGCATGTAGGTTTTGGAAATGTCAGCAAAAGAGCATTGGTTTCATTAAAATTATAGCCTTGGGCTAATTTATATTTCTTGCTTATATTTTACATGTCATCACCTTGGCTCCAGAAATTAAATAAGCAGTTGTGCTTTGGTCTTGCCATAACCCAGTCATCATTTTAAACTATTTATAGGTCACTTTCTCAATCTGTTCACTTCCCTCTGGGCCTCAGTGTTTGAAACAATTAAAGACGTTTGAGGTGGCAGGAGACTTTTGCATTAGATGGCCAAGAAAATTCTCTCCCAGGAGTCTTGGTGGATGATTGCTGATTCCTCTATTTGCAATTCACACAAATGTGAGTCTTTTTTGGCTAGATCTTGTGTGTGTGTCTTGCTGGAGACTGGATTGTCCATATCTCTAGCATAACTGCCTCAATTGTAAGGTTACGATTTGTGCACCATCCAAAAAGAGAGGGCATATTGGCATAAGATTTGCATGCACTGATTTATATGTGTTGATGCAAATCTAGAAATAACTTTAAACAGAAACACAGTGTATTTGTCCAGAGAAGAGCAGATTGTGCCTGTTTGGTCTGTTATTGAGGTGCAGCTAACTGTTGGCAGGCAACTTTAAGACTCTTGATCTCCCTTCTGATGGTTCTTTATTTTTAAACTCGACTTGGATCAGACAGGCCTTTGCACTTCCAAGCAGAAGACAGTGCTCATCCTAGCATAGGGTTTGCCTCATCTGATGAACTAACAGGACTGTTTGATGGCCACTTCACACATTGCATCCTCTTATATGGGATTTTGTATATAAATTTTTCCTTGGCTCTTTTTGCTGGCCCAGCATGGATAGTTGGCCCCAGTGAATATTTGCCGTTTTCTCCCCTTATGACTTTGATCTATGGGCTACCACTAAAACGAGGCTGCATTTTAAGCTACATTCTAACATATTTTAATCAATTGTTTGTTTGGTTTTGTTTTTTTAAATGTTTTTACTGTATTTCTATTCAGTGTTAGCTGCCCTGAGCCTGGTCTTGGCCAGGGAGGGCGGGGTATAAATAAATTATTATTATTATTATTATTATTATTATTATTATTATTAGGATAAGAATAAAGTATTTTACATAGAATCACAGAGTGACAGCATTGCAGCATGGGAAGATTATCTTGTCCAATCTGCTGCAGGGCAGTAACCTCAACTAGATCATACATGATAGATGATCCAACATACATGATAGATTATCCAACTTCTGCTTAAAAACCTCCAAGGAAGGAGAGTCCACAATCTCCTGAGGGAGACTGTTCCACTGTCAAACAGTTCTTACTGTCAGAAAGTTCTTTCTGATGTTTAGTCGGAATTTCCTTTCTTGTAACTTGAGGCCATTGGTATGGGCCCTACCCTCTGGAGCAGGAGAAAATAACCTTGCGCCATCCTCCATGTGACAGCCCTTGAGATATTTGAAGATGGCTATCATATCTCCTCCCACTCTTCTCTTTATCAGGCAAAACATAGCCAGTTCCCTCAACCATTCCTCATAAGGCTTGGTGTGGCGATCACACAGGGTCCCTGGACGTTTAACGGTTTCTTGATCCCTGTGCCACCACTGTGCTCGCTTCCCTGCTGCCACCAACCCGTTACTCTCGGGTAAAACACTGAGTACAGACAGTTGTTAAAACTGAACCAAATAAACAAGTTTATTTTATAAGCATTAACAAGTTTATGGCTTCTCAGATAATATTCCTGTTAGTTTCTTAACTTTAGTTTCTTTACCGGCCTATACCTTCCTAATACCTTCTGACTGATTATCTCAACTCTTTGACTGACTCCTCTTAACAGATTCTCTCACTCTCTCACATCAGACTAGCCCAACCCACAGACTTATCCTCTCTGTCTCTTCTCTAACTCCAGACTGACTTCTCAACCACCCTAACTCTAACTCCTCCCCTTGGGTTCCTATTGGTTAATCATTTTACACTTAGTTAAGTGACCCAGTATGATGTCACACACCTAGGAGGGCAAACGCCACACTTGGTTTCCAGACCCTTGGTCATCTTGGCTTCCCTCCTCTGCACACATCCCAGCTTATCAATATTGTGGTGCCTGGGCATCTACAGCAAACTTTCTGAAGCACATTTGTGAAAAACAGATGTGTATGAGAATACGCCTGTATCACAGAAATATAAAGAGCTGCAGCTCTCTTTTAGCAAAACCAGATTTGCTCCTGCAAAATGTTGGAAAGAGCTCTTGCTAAATGGCTTGTTGAATCTCTTGACCAGAGCCTGAAGCATCTATAAACATTTCTGCTAGTGACACCAGGATGCTGTCTTTGCCAAGGCCTTCATCAGGGGTTGCAAGGAAGTCATGATGAGTTAATTTGCAGCCATGAAGAAACTCTTTGGATTCCCCCGCTGCGTTTGTTGGGGGGAAGCCTCCCTCGTTCTTTTGATGCTTTCATACAATCATAGATTTGCAGAGTTGGACCAAACCCCGGGGGTCATCTAGTCCCACCCCCTGAAATACAGGAATCTTAACTAAAACATCCTTGACTGGTGGCCATCCCACCCCTGCTTAAAAAACTCAAATGAAGGAGGTTTTTGAGTCATTAAATCATCAAAGCATTTGTTTCATTAAGTCAGCTCATCTACAGCTTTTTAAAACTTTATGCAGAACGCTTCTTATCTGATGTTTCCTTGTAAGGATGGAGCCGCCAGCATGCCTCAAGTAAGCGGTATTCAAAAACTGAATATTCTGCTTACAATGCTTGGCCTCAAAAAGTCACAGCTCATAAGAGAAGAAAGGAATATTCTTCCAGGAAACTGGAAGGGTGATTAATATTCCATAGCTCAGTTTATTTCTACCAGGCTGTGCTTTAGTGGGAAGTCCCAGAATGTCCTGCTTGTCTTTAGGATGTCCCTGTTTTCATCAGAGAAACGTTGGAGGGTGTGCCATTTCATATTCCTAAAACTAAGCAAAGGCGATGTCTTGCTACAGGTCTTTGTAACCTGCTCCAGGAGGCCTTTTTATTTATATTTTTGCTGAAGAGTAGGACAAAAATGCTATAAATAATTAGACATTAATTATTATTTTTTAAAAATTGCAGATTAATCTTGTTCTCATTCTTTTGGTGTGTATTTTTTTTTAAATATCTCGATGTAATTAGATTTCCCACTTCCTCCATTATATGCTGCCATAGACCTTTTCCCCCCCTCCTGAAAGATTTGTTGCTGTGTTGCACAGACCTCACCCTTGGGATCCATTCATATGCCTTTGAAGATGTCCTGTTTCTATTTATCAGACTCTCTGCAGCGTTGTCTCGGGAGATTACATTCCACTCTGTCTTTTGACTTCCTTCCCTGATGAAACTCAGGGACTGTTATTTGTCTCTTTTTATGATCTCACTATTAGTAAATCTAACTAAATAAAATGTGATTCATTGGTGCTCATAAATTCCCGTCCCCTTTCCTATGTCCTCTGTGCTACTCACAGCAAACAGAAGCATTTTAAAATGCAATATGGCAACTCATCCGTTTTCAGCGAAACCTCTAAATTCATCTTTACCGAACTTACAATAACTAAAGTACACAGTGCAGCGGTGTTATGCAAGTGGGATGTTGGAGCCAAAGTCCAGGACCACCCATCAGAATGAGCAGAAGCCCATCATAATAGATTATCCTCCACCAGGGCCAGGGCCTTCTCAGTGATGGCTCCGACCTGGTGGAATGCTCTGCCCATGAGACCAGGGCCCTGCAGGATTTAACTTCCTTCCACAGGGCCTGTAAGACAGAGCTATTCCACCTGGCTTTCAAATTGAACTTAGCCTGATCTTTTATTCCCCTTCCTTCTTTTCCTGTCCCCTTTTTATGAAGATTACCCACTCTGGGATCCCACAGGTAATTCTCCCCTGGTCTCCTCACTGGCCCAAATAGGACCAATTTAGCCAGCTAGCCCTGGTGATCATCTAATGTTTATTAGATGGATTTCCCCCCTAAATTGATTTTTTAATTCTGAATTTATTGTTATTCACATTTTATACTGTATTTTATGCTGTTTTGGTTACATCAATTAAGTGTTTTAAATTTGTTGTTAGCTGCCCTGAGCCCGGTTTTCTGAACCGGAAAGGGTGGGGTATAAATTATTATTATTATTATTATTATTATTATTATTATTATTATTATTATTATAGTGGTACCTTAGGTTACATATGCTTCAGGTTACAGACTCTGCTAACCCAGAAATAGCGCTTCAGGTTAAGAACTTTGATTCAGGTTGAGAACAGAAATCGTGCTCTGGCGGAACGGCAGCAGTGGGAGGCCCCATTAGCTAAAGTGGTGCTTCAGGTTAAGAACAGTTTCAGGTTAAGTACGGACCTCTGGAACAACTTAAGTACTTAACCCAAGGTACCACTGTATTATTTACAACCGAGTTGGATTGCCACATTTTGAAGGAATTGAAGTAATGCATATTACCATCTCAAGAGATGGGGGCATGTAAGATCATTTGATGTCAGCGAAATAAGACTGATTTCCATTTAAAGAAACCCCTCAAGAGAATGTTAAGTCTAAAATGACCTACTGCTCCACTGAGAGTATAGCTTCAATTGAATGCATCTTTTACACCCATGCTTAGATATTGGCACACCACCCCAATATCTGGCCTGTGAGAGATTCCAGGATTTTCTTACCCAGGGTTTGGTTTTCCTTGGAATGAGGGACAGTGGAGGTTATGGCTTATTAAGACATAGATGCAACCTGAGCCTATCATGGTAGGTTTCACAGTCTTAGCACCTTAAAACGGTCTTGCTTCTCCCATAGCCAAAGCCTTGGATTCAAACACAACTTAAACATAGCTGTCAAACATTGTTCTGACTCTCCAGCTCACTGCTTTAACTTCTAGGTCACATCACTGCAAAACTCTCCTCCAAACTCTGGCTTTGTCTGTTGAGGGAGGGGCCCATTTGCCATACCCCTTAATCCCCCATCACCTTACCAGGAGGCCAATTTGGCTATTTCCAGGAATTAGAAGGCTTGATTAGATTTTCACACTTGGTGGGTCCAGGTATTAGAGGTGCCTGTCATACAGTTTAACACTCCAGGCTCAATACTATGTATGCTTTCAATCTGTTCCCCAAACTGTGGACAGTTATCCTTCCTACAAACGTAGGAAATCCCAGTTAATACTGCTTCCCAGAATCCTGTGCTCCTATTTGCACCATCAGTCAAGGTTCAGGGGTGGGACCATACTTTCTGGGAAACTGTGGTACTCCAGAAATTTGGATGATTTAAGTCCCAATATCCTCAGTGTGAGGGTTAGGCTGTTAGTGGCTTAAACTGGAGTTTGTGGCAATTTCAAATATAAATTATCCTAATAAATAATTGTGTACAATCATATATTTTCTTTCTGTGTATTCTTACATTTCCATAGGGTGAGCCGTGTTCAGTGTCGATAATTTTAAGTGTTAGGAAAATAGCACAGATATTTGGATAAGAGAATGAAACATTTTTTTAGTCAGAAGATGGGTGTTGATGTGAAGACTCCAGACCTCCCAAAGAGAGAGATCTGGCATAATATATTACAATTCCTCAAGTGCTGTTTTGTAAATATGTAGGCGCCAATAGGTATCATGACTGAACTGAGGGCGGGAGGATGTGTTGCAGTGTGTAGTAAACAGACAGTTAATTGTTAAAAGGTTGTGGGGGGGGGGAATAAGGAGGAGAACAAAATAAATAGTAATAATAATAACAACAAGAATAGAATGGGGAAAGAAGTCACCCCATTGGCCATGGTTGCAGTGGAACATCCTATCAGCAAGCAACATTCTGAAGAGCTGTGCCTTCTGCTTCCTTTCATAGCTTTTAGAGAAGTAGCTTTATAGAAAAAATGCGTGCTAAATTAACAGAGGAAGTTGCCAACTGATGGGCTGGTCCTGGCATAGGCAAACTCGACTCTCCAGATGTTTTGGGACTACAACTCCCATCATCCCTAGCTAACAGGGCCAGTGGTCAGGGATGATGGGAATTGTAGTCTCAAAACATCTGGAAGGCCGAGTCTGTCTATGCCTGGCGCGAAATGCACATCGAACACATATGAAAATAGAAATCCAAAACACAGAAAAGAACAGACGAATGTTTCCATTTAGGAAGGAATGGATTGAGCCCAATGAGGGCCCTTATGTATGCCTCCTTTCCCCTTACTTACTGGGGCACAGTAGGAGTGGCGAGAGTTTGTGGTAGAACCCACAGCAGAGCTTCTGATATGCAGCCTCAAGCGCGTTCACAGCATCCAGGCACAGTAAAAGCTATGGAAACTATATCCCACATGCTTTTCAGCTTATTTGGAACTGATGCTGCCATGAGCATTCTCTAGAATACTGGGAACCATGGGGAAAATAGTCCCCATGGTTCCTGACAGCCTTAGCTGTTTGAAGGCTTGCAGCAGCAACTGGAATCTAAAGTGCAATACTTTAGTACCACTATGGGACTATCTTGGCCACCCCATCACTGACCAAGGTATGTTTGGGAAAGGCAAAACCATACCAGGACGTGCATCTTTTGTGAAAGTTACTAATGAGAAATCCAATGTAGATAAGGACACATATACGTATATACACACATGCATTCTTTAATAGCTTTTAAAAATTCAGTTTACAGATGTACTGTAATACAAAAATGGATTTAGTTCGCATAACCTGTAAAAATGTCACGAGTGTAGCTACTTTCCTCTGCAATATCCCGGGGTATGCAATTAGTATGCAAAATACAAGAATTTTGGGTCCCGAAATGCGTTCCTTTTATTCATAAGCCATGATTGCATGCCAGATGGCATAAGCTGGCCCAGTAAGAGAAACAATGTGTTATTTTAAGAAACAGCCATATTTAGTCCTGCAATAAGTGGCTGCAATTCCCAGTGGGAAATGCATTTCTTTTCCTCTGGATGACAGATCTGGATTATGTTTCAAGTCCTTTTGTAATTACTTCTGAGTAATTTGGACAGTGCGTGCAGCCCCTGTGTGTATCCTGCTCAGTGGGAGATGATTAACCTCTTTTCTTCTTCTCTGATGGAAAGAGGATGAAATGAGTTCAAAAGAACGATTTCCCCTCCATTCTGTTCATAAATTCATTATAAAGGAAGTCTCAGGCTTGAGCTGAGACATTGGTGGAGGAATGACTAATGTTCTCTGCTGCAGCATTTAAACTTTAAAAAATAAAAGCTGGATTCAGTCAAATGCCTCAGACAATTACGCAGGGACCAAGAATACCAATGGCTATTAGATGGGTTGGCTACACTGAACAAGGGCAATTTAAATCTTAAAGCCTTCCAGAAGAAGGTCGGGCAGAGAAGAGAAACTTTTAAGAGCTGATGGTCGTGAGCCATTGTTGCTTATAGCACATATACTCATTCCACGATTGTCTGAGATCCCTTAACATTTTCTTCATTGCCTCCATAGCACCCTTAATGCCTCTTCCACATTCCAGCAGGTTTTCCAGCACATTGTCTGTTGCAAAATTGTGGGATCAGTTTCAGTTGATTTGGCCTGATGAAACAGACAAGGCGCATGCGATGACTCAACTACCAACGTGCTCCCTCAACCGTTATTCCTCTTGGCATACTAAAGATTGCTGAGGGGTATCACCAGGTGGAGTGACTGCCAGTCAACGGTGATGACGTTGATGGGTGGAGAATGTTGATGGGCGGGTGGATCAATGGCCTGACATGCTATGTTAGATCACACTCCTTGTTGATATACTTAGTTAGCCGCAGTTCAATTTTAGTTTTAATTTCATAGGTTGGAACACTCTGAAAGGCTACATCACACTTTATAGTTTTTGGAGTACACCTTAAAATGTAATGTAAAGATGATATATTTGTGGTCATTCATCAGATTGGCTGCTGCAGCTCTCTGGCAAAGTGTACACTCAGTGATAAGTCCAGGTGTTAGTGGTGGTTATATTTATTACCTGCCCTTTACTGGAAAGTCCCAGTGTGGGTTTACAGTAATATAAAACACAGCATTAAAACCAGCTCAAAACATTACAATCACAGAAATGCCGTTTACCTCCCCGCCAGAGCGGTACCTATTTATCTACTTGCACTTTGAGGTGCTTTTGAACCCTGGCAGGAGCTGGGACAGAGCAACAGGAACTCACCCCGTCACGGGGATTTGAACCACCGACCTTCTGATCGGCAAGTCCAAGAGGCTCAGTGGTTTTGACCACAGCGCCACCCGCGTCCTTCCCATACAGTAGAGCAGGCTCAGCCCAAGGTTGCCCAGCGAACATCATGGCTGAGTTGAGATTCACCCAGGTCCTAGTTCAATGTTCTAACGACTACACCAGTCAAACTATACCAAGCAAAATCCCCATAACAAAACAGGGACTTCATACTCTGACCTCTTCTCATCTTCTTATCCCCCTAGAGCATAAATAGGAGGGAATTACTTGCACAATGCATGCACTGTGAATTTGTCACCTCTGTACTAACTAACCAAAATGAGGAATAAGCTTCACAACAAATGAGGATGCCATGAGAAGGGAGGTGAGTCAACAGTTCAGGGCTACAGTTTACATGATAAATGTTAGCGAAGGAGCTTTGCCAATTAGTCTGTTTGCTCTTATCTCAAACCTTCCCACTGACTTCCTCTGCAAACCTTGTCTGCACACTCTCCCAGCTCCTTTGTAATCCTCCATGAAATTTACTATTCTCTACCAACTTGTAGTTTCTCCTGACACCTTTTTATCCCTTACTCATCCTTGTTTGCTATCCAAGCTGCTTAGGAGATTACGAGTGCAGATAGAAATGTTTTCTCTTTGCTTCATGCAGTGGATCTTGAAGGCATGCGCTGTCAGGAGTATACATGCTGGAACTCAACATGAGGTTGTTACGGTAAGTTGCCGGGCGACTCAGGGCAGCCCTGAACAGAGACTGGTTTGACAACAGCTGTGTTCACTGCCTGTGGAGGTGCTAAAAACTATGGCAAGCTCCCTAGCTGGTTTGGGGTTCTGGTGCAGGCCAAATAAATGCACCCTTGGCTCTCTCGTTCTCTTAAGAGTCAGGTAGATGGCTAGAACAGCTTGGAAGGGCCCTCGCACAACGTGTGTGTGTGTGTGTGTTTGTGTGTGCAACAGTAGGAGCCTGGCTGAAAAGCTTAAAGTCCGTGACAACCACAAGGGAGAGGGACTGAAGAAAAGAAGATACAAATTGGCCTTGCCACGTAGCGTGACCAATTGCAGCTGGGAGCTAGGTGGAGTCATCGATCTGAAGACAAGTGTAGACTCGCACATGCTGACCAGCTTCCATTTTGACTTGAAATGTTTGTTTTGGGCTTCTCGAAAGTATGTAAAGGCAAGAATCAGGCAGGGGGAGCGCCAGCCCGCAATAGCACCCACCTGAGAGGTGCTGGAACTGCGCTCTGGTACGCCCTGGCTGAAAAAAAGCACTGCATGCACTTATGATCTGTTAAAAATACCAAGTCTGTTCAATGCACCTAGTTGGGAGAAGGCTAGGCACATAGGAAGCGGCATTATATAGCATTAGGTCATTGGTCTGTCTGTACAGGGGTACTTCGGGTTAAGTACTTAATTCGTTCCAGAGGTCCGTTCTTAACCTGAAACTATTCTTAACCTGAAGCACCACTTTAGCTAACAGGGCCTCCCGCGCCACCACTGCGTGATTTCTGTTCTCATCCTGAAGCAAAGTTCTTAACCCGAGGTATTATTTCTGGGTTAGCGGAGTCTGTAACCTGAAGTGTATGTAACCCAAGGTACCACTGTATTGTCTATGTTGATTGGCTGCAGTTCTCCAAGCTTCAGATAGGAGTCATTCCATACCTACCTGGAGATAACAGGTGTTGAATTGAGACCTTGTGCATGCTAGGCATCTGCCCCACAGACCTATGGTTCTGCCCCATACATTCATTCTACAAACCATTTTGGCGAATGGCTGTGCAATGTGGTTTAAGGAATTAAATGGAGTTTATCATGGAGTAGGAGCTTCGTAGGAAGCTGTGATCAATTACATCTGCCTGGTGAATATGCCTGGATGATCTCTGTGTTCTCTATACATGGATTTTGTCAAATTGTCTTACATTTTTACATGTACACAAAGAACGTCTCCCATGCATGTATGCAGAAAAAAAACATACTGCACAAAGCTGCCCATATTCTCATGGAGTTTAAAGAGGAAGGAAGCCTGCTCCATCATTAGCTTGTCACATAAATAAAGAATTGCACAGCACACTGTGAAGTGGATTACATTTGTGGATTAGCAGCCTTAACAGTATAGCTTTTATGCTTGTTTAATGACTTCTTGCTATGTTAGCAGCCTTTTGTGTGGGTCAGGAACCAACCCTGATGTCAATGAAGTGATGATGCAACTTTTTATAATGGAAAAATATATTTGTTTCACAAAGCCGTTTAGGCACTAAGCAAAAAGTAAAACAACAACACACACCTTTTAGGTTTCTCCTAAGCACTGAGGAGATTTGAAAGAAATGCGTATTTTCCAAATTCATTATATACATTATATACAACCACAACAAACAAAACAGCCCAATGAGACATACGATATTATCAGAACATCTAAGGGGGGGGGAGGAGACTTCAGATATTGAAGTCAGAATATCTCTACCTAGTGACTCACAAGTACATTTTCCTTAGATACATACTATTACTTACATACATTTTTAAATTAGAAATTAAAGTGCTAGCTTAGTTTCCCAGCACTGGAATAAATTACAGCAAGATACATTTCATCCTTGCCCCCATGCAGATATATTTACACATACAGACTTCCTATTTAACAAGATTCCCAATCATTTCAATGGCAGGAGAGGATCTGTGTACATAAAGTAATTTATGTGCAGAGCAGTTCCCTCCATTGAAATGTATGTGGACCAGATAGGAACTTCTGCATTAAGATCAGATCAAATACTTGAGGCAATGGGGTGAATCATTAAAAGAAACCCCCTTGCCCAGTGCCTCTGATGACCCTTCTCTCTGAAGTGCCTGCATTTTCAAGGACTAACGACAAAAGACACACAAAATTGCTCACTAGGTGCTTATTTCACTTTCTGTAACAAGGTTAGCTTTTCTTTGGTGCAATATGGCAAGCATTTGGAAGAGCTTATTTGCTTGATGGACTCAAGTAGAGAAGTAAAAGAAATTTCACTTTATTCCATTTCTTGCGGTACTTGCCCGAGAACTAGTGCTATAAAAACCAGAACAAAACAAAGATGACAACAACAACAACAACAACAACAACATGTGACTAAGTTTTCAGCTTTCAACAAGGGCCCTACCCTCCATTATACCAAACACCACATATTAACATGGATGTAAGAGAATTGATGCTTTTGAATTATGGTGCTGGAGGAGACTCTTGAGAGTCCCATGGACTGCAAGAAGATCAAACCTATCTGTCAGGGTTTCAGTGAGAGAAGAGCAGATGGGGGAGGAGACAGAGAGCGAGGGGGAAGAATCCCAGAGAGATGAGGAGGAGGATGACGATGACCAAAGGTCGTCCATGAGTCTGTCCAGTGAGTCAGAGGACTCCCAAAAGGGGGCCCCCCTGGTCAGACCAAGGGGAGGCCAAGGGGGAAGCAGTCAGGAGCAGGGGAGCGAAGGGAGAACCCCCAGTGGGAGTTGGACACCGGAGCCGGCTTCTCAGCCGGAACGGAGTGAAGGGGGTGGAGTTACCAGTGTGTCAGAGGGAGCAGAGCAAGAAGGAGACAGGGGGAGGAGATCGGAGCAGGACGCTCTGCCAGAAAGGGCGGAGAGTAGCACCGGGAGCAGTGTAGCGGTCGAGAGAAAGGTCAGAAGCAACGTACGCGCGCCAAGTTCAAATGTGGAGGCGCGCGGAAGTGAGGAGAGCCCTGGGGAGGAGCCCGGCCCCAAAGCACGAAGGAGGGGGGCAGAGGCGTCAGAGGATTCAGCCTCGGGCGAGTCCCGGCGGGGGGAACCCAGGGGGGCAGAAAGACCCTGCGGAAAAGGAAGGAGAGGAAGAGGTGGTCCAGCACAAGCCTCTTAAACTGGTGTAGAGGCGGTACGGATTCAGAGGGGACTTCAGCGGTCTAATGTTACAGACGTAGAGCCACGGAGATGGAATGTAAAAGGAGCAATGATCTTCAATAAAGACTTTTGTAAATAAACTGGATTGGACTTGGGTCTCTTGTGAGCTGGGACCAACGGGTGGCTCTGACACTATCCATTCTTAAGGAAATCAGCCCTGAGTGCTCACTGGAAGGACAGATCCTGAAGCTGAGTCTCCAGTATTTTGGCCACCTCATGAGAAGAGAAGACTCCCTGGAAAAGACCCTGATGCTGGGAAAGATGGAGGGCACAAGGAGAAGGGGACGACAGAGGACGAGATGGTTGGACAGTGTTCTCGAAGCTACCAACATCAGTTTGACCAAACTACGGGAAGCAGTGGAAGACAGGAGTGCCTGGCGCGCTCTGGTCCATAGGGTCACCAAGAGTTGGACATCACTAAACAACAAGAGAATGCAGGGTGGAATCATAGGCACCAACTCCTAGGGGCAGGTTGTCCTCGCCCCTCTCGATATTTGTTGGCAGTGGGCTGAGTCCCCCCCCCCCCCATGTTGAGTGGGCGGAGGAGGCCGAGCATGGAGATAAGCACAGCAAAGCATCAGTGGCCGGCTTCTCCTGAGCGCAAGAGAGGAGGAGCCACCGGCTATTGAAGCCGCATGGTCCTGCGCTCTGGGCTCAGCCTCCTCCCAATGAATTGCACATTGTGTGTGTGATGTCACAGGGACATGTGATGCTGGGCTCCCTCATTGTTGGGAGCAATATTGGGTGGAATTCAGCATTGAGCTAATTTGGGAATGTGTATGCAGATGAAGCTTGATTCTGCAACTGGACTCCCCTGTTTTCCTCTCCCGACGCACCCACTAAACTTGTTTTTGGGTTTCCCCTCAACCCTCCAGAACAGATTTAGGGGCTACGCCATGGAGGAGGGGGCAGGACAGTTCAGCTAAGCTAGGGAACTGCGTTCTGTGCGCGCACGACAACTTCATTGAATCTCGCCAATCTGGTGTTTCTTCCTTAGGTGAAGAATTCACAAGGGAATCTCTGACTAAAGAAAAGTGACTGAAGCATGCAGAAGCACAGGTGCTGGAATATTATATATATATTTTAAAACAACCCCAATAATAATTCATTTTTAAACAGAGGACAAGCTCTATAGGGTCAGACCAAAGGCCTACCTTGCACATCTGTTCCCCAGAGTGGATAACCAAATACCTCTCCGGGAAGCCCCAAAGAATGACCTGAAAGCAATAGCCCTCTCCTCCTGTTGTTCCCCCTAGCAACTAGTTCCTTGTTATCCCTGAACCTGGAGGTGGCATATAGCCATCACCATTTAGGGCCTCTTGGGAACAAGGGACACCATCATATTTTATGCAGCTGAGATATTTGGGCGTCAGTGATATTTTGGCATCTAAAGCAGGGCTGTAGAACTACAGCTCCCATCGTGACCACCTGTGACCATTGGCCGTGCAGGTTGGGGCTGCTGGGAGTTTGGAGTCCAGCAACATATGGAGGACTATAGGTTTGCCACCCCAGTTCCAAAATAAAATGATGGTTGGATCTCAGAACCCTATTCCTAAGTGGCCTCAATAGTGTACCTCGCTGACAAGAATTAGAAACCCAAGGCCAATGGCAAGCCCACTCCTACTTTCTCAGGCTAAGTACACTGAGAAAGAACAGTACTTGCTCTCAAGTACTCGAGTAGAGGATTGCAGCCGCACCCTTTTACTAAAATGGTAGAATTGTGGGTCATTGTTATCCAGGCATAACAATGTATATTGATCGCATAACAGGAACTGCTCTCTGTACTTCCAGTTTGACCATGCCAGCCGTGGAATGACTGATGGGCACAATCTGAGGAATGTTCAAACATTTCCCCCTTTCTTTGCTAATAAAGCTAACCTGAAACTTTATGGCACATCAGCAGGTCAATTAATCCAGCAATTGTGACTGCAGCGATTGGTTACTAAGCATCCCTCTTTTTTCTTTCTTTAAGAATATTTGTTATACATAATATCAGTCTTCCTTCCACTCCCAGATTCCACTTGCAGATTCTTGTTATGAGTGTGTGTGTGTGTGTGTGTGTGTGTGTGAGAGAGAGAGAGAGAGAGAGAGAGAATGAGTGAAATACCATATTTTTCTGTGTATAAGACTAGGTCCCCCCCCCTAAAAAATAATGTCAAAAATTTGGGGGTGTCTTATACATGGATACATCTCCCCCCCCCATTTTCTTAAATCTGAGTCCCCCCAAATATGGGACATCTTATACACAGGGGTGTATTATAGACGGGAAAATACGGTAAAAGGGGAAGGCATGTTTGCACCTGCTTGTTATTGCAGAAACGACAGCCATTCCCAAGTGGCAAAGGAGCAAACCCTGTTTGGAAAACCACTCAAAAGTGATCTTCTCACAGACGTGGCAAGCACCTTAGACAGTGATGTGCCTCCAGGCCTGTCTAGATCATCCATTTTACCTTGCAGTCTAGCCAAGTTGTTTTTTTAATAAAATAAAAAAAGCAATGTCATGGAGCACAGTTCCATGTACTGTTTGGTAACATACCGTAATATGGCTCGATACTGTACACAAGTGGAAAGTGCTACCATACACACAAGGAAGGGTAGTGGCGGTGGAGCTGTTGATTTGCTTGTCTGGCTACATCCCTTTGGGGATTTCCTCTCAGCCTTTGGGACAGGGACATGAGGAAACCACAGTTAAAAGAGAGGCTGGGAAAGGAGAGAATCTGGCTTGTAGGGTCAGTAGGGAAAGCACAAGTTTTCTATGCAGAAGGTCGCCTTCAATCCACATTATCTCTAGGCAGAGTTGAGAATGGTTCTTGCCTGAAACTTCGAGAAGCTGTTGAGCTAAGGGGACCAGTGGTTTGATTCAGTGTAAGGCAACTTCTAATGCAACCCTGTCCAATGCATTTTTCTGGTACCCAGATTAAGTTTTCCTGGAGAAAACTCTTAAAAACACACACATACACCTATGAACACTGGATTCCAGGTGTTGCATGAAAAACAAGCAGTATGTGGGAGATCCCTCATGTGAAGAAAGAATGGATAAAGCGTATACACTTGAGAGACATTGTTTAGGAAAGCTGTTTCCCGTTACAAATGAAGGTGAAGGCTTTGTCACCAGAATCCCAGCTTCAGGGAAACTTCACGCCAAAGGTCATTCCAATGCAGAAAATCAAAGTGAACATTGGGCAGGTGCACATATGCCTATTTTGTCAGATGTGCGCATTATGTGTTTATTCGTTAGGAAACCACCGCTCAGTGCAGTTTCCTACAGCATAAACACAGGGCACACATGGCATTATGTTCCTCACACCTAACAGCGCACATGCAATTTGCTATTACAGAAGTGATACTAATCTAGGACATTGTCTTCTGTGAAAAGACACTCAGAGGTTACCAGCTCTCGGTTTCTGCTTCGCTAGAAGATTGAGCATCAGATAAATTCCATGTGCAGACCAGCATCTCTGTTCCCCTTCAGTATGTTGGTATTTTGAGGCAACGACTTCAGATTCTTCACCCTTTAGCTATGGCTGTTCCTTCTTTTCCAGGTCCTGGTATTGATTCCCATTTCAATTTGCAGTTCAGTCGTCTCATGGGACTCACTTGTGCAGGTGAGGAACCATGATAGAAATGGTTGCCACAAGTCCGTATTCCACCATTTTGCCACAAGTCCATGTTCCCAGCCTCCATCTCAGGGGAATTCCTCCATTCTAAGAAAAGAAGGGGAAAGTGTTATTGAAATACTATGAAACACTTCATGCTGCCATTGAGCTAATATATATTTTTTATCCAGCTGTATAATGAGTACTGGAATAGTATTTTAAAGTTTGACTGCATTGGTGGTTTACTATATAAGAAGATCGCTGCTGGATCACACCAAGAGCTTCTCTTGTCTAGCATTCTTACCTCACAACGGCCAACCAGATGCCTATGGAAAAACCCACACATAGGCTCTGAGTGCAACAGCAGTCTCCTCACTTGTACTGGTAATTCCAAGCAATTGTTATTCAGGCACATACTGCCACTGATACTGAAGGCAAAAAAACACTTGAGGGCATGAAGCGAGGCTGGCAAGTGGTGTGCCAAGGGCCAGATAGAGGCCTGGAGGGCCACATTTGGCTCCTCGGGCTCTAGACTCCCCACTGCATGGCACTGCCTGTTGTAACAAAACATGCCTCCTTTAAAAACGACAGCACATACCTAAAGGCTTAAATGATAGAAATGGCTCCTTAACTAGTAACTCCTTGAGCTAAATTAGATTTCCTGCACTGCACACAGGTCTGCTTTATTTATTCATGCCGTGTTTTACAAGTCATACTAGAACCCCATGAAAAATTAAGCTGGGGATATAAAAGATTCATGGCTTAAGCTCCTGACCCATTAAAAGCTCAGAGCTTTGTGCAAAAGCAGTTCTCTCGGGGCACCTTAGCATACAGTCGAGTAACTACATGCATGCCCTGTTCAACTGCTCCCCTCTTTTCTTTGTCCGCTGAGGGACTGTGACATTTGTTGGTGGCCATGTAAGCAGCTCACCAGTCAACACTTCCTGAGTCTTGGCCACTGAGCTTTCATAAGCCTACGAAACTCTCCTGCCCCCAAAGCTGAAGAGGGGCCCATTTGCTCACAACTTGCTTTGCCTCCTTTCGCCCCTGCGTTATCCCTCAGTTTTATTTTTAATTTTTTAAAGCAAACGTTTAGACGACAAACGCGGCAAAGCCCGGTTAAGCACAGCTCTGAAAAAGCAGCGGGGACCAAGTGAAACTCCGTAGGCACTTCCTAGCAATCGTCTGGGGATAATTGCTGTCAACCAGAACTCAGCCTTATAGGCCCCGATAGAAAAGCTCCCCTAACTGCTAGTTATTTGTTCTCTTGCAAATAGAGGCTTAGCATCCGCGTGGGTGGGATGTGCCTGGATTTTCAGCAATTATGGGTTGCATTCTCAGCAGGTGCAGCAAGGCAACCTCCCTTGGTTTAAATCACCAGCGCTTCGCTCGAAGACCTGAATGTTTTATCGTTAACGTTAAACTCATGCCAATATGTGCTGTGTTTCTCAGGTTGCTGGAATGATTCTGATTTTGTTGTGAAAATCATTCTTCCTATTCCTGCCTGGCAAGACTCCTGGGCAGTTAAGAGAAGAGGCAGAAATTTAACAGGCTGTGTAGAGGGGGAAAGGTGGCAAATCCAGCGAGATTTACTGGATAACTACTTGACCCAGTGGTATTTTACTGTGACGCACATATATTTACATGGTAAGCTAATCGTCTGTGAGATGTATTTTTCAAGTGGAAACTATTTTTCATATATCAGGAACAATCAGAAATCATGGGAAGCAGGAGAGAGGTAAAATTCTCCTCACCACCTGGTGAATTTATGTGCAAGTGCCAAACTTTTAACCACTGCCTTTCTTCTAGAAAAAAAATGGTGCTGGAACTGCGTACTCTTGAGTACCCCCAGGGGAAAAAACCACTGGTTGTATTTTTGTACAGGGCAGCTTCAAAGACTGTTTGTGCAGACATCATGTTAGAGAGATCTTAAACGTGGTTAAAAGATTGGTAGCAGGCAGCAACTCACTCCCTCTCTTCCTTTGGCAGCATTACTGATAGTGTGGTCGCCATGGAGTGGAGTAGCTTGGGGAGCAGGTGGCTCTGTGGTCTAAACCACTGAGCCTCTTGGGCTTGTCGATCAGAAGGTTGGTGGTTCGAATCTGTGTGCTGGGCTGAGCTCCTGTGGCTCTGTCCCAGCTCCTGCCAACCTAGCAGTTCAAAAGCACACCAGTGCAAGTAGATAAATAGGTACTGTCCAGCGGGAAGGTAAACAACGTTTTCTGTTCTGTTGTGCCAGAAGCGGTTTAGTCATGCTGGCCACATGACCCAGAAAGCTGTCTATGGACAAACGCCGGCTCTCTCGGTCTGAAAGCGAGATGAGCACCGCAACCCCATAGTCATCCTTTAATGAACTTAACCGTCCAGGGGTCCTTTGCTGTTTTACCTTAGCGTTCGTGCAACAGCGCTAACTGTGGATAACAGTAACTAGGGACTGGCATCAGCTGTATTGCAAGCCAGTTCCAACTCTGGTTGAAAGCTAAAATTCTGCAGGATTTCAGTCAGGGGCCATTCCCAGCCCTACCTGAGGATATCTGGTATCAAACCTAGAAGCTCCTGCAGGTAGACTACCGGCTCTGCCACTGACCTATGGCTTTTTCTTCTCTGCCACCCACTGTGCATTTTGCCTGTGCTTCAGAGGGTGGTGCTCTCCTCATTCTCTATATAAAGGTGAGCCTGGTTTATCAGAGCACTTAAAAGCAATCACCTCATTTTAGGGCTTTGATCTGTTAATTAAAAAAAATAAATTATATGGCTCCTACCAGTTGGGCTGCTGGAAATCTTAGCAAACTAATTACAGTGCACATCCAGCACAAAGTTTGCAAAGAGCCACGGGTGCTTAACTCTACAAGCCTTAAGCAGTTCCACAGACATTACTGGACATGAAGGCACAAGGACAAACTCAACATGCAGGCTTTGCCATCTAGATTGTAAGTAGGGTATCCTTCTGCCCCAGGGTGTTTTTTAAAAAAATATGAACTCTGTTCCACAGTTATGATCCAGTCTGCTAGCTGCCTTTCTTTAGAAGTGCAAGGCCTGATAAAACTGCTAACAGGTACAGGCATCTCTGTTTGCTCTCTGGACAAGGGCCAATATTTGCAGGAAGTCAAGGATGTGTTGTTTCATGGCAGGAACTTCCCAGCCTTGCAAAACTAGGCCTGGATTACAGAGCCGCAGGTGTACGACTCTCAAACGGCTCATCCTCTGACTAATCAATTGTGTAAATAACGTGATGATGAATTATATCTGGGCATTTTGTAGTTTAGATTAACAGAGATTACCTGGTCTAAAAGGCAGCATGTGTGTTGCCTGCGTGTTCTTAAAATGCAACACTTGAATGCTTTTAGTTTAATGAAAGCTTGTTCTGTGTTAGTGAGTATCACAAAAAAACAAGCCTCTTGCAGGCACATGACCGTACATTTTACCACATTTATGCGAGCACAAAATGTGCAATTAGTTGCCAAGAATGTTCAACAGAGAGCCTTATTTGAACATTGTACGTCCTGGCTCTCAGATGGTCTTTACTATGATCCCCCTTCAGAGCCTTTATAAGTGCTTCCAAATTAGTAATTAGTGGTGCCCATTACAGTGGGCGTTGAAGCTCATTGGGTGACCACAAAGCTGGTCAGTCCACCTCAGAGGATCCTTGTGAGGCGAATAAAATGGGTAAAGTGGGGGAAAGCACAAACACTGCCCTGAACACTTTGAGGAGTGGGCAGGATATAAAAATGCTAATAGAATTAATGTCTCTTGGAAGTTTACAAGTGGGACATTGGGATAACAGCATTGCCCTGGAGTTTGTCCCCACCATTTCAGATTCAGGAAGGGAGAAGGCTGTTTGTGTTATAATCTCTTAGGCTTTTTTTAAACAAAAAAATCAAGTTTTTGGATTGTCCACCCATTTTAGAGATGGGAACATGTTTTCTCGAAAGACTTCTACAGGCTCAATGCCTTGATAAGGTGGCACATATGATGCTTGATTAACTATTTTGAAGTGTCTGCTCTGCACAGTTGGCTGCTTCCCAGTTGTGGCACAAATTGTTTTTTATCTGTGATTTCTGGATGCCACAAGTGGATGGTATTGATGAGCGACAGGGGACTTGTAAGGGTATGAAATAGGGGTGTGTGTGTGTGTGTGTGTGTGTGTGTGTGAGAGAGAGAGAGAGAGAGAGAGAGAGAGAGAGAGAGAGAGAGAGAGAGAGAGGTCGAGTTATATGTCTTAATATACACATAAGCAGCAATTCTTGCCAACAGATTGCGGGTGGGATGGAGGCCCCAATCCACATACATTGTACTGGATCCTGAAAATCCTGTTGGTGGTTCATGGCTCTGAGTAAGCCATGACAACAAGAGCCAGAGTTTGGTTTTCCCTCCACCCCCACCCTCTGAAATCCTGCCTAAATTTGCATGTATAGTTATATATTAGTATGCACGTATTTTATGCAAACTGGTGTCCCAAATTTCTGAAGTAGCAAGTAGCAGCAGTTTAAATGTATGATACCAGAACAGCCGCCATGTACCAAATAACAAGAAATTGTGGAGACTACCAGGACAGAAGCAGGATGGTCATACGTTCTAGACTAAGGGGAATTTAAGAAGCATAGACTCTGTTATGTACATTCTCAGGTGAATAGCCAATCCCATCCTGCTTGCTTGCCCACAGGGATCCACAGGGATCTACAGTGCCATCTGAAGCAGAACCCACATCCTCTGTTTATTTTAAACAACTCTTGCTCCATCATTCACACACTGATTCCTGCCTTCATTGATACCTCAATCAGCTTGCTTCTCCCTGATGCATGGCTGGGTCAACCCAAATTCTCAAGGTATCTGTTCCATCTACTCTCCTTAGGCATCTCTGTCTCACTTGCAAGTTAAGTCTAACTAAATTCAGCGGGACTTACATTTGGGCAGCAATGCTAAGGATCAGGACTGGACCATGGTATTTTCTGCAACACAGACAAGACCAGTATGTACCGTATTTTTCGCCCTATGGGACGCACTTTTCCCGCTCCAAAAATGAAGGGGAAATGTGTGTGCATCCTATGGAGCGAATACAGGCTTTTGCTGAAGCCTGGTGAGCGATAGGGGTCGGTGCGCACCGACCCCTCTTCCTCTCCAGGCTTCAGAAAGCTCTGCACAGCCCTATGGAGCCCAGCGCGAAGCCGCGCCGGGCTCCCGAAGGTTGTGCAGAGCTGCCTGCGCTCCTGGGATCGGCGCAGCTCCACGCAAAGCCGCGCCGGGCTCCCGAAGGTTGTGCAACCTCCCAGAGCAATGCTGAAGCTGCGCTCAGCTTCGACATCGCTCTGGCTCTTGTTCTGGGGGCGCCTGGGTGGGGGGGGGAGAATAATTTCCCCCCTTTATTCCCCCCCCCAAATCTAGGTGCGTCCTATGGGCCGGTGCATCCTATAGGGCAAAAAAATACGGTAATTACAGAACCTTCTGTTTATTGACATGAGGAAGGGCTTTCACAAGAGCGTAGGGAGAACCCCTTTCTGGGTCAGGTCAAAGGCACATCTTGCAGCCTACGGAGAACTCACAGGCAGCATTTGAGAGCAAGCACGTTCTCCCCGCTTGTGATTCTGGGCCACTTGTATATTGCTTCTTCAGCTGCGGGCAGAAATGATTAGGATATACATGTGAGGTATTTGTGGTGAGGCTTCCCCGCCTCTCGTAAAAAATTGTATTAGATTTATGAGAGAAAAGGCTATTATTGCAGTTATTCATTTTCCCCAGGAATGGAGATAAAGAGATTTGTTGTTTTTGCTATGCTTAAAATAAAACCTTAATGGGAATCTGACCTCGGGCATTTCGGTTCTGCTACCTTAAAAGAAAAAAATACCAACCAACGTTTAACTGTTTAGCATTCTGTACAGAAGCTATCAAGTGTTTTCTGCTTTGAACCCCACCCTACCCAAAGTTAACACCATAGGAATCCTCTGTGTTGGAACATCAGTAGTAGTGCCGGATTTATGTGCAAGCTAAACAAGCTATAGCTTAGGGCCCCACTCTCTTGCCCCCCCCCAATATTCTTCTTCTTAATTGTATTTCACTATTAATATACTTCTTCTTGAATGTATTTCAGTTCAACAACTACTTTGATAAAATACATATTTTGCTATGTGCAAATGGCTTTAGATTAGGTCTATAAATTACCATTTAGCATATATTCAACACAAAAACAGTGACAATTTGTTGTTGACAAAGGACAGCCAGATATATAAAGGGCCCCATGACCTTCAGTAGCTTAGGGCCCCATCAAACCTAAATCCAGCCCTGATCAAGAGTCACATCCTAGTGTGCAGTCATGGCCATAACCCTAACCGACTGCGTTGAGAAAGAATATGGAGAGAGACTCAGTTTCCCCTCTGCTGATCAGGGGAATTCATTAGCGTTTGGATCCTCAAGACCGAATGGATCTCGACTGCTTTCCATTCAAAATACCTCAGGGGGATTAAATCCACACATTTCAATTGCAGATTGCACATTTTGAAAATTAACGTCAGCAGACATAGATAGTTGCAAAAGCTGTCTGCGATAGAGGAAGGAAGGAAGGAAGGAAGGAAGGAAGGAAGGAAGGAAGGAAGGAAGGAAGGAAGGAAGGAAGGAAGGAAGGAAGGGAATGTCAACAGATAAGGACCATAGCTGTCAACTTTTCCCCTTTTTAAAGGGAAATTCCCTTATTCCGAATAGGATTCCTCGCAGGAAAATGGAAGAGTTGACAGCTATGATAAGGACTGGGCCCTTGGGAGGTTCTTAATTTGAAAGGGAGCTGTTAGGTGCTGGCTGGTCAGCGCTTTTCTAAACGTGCTGAACTCTGTTCTGTGAGAATCAGGCTGTAATTAAACAATTGACACTACACTTAGTAATCATGGTTCTGTGCTTGACTGTGGTTCTTTGAAATGCACCTTTTTAATCCAGATGCTACAAGAAGAGAAACCCTGTAATTTGCAAGGTGTAGGTGTGGTGGGTAAGAGAGAGAAAGGAAACTTCAACTGTATACTGTCCCTGCCAGATACATATGAACTGCCCCTATCTCTCTCTCTGTGGCTGTGCACACACCATAGTTTTAAAAATGTATTTGATGCATGTGACTGTCTCCAGAAAAATAATTTGGGAACTGTAATTTGTTGAGGGTGCTTTGTTGAGTATACTTGAAGAAGCGTCTCCACCTCCATCATTCTGCCTGGACACTGAGGTCCAGCGCTGAGGGCCTTCTGGCGGTTCCCTCGTTACAAGAAGCCAAGTTACAGGGAACCAGGCAGAGGGCCTTCTCGGTAGTGGCATCCGCCCTGTGGAACGCCCTCCCACCAGATGTCAAAGAGAAAAATAACTACCAAACTTTTAGAAGACAACTGAAGGCAGCCCTGTTTAGGGAAGCTTTTAATGTTTAATAGGTTATTGTATTTTAGTGTTCTGTTGGAAGCCGCCCAGAGTGGCTGGGGAAACCCAGTCAGATGGGTGGGGTATAAATAATAAATTATTATTATTATTATTATTATTATTATTATTATTATTATTAAAGCACATTACGTCTCCCAAAGGATCCCGAGAACTACTTTGTGAATGCTGTTGGGAACTGTAGCTCTATGAGGGGTAAAGTACAGTTTCTAGGATTCTTAGTGTCCTTTAAATGTGCTACAAATGTGTGGGGTGCATGCAACCTATGTCTTGAAAGTGAAGTAAATGGGGATTGTTTGTTATATGTATTTTCAGCAACTAAAAAATAAGTAAACAAAAATACTGCAAATTCTTCAGCTGGGAATTCCTCCATACAATGTCCACAACATAACACAGACACATGGGCCTCATTAAATCTGGAAAAGTGCAAGAGGAAGGGCACCCAGACCCTATCCGCCTAAAAACAACAACATGCAAGCATTCTGCCAGCTGTGCACAACAGGCACCAATGAGTTGTTTGTAGATTATGGTCAGCTTCTGGACAGACCGTGGTGGCTTTGTTTAGCAATTGACTATTCCAGCATACTCAAGGCTGCTGTGTCCCAGCCTTAGGATGCTTGCAGACATACCGTACCTATCTACAAGAACACCTGGCCGGTTATCAACCGGGTTTCCAGTGTTTGTTTGTTTAACTTGAAACTTTGCTTGGGATAGGGAAGGGTGTCATTTTGTAGTTGTCACGTGGGACACCAAAGAGCCCTCTGCGCAGCCAGCTGTTTCTGGAAACAGGAAGTGCTGCTTGATCCCAGCACATTCCTGCTTAGAAGAGAGCAAAGAAGTTGCTAGTTCTTGCAAAGCTCCTCCTGTGCATTGGTGCCCCTGCAAACAGCCTAGAATGGATGAAAGGGGTGTAATCTGATGACCACTGAGTGCTTAATCTCTGTTCATTCCAGCAGGACTTGTAGTATACTTACCTGGATACTGGACTTTGCCCCTTGTTATGGAAGGACATGGAGCCTGTCATAAGTCAGGGACATTCTGTCTTGATATAGCACTTGATAGACACAGGGTCAGTATTCATGCTCAGTGTCCCATTAGCACATCCAAAATCACATATGGAAACAGTGGTGCAACACACAGATAGAGATGGCAAGTATTTCTGTATTCTCTGTACAGTATTCTGCATTTTATTTGCCACTGGGATTACTGGAATCATTGTCATTAGCTGCGCATACAAATGTTTTCTCACAAGGATAGAGCACAGTTGCACAGACAGAGAAGAAAAGGTCTAGTGCGATCCAGCCTTCTGTAAAATCAACACGAGCAAGGCCCAAGTCTGTGTGGAACTTTCCACAACTACAGGGCTTTTGCATGTTAAAGGGGTTTTTCTTTTAATCTCTCCGGTGAGTATACCCTCACCCAGGGACGCGGACTTATAAAAAATATTGGGGGGGCCCGGGAAAGCTCATGAATAATAAATAAGCTCGAGAATATGCAAATAAAGTGGCGCCGCCTCCTCGTGAGCGAATAGGGGAGAGCGTGCTGCGCCTATTAATCAGCTCCAAAGGAAATTGGGTGGAGCTTTTGCTCGGGAGGGAGGGCAGGAGGCATGCAGCCTGCCCCTCCCTGTGCATTTTGGGCTGGGGGAGGGGCGGCGATGGCGCTCTGCTGGAGGGGCGCCGGAGATTATTGGGGGGGCGGAGCCCCCCCAAACGAATTTTTGAGGGGGCTCGGGCCCCCTCAAGCCCCATGGAGTCGGCGCCTATGCCCTCACCATAAGCACGTTGTGGAACCTACTTGCAAGAAAGCATGGCTAGGTTCACAAGCGAATGTCCATGTTTAGTGGGAAGTGAGTCCCACCAGGTTCAGCAGGATAAAATCATATTACGGAGGATTGCAAGCCTAATGCTCAAAATTTCCTTTCTGTGCAGCTGCAGCCATATTGCCCAGCTGCTATCACTTTGAGCAAAATGATTTAAATGAAATCAAACAGCAAGACAAATTCCACTTCTCAGTAAATCAGAAAATGGGGGTGCCAGGAGACAGGTGGTACAAGCTATTACGGGGATATGAGAGGAGTCGTGTGACTCAACAAACCAGGTGAAATGAAGAAGAGGAAGGGAGACTGGCAAAAATTTAATTTAGCATGGTTTGCTTGCATGTGCAGAGGGAGCCCAGACAGGGAAATGAGGCAGGGGACCAAAACGGACAGCTCCCAAACAGCAAGGGGTCCAGTTTGCTTATCTTGATTAGATATAATTAAGTCCTGGGTGAATTACTAGATTTCCTGTTAACATAGCAGGAACTTTGGTAAACAAGCTATTTGCCAGGCAGCAGACTTCAGAGGTGAATTTTGACTTCCTTCTGAGGGTTTGATCCCACTCTAGCAAAGTAACACGACTTTTAAAAAGTCAGCTTAAAAGCCCTAGGATTCTATGTCATGCGAAGAAGAGAAAAACAACAACAACATTTCTGAAAAGCAGATCAGGTGTACATACTGAACGACATTGATCTGCATAGAATTTGAAACTCCAAATGCAGCCATTGTGCCCAAATGCAGCCATTGTGCCCATCTATATCTTTCCTCCCTGTCTTTGTAGATTAGGTCCTCTGTTGTTTATGCCCCTTATTATGGTTCCTCCCATGTAATAGGTGAAGGGAGGAGGTCACTGTGTAAAGAAACACTCCAGTACAGCCAAAGATACATAAGATAATATAAGATGGGCATTGCATACCCATTATCCTTACCTGGCTATGATGTTTTCGGAGGTACTATAACATGGTCTTAGCCTCCTTGGCTTTCTTACATGTGTACAGCCATTTGATTATCCGAGCATTGCGTTCAATTACTGAGGTGCCAGTAGGGACCTGTTCTGTGAGCTCTTCTTCCAGGAGACCGTCGTCGCCGCTGTGCCTCGTGAAGTCGCTTTCCGACGTTGCCACACTGATGCTGCGGATACGGAAGGAGAAGTTGTCAGAAGCCACCGAAAAGTTCTCTTGGCCAAGGTCCTCTATTACCTCAGTGTCCAGGCCACAGTACTTGAAGAACGTGTCAAACTCGGAGAAAGATTTCGAATACCGAGAACTAATGTCCGACTGGGACCGGTGCAGACCTTTCCGCCTCACCTCCTTGATCTCATGAGGGGCTACCGTCAAATTCGAGGCGTTTTCACATCTGCTGGTGAGGATGGCTGCTGGGCCTGTGTTTGGGGGCGCATTGTGTCCTGCCAGATCAGAGTTTTGGCTTGCGCCTTTGACCAAAATGGACCCTTCTGTTTCAGGCTCAGCGATATCTTCCTTCAGAATGGCCTTGGCTGCCTCAGAAGGCGACGGTTTTTCCTTGAAAGGACTCGGGAACAGCCTTCGGACCAGACTCCCACGAGCGCTCTCCTGGCTTTGACCTCTCACAAACTCACATTTCTGGCGATAGATCACCAGAGAGTCTGGCCTGATCTGCCTCTTGGCGCTGCTGCGCCTCACGATCGGAAGGTCACCACGCTCAAGCGGAAGGGGGCTGGGATCCATGGCGTTGTTCACGTTGGATGGGGCACGCTTCTCCTCAGGCAGGTGATTGTTGACTTTCTTGCTCTCCACAGAGGTGCTCTCGCTGCTGCTGCTCTCGGAAGCTGAGCTGAGTGCGGTGACCGGCTCCTGCTTAGTGTTGATTACCTGCTGGCTTTTGACATACTTGGCCTTGTCTGCTGCCAGTCTTTCCACGGCGCTTTTCCGGCCTGGGTTGCCCGCCTCCATCTGCTTGCGAAGGTATTCGGGGCCCTTGTTGAGCAGCCGCACTGTCAGCGAGGAATGGAAGCCAGAGATGGCATGCATTCTCACCGCGCGAGAGATTTCTGTTGGCATAGCAGGCAGCTCTCAGGTGTCCCACGAGCTCACTCACAGTTCAGGAAAAAGAACAGCCGATTTCACAATCCCCGTCTCCTCCCTTAAGTCCCAAGCCTTCATGGATAACAAATTCGGGGATCCTTCCCCAAAACAGCCAGCCCCTGCTGCTAGCTTGCTCTGTTTTTATTACTATTATCTATCTTTGAAAGAAGAAAACTCCTCTCTGCCTTAGAAACAGCCCAACTGTCTGCGCTTGCTGCAGACACTCTGACTGCACGCACCTCCACACAGCTGCTTCCTTGCACATTCACCTTTCGGCTGAGCCAACCCCTGCGAGCCAGACACAGCCAATCCTGTCTGAGCACCGAGGCCTCTCTGACATCACCCAGAGAAGGAGATGGCTCATTGACGTTAGAGGAGTGGCTCAGACCATCAACACTCCATTTGCCTCTAGCAAGGACAAGCCCTAATGAAAGTGTTTGTTTAGCATATGCTTTCAGCTGCCTCCTCCTACAGCAGCCAGGGAAGTCTGTGAATGAAAATACCAGAGGAGTCCTCCTGCAGCAAAAGGCTGAGGGACAGAGGTGCCTGGGAGAGAAACTTTGCAAATGCACTGCTGCCTCCTCCTAGAGGAACCAGGTTTAAAAGGGGCACGGGATTGCTTCTATTACCTGTTTTGTTATTTTGGAAATTTCCTGCCACAGCTCCAGAACTAGCCCTATTAAATATCTTCTGGGGCAACAATAGACACACACATAACAAGGAGCCCATAAGTCATTGACTCAAAGCTGCTAGAAATTTCAGAGAACCATCAGGGAAAGTGAGATAGAAGCAGCTAAGGATGCATTTGCTTTTTAAACCAGAGTTTAAAACGCAGCGACTTTTTGCATGCACATCATTTGCTCTATCATTGAATTGCAGTCCTTCCTTCACCCAATGAATACCCTTCATTCTTTGCTTTAAAAAGCCATCAGGCAGCTCAACAGCTGCTGTGGCTTGCCCTGGGGATATGTAAAGCGATTGCTATCTGGAGATTTCCTACCTTGAAGTCAGAGGTGCTGTCAAGCTTGGTTCATTAATATATGTCAAGTGTTTAGGGACTCATCCTTACGCAAGTGATTATTAAGGCATCTGACTGGAAGAAACAGTTGTGACATTTGGAAACTGACTGGTCAAATACTGTCAATGGGCCACCTATCATTTGACTTTAGTCCAATATGGCCAAGATCTGTAAGAAGTCAAGAAAAAAACATATTGGGTAAGTGCAGCCTCCATGTTGTTGTTTTGTTGTAGCAGGCCTTAGATCAGTGTTAGCCAAACTTGGGTCTCTAGCTGCTTTGGGACTACAACTCCCATCATCCCTAGCTACAAGGACCAGTGGTCAGGAATGATGGGAACTGTAGTGGTCAGGGATGATGGGAACTGTAGTCCAAAAACAGTTGGAGACCCAAGTATGGGAAACACTTCTTTAGGGAACTGACGGAAATGACTGGCAGAATCTGAGACCAGGGAGAAGAGTCGGTGGAAGAAGATTGGAAGAAATTTAAAGTTTACTTACAGAAACATTGTAAAATTAAGGAATGTTAGAAGGATGTTGGAATGAAGTTATGTGGTTTTAGCAGAAATGTTATAAAGGATTAAGAAAAAATGGATTGTTAATTGGTGAAAGGAGGGAAAGTAAAGTTACATCAGTTTAAGATAAATTACAGGACAAAAATTGGGAAAGATGGAAAGGATTTGCTGAAATAGCTAACCGAACTAGAATACAAAAAAGGGAGGTGTGAGGAAGTCAAGGAAACAAGCAAATGAAAGATAAGTTATGGGAAGGTTTTTGTTTGTTTGTTTGTTTCAAATTGTTTCTATTGTTTTGATTTTTCTTTTTTTCTTTTTTTATTGTGATGTGTTGTCTTGTTTTTGTGTATTTTGGTGTTTTCTCTTTTCTTTTTCTGTAACCTTTAAAACTTTAATAAATATTATCTTAAAAAAACCAAAACACTTCTTTAGAAGCAGATACCACACCCACCACTGCCATACAGTCCCTGGAAAGTCCTCCCCATACTATGAGGGATTGTGGCCCTTGAGAAAACAGGCTTCCCACCTCTGCTCAGTTTTCAAAGGAAATATGTATTTTTCTATTTATTGCTTTGTTCCAGTCTTCCCAGCATGACTGATTGCAACTTAAGTTCTTACTTCTGCTCATTACCTCCATCTTGGCTGTGACATCCTGCTCAGACACAATTTTCTGCCACACCAACCCCAGTCCCAGGTGTTTTCAGTAGATCAGATGCTTCAGGACAGATATTCTCCATGTTTACACAAGGCAAGCTCTGAATGTAGACAGGATACCCTGTTTTCTGCTAGCCCACTTCTTGGACCTTCTTCTGCACTGAGAGGCTTCAACCTGCGCGTGGTAACAAGATTCTCCTAATTGAATTAACTCTCAAGATTAAGTAATGTTGTGGATAACAAGGGTAAAATGGCTCAGCTCTTCACTATAATTATATCAATTCCAAAGCTGTAAGAAACAAATGAGCTTAAATCCCAGCATTCAAGGTTCATTAGGTTTACTTTGCACAGAGCAGAATCACACATGCAACCAGTTCTTACAGTGCATGCAAATGTTCCGGACAAGAGCCCAGTGTTTCTTGCTGGATAGTGTGTGATGTTCCTAAAACTTATGGTCTGAGTTCCATTCAAACACACACACACCGTCCTTATGAGGTCATTTCTGCATCAGGAATCTGTTAGGATATTTCTGCTTTTGCAAACAGCTGATGTCACTGGAGAGATGTTCAGACCACCGACAAAAGGATAAGAAGAGGCCGCTCTAAGTTGTGTCAATTGATACGCAAAGCAATCCAACTGAGCTGCTTTTTCCTCCCCCCCCCCCATTGTGAAGCATCGACTAGAGAGGGAGGAGAAAGAATCGGCAAAGGATTATCAAAGTTCACCCAAAGTGCAACCCAGACAGGCTTGGAGCTGTCTGCATATAATCCCTGGTCAAATAGTTAAACTGTAAGGCTTGGCATACAATTTCCATTTCCTTGATTGAGAAAGAGGCACCAGTTGCTAACTGCGTGGGGAGGGCCAAGCTGCCAATCTGAGCAATGTTAACAGTTCGCTCTTTGCTTGTCTCCAGAATTCCTCTGTCAGTGAACTTCTGCCTAATCACACACTTGTGAACCAGCCAAGGTGGCCTCTGCTCTTTCTTAACGCCAGTCTTGATCAAGGAAAGGCCTACCATTGACTTCAAAGCGTTTGGGATAGGTGAGTGCTTATGACCTCATTTCAGAAAAAGGAAGCCTGAGAGAGAAATGATGTTGGGACTGAGAGGGAGGCCTGGAGATGCTATCTGTGAAAAGCTGGCAGGTGGTAGGACTGAGAATCTGCTGAAGAAAGCCTGACAGTGAGTTGAAAGGAAGGGCAGATCCATATAATACATGCAACACACATCCGTCTCTCCTAGCATCGCCACCGCACCATACATTTAAAGTGCGCGACTTCCCCTAAATAATACTGGGAACTATAGTTTGTTAAGGGTGCTGGGTCTGTAAGATGGAGCCATTTGCATAAAATGTACTTTGGATGCACTTGAAATCAACAACTTTTGCATCCAAATATGGCGACAGTATTACAGTGGTACCTCAAGTTACATACGCTTCAGGTTACATACGCTTCAGGTTACAGACTCTGCTAACCCAGAAATAGTCCTTCAGGTTAAGAACTTTGCTTCAGGATGAGAACAGAAATCGTGCTCCAGTGGCGCGGCGGCAGCAGGAGGCCCCATTAGCTAAAGTGGTGCTTCAGGTTAAGAACAGTTTCAGGTTAAGAACGGACCTCTGGAACGAATTAAGCACTTAACCTGAGGTACGACTGTATATGGTTGAATACAAGGGATGATTAAGGCAAAGGACACACTGAAAACCAGGTTTGGAAGAGAGATAGCACCATGTCCGTGTTCAGCGGGTTAATACCATGGACAGGGAATAATAGAATCATAGAACTTAAAGAATTGGAAGGGACCCTAAGGGTCATCTAGTCCAACCCCCTGCAATGCAGGAATCTTTTGCCCAACGTGGGGCTTGAACCTTGAGATTAAGAGTCTCCTGCTCTACCGACTGAGCTATCTATTTTATACTAATTGTAACAAGGGGAGAACTGGTGCAATTTATTTTGCACTAAGAATAACAAGGGGAAACTGGTATAGTTATTTAAAATGGCGGGAGTTGTTCACCTGGCTCAGGGTGGTAGAGCAGGAAGAGCAGAGGGAAGAGGTGTACAGGCCTCCCGGTGACTTTCCTGGCATCTTTGTAAACGGACTTCCCCCCCTTTTGAAGGACAAGGATGTGGGTGGGGGACCTTTATGGTTCCATGAGCCAGATCCTTATCAGGATCTGCCTCTCAGGCAATTTTGACAGGTGGGCAGTGGGGATTGCAGTTTACCCCTCACAGAAAGTGTGTTCTCCTTCATGGGGAGCACATGTTGCGGTGGGGTCTAACAGGACACCCCCTCTTGGTTACTGGGCGGGACCATTTGGATGGCCATGACTGTGACTGGGCCAATTTGGGTTGTTGGGGAGATTTTGATGTTGCCATTTAGAGGGTTGGCCCAAAGGTTGTATATTCTTGGCACACAGCTTTTTTCAGTCTCTTTTGCTGCGTGCATCGGATTGCCTGCCCACTCTCCCTAATTTAGGGCTGTTGTGTTTGACATTGCTATACCTGTCATGGGGTCGTCTGCTTTTGGGGCAGGGGCCTGGGAGGAGTTTTGTCCATTTAGCTGATTGGCTGGTGCCATTTGGTTTTTGCCTACTGCGTAGCAAATCGTCACAATTTGTAAGGTTGTGGGTAGGCATTGGTTAAAATTTGGTTGGTGGAGGGGTAAGGGTTGGCTGTGCCTGTCCTTCCAATGCTGCTGCTGCAAGAGAATTCCATTAAAGGAATCCAGGGGTTTGCCAGACATTTGTCCGTATCCCTGGCAAGGGTCTAGGGCCGTGCAAGCCCCCGGGAGCATGCGGGGAGGGGTGACGGTCTGGTGCCCAACCCCATTCTCTCCCCAATATTGTTTTCCCTTGCTGACTTCCGCGGAATCCGGAAGTCAGTTTTGTCCCGGGGCGGGAGACAGATAGTCGTAACCAATGCCTAAGCAACCACTCACATTATGTATTTTAATAAAGTTGTGGCCAAAATTATGCCAAAAACCTTAAACAAAAATTCTGTGATTTATTTAGGGGGGTGGCTTGGGGACCTCGACACGCAACTATAATTCTCAGGACCCTTAACACACCAATAGCTCCCAGGATTCCTTTAGAAAAGCCATGTGCTTTAAATGTGCAGTGTGGCGACAATCCTGGAAGAGACAAGGAGTGTGAACTGTATAAGGCAACTTCAAAAAAGATATTTTTGTTTGTCCTGTACATTTTGTATTCAATAAAATCTTACTTGTTCATTTATTTATTTTTTAAAAGCCCAACCCTTGGAGATTTCATGCACTGTTAGCTTCCCTTTGATTTTTATCTTTCCAGTCCCTCTCTTGCTGCTCTTTGCAGGCAATGGATTCTTCCCCCTTTGCTTGTTATATCCTGTCCAGCCTACTGCGATATTATCTAACCCCGCTCTCTCTCTTTCACAGACAACGGATCTATAAGGATGCCTGATTACTGAAAGCGATTGCCCACAGGCAGCTAGGAACAAAAATAGCCCAGCACAGCATCGTGATTGAACTGCCGTGCTGCATTTGACAGGCAGGCCTTTTAAGACATTTCATCCTCCTTGTGGGGCTGAGTTCTGCAGACCAGTTCAAAAAGTCTTTATGTTAAATTAGATCCTGTTCCCTCCTCACCCTCTAGCCTTACACTTTCCCGTCTGCCTTAGCTAACCAGTCTGTGTGGTAGAAATGGCAAGGTAGGAGACAAGGCCTTTCCTTTTCTTCCATTCTTCCTCTTGGAGGTGGTTTACCTAGAGATGAACCCCAGCAGCTCACGTGCCACCTTGACACACTCTTTTAACCTAATCTACCTCACAAGATTGTAGTGAGGATAAAATAGGTAGAGAAGAGGTGGAGGAGAATAAATAATCAATAACCGCCATTATTTGGAGGGGGGAGCCCTTCACCACAATGAATGGTGTTGCCCCAGCACAACTTTGTGTGAGTCAAAATACCTCAAGGACCACCTCTTTCCATATGAACCTACCTGGACCCTGATATCATCTTCTGAGGCCCTCCTTTGTGTGCCTCTTCCTCGAGCGGTGCAGAGGGTGGCAACATGAGAACAGGCCTTCTCTGCAGTGGCGCCCCGTCTGTGGAATGCTCTTCGCAGGGAAGTTCACTTGGCGCCTTCATTACACACCTTTAGGTGCCAGGCAAAAGCGTTCCATTTTAACCAGGCCTTTGGCTGATCCGTTTGACACCCTATATACCCTTTTAAAATGTAGCTCTTTTCTGGGGGGTTGTTATTGTTGTGATCTTTTCTGTGAATCGCCCTGAGACCTCCGGGTATAGGAAAGTATATGAACTCAAATAATAATAATAATAATAATAATAATAATAATAATAATAATAATAAACAACTCAACATGAGAATGTTCTATTCAGCAATATCCTTGTAGCAAGCGTAGTTGCTCTTAAGTTATCCAATATGAGGGATCGAGGAAGAGTACACTTTTGACAACAATCTTGTGAAGCATGGATTCTTGAGTCCTGTAAGGCCAGCTCTGGGCTTTATGGACAGTTGCTGCTAAGCCGTATGAGCTCCAGAAGTGCCGATTCCGTTTGCTACGTTCTTGCAAGGTTCAGTGATTTCACAGTAGATCATTAAGCCTGTTTCCCCCTAAGGTGCTGACACCAAAACCTCTTTTCTCCTCTGATTTTCAGTTATGCTGGCATTTGCTGAGCCTTCTGTGACTCACTTGACATTTGCCCAGACTTGCCAAGCAGGAGCAAAGTCACTTCAAGGACCAAAGCATTCCAAATCTAGAGTGAATGACTTTCCGAATGGGTTACATTACAAGGAGCTGTCTTAGGCCTTTCATCCACACAAGTGTTTTTCCTCATTACCCCGATGTAAATATTACATGTTTAAAATGATATACAGGCTGCAGTCCAAAACAACATTTACTCCACAGTGGTGCGGAATTAACTAGATCTTAGAGCATGGAAGGAATGTTAGCATGCATTTGCTTATCATCTTCCAGGAGCTTAAGTGACCTCTCCTCGCCTTTATTTGTGAATGCAGCATGGGAGTTATCAGCTTGGCATATTGTTTTGACTTTGAAAGGAGACACAACAGCATACCAAGGCTGCAAGTCCCGCCTGCCTTGCTTCACTTTCACACATTTGTGGTGTGTTGGTCTTGCATTGAAACAAGCAGATCCTTCACGACAGATGTCCACACATATCTTGTGGTAAACCACAAGTGAAACGTGAGAACTTCAGAACATTATTACCAAGACTTTGTGGCTCGGGGTCAGTCTCTATCATGTTTCTTTGTTGTCATCACTTAGAAAGTCTTGTGAAGGCAGATAGATCTACCACAAGGCTGTAAACAGGGGTGTGTGAGAAGCACATTCTAATATATCAACCACTAGCAATATACACATCTGCCAAAACATTTGCTGTGGTAAAACACTGCTAGAACACAGCTACATCATCATAATTTATTTGTACCCTGCCCATCTGGCTGGGTTTCCCCAGCCACTCTGGGCGGCTTCCACAAAGACCAAAAATACACTAAGATGTCACACATTAAAAACTTCCCTGAACAGGGTTGCCTTCAGATGTCTTCTAAATGTCAGGTAGTTGTTTATCTCTTTGACATCTGGTGGGAGGGCGTTCCACAGGGCGGGCACCACTACCGAGAAGGCCCTCTGCCTGGTTCCCTGTAGCTTTGCTTCTTGCAATGAGGGAACCACCAGAAGGCTCTCGGCACTGGACTTCAGCGTCCAGGCAGAATGATGGGGGTGGAGACGCTCCTTCAGGTATACTGGGCCGAGACCGTTTAGGGCTTTAAAGGTCAACACCAACACTTTAAATTGTGCTTGGAAACGTGATGAAAATGGTGCCACGTATAGCTGCTAAATTTTAATGGGTGCTTTTCACTAGAATGTTGCAAACCGAGTAAAATGCCTGAGGATGGTGAGGTTTTTCCATTGCATTTTTCTTCCACCCCTTCAGTATACCTGAAGGAGCATCTCCACCCACATCACTGAGGTCCTCCTCCGAGAGTCTTTTGCTGTTTCCCTCACTGTGAGAAGCAAAGTTACAGGGAACCAAGTAGAGGGCCTTCTCGGTAGTGGCACCCTCCCTGCGAAACGCCCTCCTTTCAGATGTTATGGAGATAAAGAATGACACAACTTTTAGAAGACATCTGAAGGCAGCCCAGTATTGGGAGGTTTTTAATGCTTAATGTTTTTATTATGTTTTTAGATATGCTGTAAGCCGCCGGATAGGTGGGGTATAAATATTATTACTGCTATTGTTGTTGTTGTTGTTGTTGTTGTTGTCACTACTACTTGTCCTTCTGCACTCTTCCAACCCATCCTTCATTAGCATCTGTGATAGACTAGGAGCACAATCCTACACACACTTACTTGGGAGCAAGCCCAATGCAGCAGGACTTCCTTCAGAGTAAACATGGTTTCCTTTCATTCTTAGATCTTATTTCTATCCCCATCTTTCTATGCCACAGATACACTTGCGTCGGATTGCACTGAAAGTGCACTTTCGTAACAGTGGCTGTGCAGAATACGGTCCGATGAGAACTAGTAGACCCAATATCCTACAGTCATCCGCTTAATTCCTTCCAGGTGGGATTTTGGCACACTCAGGGCTGTTCATACATTTATAAGGGGAGCAGATGGCAGAGGTGCGCACACCCACTGAGAACAGCTGGCAGCTGTCACAGCCGCAAAATACGGTCCCATTTGATAATGAACTTCCAAAATAATTCACCTCCTGTTGGGAGACCTTGCACTGCACTCTGGCTGTATAAACAAGGAGCATTTTAAGTGAGAATCTTGCCATCATGAAGGGGAGAGATATTTTCTCCCAAAAGAAAAATGATTTAAGCTTATTTCAATGTTAGTCATTGGTGAAAAAGCAAGGTAAATCTAGATGTTGGAGGGGGATTTCCAGCCGGTGGCAGTGGACAGAGTGACTCTAGGAGACATAGGTGTAAAAACCCAAAGTAAAACAAAGACTTTATTACTAAACAATAAACACAAACTCTGGTGGGTGTTATTCCTGCAGGCGGGCCACAAAACTCAGCTTTTTCCTTCTATAGTCACGGCCAGCTGCAGCCAATTAATCCCAGAAACTTCTTAAAGGTATACACCAAGTTTCTGTGCTGAATGTCCCCTAACACTAGAGGGGTGTGTTTTTTTAATGTATGGAGCTGGGAATACATTTAACAGACAAGAACCATTGATGTGTCCTGTTTACATTTTAAAAAGAGTGCAACAAAACAACATATAACAAATGTGCATTCTGCAGACTAGGAGGCTAAGAATGTGCCCACAGAGGGCCAATGCACAAAGCACTTTTGCAACCGTCTCTCATTTATTCAAACAGCAACAAACAGGCTAAAGAGGAGGGATGTTGACTTGTCTAAGGTCAAGCGAGTGTGCTTCATGGCTGGGTTGAGATTAAAAGCTAGCTCTCCCCTCTCTAAACCCAGGGTCCCATATTTCGTAGCCCATACTGATCTGATGGACATCAACTTCCTTTACATGTGCAACTCCCCACTGATGCGAGGGTTACTTCCAAGGCACCACCTTCCTCCCCACTCAGCGGCTCTTCTCCCGCTTTGCTGTTTCAAAGCGAGCCACGGAGGAGGGAAGGAAGGGGAACCATGGATCCTCTGCTCACGACTGCAGCAGATCCCCCCGCGATCCGTAGGCATTTGCTCCATAACACGCACAGACATTCCCCCTTACTTTCTAGGAGGAAAAAAGTGAGTGTTATAGTGCAAAAAATACGGTAGCTCTATTTTATTTTTGTTCCCCCACATTTCTTGATGTATCCTGAGTAAATACAGCTGGCCATACCGTAAGAAAATAAGACGTTGTGGATCATTTCCCTAATCTATTTTTTTTTCTCCAGCTTATGCAAGTCAATTTATTCAAAGGATCTTCCATCAATATGCAGAAGAAGAAGAGCAGATTTTCTTGGATGACCTACTGAGATAATAATGTACTCAACATATCTCTCAGATCCAACTGAAGTGACAAGTTTCTGTAGCATTAATCCTTCAGGGGATGTGGTTTGGAACGAGATCAGAGCGAAAAAAGGAGAAAACTTTGCTGTAGGTTAAGGATATGTTTTCATTTAAAAAGACGTCAGTCAGGTTAATTCACTCTATCACTTAACCGAATTAAAGGAACACCGAAGATGTTGAACACACATTTTTAACTAGGGTTGCCCTGAATAATTCATGCAATGCTTGCTGGAAAACAACCAACAGGCACTGCGCAGCTCTTGAGTCCATGAAAACAGAAAAAGGGAGGGAGGAGAAACCACTTAGAAATATTATGTTGTCAAGCGGAAAACTATATGTTTACGCTTTCTAAACCTCGGCTATGTGTTTAATCTTCAAACTTTGAAACGCAACATGTAAAAAAAAAAGCAAAATAAGGAAAAACAGCTTTGTGCTTTGTGCATCTGTAGAATGTGCTACTAGGCCCTTTGAGGCCTAGCTGTAGGTTGCCTTTTTATGTTTATAAAACACTTGCAAAATGCATTTTACGCCATATGAGGGAACTCAGCAAAGCAAGTTCCCACTTATAATTTGTTTCTAAGCAATGAACATGTTACAATTAGCTGCTCCAGTTGCAGGATGCTGGTTTGTGAGGGAAGTAAAATTCTTAAAATACAGCTTGTGTTGTTGTGGTTTCAAACAAACTCACTCGAGGGTTGGCTGGCCAAGCATTATATTACTTCATTATTGTTATTACATGTATATAGCACATTTCCCTCAAAGAGCTCAAGGGGACCTATATAATTCGACCCCCTCCTCACAACAACAACCCTGTGAGGTAGGTTAGGCTGAAAGACAGTGACTTTGCTATGCATTTCTATAGCAAAGGTATTACACACACAAACACACACACACAGTAGCAGAAGGAAGGGGGGGAACCTGTTGACTATTTCTACTTGGTATTCCCCACTTTAAAAAAAAAAAAGCACAATGTTAAAATTATGCATCCAGGGAATCCAAATTCAGCGCAAACTGAATCAGTATGCTTACGAAGATTGGTCTTGTTTACATATTTTATTTGTTTTGCATAATTTATACCCTTTTGTATATTTCATTCTGCTTTTCCTAATCACGGAAACAGGCCTGGAGCTTGACAAGACACGGCAGCCTCAACTCACTCAGAGGAATCCTTATTTAGCCTTCTGACTAATTAGATTTTTATCCCCATACTTCCAAGCATGTCTTCCTACTCTTAATGGCTAGAATTCTGGTTTATTTATTTTTATGGAAACTGGATCGAGCACCCTTTCTACACCCCCTCCAATCAACTTTGTAGCATTCACAGCTGCATTTTAAGAACAACAGACAGGCGCCAGTAACAGAAAGCTGCTTCCTATCTCCTGCTTCTCATCTAATTTGGCCCATGTTGTGTGTTTCCATGGAATCGGGGCATTGACACAGCTCTGCCAATACTCTCGGTTGCCCTGATGACGAGTGGTTGATTTTATCAAGGCTGCCATTTTGAATGCCATTTCCACGCTTGATGTAAGTTACTGAGGCATTTTGGGAAAGGCCTACATTCGCGAGCTCCTTTCATCACAGGACTCAGCTATACAGTAAATGTAAAGTGTAATATACAAATGTGACACTAGATGGTGACTCAGAGCTATGCAAAATTCAATGTGTTTTTCAAAACATTTTTTTTTAAAAAAAAAGCATTTTTACTGCGTTTTTTTGTATGTGTGTAGTTTCCACCACAGTTCTCTCTATATGTTGAGTGATGGAAATGAGGGAGAACAAGCCATTAATTAATATTATTTATTTGAGAAGCACGCAGAATCAAATTGAATTGCTCGTTTATTTAGAAGAAAATCTCATGCCTCACGTCTATTTTAAGAACACAGTCTTTCTGTCAGAGGCTCAAAGCAGGGAGACATGGCTACCAGAGAGGAGCCATGACAGACTTTAGAAAATAAGTAAGCTTCAAATTCAAAAGAGTAGCTCCAGGGGAAAAAGCACTTATTATCTGACCGGCAAAGGCAAAAGCCAGACAGAATAGAAAAGTCTTCACTAGCTGGTGGGAAACAGTAAAGGGCGGTTGCGGGGCGAGCGGCCAAACTTCATAGAGCAAGTTGTTCTGCATTTTGGGTGCTGCACAGAGAAGGCCCTCCTTCAATGTGTTGCCCTCTGTTTCTTCTAGGTGGGATGCAATGGCCTTTCTACCAGGGGCAGGAAGCAGGCTGACAAGGAAGGAGGCAGTCCTTTAGGTATCATCGAACCAAGCTGCTTAGGACTTTAAAGGTAATTACCAATGCTTTAAATTGTGCCTGGTGCAGGATAAGCACCCTGTGGTCTTTGCCACCTCATTGCAGCCCAAATACGGCTTCTGAAATGCTCAGTTGTTGCTTTCTTATCTCTGTAGATGATTGCGTGCTTTGTTGTGCTATATGGGGGAGAAGAACAGACAGAAACTTTGACTCGCAGATAAAGGGAACAACAGGCTCAATGGAGTTTTCAGTGTACAGATACATCTCTCCAGTGATAACCTTTGCCCAACTTAAGCAGAACACAGAAGAGATCCAAAGTGAAATTGCTTGAATCATGGCCACGGGTTGGCAAACCAGGGGCCAGTTCCGGCCCAATTGTCTTCTAAATCCGGCCTGCGGACCATCTGGGAATCAGCATGTTGATGTTGGTTTCTGCTTTCTTCTCTGTGCAGCGAAGTGCTTGTCACGAGACAGGTTGTTTACATTCCACAGAGTCTGTACTGTTGGAGGTTTTCTCACGGGAACGGGAGACTGGATGTGACGTACACTGGTTTCCTGTTTATCACTGTTCTTTGCAGTTTCACTTTGTGAGATTCTCTCCGTGCTTTTTGAGGAGAGATGACGCTTTCTCTGCTCCGGCAGAGGGAAAATGTTTTTCTGTAACTTACCAGCTTTGAACTGTAAATAAAGTAGTATAGAGCATGTTGGCATATACTTTTCATCATTCCGCTGTGCACTGGACACTGCTTATCCCCAACATTTGGTTCCGGGCCCAGAAAAACGCAGTGTTTTGAGAATGGACTTCAGAAGTCGGGCTCCTGGCAAAGGAACAAAGGAGCAGAGAGACGAAGTGCCGGCAAAGTATCGGAACAGCGGCAGAGAGACAGATCGTACGGTATCTGCTCTGCGCGTCAAAATGATTGATGAAGGTATGTGCTACTGCTCCGGGCAGCCTGCCAGCTTCTAATTAATGGCTTCATGGCTGGACTTTGAACTTTTAATAGCCGGTTTTTGCCGTGGCACAGGCAAAAGGCTAAAAGGAAAAGATTACCTATGCTGGGGAAATCGAAAGTAACTTTTAGAAGTGCTGTTGTTTCACAGCAGCTGCAGATAAGCAAAGCAAATAAACAGAAGAGCGGCACAGGCTCATAGGCAGAGGCTGTTTTGATTTTGATTTTGGATTGAAGCAGCTGTACACAGACGCAGCATGTATACAGCAGCTTGATTTAAAGCAGCATAGATGACGCAAGAGGCAAATGCCAAAGTCATGATGGCTAGCTGCAGAAGGCTGGATGAAGCAAGTGGGGAATTTGATACCACTGATCAGCCAAATGCTCAACTCACAGTAGCCTGTAATACTGCCATGATTCAGAATGAAGCAGATCGGCGGGGTGATAGCTGCATGGGAAATGGGGGGACTTCACAGATGTCATCCCATAGTGCAGTGGAACCACCAGATGGCGCCAAAGCTTTGAAGGCAGTGAAATGCTACTCGTGTGGACGTCTAGGCCATATGAAGAGGGAATGCAAATATCCCAGGGCCAAGACAGAGCAGCGCAGCGAAAGCTCATCGCGTGGAAAAAGCCGAGGCAAAGGCAAAGGTCCGGTGTCCAGGACAACGCAGCACAAGGCAATGGTCTCACGCTACGCTCCAAAGGTTACAAAGGTTGCAGAGGTTGCAGAGGTCCAGAAGACATCTAGATCTTTCTTCGTTGTTGATTCAGCTGCAACGCATCACATGTGCAACGATAAGCGACTGTTCGTGTCTTTTACACCGCAGGAAGGTGCGATTCACCAGGCCGATGACCACACAATTCCCAGTAAAGGCTACGGAACTGTTGTTCTTCACAGTTTGGACTTATCGATACAGGATGTGCTTTATGTGCCGGATGCGAAACATAATCTGCTCAGCGTTGGACAGCTGATTGAGAAGAAGATTGACGTTTCCTTTAAGAACAATAGATGCATCATCACTAAGAAAAATGATTATCAATTGTATGCTGAATTTGTTGGTCGTTTGTTTCTTTTGTATTATGATGATGTTGTGCAGGATGACACTTGTTGCATTGCAGGTTCTAACAAAAGTTTGCATGCAGAATGTATTCACGCTTTTCATCGAAAATTTGGTCATTTGCATTTTGAGGCAGTATCTAAAATGCCTGCCTTGGTAGAAGGTATGACTATTAAACCCTGCAGGTACCACATGAAGTGCAAGGCATGCGCAGCAAACAAGGTGAAAATGGCTGCGAAAGGTAAGGTGTCTAGTAGGCAAGCTACAGAACCATACCAAATTATTTATGCTGATTTGGTTGGACCACTAGCGCCCTCTTTGGGTGGAAATAGGTACTTCATGGTTCTTATTGATGCATTTTCCAGGTATATTTTTGTGTACAATCTCAAGCAGAAATCAGAGGCTTTTCCTAGGTTCAAGGAATTCTGTGCTTGGTTGGGAAATGTGCATGGTAAGAAGATAAAGATTCTTTTCACTGACCGGGGGGGGGGGGAGAATTCACTTCTCAGCAGTTTGAAGCTTTTCTGGCTGAGAAAGGAATTCAACACGATTTGTCTAGTCCTCGCTCGCCATGGCAGAATGGACTTGCGGAACGAGCAAATCAAACATTGCTTCAAGGGTTAAAAACCTTGCTGCATGATGCAAATCTTCCAGAGAGTTATTGGGCCGAAGCTCTCTCATGTTTCACTTACAGTTATAATCGCAGGTTATCTTCAGCGATTGGTTGTACCCCCTATGAGAAGATGTTTGGCAAGAAGCCATACATCAAACACATGAAAATTTTTGGTTCTGACATGTGGGTTCACTCACCACAAAACTCCAAGTTAGACAAGCGTGGATTGCATGGTATCTTTCTAGGTTATCAGAAAGGGTCTTACAGAATAATGATGACTGACTCTAAGGAAATTAAGCTCACAAGAAGTGTTGAGTACAATGCCAAGTGGGGGGAGAATGTGGGAATTTTCCAATGTTATCCTGATGACAGTGATGAGACTGAGGATAGTCAAAAGCAACCGCAACAACCCACACCCACTGATGAAGGTTCTGATTCTGAGTCTGAAACTGAAACTGAATCGGGTGATTCAGAGGATTTCAAGAGTGTGAAAGCCTCTATGCGACCCTCTGAAAGCTCTGATCAAGAATTGGAGGAACCATTGTTCACAATAGGTCGTTTTTCTCCTAAGAAGGAAGAGGAGAGTGTTGAAGACTTAAGGCTAATTCGTAGGTCACAGAGAGCCACAAAAGGCAGACCTCCAAAGAGATTTGCTGATGAGTTTGCTAACATAGCAGTGACAGCTGTTAAAAGCTCCAAGAAGGTTTTTGAACCTTCAAGTTTCCAAGAAATCCAGGATTTGGATTCAAAGGAAGCTGAGCCATGGTTAAATGCCATGAAGGCTGAGCTTGATTCCTTGGAAAGGAACAAAACATGGGACCTAGTTCCAATAGTTCCAGGAATGAAACTGCTTGGAAGCAAATGGGTCTTCAAAGCGAAGACTGATCAAAATGGCAAGATAGTCAGACACAAAGCCAGATTGGTAGCCAGAGGATTTGCTCAGGTACCAGGTGAAGACTATCACGAGACCTACTCACCCACAGTAAGGTATGAGAGCATTAGGCTTATGCTCAAGCTAGCTGCAGAGGAAAATCTACACATTAGTCACCATGATGTAAATACAGCTTTTCTGTACGGATCTCTAAATGAATCACTTTATATGCTTCCACCTGATGGCGTACAGGTAAAACAGGGATTTGTTTGTGCTCTGAAAAAGTCCCTTTATGGTCTCAAACAAAGTGCACGGTGTTGGCACACAAAACTCACTGAAGTATTGTTTTCTCTAGGTTTTCAGCAAGGGAAAGCTGATCCATGTGTATTTGTCAAAGAGGAGGGGCAAAAGAAACTGTATTGTTTGTTTTATGTTGATGATCTTTTATTCTTTTGGAAAGATGTCACAATGTACAATAACGCCCTAGCTCAACTGAAAGAGCACTTTGACATGAAAGATCTTGGTGAGGCAAACAACTACCTATCTCTGGAAATAGAGAGAGATCAAGATGGTAACATTCTAGTACACCAGTCACGGAAAATTGCTGATGTGTTAAGCAAACTAAACCTGATGGATGCTAACCCTGTGGACACACCGATGACAACAGGTTATCAGGTAGATGACACTGAAGAAGCATTTTCTGACACTACACTGTACAGAAGTGTGCTAGGCAAGCTAAACTTCATTGCCAGATGTTCAAGACCAGACATTGCTGTAAGCTGTAATTTGCTAAGTAGACAAGTCAACAATCCTACTGTTAAGGATTGGAAAGCTCTGAAACGCATAGCGCGGTATTTGAAAGGCACTATGCATTACAGACTAAGATTTAACAATCAGAAGTCTGGTGGTCTTGAGATATTTGCAGATGCAAGTTTTGGAAGTGACACTACAGACAGGAAAAGTACGTCTGGAGTTTGCTATAAGTACAATCAGGGTCTATTTGATTGGTCATGCAAGAAGCAAACAACAGTTAGCTTAAGTACTTGTGAAGCTGAACTGAATGCACTGTCTTATTCACTTAAAGATTGTGAATGGTTGTTACAATTGTGCAAAGACATGAAAATTCCTGTCAAATGTCCAATCCAGGTTTACCAGGACAACAAAGCATGTTTGGCTTTGCTGAATTCTGAAGGTTGTAAGCAAAGCACGAAGCACTTGCAATTGAAGGTGCAACATGCTAGGGAACGTATTCAAAAGGGACTCGTAACGGTGTCCTATATGCCAGGTAATGAAATTCCTGCTGATGTATTGTCCAAGATTGTATCAAGGGATCAACACTGTACCTATGTGCAGAAGTTGGGTTTGTACTGATATTGTACGAACACGCTGCCCAGAGATGTTCACAGAAAGGGGGAGGATGTTGGTTTCTGCTTTCTTCTCTGTGCAGCGAAGTGCTTGTCACGAGACAGGTTGTTTACATTCCACAGAGTCTGTACTGTTGGAGGTTTTCTCACGGGAACGGGAGACTGGATGTGACGTACACTGGTTTCCTGTTTATCACTGTTCTTTGCAGTTTCACTTTGTGAGATTCTCTCCGTGCTTTTTGAGGAGAGATGACGCTTTCTCTGCTCCGGCAGAGGGAAAATGTTTTTCTGTAACTTACCAGCTTTGAACTGTAAATAAAGTAGTATAGAGCATGTTGGCATATACTTTTCATTATTCCGCTGTGCACTGGACACTGCTTATCCCCAACAGTTTTTACATGAGTTGAATGTGTGCTTTTATTTAAATGCATTTCTGCGTTATTTGTGGGGCCTGCCTGGTGTTTTTACATGAGTAGAATGTGTGCTTTTATTTAAAATGCATCTCTGGGTTATTTGTGGGGCATAGGAATTGGTTCATCCCCCCCAAAAAAAATATAGTCTGGCCCTCCACAAGGTCTGAGGGACAGTGGACCAGCCCCCTGCTGAAAAAGTTTGCTGACTCCTGCTCTTGGCAGTCATAGAGAAAGCTATTAACAAGAGGGGCAGGGCTGAGATGTGGGAAGGGCTACGGTTCGGTGGCAGAGCCTGTGTTTTGGGTGCATAAGGTGCCAGGTTCGATCCCTGACATCACCAGGTATGGACCCCTGCCTGAAACCCTAAAGAACTGCTGCCAGTTAGTGTAAGCCGCACTGCGCTAAATAGGGATCAATGGTTTGACTCTATAAAGGCAGGATTCTACGTTCTCATGATGAGCAACCACTATGCACCTAGTACATAACCTCAAGCCTTTCTCCGATGGAAATAGGGACAAACTCTAGAATAATAATACCCTGCCCATCTAACTGGGTTGCCCCAGCCACTCTGGGAAGCGCCCACCATATAAAAACATAAAACATAGAGTGGTAGTTAGAACTGACAGAATATGCCAAATGGGCAAATTTAACGATGAAAATAGGAAACCAAGCAAGGGCAGATTTTAAGGAGGAGTGGAAACCTTATGTTGAATATTTAAATAATTGTTGCATGTTGAGGTCCCCAAGCCATCCCCTAAATAAACCACAATTTACACAGAATTTTTGTTTAAGGTTTTTGGCATAATTTTGGCCACAATTTTATTAAAATACATAATATGAGTGGTTGCTTAGGCATTGGTTACGACTATCTGTCCCCGCCCCGGGACAGAACTGACTTCTGGATTTCAGCGAAAGCCAGTAAGGGAAAACAATATTGGGGAGAGAATAGGACTGGGCACCACACCGTCACCCCTCCCTGCATGCTCCCAGGGGCTTGCACGGCCCTAGCCTCTTGCCAGGGATACGGAAAAATGTATGGCAAGCCCCTGGATTCCTTTAATGGAATTCCCTTGCAGCAGCAGCATTGGAGGGGCAGGACCAGCCTATCCTAACCCCTCCACCAACCAAATTTTAACCAATCTCTAACCGCAGCCTTACAAGTTGTGACGATTTGCTGCGCAGTAGGCAAAAAACCAAATGGCACCAGCCAATCTGCCAAATGGACAAAATTCCTCCCAGGCACCTACCCCAAAAGCAGACAACCCCATGACAGGCATAGCAATGGCAAACGCAACAGCCCTAAATTAGGAAGGGTGGGCAGGCCATCCAATGCCCACAGCAAAAGAGATTGAAAAAAGCTACGTGCCAAGAATATATAACCTTCGGGCCAACCCTCTAAATGGTAACATCAAAATCTCCCCAACAACCCAAATTGGCCCAGTCACAGTCATGGCCATCCAAATGGTCCCGCCCAGTAACCAAGAGGGGGTGTCCTGTTAGACCCCCACCGCAACATGTGCTCCCCATGAAGGAGAACACGTGTTGTAAACTTGCAACAACACGGGTAGGATTTGAATGAAGATCAGCAGTTGAATACTATGGAGAAGATGGCATATGGAATAACTATAATAAGAAATTATGGAAAATATGAGGGAGGCTATGGAAGGGTGGGCTGGAAGTCAAATGTGAAATGAATGTGAAGTGGGAAAGCCTGTATTAATTTGTAAAGCTTTGAAATGCAGAAACAAAAACTATAAGGAAAAGAAACGAAACTGGGGTGACTTTTGTAATATTGTTCCTGAAGAATAGAGGCACTTGGAGGGTCTGCTAGTAGGCCGCAGGTGTCCCCAGGTGTCATCTTTCTGAGGGCTTCCCAAAATCCAGAGCTCGCTCTTAAACTGGAATATGATGCCACCAGGAGCTGATGCCATGCTCAGGAAGGCCCTACACACCCCTGGTGTGGTTTGGTCATCCTAGCCATGTGGAATCCGCCCACTGCTAGGGTGACATTTGAAAGACCCTTACGTGGAATTCTTTCTGTGTTCTTTCACTTGACTGTCTCAACAAACCTCCATCTAATGATGGTGCCAGCAAATGAGTGGTATGTTTGTGGGATGAGCAAAGATCCCTGGCAAGCAGGGAGAGATAAATAATAGAAGGGCTTCCTAGGGTTTTATTTCTGCTCTAAAAACAGCAGTATATTGTTCCTGTCCCTTGCATGGCAGGGATCTCCTGACTTCAGTGGAAGCTGTTTCCATGCAGAGCTATAACTCTTAAGCTGGAAAAAAAGAAAAAGAAATAGCCTGATATGAATATGGCACGTTCAGTAATGTGCAGAACTAATATGCATCTTTCATTTGAACAAAGACAAGCAATGTAGAATTCCCAGGGCACCACTCTGAATACCCCCCAGGTAGAGATGTAATGGAAGAAATAAGAGTCGGGCAATTACTTTTCACTCTCCTGATTCCTCAAAGAGGACCTGATGGGAGACATTTAGAAGTATTAATTTCTGACAGCAGGCAGGGAGCCAGAGGTCAAAGGGCAAATTCTTTTCACCATGACACATTCAGGAGCATTCAATTTACCTTTGTCATCTCCATCTCAAGTAGTCCATGCACAAGAATGAAAACAAA